>NW_027466092.1:3010000-3610000 GCF_046127955.1 Nelusetta ayraudi
ATATTGCTGATTCTGCAGGAGCACATATGTCTAAAACCATGTGTGAGTCCAAAAGTTCACCAGCATGTGAGTAATGATATGAGGAGCAGGACCATAAAGAGCCAGTGGGAAAGTGAATGACTTTGGCATGAACAGGATGAGAAATCAACAATAAAAGTTGATGGTAGCAGAGAAGGAGAAGAGCCAAAAAAAATAGGTTTCTACTAATAACTGCGTCCCTGCAGTTCCAGACAGCAGGTGCAACTCACTTTGTGCTTCAAGTAGATGGCTGCAACTCAGCAATATTACACAAGGACCAGTACTGAAAATCTTTCCCTGTTGTCACGTGGTCACAGTAGCAACTACTACAAGCTAACCACGGCTTAGCAACCAAACTCACGTTGACTTCTTCAGTGATTAAGGTGCAACCTCGTCACACCACTCTTGATATATTCACTTCTCTCGAGTGATATGGTCGCATAGTTCACAGCAAATCTTTAGTCAGGCCTTGCTGACAGTAAAAAGTGAAATTGACTGTGGCTGATTTGCGACTGGACTAGAGTGACTGAATGATAAAACTGATGAGACCTCTCATTGTGATCCTATGAAGTGGAGCCGCACCGTTGCTGCAGAACAATACAGTGATTTATTTTTGGACAGCAACAACTAATACTAACGTGAACAACTATTTAAGAATCAAAATCAACGGCCCTGCTAGTTATGACAAACCTCTGTTACATGGGCATGAATTTATTCATTATTCATCTAACATTCTGTCTCTATTTGAAAGCTTTTTTCTTACATAAGTTCAGCCAATTGGCTCGGTGTACTCTGTGGCGAAGGCACAGAGCACTTGGGCAAATAGAATGCTGGAGTGGAGTGTACCGTTATAAATCAACAACAACAAAAATCCTCTCAAATGAAATGTTTGTCAGTGAAGTAGAGCCAAGTTCATCAGAGTCAGAATCAGGATGACTTTGTTTGTTGAGTTTTACACAATGAAATTAAATGGGCCACTTCTATTCAGTGGTACAGATGGCTGCCACAGTGAGAAAACACAGCAAGAATAGTTTGGCACAACAAAAGGCAGAAGATAAAGCAGAGGTGTAAAGAGCCTTTATGTGTTTCTAGCATTAATTGTGCTCAAGGAAAAAAAAAATTGGTCCCTGTTTTGAGAGACCTCCCGCAGTGCCAGAAGGCAACAGGCCTGTGGCGGAGGTGAGAAAGGCCTTTTTGAGATTGTTAACGCTCAAGAAACGCCTGCTTTACCAGAGGCCATGCAAGGTGGTCAGAGACGAGGGGCTCCAGCGCAGTGTGTCCAGCAGGACAGCGGTAAAGGCTAAACTGTAATGAGCAAATGGCATCTTCACATTAATACTAGTTTCTAAAATCACTTCATGGTTCGAGGTGCCATTCAAATGGTCTGTGGTCATTGACAGCAAATGAAGTTTATTGAGGGCTGAGATGATGATTGAATGGCTGGAAAGATGGAGAGAGAGAGAGAGAGAGAGAGAGAGAGAGAGAGAGAGAGAGAGAGAGAGAGTGTAACAGATCAACACATTGCTGTGTATTCAGCCCCAGGCCAGAAGCCACCATTGGTTTCACCAGTCAGAGCTTCTTCTTCATTAACTAATTACCTGAAATACCTCAATCTGTCTTCCAGTTCCACTTTGCCTTCCTAGTCCACCTTTTCAGATCAGCTCTACGTCTGCTGTTCCCCAGGCCTGACTGCAGTGTCATTTAGGGTTTCTTGTTTGGGGGAGAGGAATGAGTATACTGCTCAAAAACGTCTAGAGCGGGGTGAGCACTCCCTCTGCCCTTCTTTTGATGGACTTTTTGTATGGCTTTTATTTCACTCTGAGGAGGATGTAAGCTGGGATGAGAAGCAAAGAGAGGTGGTCCAGCAGACCCAGATCTGGAGGAGGCATGGTATATAAATAGCATCTTTAAGGATGCCTGGTTAAAAGGCATTGGCAGTGGTGGCCAAGGGGTTGGAGAAGCAAACGAGTGAATGGAAGGTCGCTGGTTTGAATCCCTGGACAAACAGGTGATTTGGCTGCCCTGACTGCTCCCTGCAGCTTACACACGTACCGCTCCAAGTGTCTATGCAATTAAAGATAGGAGGGCTTAATGCATTTCATTTCATTTCATTTTACTAAAGGGGGTCAATAAAGTTTCACTTTGTTTTTTAAATTTCCGGCTATGACGTGAACCCCACCAGCAGTCTGCAGGTTTAAATTTCAACCTTTATTTTGGCCGTGGAGTTGGCATCGTCAAGAACTGCGCTCAGTAGCGGTGGTTTGTTGGGAGAAATAGGCCTAACAGCCCCACTTCTGGTCCCACTTTCTTCACAGCCACCGCCGCCTCTCAAACCCAACAACAATCCTCGGTAAGCCGGAAGGCCTTGTTATGTCCGCAGGGATGTTATGATGCCGTTGAAAGTCTGCTGTGACAGCCACGCTGCACCGCCGTCCCCTGTGTGTTGTATAACTCCTGTCGGCTGTAGACACATATTTCCTGACAGAACGTGAACACACAGGATGCGATAAATACATAAAGATGGCAAAACAGCGGTGCCAAGAGCGGAGGCATTCATCTTCCTTAACCATTTGGATAGGGTTTTGTGGAGCCAAGCAAGCACTGTGCGTCAATGCGTCAAACCCCTAGAGGTGAACGTCTGCCTTGCATCAGTTCATTATGCTAACATGCTACTTCCCTTTTCTAGCCTTTGCATGGCCTAGGGTAAAATGCAATTCAATTTTCTGATGAATCTGCTTGCAACAGTGAATGGAAACACCTTTTGTCCATGTTTTGCATGGTGGCCGCAGGCGATCACCATCAGGTTTACACATCTAGTCTCTCTATGTGTTTCATGTTTTGTGGCGAGGCATTATTTTAATTGTGTTCATTTATTTATTTACTTTTAATTTAATTTGAATGTTTTTGTAACATTTAAACTATCACAAACTCTGATAGGCAAATATTTACACGACTAGTAAGAGCTCACAGAAACACTTTTTACATCCACGATGATAGCTGCTGTCGTTTGAGTGTTCATACCAAAGCCTACCATGACAATATTATTACCCGAGTCACAGTCTGTCAGCATTTGCTTACACTTACCCACTGTGTGGACAACACAGGTTTTATGAAATAAAATTTAAATTTGCTTGCCCAACCAGAAACATTCTTTCACCATCATCCAACACAATTGGGTTTGCCCCAACTAAAACAAGAAAAGATACGTACAGCATAATCTTAAACTTAAATGTTTTACTTATCAAACGTGTCTTACTTTGGTGCCTGTGATTTAATCTTGTGGCAAACTTTTACGGTCAAAATGACCATCCGTACCTGCACAGTCGCGCACTAACCCTGGACATGTAAAGTAATGAGTGTCTCACAGTGAGGAGGCATAGGGTATTCGAAGGTTTTTCTTTCACAAAAATAGCCTGGGCTAGCAGGTCCCACTGAGCCTCTGCTGGGAAGGCGGGACTTTCATAGAGCCACTCTTGTACTTGACGTCCCCCACAGTTTTCAACAGCAGGAGGTCACCTTGCAGAGAAACGTCTGCTGGGTTTGATCATTATGGTATGTGATAAAAAAAAATAAAAAAAACTAATTAAATAAATACTTGCTGTGAGCTTCTAATATTCACATGTTCATTCATTAACAATGGGTATAGTTATTATACTGTATAGTATATCTTGTGGTTTGTATATGGAAATACAGGCAAGGACATTTTTTATGGAAACTCTGACTGTGTTTGCTTTAATTTCCTGGAATACAGCCTCATTGTGTCCTCAGATTATCCCACCTCACCTACTCTCCCATTCACTTCCAATTTATTAATTGCAGTAATCCACTGAATTTGCAGAGCAGCAGAGTCGCCACGATATAATCCTGGCGTGGGTCCATTATGTTATTCAACAAATTGCTTAACTGTCTGGGCCACAGTTTTGTCTTTCGCAAGTACGGATTTACTCTCACAGAAATTGCTGCTCAGCCAGATACACAATTGAGGCACAGTTAAAAGGTCCATTAGGACATTGCCACATCGCATCATGGATATAAAAATAGACACACATCCACTCACACGCAGTGATTGACGATAAAATGGGCCACAGATGAACTTAAGGACTCCAGACTCCAATAGGTGTGAGACAAAGCCTCAGTTTAAGCTGCCATTTAGATGTCACTGACAGATTTCCTCCTCTTAATCTTACTGAACTGTGTCCTTGGGAAAGATATTATCATGGACCTGTCAGGTATTAAACTGTGAGCTGAAAGGGTCAATGAGGGCATGCAGGATTCTGTCTGGAAAAAGGACAATGAAACACTGTCATGCCAAATAAATGTAAGATATGACTTAATGGCCTGAATGTCTAAGGATGAGCCCCAATGATGTATGACGTATAACTTGAAAATGTTCCAACTGGGACATCATAGTCTGCCTCTATTTTCTGCAGTCAGTCACTGTAGCTGATATTTTTTCCTTGAAGCTTATTTATAAAATACATGTGACGCGTAAAAGCAAATATTAAAAAGAAACTTGGGACAGGTGGAGAAAACTGTCAGGTATGATGTGTGATAAAAGAGCATCAGCAAGGCAGAAAGCCAAGGTGTAGAAAACTGTGGTAAGAGCAGTGATGTTGTTCAGTTTAGAGACAGTGAAAGTGAGGATAAGGCAGCAGGCAGAGCTGGAGGTAGCAAGGATTCAAATGTTGAGCTTCTCTTTGGCAGAGACCAGGATGGACAAGATCTGGAATAAGTCCATCAAAGGGACAGTGTATGTTAGATATACAAGATATATATACAGATATATAAATACCAATCTTAAAGCCAAAAGATGTTGGTTTCATGGTCCGTGGCCTCCACAGTTTCCCATTAGTTTGAAACTGGATGATTCTATATTTGGATGTGTGGGTGGTCGCGAAGGTGAGCAGTGTTTGGAGGGTGGGTTCAACGCCTGCCCACTCACTTGTTAACCAACTTACTGAATTGTGGTCAATTTTGACCAACAGAAAACTTTAAACCAGTTTATAAAGGTATGCATCTGATGCACATGTGGTATTGAAACTACTCCCTTTTCGTCTTTTTGCAGCCATTTTTGGCAGTCCCCACTGGCCAAACACTGGGAGTCTGTCATTTAAAAATAAGCTATAAATGGTATAAATAGAAATATGTTGAGAGATAGTTTACTTTGAAATGAGATGTAAGCTAAATGAAAAGAAAATAAGATGTTTGAAGTGAATGGGTATTGGGAATCGCCATGCATCACTCTGGATGAGGTCCAGTCATTTATATTGAAGCTAATAAACTCACAAGTCAAAACTTGACAGGTGGTACTGAAGTTGAAATTACTTTTATCAATCTATAGTTCAGCATAAGGAAAAGAAAATTATTGATCGAAGATAGTTAGACCTGCAGCATATTTTCTTCATCATCAGTGTCTTTTTTCAAGGAAACTTATCTTAGGGTAATTATAGAAACATCATTACTCAGAAGAGCCCGGAATAGCCGAGTAATCATCTCTGAGGTCTGAGCATCTCCTTGCAAACTAAAACTGAGATTAAAAAAAGATGTTTTAGTATCTCCATAACATCAAATTTACCCAGCCTTATTTTTTTTATTTTTTTTTTTTTACAATAGGACAGTCGGTAAAACTATAAACTTGCACGCACCGCAGACTTATTACCAATTATTAAGGACTTGAAACAGCCCTGTGAAAGACAAAGGAGACTGTGAGAAATTTGTTTTACAAAAGACCTGGTTCACTGCCTCAGTCACCATGTAAAGTAAGCATATAAAGTGAATGTGTTACTTTGGATTCTGTATTCGGTGTGTATTGGAGACCCTGTGATTTCAGCTCTTTAGACCTCCGGGAGAGAACCAGAGTTTCCGCCTCATATCAGGCTAAACTCTATCTCAGACAGTTGATGTAAACCTAAATGTGCTTGCTGGCAATCCACCTTGTTAAGTAGTTGTTCCTAACAAGGCCTCATAAAACTGAATTGTATGTTTGAAGGAGCACCTCATATGTATTAAAACTTTTAGCATATAGCAATTTAATGTTGAAGTGGAGATTATGTTACCTTTAAAAGCCCTCCTTTCAAACCATTTTACCCTTGACTCAAGAGGCTTATTGTAGAGCCTTTTACAATGGATCATGAGAAAACAGCATATTTAGCCCTCTTTTTAAGGCCTCCGGCCAAAACACTGGGTGTTTGTTAGACCTTGGACGTGTTTGAATGGAAATTTAAACAATGTGGCCAAGACAAGTTTGTCGTAGTGGCCGAGACGAGCAAATGGCTGGAGGTGTTTTCGCTCACCTGGGACAAGCATCAGTTCTCTCTGTGACATCAGAACCAGCTGGTGTTCAGAGCTGCACTTTTCAGCACAACCTCTCTGAGATATGGAGCAAACAAAGGAAGTAGAGAATATATATATATATATATATATATATATATATATATATATATATATATATATATATATATATACATATATGTATATATATATATGTATATATATATATATATTTTTTTTTTTTTTTTTTTTTATATATATATATATATATATATATATATATATATACATATATATATATATATATATACATATATATATTTATATATATATATATATATATACATATATATATATATATACATATATATATATATATATACATATATATATATATAAAAATAAAAAAATCTTCCCATATCTGACAGTTCATTGACAGAATAAAGGTGCATTTCCACACATACACGTGTCACATATCTTGCTGCATTTGCGGTACGTTTCCTGCTGTATTCATACATTTTGGATATAATATATTATCTTGTCTTCTATCATTCATTCATTCATTCATCTTGTATACCCACTTATTCCTATTCAGGGTCACGGGGGTCTGCTGGAGCCTATCCCAGCTGTCTTAGGGCGAAGGCAGGGGGACACCCTGGACAAGTCGCCAGTTCATCGCAGGGCCACATAGAGACAAACAACCGTTCACACTCACATGCGCACCTACGGACAATTTAGAGTGTTCAATTGACCTCACATGCATGTTTTTGGACTGTGGGAGGAAGCCGGAGAACCCGGAGAGAACCCACGCAGACACAGGGAGAACATGCAAACTCCACACAGAAAGGTCCCAGGCCCGGGCCCCGGAATCATCCCCCACGACCTTCTTGCTGTGAGGCGATCGCATAATGTTAGCAGAGAAACTCATTAGTTCATTAAAAGAAATTAATCAGCGCTGTCAGTCTCACACTCACCCTCACACACACACACACACACACACACACAAATTGCTGAATACTGGAAAGGATTGAGGCATGGTCATTTCCTTGCTTGTGTGGGAAGCAGTAGCAGAGTGGTCTTTACTCACCATGATCATTTCACTTCATTCCTCAGTGAGAGGCAGTGCTGCAACAGCAATGCGCTCTCAGCACAAAGACAGGAAATCGTGCACTCTGCCATTATGTTCCAGAGGACGTGTCCCCCTTCACCCTCTTCATCCCCATTTCCTCTTCTCTGATGTTTGCTCACGGTACATGAATGCTGATGTTTACATGTCTCAGGGAAACCAATTAAAAGCTAGCCCGTGGCTAGGCAGCACATGATAAAAGCGCATAACGTGACACATCCTGCATATATTTATCCACTGTTCATCTACCAGTGCACCTGTGGAGGTCGTAATGTGCTGATCAAACGTTGTTGGGCCTTTGCATGCGTTTGCATGTTACGCATTCAGCTCAGTCTCATCAATGGACCTAACAAAGAAAAGGAAAAGTTTTAACCCTGCAAAAAAAGTTGGAGAACACACACAATTGAAAATATTGTGTATATATGCATTATTTTACATAATACTACTTACGGATAGCAGCCATATTCCCGAATGTATTTTTTACCCGATTCCTCTTAATGAACAAATTTTCTCAACTCAAATGTATTTCTATATTATATTTAAAACAACTTCAGAGAATAAGATTCTCCAGAGCCATAGTTAAAAGCAGGTTATAAACTACCCTTTCTGGGACCTTTGTTTAAAAAGGAGCTTGGAGAGGTCTGACATTGAACAGAACAGCAGGATTAATATTGAATTTCTTTTTATAGGGGTTGTACTATAGCACATTTTAAGATGGTTGGAACACTGCCAGCCATCTGAGGAGTAATTAGGTCTACAATACATGGCCCAATGACATTAAAAACATCCTCGAGTAGGTGAGGTGGGATGGTATCTGAAGGGCAATACGATGCTCACAAATGTTTCATTGTTTCAGTCAAAATGGAAATTGTGACTGCTAATTTGGAAGAGGCAGCAGGTACAGAAACAGCAGGGAGAAGAAAAGGAGCTCTTGCTAGCATAACAAAATAATGTACACCGAAGATGGTCAGCTTGTCTTCGTTTGCAAGGGGACCACAGCAGAGCTAAGCCAAAGCTGTGATGAGACAAGTTAGGCAGTCATGTTGACCTGATTATTATAGTAACACCTCTGCAGACTGCTTTTAAAATGTGGGCAAGGCATCACTACATGAGAGCTAGTTGCCATCTTCCCAGCTAGCTAGCGCTAGCTGCTTGAAACTGGCCAATCACAAGGGAGTGGGATGTTCTAAGGGGGAGCCACGGATGGAGTAGGTAGGGAAGGGGGGTTCATTTATTAAATCTGGAAATTGTCTTCAATTTTAACGCAATGGTTTGGATAGATTCTGTCTTTTGATATTACAACAAGAGAGTTTCAGCCCTTTATAGAGGCGACTTCCCCAGTAGAGACATTATGATCTTGGTTATTATAGAAAAAAAAAACATTCAGTTCAGGCCCCTTCAGCTCACCTGCAATAATTTTTATCGGCCTTGTGGTCGTTCACGTATGCCCCGTTTCCAGGTCTTTGCATTATAATAACCAAAGGGACGTGCAGCTATCACATTCTCTCACTGAATGCCAAAGGACTCCCGGGAACAGAGTTCAGAGAGTGTTAACATCATTGTCTTCAAGATACACTGAATCCTCCCAGAGAAGACCCCTAAATTAGGAGATAAAAGATGTATGTGGGGCAAGAGCGTGTGTGTGTGTGTGTGTGTGTCAGAACACACTCTGTTTAATAGAACTTGGCCGTGTGTAAATTTGTGTGTGCGTGGGCCTATTTTTTGCATGTGCAGAGACTCTGTTTGTGCGCCCTTCAGGTAAGGACAAGTGGAAGTACTGGGACAGGGACAGACAAGGCCAGATAACTAAAATAAATCCCATGAAATATGCAGACAAGGCAAGCAAGACGTACCCCTTACCTTTGTCCATTCTCTTCCAGTGGTCCGTTGAGACCTGTGGATGAAATCGAAACAGGAAATATTGGGGAGTGAAGAGAAGAAGGAGGACACAGAGCGTCCCCAGTGAACTTGGGTGCAGAGAGCCGAGAATAGACAAGAATTATCTAGGATCTTCAGTGGCAGCCGCAAGTTTTCTCTCTTGTCCGTTTTTCACCGAGCAGTAACCGGTGCTAAACTTTGGAGCCAGAGCCTGACTTAGCATCAGTTCTTTGTGTTTCCACCGCATAAGTACCGGGTCCGGTGCTCAGAACCGGTGCTTTCCTGGCACCAACCCGTTTGCCACCATGCCAGAGATGGCCTGAGTAAGCACCAAATACATCAGGGGTCGGGGGGCCGGACACCTTTATCCACTATGTTTAAAACAACTGCAACAACAAACTTACTTGACAAGACATGAAAACCCAGACCACCGATATTGATCTGGGTAAGTTTTATTTCTCAAACACCATGTGAAGATGTTAGCCATGGTACATTTACGAACTATCGCTAGCTATGACAGTCCCACATCAGTATTATGAATGTATGCCAGGTAATGTGGCACAGACAACGATCAAAGGGTGGGTAACCAACCAACAATAAAATAACACTACTTTATGGAGAATTTTTTCGGTCTTGGATGATGAATTTCAGTTGTCATGACTGCTGCTGTGGATCTGCTTCAGTAAATGGGGAGTGGGAGTGGAGGATGGAGTGGGGCTGATGGAATGGACAGTTACTGCGATGGAGAGGATGGCCCAAATCTGAAAAATGCTTCTTTAAAACAACATACATATATCGGTTTTATTTTTTGTGAATTAATTTTTTTCTCGTAAGATTGGTGCTATAACCATGCAAATTCCCCCAATGTGGGATAGATAAATTGATTTGTTGTCATTATTAGTAATAGTAGTAGTAAGGGTTTTCAGTGACTCAATGATTAGCCCCTTGCCAGTGGAAAAGCAAACTGGTTCTGAGGGGGTGCAACTGCTGAACCAACTAAGCACTGGCTCTAGTACCAGCACCGAACTAGTACCAGCACCGAACTAGTACCAGTACCAAACTAGTACCTGGCTCATTTTGGTGGGACAGAGCAGTGACGTAGTCTAGTTTATTCTAGTGGGTATATTCTGATTCCAGAACATTGAACATAATTTTAATCAAATTTGAATTGAACATTGTGTCAAAAAAACAACAACAACAACAACAACATACTGATATGTATCTTTTCACATTTTTAGTGGTTGTATGGTAACTCTGAACCTTTATTAGTGGTTACACGTTATATACCTGCGTATCAGGCAGACTACACCACAGGGAAAGGGGCTATCTGTGGATTTTTCTCATTGTTAATTTCTGTTCAGGGGACCAAAAAAACTTCACAATGTCATGCCATGTTTCTGTGGTAGAGACAGGAGAGAAAGACAGACACAACAGGGACCTCAAACAAGTTGGAGAGGTTGACATTTAATAGCCTTCAAATTGTCTATGACGTCAGGTTGGAAGAAATGTCAGTACTTTATAACCTCCCTCCTGTTCTTAAATAGAGGCTTGAATATATCCTGGTGCATACAGACCCATTATTCACTATACCTTTCCTCTGTGTGATCTGTGAAATAAAAAAGTAATGAATTTCAACCATGCTAAACTAAGACAGAGCAAAGTGACATGATTTCAGAATCTTTTCTAAATGTTTAGGTTTTTTAAACATTTGCGTTACCTCGGCTTACCCCTTATTTCAACAGGCCAGACACGTTGTTTCTGGTTCTTTTTCTACCCAGAACTTGCATGTGGTGCCACTTAATTAACTGATCAAGTTGACAGTCTAAAAGCTTTATTTAACAGTTAAGCCATTAAATGTGCCTGAGCAAACTATTTTGATTACACTGTGAGGAAACATGGATTACACCAGAGCACTTGAATAATTGTTGCCACAACAGATGTAAATGTTCCACAGAGATGTCTCTCTTTTTCTGTCGAACAATGTCATCGCAGCAAATTACTGCACTGAAGACAACATAATCTGAAACAAGCCACATTTTCCATGATTTTATATCATCATGAGTCTAATATTTAAGCTGTTAAATTAGGCTTTAATAGCAGAAGTGGAATATAAGATAAGCTTTAACGAGAACTGATCTGAAATCTTTTCAGACTTTTTTGACATTTTCGAACATGGTGGGATTTTACATTCGTTCACTCTTTTTTGTGATAAACTATCATAGTTTATCACAAGTCTTCCGCCTGAGTTTTGGGTTGATCTCAGTCTTTACATTTTTTGGGCCCTAAAAAACGACATGTTATATAGTCTGACTTTTTTCCGATTTTCGGACATGTGCACTATCATCCAGTTTTATGGTAAACTCATAGAACACAGAACATTCAAGTGATTTTAGGGCAACACAAGTTTCTGGTTTGATTTGTTTGGTTTTAGTTTTGAGTTTTGACATTCACACAAACACGCACGCGTGTTGTACCTCTGGTCCATACTGAGATCTGATCCACTGAACTCCTAGTTGGGAGTCAGTGTTGTTCCCCACCAGACCATCTTCAGCGCTGACAAGTGAAGTGGTGTTTATGGCCTCATAGTTTCACCTCTTTCGAGGGGGTTTTAGAGTTTGACAAAGAAATTGAGAAGAATTTTGATTTGGATTCCTGTTTGGGGCAACTGGAATTTCGCAAAGATTTTGTGCCTGTTCTATACTCATATACCTCTGCAGCCCTCAACCAAGGAGAGTGTATAGCTCAGTGGGTTAAACCATTGGTTGTGTTGTGGGTGACCTAGGTTCAAATCTTGCCCCAGGCAACAGAACCTTGCTCCAATGTGTTCCTCTATGGAGATACTTGTGTACTTCTACACCCTCTACTTTGCAGCAGACAGCATAACTCATTGTATTAACCAGCTGCTTGTGGTGCGGGAGACATGGGTTTGATTCCTGAGCATTGAGATTTTTTTTTTCTCTCACTAAGATTGAGGTACTGCTATAGACCCAGGTTCGATTCCTGCTCCAGCCAAGAAAACTTTTTATAACGCGGCATCCTCATTTTTATTTTCAGTTTTTTAACATAAAAACAACAAACTGATTTAATGTCATCTTGTTAACTAGCCTCCTGTTACAAAATGAGATTAATTTATTTAGTTCTAGATGAGTAAAGAAAATCTCTAAAAATAATAAAAAAAATAACATGGATGGTGAAGCGGACCAGAATAAACCTCCTAGCAGCAGTAACTGGCACGGTGCAATATCATGTAGCGTGGCTTCAGAAGAAAACATTATTACACCCAACCAGTCAGACTCAATGAGCTGCGGCTCCTTGGAGTCTTTATAAAAGCTGCCGCTAAACGCTGCCTGCGCTCCCAGCCGCAGCGTGTTGTGATACACTTCACCGCTCCGACACACAACGCTGCACTTAAGACACAAAATTAATTTCCAAATGGCAAGATTGCGAGATGATCAGCCTAGCACATCCCCAGACATCAGGTCTGCCTCAGCACTGTTAAATTGGATTTGTCGTCTCGGAACTGATAAATACGAGAGGGTGTGCTGATACTGAAAATTCCAGTCTTGTCAAGTTCTGGTGTTTTTTTTTTTTTTCCTTTGTGAGGTAGTTCTTTCAGCCCGAAAGCCCAGCATTCATAGAGCAGTCTGGTCTGTTGCAGTGCCACTTCCAATCCTTCTCTATGTGGCCTGTTGTCTGCACAGCATCCATTTTTATGCTTCTGCACGAGGAAAAAAAAAAAGTTCAGTGAATTGAATTGGATTTCGACAGTGCCCTGGATTATGGCGTTGTATTAATAGCCCTTGCCGCTTCTCGTAACTGTCTCGCAAGTTTGGTGCGCTTCTCTGTCAATGGAGGCTTCAAAAGTCACATATAGGAGTTGCATAAGAGCCAGGACGAAGTAACGAGCTCAGGATCCTCTTATGTGCAAAACAGTGTTGTGCCCCCTGTCGCTTTCTTTGCATCTCTTTGGAGATTTGCCAGTCTTCACCTTCGGTTCTATTATTTTCTGAAGTGAAAAATACAAGTTGGATGAGGTGCCTCGTAGTGGAGAGAGTCGATCAAAGGTGACGCGTGTGTTGCTTGTCTGTCGCTCTTTAAAGCAGAGGGGGGAAAAAAAACTCTGTCAGCGGCATGCAAGACCCCAGTCGAACTCCCACACACTGCCACCGCTGTGCGTGGAACTTAGCAGCGTCGTCTGCGTATCAACCAAGGAGGCAGTCGCTCGACGTTGAGCTACAACTTGGGATTCAAAAGCGTGGCTCCGGGTTTTTTTTCGTTTTAATGAACCAGATGGCTTTTTCACGAGCTCTTGGAAAACCTCCCAAAGATTAAGAGCACCTTTCATGGGACCTGAGTAAACGCAAAATGCTTGAAAGTGGAACTCTCACGGCAGAAATAGTGCAGGCGAGGGAGCGGCGGCATGGATAATGGTGCTAAAGATGAGATAGTTTTGTAAAGAAGCCTCAGTCTTTCCCAGTAATATTACCAACTACTGGACACATTCTATATAATTTGACATAGTCATGTCTGATGTCTATTTTTCTCTTAAATGTCCTGTTTTCAGCATGCAGCAAGATAAAGTTGCTTCTCAGCTGCTCTGCCTTAGCTGATGCTTTGTTGGGCTGTCACGATATTTTTTGAAAGGGACAAAAACATGGTGGTCCTTTCTAAAGTGGAGCATTTATCTATATTGTACAATTATAAATATGAACCGAGAAGCATATGAGAATATACTATTGATATAATGTTGATGTTAATAAAGGAAGTCTGGAAGTAGAAACCTTGCAGAAGGTCCTGCATTGTTCCATTGGTCCCACTGAAAAAACATTTTCTTCTCAGATTTTCTTCAGGCAGCATGTTAGTGCAGTTAGCACTGTCGCCTCACTGCAAGCAGGTTGCAGGTTACATTCCCAGGCCTGGAGTCTTTCCATGTGCAGTTTACACGTCCTCCCTGTTTCTGTGTAGGTCCTCTGCCGCTCCTCCGGCTTCCTCCCACAGCCCAAAGAGTGCACATCAGGATGACAACCCCCCCCACCCACCTTTACCCCCAAGACAGCGTGGCATGATGGATGGACAGACGGATCAATGGACGTACAGATGGACGGATCAATGGGTGGATGTATGGATGGATGGATGGATGTGCGTGCCCTCAGAAGCCTGCGGAAGCCGCTCGACTAAGCCGCGTTTCTGGGAAACTCCTGGGCTGACGTGCGCTTTTCAAAGGCGGCGCAAAAATTATCCCGCCAGGACGAGGTCTGTGCCCTCGGAGCACGCGGTGGGCTTAAGCCACGAACAGCCTCCTCTGCACACGCATGTCAAGATAAATAATGTGCAGTTTGGGATTGGTTTCACAGTCAGGCGCCCTGATTTGATTAAACCACAGCCTCCAGATAACAGCCGTGCCGTATGCATCATCTTTCAGATGCCTCCTCTTTCCGGCCAAGGTAATTGATTTCATGGATGAAGCCATATGCGCGCGTCTCAATATGAGTTCTGGGAAATGTGGAAACGTGTTGATGTCCTACTTCACATATTTCTCACCGACTGTTGTTAGAAAACTGTGAGGCGGCAGCAGCAGCAGCAGCAGTCCTGATCAATGCTGACTCCTCACGGCCTCCCCCTTAAACAAGCCACACGTTCCTGTTTCCAAAAATACGCTTTGGAAAGTAGCAACGCTTTGAATAGTTCTCGCTTTGAGAGCTACAATTTCACCTCCAGCATTAGACAGGTGGCATCAAAACAAAAAACAAAAATAAAAAAAAACTCCCTTCGCACATTTTCTTCTTTGTCAGCAAGTTCTTTCTACTCGAGGGAGACAACGGGGCATTCTGGCAGCGTTCAGATGAATAAATACAGAATGTAGTTGTGTCCTCTCTCATACCGTCACCCTCTCCTTCACTCACCAGTCCTCAGTGGCTACTTAGTGTTTGTAGTTCCTCTCACAGACTGCACTTCACAGGAGGTATAGAAGGAAGGGTTGTTCTTTTTTTTAACAGAAGGTTAAGGTCATCTTTATGCAAAAGGTAGATTTTTTCCATGCCGTCATAAATTATTCCAACTTTTCAACATCTCCTCTCGTTATTCTTAAGGTTATCTATGTCCTGGTTTGAACTGCTCTGACCTGACTCTGCTTCTTGGTAGGCTTGACTCTGAATCACCAAATACATCTCTTTGAATGTGGACTCAGTGTGCCACTCCATCCACTAATGGGTCTCCAGGGCCCACAGCATTTTGAATTAAATCCAATAATTAGTTTAGAAGTTACTTCTGTCTTACTGGAACACTGTTGCATAGTTTTCAAGCAGACCACAGCTGGGCAGGGGGGGGGGGTATACATTGTGCTAAGAGTGTAAATATTAAAATGTGACTTTAAAAAAAAAAGATGAATCGTTTATTTATTTAAACGTATTATTTATTTTTGTTTGTTTTAAATAAAAAAAATAATTCAAATAGCTTTGCAAAAAGAATTAAATTTCACAACTGAAAGAGTTGCTATTGCTCTGCAGTGACCTTGTGATGAGTCCTGGGTCGCCCTAAAAACTGGGCAAGGAAAAGGAACAAAAACTGTATTTGATTATGTAAGTTCATATAAGTAAAGTAGTGAAATTGATTCTTAGCAGCTATGATTTAGCTATTTTAACTCCTATTTGATTAAAATTGAAAAAAAAAAAAGAAGTGGACAGCAGCTATTGGAGAAAGTCTATCTGAAATGCCTTTTGTTTGGTTGGTTTTACTTTTGAATATGTTTTTTGTTTAAACAGAGATAAAGAGGAAGCCAACGAAGGCTTCCAACAATTCTTCTTTTTATCTTGCAACCCAATGTCAGCTATTGTGATGGATACAAAGCAAGATGGAGACATTAGACATCACTGGTGGTCATGTTTCCAACTTTAAAATTGCTTTTTGCTCCTTTTCTCCCTTGAAGCTCAACACCACCTAGTCCGTTTGCAGTTTACCAGCGAGGGACATTTTCCATCAACAAACTGACTGTGGGGATTTCCTTTGTCTTATGTGTGAATCTTCTGTTTGCAGCGATTCCATTAATATGCATTGATTTCAGTCAGTCTGCCAACTCGAGTGCACCGATGATTCGGTGCATAAAAAACATGTGTGGCGTAGACTCTGACCTCGACTTTCCCTAAAACGACGTTCCCAGTTTAGCAAGACAAGAGACAAGAGGAGACAGAGCACAGACAGTTCATACGGCATCATGATGTATGAATGTCATTGCCAAACAAGTGAAGCAGCACAGTCAAGCTGTTTACTACGGTAGTGACGTGCGGATTCGTCACGTATTCCAAATGTGGTCAAATAAATGATGATATTGCTCTTTGAGTTCAGGTTTTTTTTTTCCCTAAAATGATGATATTTCTAACTTTAATGCAGCGGCAGCTTGCCAGAATGGCTTGGAATAAAGCATTGTGATGTAACTGGAAAGGCTGGCTTACAATAAGGTTAAAAGTTTCATCTGTTGCTGATTGGCCATCAGGGGGTACCTTGAACCGTTCTTCAAAGTAAAATCAATTCAAGTTCATTTCAGAGAGAAATATATATTTCCAATGCATTTGTCTCTGTTTCACTGACAGACTACAGATAGGCATGACACGGTACTTTCAAAGCATTTCCTAGCCTTGATTACCAACATTGCCCAGTGCTTTAGCTTTGGCCATCAGGATAAGAGAAAGGATGTTGATCAAGCCCCTTTTATGTGCCTCATTTTGAATTTTGGTAGCATGTACGACAGAAAGATATGTTACCGAGCTGTGTCATCTAGAACTGAAATAAACACATATTTTTGGCTTGACAAACCAGTGTATGAAGATGGATGAATTTTCTTATCTCTTTTTTTTGTTGTTGTTAAAACTGGGGGGGGGTGAACGGTTCTCCAAATGCAGCGATTGAAGTCGTGCTTCGTCGTCCAATCAGGTGTCTCGGCGATATAAAGCCAACACTTGAGCTAAACAGTGAGCTAAACAATGACGCATCAACAGCATCAAACAGTGCTGTTGTGTTTTTTTAAGTGGGAATTCTACTGACAACCAAACCGACTGCCTTCATTGCAGATGTCTGTCACATACGTTGCCTCGCATCAGGTATTAAGACGCTGTTAGTGTTTTCAGTTCCACTGATGCGGAACGTTGAGCCCAACACAATTTATTTCATCAATGACTCCAGACCAGACCTCACCGTGTTCAAACATCGAAGCTGAGATCCCTTCGTCTGCAGCCTTTGGGCTCATTCACATTCCACAGATCGACTCATTTAACTCCAGCAGCGGGCGAAAGTAACCTCCCCCTTTATTGTGAGAGAGCTTCACCCGGCAGAAGTGGATGCGCAAATTTTATTTTCCTTTCCCATGAAAGGTGTCTGAGGGAGAAACACCGTTATTGATGGCCCCGGGTCATATTCACGCGGGAATAATAATGATCTCGGCTCGGGAAGAGCACGGCTGGCGAGGATTTCCAAGCAGAGGTGTTGTCTCGGTGCACTGAATAATGTGCTTGACATCGCCAGGAAAAGCTCTGTGTGCTCTCACTCGCCCATGTTCTATTTACATTGTTGATGTAGACACTGACGTGCAGTCAGTAATCATAGTACTAATAAATAAGAGCTCTTTGGTTTCCAGGTGTCTCTTTAATCCAACTGGCACCCTTGTAATGACAGGTGGTCACGGTAATATTGTGGTTTGAACAGAGTTCATGAGACCTCCCCTGTCCAGAGACTGTGGTGGACTCACACGTAGATCTCCAGCGGTCCCGTACCTCGCACTGAATCGTAGCCTGGAGCTTCCTGGACGACACTGCCCAGTGAGACGCTCTCGTGCAGCTGGGGCCGCGCACAACTGACTTTTCTTGCCAGAAGCACTATTTAAAATTCTAGTCCCGACATTCCCCCGGACCCTAACACTTAATGCACCTGCAAAATGCTGAACACTGTTTTGTGTCTGATTTGGAGAGGTTTGGTTTTGTTTCGTCTTTCCACAGACCAGGCCAAACTATTAGAGGGTCAATAATTATAAAGTAATTTTCCTACTTTTTCTGACTTAATTTGCCGAAGCAGCAGAGCTCATCAGTTTGGGACTTTTATGCTTCCTATGCAATTGATTTCAACAGGTGTACTCAGTGCTGCCTAAACAGTGCATTCCCTTTTTATGCCGACATTCGGTGTCACACAGTGATATCACCACACAAGGACCCACAATGAAGTTCAGACTTATTCAAAGGTATTTCGGTCTCGCTGTTGGCTGGTTCTTAGTTGACAGCAAACAGTGCAGGGAAGGGAATGACATGACTCCACCATTCTCCATTTTTCTTATATATGAGAATAAGGTGAATAACATTTCGAAAAGGTGAAATTAACAATGAATGAAAATAAATAAAAATTGGCGGGATGATCCTGGGCCTCCTCTACCTACCACAATATGAGCAATGACAGTAATGAGCAGCAGCTCTGTTGGAACTCTGCAGACAGAGGAGAGTCACACTCTTCCTGATCTGTTCCTTTTACAGCGGCAGGTTACATCCAGGTGTGTTGAGCAATTTGGCTTTATTTCACTACATAATCACACCATTTTTTTTTTCATCAAATCTCTCTTTAAGCACACAAGTAAATGTTTCTCAGTTTTGACCAGTTTTTGTTTCGCCTGACCTTGAAATTTAAGGTTTACTGCGCCAACTCTTTATTTCTCTGCATTTTGGTTCTTCCCTCTCACTAGAGAGTAGAACATGCTAACTAAAATACGTGTGCATTGCTGTGTTCTCAATGCGAGAAAAGCATGTAATTCAATTCCGGAAGAGGTTTTTAATTTTGCATGATGGTTTTATCAAAATATAGCGAGTTATCTTGTACAAGCCTGCGGTTGCATTATGTGTATCCAGAATTCTTCTTTTTTTTTTTTTTTTAAACTTCTGGCCCCTTCGTGTTTTTGTTCATTTTTCAAGTGTTTTCACAGAGACTTGCACAGCGGGAGATTTTAGAGTAGCCACCCCCCCTCCTGCTAACTTTGAATAATTCAAGTGCCTTGGCTCAATACTATCACGCCGATGACAGGCCGCTTTGATATTGCGTGTGCAGCAGGAACTCTCTTCTTACACCTTCCCCATCAAAGATAAGCAGACCCAGCGGGCCCTTGTGACACCACTTCTGATGATTAATTAAAAGCACATTCTTCGGAGACAGTCTTTTCAATTACTGCCTGTGCGAACCTAAACTGTTCACTTAGGTGGGGTGCAGCAAGTCTGCTCAGATATCTCACAACATGCGGCGTACCGCGATCAGTTTCGGTAATCTTTGACAAGCTCTGATAATGATCGTTTATGAAAGCCTTTCTCCGCTAACCCTCTTCCCTCCCCGCTCCCCAAGAAACGGCGGTGAATTTTGTGCTCTGCCGAAAAGAACAGGAAAAAAAAAAAATTCAGCAACCAATGTTGATAAGGATGACACTAGCTTGAGTGATTTCAAGTTCATTGATAAATAGGCTGTTGTAGTTACCGTTACGGCAGCCTAGTTAACAACAAGCTAAAAAAAAATCACTAAAGCTAAGTGTTAGCAAGACATAAGAAAAGTTGGCTTGCAATGAAAAAAGCCAAATAGCTAAATTGCTGCATAATTGTATTCAATTATGCAGCAATTTAGCTATTTGGCTTTTTTTTTCTTCATAGGCTTCATGGCCTATCATTCTTTAGTTACTAGTTTTACCCACCATCTTTCGCTGCGCAGCTGTTGTTCTTTTTTTATTCTAGCACTTTTCAGCAACCGCCAACCTTTTTTGCACCAATCAGTGGGTGAAGACAATATTTTCAGTTCTTACAAACGCTCCTGGGGCAACTTAGACACATCAGTGTTGTATCTTGGGTCCATTGGGTGTACAGACACCCTCGTCAATTCAACTTGTGTGGAATAGGCCCGTGGGCGTTGGCAAGATTGAGCCGAAGGACTGCCAGGTCTCCTTTGCCTTCATGTGCCTCCTGAATCAGCTGAGTGGCAACCCCTGTGTGCTCGATGCATCCTTGAACCTTAGCACTCCGCCCTTCTGCACTGCGGTGTCGATGTAGAACACCTACATCAACACCTACATTCCTCAGGAGGAACTCCATCATGTGCTGGGCAACGACACAAAAGAATAACAATATTATCTTGAATATTGGTTCAAGTAGTTCAAACTCTCCACAAAATGTCAAATGTCTGTAGCATTTAGCTTAGATTTGATATGAAGTGTAAAAAAAAATAATCTTTTTCTCTTTTTCACACTATGTATTGGACTGTGGATTTTGTTTTGGCAGCAGCACTAGCAGATTTCCTTGTGCTTTAGAGCAGAACATTTCGCCACCTGTTTGTCTATCTTTTGTTTGTTTGATTGATAGCATTACGTGGGATTTGGCTCATCAGCCATTACCTGAGAGTCAAGCCAAGCTGCTAGTCTTTTGACAAAGAGCCTCAAGTGTTTTCTCAAGACATCTTGAGTGACAGCGGTGCCTTCGGAAGTAAGGACGTTGCCAGTACAACCTAAATGACTCGACTCCTCATTTATGCATCACAGGGCACAAAGATCACTCACACAAGTTCATAAATTCAAGCAGATTTCTCAAGTAGACTTTGATGAGCTTACAGTGTGACACCTGTACCTAGACACCTTACACACGATTTAGCCATTCATTGCGTAAAGCAAGTTAATAACTGTACTTTCAAATGAATCCAACAGACAGGCTAAAAATTACTTACTTGAAAATGCATAACAGTCAAAGGAGACTGGTTCGGTTTTATGAACAATTTTAATAAAGAGGACCAACTGGGGCGCTACAGAGACACGTCGTCAGGCAAGAGTCAGGAACTGATAATAATTCAGCAGAAAGTGTCCCAGCAGGAGATATCTCAACATTTAGATAGTGGGCTGCTCTCACTTTTCTTCACCACATGCAGAGACACAATAAAACACAGCGTGGGATTAGAAAGACTTGTCGTATTGTAATAGGTTATGTTGTCTAATACACTTGAATCCCACATGCGCACATACACACACTTTCACCCGCCCCATCAAAACTCAAGCTAAACAGAATGTGAGAATATAACTGGATTTAAGGCATGAAAATAGTTCATCAGCAGGTAAATTGACTCTTTTGAACTCATTAAACTATTTTTTCACAATATGAACAAAAGATACTTGACTGGCATGGAACTCAGTTGGTACTTGAATACTATGCATCATGTACCGTGGCTTCGTAGTGATCATGCACAACTTTCACGTCTTTAAATGCAGACACGAAAGTCAGTCGATGCATTACTGTGCGAGAAATGTTTTTTTAAAAAAAACAAAACATTCTCACCTTCTAGATCTGGATGTGGTCCAGCCATCTTGCCACCCTCCAAATTGGCAGCATTTTCAGTTGGTTTTAATTTTTTGTTTGCGATCAGCTTCGTTAACGGATGAAGAGGCAGGAGGTACAAGAGCGAAAAGCAAGAACTTCAAGCAGTTTTGGAGGAAAAGGAAAAGGAAAAGGAAAAGACAGAAGAGGGCCTGGAAAAAGAAGTGTTGACTAGAAATTGTAAACACAAGCCGATGCTTAAGAGATTAGCATGAACGCTGCTGTAGCCGCAGTTTCATCATGTTCCTCATGAAGTTTTTGAAGATACCTTTCACACTATCATTTCACACATTATCACTGCACTTCTACCAGTTTGAGTGAAAGTTCTGTTGGATCCTGTGGTACACGGTGACAGGCTAAGGTGGTGCAAACGTGAAGCTATTGTTATCCCATGCACCAATAAGAGATTTTAGCAATAACGTTCTTGCTGAGGGTCACAAATGTGATTGGTCTGCTTCGATATAATAGACGAAGTGTTCATCCAGTCACCTTTCAAGTACTGACTTACAATTTCTAAATACTTTTGTTTTTTTGTTTTTTGTTTTTTCTTACCAGACATATATGAGAAATCATTTCAGGAGATTTAGTGAACATTCCGTCTAGCCTCCCAGCCTGCTTCATCAACTGGGGAGGCTCGGTCTTGGCAAAAGTTGCAACCATTATACCATCACCATTATGCCTTAATGCTGCTCTGCTTGAGTCCTCACAGCCTGGCAGTGGGTGCATGCGGAGCTCTCTGCCGCTTTTATCACCCACTGCTCAGTCTGGAGCAAGTTCAATCTGCATTTATACGATTTGTGAGATTTAAAAGAACAACATAGTAACGTCACCCCTCAGCTTTGTTATTTAAAGGGCACCTTGCTTGTCTCTGGTCTCTAATTTATTCCATGTGTATGCCATTTTGATCTGACACACATTTCGCAGATTATGTTGCTGTTAAATTACAGATCAGGTGCAGCCCACTGCCGCGTTCCCGATAAACAAAAGTAATCGTGAGAGATCAACAGCAGAGCTCCACGCAGCAGTGACGGTGGGGAGGTTACAGCTCACATTGCGCTCTTTCAGCAAATGAACCTGCATGACTTAAAACTTCTAACTTAAAATCTAGGGATGCACCAGTACCACTTTTCTACAGAACAAGTAGAGTACAAGGATTGGATTTTCAAGACTCACCAATATCGATACTGAGTACCGGTACTTGCACTTAGTGCTTAGTGCTTACTAAGCCATTACACATTATAGAATTACTTAGATTTTTTTTTTTTTTTTTTTTCCACAGATGCTCTGTTATTGGAATAACAATCTTCTGCATGTCTTTCGAGAACACTGGCTGCCTGTCACAAGATTCACTGCAGTACAGACAAAATTAACAAAATTATAAAATTAACAAAAAAGTATGACGAGAGTTCTCAATCCAAGTATCGGTACCGATACCCGATGCTGGTATCGATATCGGTGCATTCCAAATAAAACCAATTCTGCCCAAAAATGACTTAAAAACATGAGAATGTTATTAGAGAATTGATGCAGAGTGAGCGGCAAAGCACTCTGCTTGTCTCTACTTGTCCTCAGTCCAAGAAAACAGATGTTAGTGTGAAACTCCAGAGAAATGATTCCTCTCTTTCTCTCATTTCAGACAAGTTCCTTTGTTTGGCCGAGTATGTGCCAACTTAGAGTCCAGATGACAGTTGTTATACATCATTTATAGTCAGCCTCGCAAACTCATTTGCGCAAAGCTGCATCCCCGTTGCTCAACTCATCTAGGGAGGTTTTTGTTTTTGTTTTTTTTTCTGGTCACAGCAGGAGTCTGCACTTTAGCAGGAAAAAGTTACATTTTGAATGGATTATTCTTCATCAGGCACAACATGAAGAAAAGGAAAAGTACTTCAGTGGCAGGTGGGAGTGGCACTTTCCAGACAATATGGCGCGTGAACGCTTTCAACTGTTATTTTGTTCAAGAGAAAAAAAAAGAGACAGCGTCACTGCAGTACAAAGTCCCTGAGATGTGACAAGTGGAACATTTCCGAATGAGCGGGTGCCGTAAGCACGCAGGTCAAAAGCTCCTTTTGGAATTAAATTAGAGTAAGGGTGTTGAGTCGTGGGTATTAAGCCAGTCGGAGGGTGAAATTTGCACATGGCATGAAGCTGCGGAATTAAGGACAGCGCGGCAGTAATTGGACTAAAGGCTTGAGCTCATAACCTTCCTTTTTTCAAAGTGCTCTGGGAATGGGAACAATTTGCTATGCAAATGTTGGGCCTGACTCCAGCTGCTGGGAACGCGAGCTTGTGGCCGAGCGAGCGTTGTCGAAAAGGCGGAATTAAAGGTTGTGTGTGCGTGTTTGTCAATGACGGGCGATGAGTTCTTCAGCGCCTGACGCGCTCAGCGACACGCAGCCCGTCAGCCTGTTGGCCAGTCTTTACTCCAACTGAGCAAAAAAATAAGAAACACTTGTAGAGACTCTTGTGATTCATCTGTAATTGTTATTGTCAAAGGAAGTGATTTTCTACACTGTGCCTCTGCACAGTGGCTTTTTATACCAATGTTTCGAGCTGTTTATGGTTTCCCCGAGGAGGAGAAAAATGGAAGACGCTGACCGACACAAAAACATTGCAAAAAGCTGCTCGGCATCTCCTGCTTGCAGTTTGGGGGGGAGCGCAGTTGGGAGGCAACCTTCTTTTGGTAGCACGTTCAGCTCTGTTACGGACTTCGGAGCTGGAGGGGCAGACAAAGGTGCCAGAGACCGGGCCAGTATAGTTCCTGCTTTCTTTGTTTCCGACCCTGGTGACCACACACTCGCGTAGCCTCGTCTTTTATTTTACACACTAATTATTTGGTGACACCCTCTGGTGTATTTTTGTTTGCCACTTTGCAGAGAGGGTAAGCCAGCTTTTAATTTTTCACTTTCGGTTTTGCAAATTCTATTTCAGCTCGTGTGTGTTTTTGGTTTATTCCTTTCAATGAGTTGGAGTGTCGCCCGCTGCCCTCGTCACTTTTCACCTATTGTCTTTGTCTTTTTTTGTTTGTTTGTTTGTTTATTAACAGACCAGAGTGCGGCTCTCAGATTTTGATTTTCGTTTGGGCTGTGTTATTTTGAACATTGTGAATATTGTTAATAAATGGCTGGAACGCTGTCTTTTTTTTATCATTCTTGCTTCCTGAATTGGGGTTGTAACAAGCTCGTCAATCCATGCTCTTTTACTCTTCGCTCCTTCGCTAGGCTAACATTACTGTCAACGCCTTCTTCTTCTTTTGTAACGTGACATTTCCTACGATTGGGCTTCTGGTCGAGAATGGAATGTCTTGCGGTGTCAATCTCCTGACTGACGGAGCATGGATTCACAGAATCATGATTGCCTAATTGTGCATTTTTTTTTCTGCCTTTTTTTGAGCCACGGCTCATTTTTCACTTTGGAAGAAATCCCATAACGCACCACCAACCAAAAATATTATAAATTGACACTTTTTACCCAAATAGTGACAATATAGTCTCTTCATTTATTTACACTCATTCAATGTAAAACCAGGCCTGACTACACACAGCTGATATGCTGAGAGGAATTGAGGGAGGAGAATAGGCTATCATTCCTTTTAAAGCACAGTCACTCGATAATGGATTTTCTTTTTTTCTTTTTTTTTCTTTTTTTTATTCATTCATTTTTTAGACAGATTAAGTGAAATTGGAAAATTTTTCACGGCACACCTGACATTATCGCACGGGTGCACTAGTGTGCCGCAGCACATTGGTTGAAAAACATTGCTCTAATCTGACAAATCGATGTCAGATCGTGAACGACAAAAAAAAATACAAAAACATAGTGTCACGTGACCCTCGCACTTCGCCGTTTGACGTCTAGCCAGTTGGAAACAGAGCCACTGTTCACAATATGGAGCAGCTGCTCTGCGCTTTCACAGCGAGTCTCCAGCTTGTTTGCCATCTTTGGTTTTGTTAGGTTTCGGCAGTATGAGTTAACAGCATGAGTCGAGCATATTTGTTTGAGCGGCTATGTGTGTGTGTGTGTGTGTGTGTGTGTGTTTTCTTTCCTTTCGAGCGGTTAGCATAACACACAGCCAGCGGGGTGGTGCTGATACTGCAGATTGCGAGCTGCAGTTTCACAGGCGAGTGGCAATCCCTCCTGCCTGAACCGCAGCTGCTCCTGCCAGGGTCAACCTTCTCAACGCAAACGCTCGTCTCTGCATGAGCGTCTACGGGCCTCGAAGGCCTCGCGCGCAGCTTCTTAGACCTTCCGCGGGTGGGGGGGAATCAGACAGCATTTACAACAGCATCCATAGCTTAGAACCAGCAGCAGCGGCGTCGTTGCCGCTGGCTGTTTGTTTTAAAGATCCGCTACGAGGAAAGTGCAGCTTTTGTGTGCATCTCCAAGACTGAGGCATCTCTTGAAAATTGGATATCCACAGGCTTGCCCTCCTATTTATTTGTGAATTCTGAAAGGTCCATTGTTGTGCAAAAATTCACTCAAATTGTTTTTCAAACTCTGTTTCTAGCCTGCCTGTTAAATCCCCAGAACACGGATGTGCCTGAGGGAAGTTCGGCCCTCGGGAATTGGTTTTCGGAGCTAAGGTGCCACACCAGCGTGCACATAGAAAACACATTGCACCTATGCAATATGTGACGTCCTGTATTCGTGACCCCCCCAAATCCCACACATTTTACCACTATTCCAGTTCACTCTTGACGTGCCTCAACATGTTTTTCAAAGCTGTCTGTAAACGCACCATGAACGGGCATCAGCATGCGCACGCTGTCTTGTTGTGATCACAATCAGTCACGCAGGTGACAGGCCTGCTGGCTGCGCCGCTCTGATTAAACTGTGAACGGTTAGCATGCGCAGACAACCAGGCAGTAAACGGCTTCCTGAGGGTGGTGGAGGTGGAGTCATGCTGTTGCCTGTTGATAAAGTTAGATAAATGATGCCAAATGAATTAAATGCAGATAGAGTTTTGCTGTAGGATCATTGGTACCTATCCCAGATCCATGTTGTTGCTAGCCAGCTAGCATGAAGCTGGTGGGCAAGCTGATGTAGTTGGAAGGAACTGACGTACTGCCGTTTAAATGTACTTAAATGTAATGTAGTTACAAAGTAAATGAATAAATTGAATACCTCTTGTCTTACAAACGTGCTTTTGTGTTTGAACTTTTTTTTTTTCAACTTTCGCTTCCTCTGCTCTGTCTCTCTGTCCCACCTCCTCCCAAGCTCTTCCATGATGCTACGTTCATCCTTTACCATGTTATTCGTAAGTTGTTCCGGTTCTGCATGGTTGGTTCGCCGTTGCTGCTGCTGGGCTCCCTGCATCGCCTTTCACGATGGCTCGTGGAGGGCGCTTCCTGCCCAGGCCTCTCACTCAAGCTCGTGGGAGAGGGAGTCGTTCCCCAAACCGCACCTGAGCTGCCCTCCCTGCTTTAAGCCTTCCACGATGGCTCGTGAAGGGCGGGAAGCTGATCCCACCTCGGGCTTTCCACGCGAGCTCGTGGAAAGGGCAGGTGGACCCCAAGCAGAACCATAGCGCCAAATGTGACTTGTGCTAACTGTGCAAATAAAATGACAGTTTTGACAAAGTGATCCTGACTGAACTGTTGATAAGAACACCAAAGAGGTTGTTCTTACTTTATGCTCCAATTCACACATCCAGAATTGGCACAAGCCATCTGGTACAGACTTTATTTTTAATTTCATTGGCACTCTGTCCAATAACCAATGTCTTCAATGATTCCATTGTTGACAAAATGAGGAGAAACACTGATTAAAAATCAGTGTCAAAATTATATTGTGAGGAATCGATATTGTATTATTTTTTTTTTTAATGGAAAAGCAAAAGAATGAAAAATGAAGAAAAATTAACACAACATTTTCTAATTAAGTTACTTAGCCCTGTCTGACTGAACACGTCCTCGCCATTTCAAATTGATTGTCATGATCAAAAACATAAAAAAGAACATTGTGTCCAAGTTGTGACCAAGTACAGTGGAATGTGAAAAAAAAATGAATTGGTGCGTCAGAAAAGAAGACGATTAGATCTGATTCAAAAAGTTTGCACTGAGAGGCTGCAACACACAAGCACACAATTTTTGTAATAGTTAAGCACTCAAGTTTGTGTTGACAAGCTCCACCTGATAAATTTTTGAATACATTTTGCGAAAGGAGGGGAAGAATTCCACATGCGAAACATGAATATTAACTTCCCATGGAGACAATGTTTTCCTCCTCTCTGCCGTGTTAGACACCTAAAACATGGGGAGGATCCCGATGCGACGCCAATTAACGAAGGCTCGCAGGCGTACACAACAAAGTGCGTCATCTGTTTCCTGAGCTCGGTTCAGGCTTGATCATCACCCCCAGCCTGTGAGGAATGATGCCAATGATGAAGGTGAGGTGATTGTTTGGACAACACTGCTGCAAAATCCAACATCTCCTGAACTGCTTTTATCCAATGTTAGTGAATATTGACATCAACCAGCAACATTGTGTGACTACATAGTACTGAGTGTCGAGTCAAAAAAATTGTGTTTGCCTATTCTAATGTTTCTGATTCTGAGTCGACCAATGAGAAATAAGAAAATTGAGCGACTGTTATTCTAACAGCATTTATTTGAACATGTCCCCACAATATTAAACCTGTGGGAGAAACCAACAGCTCTGCATTCATGCTTCAGCCCTCCCACTTTCTGAAGGCAATGTCATGACTGTTGAGTTCATTGACAATACTACAGACTCGTGACACTGTTAAAGAATGATATTGAAGTGATTGTTGTGGAAAAGAGCGAAGATGCCGATGCAGGAATACTGGGAGAATAAGCAATTTAATAAAACAGACAATAAACGGATCGGAGCTCCGAGGCACAAACACAGTACAACCAAGGGAACGGAAGCAACAAGTGCAACAGCTCAGAGGTATGCGGGTGTGAGTGCTCCGAGCGAAAAGGAACAAGGTCTCTTATACACAGGACTGGGAGGGGATAAGATAATGAAAGAACAGAAAGAGAACACAGAGAAACAAAACAACGATTATACGACAAGTGGCCGATTTCACAGCTCATATCCTGTACAGGCAATCAGGAGATTCGGGGACTAAGGACCCCAATTGAATGACAAGGCCCTAGAGGATGAGCACATCAGTGGCAGGCCATAAAACATTTTTACACCGCATCATTCATGTGGTGCAACATTTTTACATTTTCAAAGGACAAAGGCAGCTATGAGGGCTTTGTATCGTGTTCAGCAGTCTCAAGGCTGGCCAGTGTGACCAGCCATTTAAAAAAAAACAAAAAGGAAGGTTTAACAAGCCTGGGGACAATCTTTGGGCACAAATCAAGCAAAACACACAAACAAGATGAAGGCGAGCTAATGACGTTACCTCGGCTTTCGCACTGAAAGTGGCTGTGGTGTGCCAGCGCCATGCTCTGTTCCAACTGTTCCATTTTCTCCCACATTACACATTGATTTTGCACATCAGCAGAAGATTGCAAAAATCAACAACCACACAGACAAATAATAAAAATATTATTTGGCAATAAAAATATTGCCAAATAAATCTCTCCCTCCTGTAATTAACCACCCGTTTACACATATAAAAAACAAAATACAGCCCATTGTATAATATGATGGAAATCAAACCGGCTCCACCGTGTTTTCCAATTTACTTGCTGCCTGAGCGATTCTGCCTGCTTTGATTGACGCGGTTGCCAAGCGTGAAGCATGGAGGGTGGCCAACATAGAACATGCAATTTTAAACTTTAGCAATTAAGTTCTTGCTACTTCATACGAACATGTGAAATTTGTGAGACATTTCCTTTCATTAGATTTTGCAAAAAAACACCTCTTTCAGAGTTCCCTTCGACACTTTTGCAAAGGGAAGAACTCAAAAGGTGCTTTGTGTGCTTTGTGTGTGCACAAACCATTCCATTCTACTCCGTGTGTTTTTTTTTTTGGGGGGGGGGGTTTATTGGCCGCGTGTCAAAAGTGATGATTCAATCGCGGACTCACTTTGTTGTGTGCAGTTTTTATGGGGTACAACCACCAAAACACCCCCCCCAGAACTTCAAACAGAAGGTTACCCCTCGGTGACATTATGCCTTAAAAGAATTCCCCTGATAAGCGGTGGTGGCTGTTGTGTTCGGATAAGTCCTCTGATGTCACTCGCCGCGTTTCAATCATTTCACGCCAAGGACATGCGGCGAGATCACATGCCCACTCCGGAGATTATTATGAACACAGTGGGGGGAGGGGGGGAGTTAAGATAACCTTGTCATCGCTTGTCAGGTCTGTAAACTTCATCACCGTTCGTATTTCATCCCGCCAGCAAGTGAGGCGGCAGTTAATAGAGATTTAGGCCCGTGCTAAATCTCTATCTGGCCCCGCTGTATCTCATGGCGCTCTGTTCCCCTGCGGCTGACTGGATTAGCCTCCTGTCTAAGAGCCCTTATGATACATAATAAACATAATGCGAGATAGTCATTGAAAGGAGGATGTCGAGGAGAGTTACCAGCAACACGGCATGACCTGACGGCTGTTAGATTGATATCGTGCTGTGAGGATTGTTTTTTTCATTTCGATTTTCATTCTTTTTTTTTTTTTCTTCTTTTTGAATCGCCATGTTGGCAACATCCATGAATCCATCCATCCATCCATTTTCAATGCCCGCTTCTTCCTGAACTCAGGGTCACGGGGGTCTGCTGGAGCCTCTCCCAGCTGTCATAGGGCGAAGGCAGGGTGACACCCTGGACAAGCCGCCAGTTCATCGCAGGGGCCACATGGAAGGACAAACAACAAACAAGCATTCGCTCTCACTCTCACCTACCGACAATTTAGCGTTCCCATTTTGCCTCAAATGCACGTCCACACAGACACATGGAGAACATGCAAACTCCACACAGAAAAGTCCCAGACCTGGAATCAAACTTACAACCTTGTTGCTGTGAGACGGCAGCGGTAACCGCTACACCGGTCAAAATTTGACAGGATTTTGACAGATTGCTTCTTTTGAAATCGCGTCATCCCAGGTGACTAACGAGTCGCAGGGGGGGTTCAGAGGTGGGGTGGGGGGGGCTGCAGAGCTGAGACCTTTCACCAGCCGTAGCTTAGTAGCTAGTCGCAGCTCGCAGCAGAGTGGAGCCATGGCAACAGCGCGTCTGTGTCGGCGACACTCTCACGCAACGCCGTCCCAAGGACGATGAAGCGGGGACATCAGCGCCTCCCCGCCCCTGTGTCGCTTCCGACGAGGCGGGGGGGGTGGGGGAGGGGGGGCGAGAGCACAGAGGAGCCGCACGGATTTACATCATGTGACCTTTGATGAAGAACCGCGTCTTAACCTGCCGAGCCAGATGGCTGCGTTTTCCTCAATCATTTATCTCACCACCTCCCTCCAGTCAAGAGACCTTAGGAGGTGTGCGTGTGTGCATGTGCCGGTAGTGGTGTGTGTGCATGTGTGTAAATTGGGAGGTGATTCCTCCAAACGTCATCACTCGTTTTCTGTCCTGTTTTTCCTGCAGTTCCAACAACCCACAGATGCATATTTGGAAAAAAATATATATTTATTAATAAATGACATCTCAGCTCATGAGGAAAATGACTTAAACACTGCTGTGCCGCCACTGACTGCGAATCATAAATCTAAAAGCCATTTGCCTCGTGCTGATGGATGCGGGGTGATTTACATATTTTAAGGAAAGCTCAACACTGGTTGACAAGCAATTCATTAGCACCCTTTTACCTCGTAATTAAGCATTTAGAAAATCTAATTTGTTCCAGTTTTTTGAGTTTTTTTGATTTCCTAAACATAATGTAGTGCTCTTTTTGTGAAAGCATTGTTGTTACACCTTTCAGGTTTTGTTTTATTTCTTTTGATGACATTTTACATAGATCAAGGAATTATTCAGTATCAACATAACGTGAATAATGGTTGGAGAAAAGATCTGCCGCTCGTGAGGACCTTCGCCACCACTTTCCAAGCTTGGTTTGTCTTGAACTTACCAGACATGATTTTCAGCTGTACAAAAAAAACAAGCCCACAAGCAATTTTGAACATAAAAGTGGCAGAAGATTGTGCTTGGCTTAAAGACAGTCTTTTCAACTCCAAATTTGCTGTAAAGTTGTTGAAAACAGATTGTGCAAGCCGTGTCACCAAACACTGAGAGCAGTGGAGTCACCAGGTTAATTGTAGGCAGCTTAAGTGTGAGCAAGTCCTCAGTTTCGAGTCTGAGCTTGGAGTTGAAAGTAGTACAGTTGAAGCTGAAAGTTTGAAAAAAAAAAAAATGCATGCAAATTATTCCCACAAAAAGTCCAGTCTAACATGTACCCATTTTCAGTATCAGTGAGGTGTCAGTGCCTTTATGGCATCTCACATTTCCAGAACTGCCCAGACAGGTCCCGAAAAATGGAACAACCACAGGAGGAGGAATGATTTTTATTTTATTTTTTTTATGTCTGGGGAGTTTATGGTCAGACTAGAGAAAAATATCTACTGCAAGAAAGAGTTGGCATTGGAATGAAACCTTAAAAAGTTTTCCCGGCATTTGTCCAGCCATGAACTCTTGGGGCAAAACTTTTCCCCACACCTGAGCCCAGGCTGCATCCCAACACCAGGCATTTGTCTCTTTTTTCCATCAGGACAATTTTAAAAGTAGCCGAGAGACGTGAATTATTGAGCGGCCCGCCTCGGTTTGTCAGCTCACCTTGAGCTCTTAACCAGGCGGGTAGGAACGAAAGACCGGGTGCATTTTTCTCTGGCACAGTTCGGACCTGTGCTCTGGCCCAATGGCAGAAGGCTGCAAAAGAGCTTTTTGCCACCGCTTTTGACGCTGTGCCACATTCTTCATGCAGAATAAACAAAGTGAAATCTTTCCATAGGGAATATTGCAGGCACATTACCCAACTTGATGGCGACCAGTCTGTATTCCATAATTACCTCATTATCTTGTCATGAGAAAACATAAGAGGCCGGTTAAATGTATGGATTGATTAGAGTCCTGAACAGATTGTTAATGGTTTTTTGGGGGGGTGTCATTTATGATCATTTTGTTGGGGAGCCATCAGCTGGAGTGATGGATCTTTGGCTTTGTCGTGGGTAATGGGCTAGACGTGGGGACTGGAGATTCAGGTGGAGACAGACCTGATAGAGATCACACACCGGTGGCTGAGGATCCAGCCATTTCTTTTTGTTGTATAGCTACATGTCAATCAGTTGTAACTCTGAAGAGGTTTAAGTAAATGTTCATGTGTTGGTGCTTCTCAGGTTGGATTTGATGGGATTTTTTTTTAAAAGGATAAGTCTGTAATGTTTGGAGATTTGGAAAAAGAAACTGTGACCTCAAAGTGGTTCCATTTTAGATTGCAGCATCTTTCACTCTTCCTCCGCGTCCCGGGCTTGCCAGTGAGCTACGGTGGCCTACGAACCTAAAGCTCGTCCACCTTCTTCTTCATTGGTTTATTTGAGGACGTGAGCAGTCACCCTAAATACAAATTATCAATACGCGTTGTCAGGCAGCTGGGTTCACACTGGGCTTCCTTGGCGGTGCAAGATGGCAACTAACTGGGAGCCTTTTTGCTATATTTAAATTATTTTATATAGATATGTATACATGCATACATATATATGTATACGAGAACCTTTCTAAGAGTAGGAAACTTTTAACTAATACTTAGATTTTAAATTTAGCAGTATATTAAACTTATACCAATGACAAATCAATCACACACATACACACACACACACACACACACACACACACACACACACACAACCCACCACACAATATCCCAATTACGAGTAACAAAATTTGAGAGGCCACACAAGCTGGCAAATGAAGTTGACATTTAGTTTTTTGTTTTTCAAAGATGATCGGAAGTACACCAACAGATTCAATCTGTCTCGACTCTCAAGACTCGACATCTCACATGGTTGGTGGTGTTGGTTTATTGATGTCTTTTCAAGATGAAATGAAAAGGAAGTTGTTGTCTTACTGTCTCATTTAATGCGTCACCTTCGTCACGTGTCTACCTTTTTGTACCCAAAAAAGTAGTGGCATGGCTCCCAGTGGTTTGGCAGGGTCTTTTAATCTGTTTAACATTTTAAAGATCTTTTAAATATTTAGATCTTTAAGTGGGGACTCAGGTTTGGTCTTACTTCATACCCTCAGCAGCCTGGATCCTTCGTCAGAGACCAATTCTCTTGAGCTGCTTTATCACCTTATCGCCTGATTCTCTCTTTTGGCCCGCCCACGCTAACATTTGCTTATTTTCAACTGAAGAAGATGGCAGAACACCAATAAAAAAGGGTAAGAAACACTAAACGTAGCACTCAATATAATGCAATCTAAAAATGAATGTATTTTAACGTTGTTTTAAAAAAGAAAAAGAAATCAGTTCACTCAAGAAAAATCTATATTATTAGTCATCAAATTTTAGAACACTTACACCAACCGTACACTCTGATTGGACAAGTAGTATTCCACGATTACTGATACACAGTTCAACAGTTCCAACTTCACACTCCAGTTTTTATCACAAACGTTCTCATCACTTATTCCCACCTACTCTGGGACTGCTTCCGAATTAAAGGTCCCACTGCCTGCATTGGCAGTGAAGTCCAGCGGCTGGAAGACATGCACACAGCTGGAGCAAGACCGCAGCACTTAAAATGAAAAACCAACCTGCACGACACGTCACACTGACCTACCATGGAAGAGTAGTTCCCAATGAGTATAGAAGAAGCGGCAGCCTCAGGAGAAGTGAAGGTGGCAACTCGCTGCTTCTCTCATCACCAGTTTAATACAACAGCATCGCACCTGGTGATGACACTCGGCGCAGCACTCCCTCTGGTGCGATGTTGCATAATTACGGGGACCCGAACCGCTTCCTGTTCTCGCCATGGCGCTCTCCAGCTGGAAGCGATGGTTCAGAGATAACGCCAGTGTGATGGGAACGAGCCCTCTTTAGCATTTTCCCATCAGATCCCCTTCACGGCAACGTGGGGACATTGATCACGATAACGTTCTCCTTCATCCCGCCGCGTGTCACAGGCGTCGGCGTGCAACTCTGTGTCCCCTCTGGGCCTGTTGGTGTCGTCTCCCTTTCTTTTATTTCTTTTTTTTTTTTGCGGGCTCCCGCTTTATCTTTTCTGTTCCACTTTGCAGATGCTTGTAGGGAGGAAGGCAGACCAGCGGAAAGGAGGCAATGATAAATGACATCCCCCTTCTCACTCCACCACCTCCTCCTCCTCTTCCTCCTCCTCTCTCCCCCCTCCGCCTTTCTTCATTTCCTCTCCCGCACCGGGTGAGGAGGAGGAGGCCCGTCCACTCCCTGTGGCGTGCCGAGGATGACGCGGCGAAGGGACGACGCAGTCTAGACGCGTCCGGACTCACGCCGAGGGTCCGTCACTCTGCAGAGGAGCGCGGAGAGGCGAAAAACACTTGACTTGTCTGACTCGATGAAGAGCAACGAGACACGCAATCACGCAATCCGCTCAATAAGGGAACACCGTTATACCTGTTTTTTGTTTTTTTTTTCAGTCCACCCCCCACCCCAACTTAAATTGCCGGTACGCCTGCATGTTGCCGATTAGGAAACATGGCCCATCGCTGCCTCTGTGAACTCCCTGGGAGTGTTTTTAACTCCTGTTTCAAAAGGCGATTCCCAATTTGTTTCTGTGGGATCAGGCGAGCAGGACAGCAGCTGAGCGGAATGTTAATTTAAAAAAGAGGGTTTGGGGGGGGGCGGGGGGGAGTAAAGCCCGGCGGGAGCGTTCCAGCCGCTACTTCGTGGGCGTGAAGTGAATACTGAGAGCCGAGAGGCACCGCAGACAGCGGGAGAGACGTCTCGTCCGGTGCGATTCTCCCACTTCCTGCTTCTGGGATCTGTTTGAACCCTCTGAGAGACGCTGTTTGTGTGTTTTGATGAGCTAAAACTTTTTTTTCCCCTTCCTCCACTGGGCCTTGACAACATTTTTTTTTTTTTTTTTTTTAACTTTGTGGTAAACAGTGGCAGCAGCAGGCAGCATGCTAATGAAAAATGGGGAGACAGGAAATCAATGTGAATATGATAGGTGCAGTTTGTAGCTTTCCGTCTGCAGCAGGATGTGCAGCTGCAAGCAAATCTGCAGCCTGCAACAAAAAAAGAAAAAAAAGAAATCATGGTTCCTGGCCTTGTGTTGCTGCCTGCATTATGATTGGCCGAGCATTAAGTAATCTGTAAGAAGTGCCGTTGGGCCACTCTCTCTGTAGGTCTGCTGCTCCTTGGGTGTTAGCCTCAAACTTGCCTCTTAGAACCTCTGCTTTTGCTCCTCCAGCACAGAGGAAAAGCAGACAAAAATCAATGATTGGCGACCTGCCACAAGACACATCTTGTCGGAAAAGTTTTTCCTGGGTTTTTCTCTCTCATACTTCACTTCTGCCATTATTTACTTAAACGAAATTTGCTTCACAAAGCAGCTTTTGCGCACATAAAAAAAATGAAATGGTGCGTCCGAAGCAGTAAATATCGAGGGCACATCCATCCATCCATCGTCTGTTGGCACTTGTCCCGTACTCGAGAGTGTACTCAGCAGTATACAAGCAATAATATACCAGCTAGAACGGTAGCCTAAAGCGTAATATACAGGAAAGCAAAACAGTACAGAAGAAAGTCGAAGAACAAGTTGTGTTCGCAAGCCAGTTGGAGTTTTTTCACACTTGGGTTATACCTTGTCACAATTCATCTCGCCATTTTCTCTAAACTGTCCATTGGTGTGTGCGAGTGTGAGTGCTAACAGCTGTTTGTCTTTCTACGTGGCCCTGCCGAAAGAAAATGAATGAATGAATGTACATCCACGTCAACTATGTTATGGAAACGCACCCTTTTCACTTTTCTTTTTTTTCATTCTATTTTTTTTTTTATCATTATTATTGAGCAAACAATTAACATCAAAACAAGGTAATGCATCCAGCCACCAGGGGGCAGCTCAAGTGCAGAGTGAGGAAAGACGTCATCTATTAAACAGCCATGAGTCTGAGTCAATCAATTGCACTTTTTTTTCCCTGTTTCACAGCCTTTTCACTTAAGTGCAATGCAGAACCGACTGCAAGCTGAAACACAAGCAGCAAAAACCGGAAAAACCTTCTTCCAAAAAGGCAGCGCTATAGCGCACAGTTAGTTTCTTTTGAGTTAGCATGAAACTCTGTCGTCTGCATGGGCTTCCCTGTTTTTATAATTCAGCGGCACAACACTCTTTTACAACACTCGCCTCCAAGTATTTCTTGACTTCTACCTGAGACTTATCAGTGAGGAATGGGTGGGGCACCTAATTATTGCCCCATTTGGTGTGTTTAACTTCTTTAATTGGTTTGCCCAGAGATCTGATTTAATCATTGAAAATCTGTAACCAAGCAATGAATTTTTTTTTACCTTTAACTTCGTCAACCTGGTCTAATGGTGGATTTTCAGTGCTGGAGAACAAATAGGAAAAAACAAACAGTCCAAACCCCTTGATTTTTTTTCCCTCTCATTCATTCTCTCAGACTCGTCTTCCGGTCAATTTACACATTAGCAAATGCATCGGCACAAACCCCATCGACTCCCCGCGCACATGCGTGCTGAAGCAGCCTAATCCCCCTGGCACTTTGACATTATATCACACTTCATGATCATCCATCTTTAATGGGGCAGACAGCAAGGTGGTGGAACCTGTTTCACCCTAATCCAGGCTGACGCCACCGCCGCCACTTCCTCCCTCCCTCGCCAGCCCTCGCCTGCCCCGTGCATGCGCTGGGAAAAACAGATGCGGTATCCTGAGATGTGTGTGCGCGATGTGACACGCCCTTCACTTTGAACCCTTATCTTTGCATGTAGGAATTCCTCCCCGACTTATCTCAAACATTTATCAGAATCCTCAGCTACTTTTTCCTCCCCTTCTCGCCGTCTTTTAGCTCATAGGAAACGTTTCATACCTGCTCGATAATTTCTCCACGCAGCCCCCGAAAGTCCCGAGACAGAAGCTCGTGCTCTCTCCACCTCCCTCTCCATCTCTCACTCCCCGTTTAAACAGCAGGCACTCGTACATTTTGGCACGAGTCTGCCCCCAACTGGCCGCGCCTCGCCACGACGGTTGCTCACCAGCCCGCGGTGTGTGCAGCAACGACGTGATCACAAGCGGGAAAGCGCGGGTTGATGATTTACACCATCGTCTTATACGTATGTTTTTGTGTTCTGCAATATTCATCTGCACGGAGACGCCAAGACAAACAAGAAAACGCGGGCGCATACGCAAGATCAAGATCGTAACGCGTAATTAGCCGTGATCCGTTCGCCACATTACGGATTCCGCCAGTTAAATACCGTCGGGGGTTTACCGAGAAACAAGGCTCGATTTCCAGCGAGGCAATGCGAGAGTGGCCCCAGGGCTTTAGGAGCTTTAGGTGGCATTAATTAGTACAGCGAGGCTTAAGGTGGCTGCTACTATATGAGACAACCTCAAATCAAAAGTGTTTGCACTACATGTTAAAGCTCGCTTTTTACAACCTCAGCAAAAATCGTAATCATTGTTCCAACTGAGTATGGCATGCAAGTAATAAGATGTAAATCAGCTTCCAAACGTCAATACGTGAAATGGAAATTCACGGCCATGCATCACAAAACAAGATCCGAGTCGGACGATTCGGGGTGAAAAAAAATGCCCCAATAACAAGAATTTTTATTTGTTGAAATTGAGGTTTGTTTTTGTTTTTAATCACACAGTTCCAGAAAAAAAGTAATAGTATCAAAGCTGAATTGCAATGGAGGGAGTGCTTGGCCTGCCACCTCTGTTCATTTGGCACAGTCTGGGTACTTTTCTACTGTTCATACTGGCTTATGAAGCACAGCTCTGAGGAAAATAAAATGAGAGATTGGGGAGAGGAATGGCTGTTCTATCGAGTCCATGACTGCTCAGGATACAGTGGTGGAAAGGGTTTTTTGGACTCATCATGCTTTTGCATTTGTGATTTACAGCATTGCGAGTCAGTCGTAAGTCTCCAAGTGCAGTTTATTTTGGTGCACTCACCAACATTTAGCTACAGCAGGTGGACTGTTCCCTCCAGCTCAGAACTGGATTTTTCAGTAAGATGACCTCCTTTGCAGCAAACCCAGAGTACAAGCGCACAGCAACTACAAGACTGTGTTTCTTATTTTGATTGATTTTTGATTTTTGATTTTGTCTTAATTACAATAAACAATAAAATTATTTTTAGTCTCTGATGCCTCAAAAAAATTGACTGGCAAAATTTCATGACAGTAATTGGCACTGAGTAAAATTTTAAAGGTGTCCAAAAACTTGTTTCCACTACTGTACATGTAGATGTAGAAAATGGAACCGTGGTGGACAAAGAAATGTTGACAAGAAAGGAATGATGCAGGTTATCTCCTGTTAAAGCCTTGGCCTCTGTTGCTCCACCTGGTTATAAATCTTCATCTTTCATCACATGAGCACAAACTACATATTAATATCGCCATTCGGACATGCATTAAATGACAGCGTTAGCTTAATCTGCATAACATTATCCACTAACATTCCCTGTGGCGCCATTCGGCTACTGTTAGAGAGCGCATTTAACTTTATTAGAATTCTGCTGACTGTTTTATAAAGTGCCCCTGCAGTGTCCTTAAACTGGCAAAGTCCTCTTTCTCTTGCACTATGTGTAAGTGTTTTGATGGCCATTCATTTATTAATCTACGCAGTTTGCGTGACAGAAATGTTAAAAAAAAAAGAGAGAGAGACAGAGAGAGAGGCAGAGAGAGGCAGAGCTGGAAAGAATATTACCATGGTTTAATTTTTATACTCTGGCTTGACGTGAGTGGAATCTCTTTCGCAGTCATAATTAGGCTCTGTTGTATTAATAAGGTGAACGTGCCTCTGATTTAATTTCCACACGGAGTCCCCAGCTTCTCCCATTCTGCGGTAAAACATCAGAAATATTAACCGCAGATACTCAAACTTTTAGTCTGCGTGGCGTTGACTGGATAATTGCCGAGCAGCCCTTTAATCAGCTTGAGCTCTCACCTAATAGTGCAGCGGGGGCCCAAGTGATATTAAATTGTGAGTTGGATGCCAGACGAGGTTATTATAAAGAGAGAAAAAAAACAAGAGCCTGAAGGATATTTTTGCGAAAGCGCTTCATGGTGAGTTAATGAGGTGCTGTCGAGACATCTGACTCGCGCGTCAAGGCTGTGGTGCAGGTATGGAACCACTAAAGGTGCAGCAAAAATGATGTGTTTTTCATGATATCCTTTCATGGTGACTTTTTAAAAAAAATAAAAAATAAAAAATAAAAAAAATCTTAAATTGTGCAGAGAGGGATTGGGATTTCAGTCTGACAGCTTCAACAAAATATGGAGGCTAATTTTCATTTTTGACTGGAATGAGGAGGCTTTTAACTGTGCACGCGCATTTGCAGATGTTTTTCCTTTTTAATCCCGTCTTGTCTTTTAGTTAGTTTTAGTTAGTTTAAGCCCACGTGTTTGTTTACTGACTTGCTGTCAACACCACAGGAAAAAAATGGATCGAGTATCATGGTTTCACATGAACAGCTTATTGTTGAACTAAGAAAAGCGAACAGAGTGGAGCATTTATCCAGTGTGATTGTCATTCTTGGGGTGCTGGGGGTTGGCATGGGGAGAGACTGGCATGTTGAAGTGCGGTGAGGGACACAATCATAATTCAGTGTACAGTGAAAGATATTTTTAAAAGTCATTGGACTGCACAAGAGGAAAGCTTGCAGGTAGACTCTGCAAGCTCTGAATGAAATCAGAGGTGAAGAAAAAATCAAGTTGTAATGAGTTCATGTGATCCAGAACTCTTTTTTTTTTTAATTGCAGTGAGGCTGTATTAGTTTAGTCATGACCTACAGTAAGAAGGAAGAGAATCCTTCCAGCCTAACTGTTCAATAATAAGCCAGGCTAATTAGCTAACAACTACTAGCTGTCAGATTTGCTATTGTATTGACCTAAACTGTCGACCACCACTATATTAGTCAATATGACTATATTAAAAAAATAATAATAATGACGACTGAAAGTCCACTGCTGTGATGGATTGCAACTCTGCGCCTCCGTGCTGGAACGACACGCGTGTCCCTTTCATTAGCCATCTCAAAAAGAAGTCTTCCCTCTGCATTTCTTTCCAATGTGCTTTTAAAAACATTTTATCCTTCTTAAACCTTTAATTTGAATTTTAAAAAAATAAATAAACCAGTCCTGCTTTTAGTGCAAAACCATCACTTTCCAAATTCAAGAAAATATGTGCTATATGCTTGTATAATGTGGCTGACACTGAACGTGACGGAGCATCACTTGGAGTTTAAAAGCAGCTAAGTGCAGCCTCGTCACTCACCGTGGCTTTGCATGTGAGCAAGACCAAGGTAAGGTAGCATGTTCCTTTAATCACTGAGCAGGATCTTACATCTGCCTGCCTTTGATAAACGCTGACATGCGACGCTGGAGTTGAGCTCAGGTGCGCTTTTGGTATACCTCTCCTACTTTTGCGACGCGCAATCCCCCTTTTTTCCCTGTTTCTGCTCCGTCTCGCTAGTAATCTCTGCCACCACAGCGCAAACAAGAAAGGATGAGCAGCCACAGCCCGTATGGAGGGAGAGCAAAGCCATGTATCTTTGCGAGCCGAATTCCGTGTACCTGAATACTGCTGCTATACTGCATGACTGCACTGGGTAAAAGCCACTGAAACCTTGTTAACAAAAAAACAAAACAAAAACAAAAAAAACAGCTTCGATGTCAGAAGTCATTATGGTGCGCTACAGCTGCATTTGTTGCAAGTCTGTGTCAATCTGTCATTTTTCACCTCCTATGAATCAGATTGTAAGTCTCTTTTCTGAGGGTCCCTGTGGAGGGGCAAAGTGGCCTCCCCACGAAAAAGGGGATCTGGACCGACCGGATTGAGGTGGTGGAGTAGAAGGCGGAGGCAGGCGGCGTCAATTGTAAGAGGAAATAAAATTGTATTCTTTTAACGCCCCCCCCCCCCCAAAAAAAAAAAGAAAATAATAAAAAAATAAACAGGCGACAGCTTCACAGTCCACTAGTCTGTCACCAGACTAGTCAGCTCTCCCTCCCACACCAAAATGAGCGCTCTTTATAGAGGGCAGCATCATATGGCCAATTGGGCCGCCCCACTAACCGTGGTGACATCGGAAGGATGAACATTTCCAAAACAAAACAATAACACAAAGAAATACACCCTTCAATAAACAGAACACAATCCCCCCCCCCCCCCCCCCCCCCAAACATACAAACCCTTAAATACAAATAGACCCCACATTTTTCCCTTAATTACATATTCCAACCAAAAACCAAACTCCCCCCCCACTACTGTACATGTAGATGTACAGTAGTGGGGTCGCTCAATAAAACCCCACCCCTGCAGCGGCACGCGCTTCCGCTCAGGAGCAGCGGAGCCGACCGGGACCAAGCGGATGCAGGTGAGGTGTGGGTGAGCAGCATGGTGACAGATGATGGTGAGAGATGAATGACCAGTGCACAAACTGTTACAGGTTGGGAAATGGGACAGAATGGGAGTCGCGGTGCTCCGCGCTCCCGACGCCGACACCCTGCTCACGGCACACGTTCCTCCGCCCCAAAGCACGGCTGGGCACAAAAACAGTATTAAATACAAAATAAAAATCCCTTACACAACCCCGTGTGTGTGTGTGTGTGTGTGTGTGTGTGTGTGTGTGTGTGTGTGTGTGTGTGTGTGTGTGTGTAAAACAGCGTCTCTTTCGCTCGCTCTCCCGCGTGGGCAACGCCACCCCGCCACGTCCTCGTGGGGGAGACACAGTGAGAAGGAGAGGCGGAGATCGCTCACTTTCTCACAGTCCCGTTATCTACTTCAAACCTACCATCACTAGAAATTAGTTTAAGATTTTCGGCTATTCTCTACTCAGGCTCATATGATCACCGCAGTTTTTCAACTGCTTGCTTCGGTATTTAGATATTAGTCATGTAAAAATAATTGTTAAAATAATTGTTAATATATAACAATATTTGGTTGCAATTTAGAAAGTAGTCCTGTGTAGTCACATGTGACTCATGTTGGCAGTGTCTCCTCAGCACTAGCGTTGTTGGAGCAATTTGTTTACTTTTCCTTATGATATTATGAAAGTCCTATGTTTGGTGAATGTTATTTCTTTTTAATGGTGTTATTACGTTATTTTCCCACAAGATGGTGTCTTTTTCTTTCTTTCTTTGTGTGTTGGCTATTTAAGGAGGGCACCTGCCAATTAGCAACAGGTGCGCATTTGGAGAAGCCAATCTATTTTGCATCTGTTTTGAAACGTGGAAGGTGCGAAGTCATGTCAGTATAGATCAGTGTTGTTGGGATTACTCCATAAAAGTAATCCAACTACTGATTGCAATTGTTTGTTTTGCAACTGCTAAAACATGACTTCTGATAAGGAACAGGGCCAAAGTGGTTTTGCAGAGCCCACCACCTCAGGTGTGACAGAGACCACTGGGGCCTCTAATGTGACAAACACACTCCCAGACATAAATGTTGCTCCTAATGACACAGACCAAAACGCAAAATGAAACTCACGCTAAAGGGATTAGCTGAGAAGCTTGACACGTTGCAAAAGGACAGAATTGCCAAACTGACAAAAAGCCTCCAACCTGCAAAGAAACAGAGCTCATGAAAAATGGAGACGCTGAACTGGAGGTGCGACAGGAATTTAACCAGTATACTGCTTTGTAGAATGAGGCAAAGTTTGCACACAGTTCACTTATAGAACTTTAGCCTCCCGAGGAAAGGGAAATACATGAGACAAGGTTTCAAGCCTATGAAGTGAACCTGCAGAGATTCATTGAGGAGGTCAATATTTATCTGTCAAATGATGATGATGATGATGGTCATGAGAGTGATGTGCGGCCAGCGCAGCCCAAATTGGAAAAGGCACCAGAAAAAAGAACAGGATGGAAGAGCAAGTGCAGCTCAGCCTGTGGATCCAACAGGTCCAGGAGGAGGTCCAGTGGAAGCTGTGCTTCAAGAGCACACTTGGAGGCGGAAGCAGAGAGCGCTGCACTGGCTGCACGTGTTGCAGCCTTAAAGGAGAAACACACTCTGGAAGAGGCTGAGAAAGAGGAAGGAGAAGCTTGAGCTTGAGACAGAGGTGTCTTCTGATGCTAGGCTGGCTACGCTGGCAGCCTCAGACGCTCAAATCAGAGGGAATGGCTTTGTATCTGAAGAGGGGGGCAAGGCCAAAGGAGAACATTCTCAATCTCAGTGCAGATGCCCCTACCCACACAACATCCTACCTATCAACCAGTACCAGTGCGACATTCATCTGGCCATGTAGGTCCATCACAGCATTCAAATGGGAATGTAGGCCTACAAGAGCCAGCTCCTGTGCAATATGCATCACAGCAACCAACATCAGAGCTGTGGGCGTGGTGGAGTGGCTGTCGTATGAGTTATCGCATGAGGAAGTTGGAGGGACAAAGACATGAAATCATCCCCCACACACAGGCCTGATAACAAAAACTAGTTTCCCGCATTACCTTTACCTTGAGTGCCAAGACGGTTTGAGAAAAGCGTCAGTACTCGTCCCCGCAGAGGGGATCTGATTAGGGCTCCGCTGCACTTTCCACTGATGAGAATTCACTTTTAAAAGAGCGTGACAAAGGATAATTTCAGGGTGGATCTGCCGCCGTAACAATTCATTATCAGAGCAGCGTGGCAGCGAACAGCGTGAAGCTCTTCATTGTCTCTGCACGGAGCAGCCAGAGAGGCGCTTCATGACTGCCACCATGTGGTTGAAGGTGAGTCTCCTGTCATTGGCCTCGGCTTTGGAGCTGGATGTGGGGAGAGAGCGCACATTGCTCAAATATGAAACGGAAGCTGTCTTTCAAATCTCCCTTAATCAAAGATCAGTAGGAAAAACAGGATATTTAACTTAATTGTAATTGCAATGGCTCAGTCTTGACACCTTGTGCCAGGGTGGATCATTTCCCATTATGTAATTAAGGGGTCATTTAGAAATAATAGAACAAAAACTACGAACAAGGCTCAAAATAAAATCTTATTGACAATAAAACCCTATTGAATAGGGCTGCATATATTGGAATAAAATGTTGTGAAATTAAGCCACACTAATGTTTGTGCATTATGAAGTTTTTACATTGTCATGCAGTTTGTATGAATTTTACAAACAAGCTTGCTTGGCTACATTCTGACTGGAGTTTTATTTTGCTGGAAAATAAAAGGGTAAAGCAAGCTGATACGAAAGGCCGTACCTTCAGATCCTGCAGTGACTCTCCGTTGTGTTTAGGAAGCTTATCATGATGCTGTTTTTCTGGGTGACTGCTCGGCCTCGGCTCGTTTCTTGGTTACAGGGAAAACTGTCACAGTGCACTGTGGTATTTTGTAAAGGCCTCGCACCGTCCCATGGGATGAAGACTGGCCTCTGAAAGTATGCTGAGGTAAAATTCAAGTTCAAATATTCCTTTGGAGAATTTGTTCCTGTGGTTCCACCCTGTCAACCCGATGACAGAGGATAGTAATTATCAACATGATGGGAATGCAATGTGTTGTTAATGAATTAGCATTGCTGCTGAAAAGAAAATCTATCAGGCTGACTCACACTGTTTTTTTTTTTTTTACTCCTCCGTATCCTTCCATGGTGTCAACACTGAGGAGCATTTAAGTCAGAACCTGCAGTCCAATTACCTTTTTTGTTTTGTTATACATACCTCTTGAGAAATGTTAATTTTTTTAAAGAAAACATTTAAAAATAATACTGAGGAAAACTTAATCACTATTACTGACCAATTGTTAATTGCTAACTTATTTTTTTTTTATCACCATTTAGATCATAATGTTTGTAATTTGACCAATAATGAAAAAATAAAAATTGCTCTTTTGGGTGTAGAGTCAGGCAAGCAGGTAATATCAAAAGTCCGAAGGTTTGAGTATTATTTCTCTATTCCCTTCCTTTCCTTTAAACGTGTGACTTTTATTTGCGAGTTGCACATATAAGTGATTGCATGTGAGAACTGCCACCAGTTACTCCCCCTTCCCATACATGATAGCCAAAGTAATTCCCCACTGCTTGGCCAATGCTTCATCATGTAATAAAATAGTCTGTTCTGTTTTATTACTTTGATGAGATATTGAAGGTCAAGCAATACATCGGAGATGCTTTCCTTAATCTATTTCTAACGGATAAAGCCTTGGCCTGAAGGAGAGGTCATCAGGAAGTCTCCTTTCATTGAGTGTTTCGACCCTCAACCACAACACTCTCTGGTTGGCAGGTCGGCAATAACTGGCCAGGTCACTGCCGCTCTCCTCCATGCTTCCAGCTAGTGTCTTTTACGCCAGAGCCAGCAGGAGGCTCTCTTCACCGCTTCTCCCAACCCACGAATAGCTGTTTTCTCTCATGGCCTCTCAGTCCAACCTTTGTCATCATATGAGCTGGAAATCCCTGACATTGCACTTCCACTGCCATCAGCCAATGTTGTCCACCCCTAGTCCCAACAATCCAGGACAAGTAGCTGGTACTTGGTGTTCTTCCTCTCTGCAGCTTCCACACAGCCCTCCTCCTATGGGACCGTTAGTTCCACCAGGATGATTTCTTTCCATTGGAGACCACATAATGATGTCTGGTTTCAGAGTTGTGGATAGTACCGCCTTTGGGAAGTGGATTTTCCTCCTGAGGTCAAACTTCCAGTTTCCATCTCTGGGCTGACTGCAGGAGATTTTGTTTGGCTTGGCCGTGGGGGACTGGTCTCTGACCCTCTTGGACAAAGGTGATGGTGCTTAGCTGTGGCTTTGCTTTGACTGGACGTTTCCTTACAGCCAAATTCCAACAGAATTTCTGTGAGCACTGCCAACGCCTTGTCATGGTGCCATCTATATCTCCCCTTGGGTCAATGCTGTTCTAGTTGGTAAGGTGTCGTACACTGCTCAGAGCAGAAAGGAGATATGAAAGGGCTCCAGCTGCCAGTGTGTACTCCACGTGATGGTTCTCTTAGGAAGGTCCTACCTTGTCCAGGTGCCTTGATGCATTTAGCTCTCCTTCCTTCTTCCTCAAGGTTCCAGACTTCATCCTCATGGTCCTCTTCTCCCTGGGAGTGGCCTTTGACCACTATTTAAACTTAGACGTTCTTAGACCCTGTCTTCCAGTGCAGGGGTTTCCGATGGTGTCTTTGGTCCTGAAAGAAGATTCAGCCAGGTTAACTGCAGTGCTGGTGTCCCACTTCCTGCCTGATCTTGTTCTTATCAATGCTTCCCTAACTAGTTGATCTTGGGAGTCCCTATATGTCAGGGAAAGTATGCATTTGGCAACTTTAAACTCCTCTACAACTGAGGACAGGGGAAGCTGGAGCTGGCCAGACCTTATGTATGTTGAACCTTCTCTCCATCCCCTCAACTGATGTTATCGCACTTCGTACACGGTGAGAAGCCACATAAGTCTTTGGAGCAGGCCATGTGGGTAAATCCAGGTCTTGTATTTCCCAGGACAGACCAGACTTGTCAATCTTCATCAACCATTCTTCAACTTGCTGTTCGGTGCTGGAGATGCTGTTCTTGTCTGACAGGGAATCACCGTGCCACCTTCCAAGGTAACAAAATGTGAGACTATTCATAGATGCCATATGCTAACTAATGTGCTCAAATTCTTCGTTCCATGACGTCACTTACAACCCGCAAAGCACCAAGATTGAATTGTGCAGTTGTGACAATCTAGCCATCGCTTTGCAGCCACTCCAAGCCGTAATGCAGGAAGTCAATATCGCACTTTCAAACAGATAAATATTTGCATTCCATGGAGAGACTCGGTTAATAAGAAGTCAAGCAAGTATTTTGACACATTGACACTTTCAAACTGACTTTATAATAATTCTCTTTTATTCTACCCGTTTTTTCAGATGTTTTCTTTAATCCTGGGCTCCAACCTCATTAATCATTATCCTCAAAACATTTTTGATCTCAAGGTAACGACATACTTAGCCCTCTGTGTAACGTCTAATGCCAAATGCTCAATTGTAGCTTCTAGTTAAAAGCGATGGACCTTCCACATGTTTGGAAGTGGACAGGAAGAAGGCGGCCACAAGGTGGTCTCAGAGGACACAACTGGCACCTTGCTGAGCCTGGTGTTAGAGAGAGAGGTATTAGAGCCCTCTGTGAGGTCACAAATGGCTGATTTCAAGTGTTGTTGTTTGCCTACATTTCTGAAGGGGGAACCAGAAAAAAAAAGAGAGCAGAAGTTGACTCTCCTCATTTCTGGGGAGTTCACTGAAAGGCTAGAGACAGTAATTGTCAGCAGATATCGGTAAAGTGAGTCCAATAATGGCATGGTTCCTTTAAAGATTTGACTATTTCAAAAGAAACAAACAAAAAAAATCAATAAACTCATCCACTGCCTCCATTAAGTGCAAGCAGTGCCTTCATAAAAAAAAAAAAAAAAACATCCTGAATTCATCATTTTTTCAGACACTGGTTTTCTGTGAACTATTTCATTAAAAATAGTTCATATATGGTGCAGCCCACACTCATGCTACCACGTTAAGTTGCACTTTCAGTCTCTTCAACTTACAGCTTATGTCACAGTGCGTGACAAAGCACTGAGTCCGCCTGGTCCTGCCCATGAATGGTGGAGGGGTCTTGCATGACTGACTATGCTGTGTGGACACTACACTGAAGCTTTTCATCCTGAAAATAGCTCATGACCGTGGGTTTTATTACAGGCCTTTGGCAGACACTGACTGCATCAATGATTCAGCCACTCACTTTGTGTGAACATGCAACAGTTTCCTTGCATTTGCGAGTGCAGGTGAACCTCTGAACTCATGAGCTGCCTGGTATGGGAAGGGGGGCGGGGGGGGTGCAAACTCGCAGCGACAGACTACTGCTGTTACGCTGAGTGTTTCCCGTGCAGCGCATATGGCTGTGTGTCTTGTACAAGGTCACTGAAAGTAGCTGCAGATATTCTGTGAGCCCGGAACCAGACAAGGGAAAAGCCATTTCAACTGACAAGAAAATGTCCCAGGATGAGGCTTCCCGGTGTTCCTTTTAAATTATGAACTCATAAAAGTCTGTGTTTTACATGAGGGCATCTAGACAGTCGCAGGCGATGGACTGTAGCGCTACGGCCTCATTATGACCCAAATCAATTCCAAAACAATGCATGTTATATTACAGTAATGACTCTGGACTGTGTAATAATCCCCTGTAGGTACGTGAAGGCTGCAGAGATCTACAGGATTCATAAAAGTGTATCCAGCGGAAAATGACTTTTCTTTATCATTTCTGGCACAGATCTGTGGACTCGGGTGTAACTCCACACTCTGAGCGGGGCCGTCGTGAATAAGGCTGGCAGGTGCAGTGATGTGTGTTTGTCACAGCCTGGTCCAGATGCCCCCGTCTTCAAGCTGCGGTGGATTCAGAGGAACACTGGCCACCTGCCACTAAAAACATCCAATATATCACCTGAAGGCACTCATCTGCCTCCGAGCAGCAGCAATTTGAGGCAATAAGCAAACCTTTTTACCTGGCGGTATATTTTCTCGGAGCACATTTAACACCCTAAATAATTCCAACGCACAGCTTCAACCTCTCACACGCTCGGAGAGCTGCCTCTAAAAGCAAAATAATGACTCCACATTATCATCCATTACAGCACAAATGGCTTCACAGTCTCGGCAAGTTGCGCGGTCCGGCCGTCGTGCGAAGCTCTGGGAAAGAAAAGAGCACATCGCAAAATGCTGACACTATGCCAATTAGACCACATCCTAGACCAGGCTCAAGTGCCAGCATGTCCCAGGACGCCTCCGTAGTAGGGCGGCACCAGCAGGGGTGCAGCGGGCTGGCACACTTAGTGCATGTACACACCTAACAAGCTTTAATGGGCGGCATGAGCAGCACTTAAGCATCAATGGTTTCATCCACTAGAATAACACCAGGAGAGACGGGGAGGGAAAAAAAGACGATTTAATCCTGGCCCTAAGCCCTGGTAAAAATAGGACTGGGAGTAGAACGTGGGAGATTAGGCCGAGGGATTACCTCTCCATTTGTTTTCTGAGAGCATCCAACTGCTGGAGGTGGGGGAGATGAGGGAAGGTAAAGAAGGAAGCGGGAGAGGAGAGGAAGCAGGAAGGGCTCAGAGTAGTTAGGAACAGAAGCAATGGAACTGGACGGTAGAATCAATGAGGGATGAAAAGGAGGGCAAAGTGTGTAACAGTGTGTAAACTCTTGCTTCACTAATGGTGCCATAGTGCGCAAAATACACTTTACAAATGTTTTCAAGCAATGACATGAGCCCCCAGCCTGCTGGCACACTGACACTTGTCTGTTCTTCTTCTCAGAGTGTGTGCTAAAATGAAAGAGAAGAAGAAATGGCACTGGTACCACACTGGTACCTCTCCCAGATTAGTGACAGCGCAACCAGGTGTTTGTCGCGCCCACTGAGCATCAGGGGTTTTGGTTGGAGGATACAAACAGAGGGCTAAAAATGCTGTTTTCTGCAGATCTGTAGACAGTTTTTGGACAGTCAGCCATGCTAGGTCGCTCCAATGGACGTCATCATGATAAATAAAGATGTGGAAATTGGAATGGCACCCATTATTATTTTCACACAATAAGACCAAATCCAAATCTAACCGTTGGGCAAACAGTTGTTGCCCAAGTGTTCAACATGCCAGCCAATAAAGATATTTCACTGAAAACGTTAGGACTCAAAGTAGACTCAATGTCAGAGGGATGTTCCATTTATGAGACAGAATAAATATTTTCATACAACAAAAGTGACTCGGGAGGCTCATGAGAACTACATTCATAGGCACTTCGGGAAGTAAAAGGCCCAGACCAGCCCTTCTGTAAAAAGACACAGTTCTTTATTTCTTCAATATCCCAGACCACATAAAGGTTATTTCATTTATGTCAAGCAATGCCAAGAGCTTTTATGATGAGCACATAACCCATACCCTCAATCCATGAGCTTCTGCTGTGGCTTTTAACCTTTAACTCCTCTTGACGGCTGCCTTTTAAAAGCCTGCAGATACAGAAGTGCATACATGCTTTTCAGAGCGTGCAAACAAGCAAGGAATTATCTCCTTGTGACAGTGAGGGTGGGAGCTTTTTATGCAACGGCAGCCCACGAGCTAAGTATGGTGGTCAGCTTAGATGAAAAGGAAGTGCTAAGTTTAGTTTTGTTTATTCCATGGAACGATCTGCTTTGAATGAGCGAGAACATTTTGCTTTCAAGGAAGCATTGTTCTGTGTAAATTGCAAGAAATGTTGCAACTTTCCATTGACATGTTAAAACACTGCTTGTTCTCATGCTGAATAAGTTCACACATTTTAAAAACATTTTAAATACATATTTTATTACATTTATTACAAGTGTTAAGTGCACGATATGAGTCACTGTTCAAGGTGCAGCCTGTGTATATTTACATTCCTCTGCCACGTCAGTCTTTTCACATGTCACAGCAGCAGCCAGAGTCCCCTGGGACTACTGCTCTGTGCACCTGGTATGAATAACAACACAGGGAGACTATCCCACAGGACTGGAGACCTGAAAGCTGTGATTCCGAGGCCTTGGATGACCCAGCAATTTGTCCAGGGTGTACGTCACCCCTTGCCCAGTGTCTGCAGTGATTGGCAAGGCTCCAGTCTCCTGCAATCCTGCCAAAGTGGTGAATGACAGGTGGTTTACTGGCTGACTGTCGTCCTCCTCTGTGTTAATCATCTGATGAGTAAGGTATTCTCAAATGTTTCATTTGATTGTGATATGTAATTCTTCAAATAGTAAATGACAATAAGTTATGAATGTGTGTGTGTGTGTGTGTGTGTGTGTGTGTGTGTGTGTGTGTGTGTGTGTGTGTGTGTGTGTGTGTGTGTGAACTCTCCAAATACACGCAAATCATGCCGGCCAAATCAATATTAAGAGACCAAGGCCTACCAGTTGCCTAGTTTTGGCCCTGTGGACTCGCCGTCAGGCTATGCTCCGCCCTCCTGTATAAATTGCGGCTGCGCACGCTCAGACGGTCTTCTCCCACGTCTACCAGAGCGACTGCCGCGCCAAGAGCTGTCAGAGGTTCATTGTGAAGGTAATTTGATTGTTTGGGGGTTTTTTTTGCATTTATAGTTTATCTTCGGGTTTCTGCGCTACAACAGCAGATGTGTATCACGCAGCTAGCCCATTTATGACAAGCATTTCCTGGATGCTAGGGTGGTGTCGGTACATTTTGGGGATATGTAATGTATTTAACTTATCGTCGTTGTGGCTCCTACAATGTAGCTATCTTATTGTGGAAGGGGCGGCTTTCTGTTGCTCGATGTGGCTGCGGAAGAACATGTGCCGCGCCGTCGCTGGAAGCGAATCCTTCCGCCTCGGTTACCGCCGCATGAACAAAAGACCATGTGGCGGCAACCGGAGGGCCGCGGCCCGACAGCTAGCTCGAGAAATGCGCGTGCGTCAGCGCTGCCGACTGCGCAAATGTCTCTTGTGTTTGGCGCGGTCGTGTGGACTCGCGAATGAAACACCAGCGATGTGCCGGGCAGTGTGTGCGGAGACTTAAGGCCGCCTGTCGGCCGCAGACGGCGGACGAAACGTCACCGGGACTTTGAGTCGTCTGTTCCGCTGTGTCTGCATAATCGGATGCGTGCGTGCGTGCGTGCTTGCGTGGCAGAGGAGGGGCACGCACGCACGCGTTGTTAGTAGAACTTTTTTTCTTTTTTTTTTTTTCCTTTTTGTCTTTTTTGCCGCATCGCCCTGTGTGCTTGCAGGACTCGACCACGTAGTTCAGTGAGCCTTGAATTGCGTCATGTGTCTGCATTTGTACTAATAAGCGCTCACTAGCTACGCCATTGTTGAATGCAGTCATTCGTTTGGAGTCTTGAGTTTCACGCCTTGCGCCTTGGGAGTGTTCGCCTTAAAACGAGAAAGCTCCTTAAAGTGCACAACTGCATCATTGGCTCGAGCACCTGCAGCCTGCAGCTGACACAAGTCTAAGTTATTTAAGATCCTGCCCTGTTTGCACTTGCAGTGGAGGGTGGATGCGAAGTAGCGTCGCTGTTTAATTTAAGAGTTGTGCAGCGCCCGCCCAGCCCTCATTAACCCTGGGCTTCTGCAGCGGGGGGGTGTCAGTCTCACTGCAGGTTCGAAACCAGTTCAGCACCGTGTTTTGAATGTTGGCCTTTTGTCAGCACTTTATGCTATGTTGATGTGGCTGAGGAAAGCAAATCCAGTCATGTTTGAAGATGGTACAGATCTGGCACTTTATATTTCTATATTCAAGTTTAGCAGTTCAGTTTATTTATTTTAGCAAAAAAAATACCAGTTTTTGAACTTGGTCCCATTGTGAGTCATACTGGGGAGATGGCCTCAAGTCTGCCCCCTTAACACACATGGCCTTGGACTTTGGCAATGTGTTGTAGTCCATTGTGGTTGTGCGGATGCAGGACTCGTAAACACCAGCACAGGGTTTTCATATTAGAATTCCAAACAAAGCCTCAGCTTGTACAAATGACTAAAATGCCAACTTTCTTCCTTAACTGTGTTTTTGCCTCAAGAGACTTGTATTGATGAAGGCCATTACATCAACCAGTGGTGTACTGTGTCTTGTTCTGCAGCAGAGGATTGCTGTGTTCAGATCTTAGTTTTGCTTTGTTTTCACTACATGATTTTACCAGTTGGATGATTTTGCTGGGGGCAAAGAAAGAAAGTAGAAGAAGGGGGAGAAGAAAAAAAAGTAGCACAGTCCTTGCTTATGGGAAGGGTAGTGGACCCTGAGGGTAGGGCTGGGCGATTTGGACAAAAGTAAAATCTTGATTATTTTTCTCTGAAAACTCGATTTATTTGTTGGTAAAACTCCAAAAGGCAATGGAATAAATGAATTTTAAATATTTTGTCTTTATTTTCAAAGAAAAATGCCAAACAAATTTCCGTATTGGGAATGAAGTGCAACTGAAAGATACTGCGAATCCTCCTTGGGTTTGACAAAGTGACATTTAGTTCAGTCTTCTTGACCAAACAAAGATGACTGAGAACCTCACTTTCACCAAACTGAGTGAGCAGGTTCTTCATAAACAAAGATGAAGTTCACAATTTAGGAACAAAGTGGAAACTTAAGACACAAATGAATCCCCCTGTGGCTAAAGTGACAACCTTAATGGTCTTTCGCCAAACATCGCTTTCAAAATAAAAGATTTTTCCATCATCTTAAAAAAACAGTGAATGAATAAAGTGCAGTTTTTCGAGGCACACAGCCCAGAAGCATGCGAGAGGAAAGTCGACTTCAAGGTTTTCCTTTTTTAACGTTGTCTTTACGAATAGAGCCGATTTTGATTTGGAATCAATTAATGGCACGGCCCCACCTGAGCGGTGTGGGGTGGGGGTGTGGCTTGAGTTTCTCATCGGCGACGCTCAGCCAATGGTCTCTGTGGCACCAGTCACTCACCAGAGCGCGAGTCTTCCCTGTGGGCGGGGCTCTGTGAGCGCCACAGTGATCAGTGATCGCGCTGATCCCGTCAGTGTGACACTCACCTGGTTTGTGTGCGATGGGGTCGGCGCCCTCGCTGGCCGGCCCCACAGCCGACTGTGCCAAATGCCACCGTCCAGCGTGAGTGGCGGTCGTCCTTTTTGACACATGCTGCTGGATTATGGCCATTATTATTATTATTATTAGGACCTAAACTATTTCCTTGTTTCCTCAGAGCTATGGATGCCAAGGTAGAGCGCACTTTCATCGCCATCAAGCCCGATGGCGTGCAGAGGGGCATCGTCGGAGACATCATCAAGAGGTTCGAGGCGAAGGGCTTCAAGCTCGTCGGCATGAAGATGATGTCGGTGAGTCGGGGCCGACTCGCCGCGAGTCACTTTCGTAACGGCGGTGGTCAGTTCACGGTCGACCACTAAGAGCCACCGGTGAGCCGATAAGCTTCGGCCGTCTATTCCTGACTGCGGCACGGTGGATTAGTGCCGAGCTTCTCCCCTGAGCCGGACACATCCACGGACAAACTGTTGCTGCTTAACTTTTACCTCCGTCTCATTTTCACAATTGTTGCACAAGAATGGATGCGCAAAAAAAAAGTATTGTTTTTAGGGATTGGCGATATGGACTGAAAATTTTAATCACAGTTTCTGGCATTTATTGCGATAACGATAAAAGTGCCGGGGGAAAAAATTTAAAACAATTCAACTCCTCCTCTGATTTTTTTTTTTTTTTTTTTTTGAAAAAGACACAAAGTCGGATTTTTTTTTTTTTTTAAATACTGGTTACACGGATACGCTGAAAACGATGTAATACCTATGCCAGGCCTGGTGGTGCCACAGGTTTACTCCCTAAAGGCGGATGAAGGACACCTGAAGCACGCCGTGTTTAAAGAAGCAGTAGCTTGCTAACATTAGCGCCACTGAAAATGGAAAGAGATTGCTGGTGAAAAGACGGTCTGGATAAATGACGGAGATAAACTTGTGCTTCGAGTTGCTTTAGCAACGAGCTCTGCGCTATCAGCCTCGCCCTCCGCCATGCTCGTTGTTGTGCTACGCGTGTGAGCTACCAGCAACAAGTGCATTGTGCACATGAATGCATCGTCAACAGGAGTTTATCATTATTATTGTGAGATGGTATATTCTTACCGTGGGGAATTTTTTGCCGATGTATCGCAAATGATAACCTATCGTCCATCCCCAATTGTCTTATCGTAAGACATGTGGCCCGGGAAGGCGTAGCGATTCCCATATTGTGCAAAGTAGAAAAGTCAATACTCCAGCCCACCTCGAATCCTCGCCTTCACTTCAGCCAGGTGAAGGACAGTAAGTGGCTGCTCACCTCCAGCTGTGTGTCCCAGTGGTTGAAGACGAGGATGTTGGCATGATTGTCTATTTTTTTTAACTATTGTTTTTTTTTCCCTCCAGGCTTCAGAAGAGCACCTGACAAAGCACTACATTGACCTGAAGGAAAAACCATTCTTCAAAGACCTCATCAAGTACATGAGCTCTGGGCCAGTGGTTGCTATGGTGAGTCTTCACCAGGCTGTTTCAAAGGAGGCTCTTAAGATCTTGATTGTTTAGTAAAGTACGGATAAAGATCCATAGAATTAGAATCCTCATCGCAGTAAAACACGTGGCATCATCACGCGTATTTCAGCGAGCAGTGTGATTATTGGGTTATGATTCTACAATATATTTTTTCTCATCAAGCAGCAGCAGCAGTTGTTGTTGGGAGACATTAAAGTGTTTTTGCCACCGCAACAAACCCAGTCATGGGCCTGAAGTTTCCAAGATGAGAAACTGGTACAAAAGGCCACTTGATGAAAGAGTTTTGAACAAAGTTCATTTAAAGAGTTGTGTTGCTGTTTGTCATGGTTGTTAATTTGACACCTTATGATTTTTAATTGCCGATGTGATAATCGTCTAATAGATTGTGCACATGTACATCATCACATCTGCGCAAATGCTTCTCGCGATGTAATGTGTGTGTGTGTGTGTGTGTGGTCATTTGGCTGGAGAACCATTACACACGGTTGTTTTTTACTAAACGTTGGCGGGTGGTTTACACTGATGCAGTCTGGCCATTTGTGGCCCTCAGTGAGAAGGACTTGGAGTTCCTCAGGGCAGCGTGTCTCACCCCTCCTCCCTCTGTCGTCCAGGTGTGGGAAGGCAAGGGCGCGGTGAAGACGGGCCGAGTGATGCTGGGCGAGACCAACCCCGCCAACTCCCTGCCCGGAACCATCAGGGGAGATTTCTGCATCGACGTGGGCAAGTGAGTGTCGGCCCAGTGTCGATGAGAGACGACCCACTCGGGCTCACCCTCCTCACCCTCTTCCTCCTCTTCCTCGGCAGGAACATCATCCACGGCAGCGACTCTGTGGAGAGTGCCACGAAGGAGATCTCCCTGTGGTTCAAGGACGACGAGCTGGTCACCTACACCAGCTGTGCCTTCAGCTGGCTCTACTGAGTGGCTCCGGCTCCCGCAGCAGTCGACTCTTGCCTCGCACTTCCCCTCTCTTGCCCGTAGCCTAGAGGGTTCGACTGGACTGGTGCTGTCATCCCACAGTCCCCCCCCCAACCCCACCCCAACATACTGTACTTGAACTCGATTCATTCCTCAGTTCCATTCCTTTAGAAACATTCCTCTCTGCCCCGAGTGTACAGTTAGGAGCTGAAACATTCTGGTTTGTTGAACTGTGATCTGCTTTCCAATAAAAGTTGACAAGATACCAACTGGTTTGACTCTCTGGTTTTGTGAGTGGCACTAATGTACGCATGATCCTGGATTAATGCAATGTGTTTAATGGCTCCATCCAGGGAGGATGTAATCGGAGGTCAGTTTGCAGTCACATGTGTTGCTGTCTTTAACATGCTGATGTTTCACCATCAGCCAGTGTAGATTAGAGTGGCATCAGCTGCCACTGCACCATGCAGACGCTATCGGGTCTGAATTCATAAAAAGGTAACAAGCATTTTATTTTGTAGATTTTCACCCAATGTTGCATCACTTTCACATAAAAGCCAATTGTGTAAGATTTGTTAGTATTCAGACTTCTGAAAGCAAACGCAGACCTGAGCTTGACAGGTATTTTACTTTGCACCTTAACTAGCTACTAAATGATTGAGTTGCATTGAATGAATCAGCACATGGCATCATTTCAGTGGTAATTTATCATGCAACATTTGGGGACGGTCAGCCATTTCTCACTGCACCTCACTTTGTTTTGGTGTCCTTGTGACACACAATGTGAAAGTACCGTTTTGAAAGTTATTTGTGTGTGAGAGCAAATGAATGAAATAACTTGATAAAAACCGTGTAAACCCTGACCTTGTCAAATAAGTGTTTCAAGCAGCAAAGAAACTTTGACTGAGGAAACCGTCCTCACATGTCGAATTGTCTGGTTTAGATTGTTGTCAAGTCTGTCACATCTCAAGGTTCATAAAGTTCCCAGGAGACAATGACGGTTTAAGACAAAGGCCACATACAGGGATCTGAAGTCGTAAGCCTTTTTTTTTTTATTATTCAGTGTAAAAGTCAGATCTTACAAAAATCACCAGATAAACTTTCACAGCCATGCGGAAAACAGTTTGCAATGCTTGTAAACAAAGAAGCCGTTCATTACAACCAATATTATGATCCAAATATTTTGGCTTTATTTACAAAGTCTATCAAAGCTTGATCACAGCACAAATTTACCATATGAAAGGAAAAACTGGTATACACTATCAAAAAGATATACAAATTTTTAAACTGCAATCTAATAATGTACCTCAAGGGGTCAGTGTTAATATCAACAGAGTTAGAACTATTAACATAGATTCTTTTTTTGTTTTTCATTTGTATCCAAAATAAACTTTTTGCACCATAATCCTCTCAACACATTTTTTTTCAGACAATAGCAATCCCAATACATTTAGTAGTTGTGTTTTTTGTTTTTTTTTTTATCAAATATATATATATATGTATATATATATATATTTATGTATATGTATATATATAGCACCACAATATAATTGTTTAATATAATCGGGGGTGGGAAAGGGCGCTATTACATACAAAAGACCCGTGTTAGTGTCCAAGGGGAAGAGGAGAAAAGGAAACAAATAGCCAACAAGGCCTTTCTCTTCATCATCAGCGGGGCTGCAGGGAGAACCCTGCAGCTGCAAGCCAGCCACCCCCACAGAAGCCCATCAGCACCAAGAAGAATAAAAATAATACCAAGTCAAATGAAAGTCGAAAACTTTAGTTAGCAAAGTCAGGAGTTACTGCATCACACTGGATTTAAAGAGCCACACAACGTGGTGTGTTAAAAAAAAAAAAAAAAAACAGGAACTTTTCAGTCACAAATGTAATTCAAAGACAAATAAATCATAAACAGGATTTTAACATTTGAAATTGACATTTACTTGTCAAAATTAGTCAAATTTGATTAGTCTGACTGAAAAAAATTACGATGAGAAAAGGTCCCATATAAACAATTAACGGCCAAAAAAACACTATATCTCCAATTAGACAGCCTATTTAGCCCTTTGTTGACTGCCTCCTAAGAAAAAAACAAAACAAAAAACAATACCATGCCGGGAGTGTTGATTAACCATGGAGGGGCATGAGTGTCTTTCGTGACATCACAAAGGGCAGACACTCTTCGAACAAATACTTTCTGAAGAGTGAAGCGCACAAAAGTGAAAAGGTACAATTTTCTCATTTCAACGACCTTCGTAACATGGGACCTTTTAACATTCACTGTATTGACTTTTCTTAACTCGGCACAAAACGAGCTTCCGTCCGTACGTCTTCCCACGCCAAGCAGAGGAACAAACACACACTGACCGAAGAGCAAAAGGACCGTTACAACAGAAGAAGACAAACTCAGCACGACACCGGCACAACGTGTTCATTTCTACATGCATTCCGCGGGATCGCTTCACCCGAACTGCCGAGCGCCCCCGTCTCAACTGCCCCACCTCGGCGGCCCCTCGCCCGGCAGGCGGTGCTTCGACTCACTCCGGTACTAAAAATTCTTGGGGGTTCGAGGTGAAACGAGAGAACATTTTAATATCTACAAGGGAGTGTGGACAAACCGAAGAGAAAAAATGAAATTAAAATTGTTGATTGTGCATTTGATTAATTTTTTTTTTTTTTTCAAGGTTTTAAATCTCGAGGAGGGTAGCAGCAGTTTAGCCATAGAACAGTCTTCATTTTGTCTTTTGTACTAAGATATTAATGCAGTTTGGTCGTGAAGAATCACGTTCTTCATGAAAGATCAACTCGGTGATCTGAGCGAGTGGTTCGGATGATTGTGAGACACCATCGGTTATTGCTCAATGTAGGTGTCCTCTGTCCGAAAGAGAGAGAGAGGGAGAGGGAGAGACAGAGACAGACACAGACGCCCAAGCCTTTCGGCCGAGCGTCGTATCCAACCAAATCACAACCACGTGAAATTAAACGGGAACTAGCGCGCCACCAAAATCTCGCGCCCCTCCCGGAACTGAAAGCGTTAGCGGAAGCGGGAAAAAAAAAAACCGAGTCGGTCCCAAAACAGCGTCGCTCTGATGATGTAGAAGTGAACGTGAGAAACAGGCGAAGAACTCTCGACACATGAGAGATAAAAACCTCTGTTTGTTTAAAGAAAAAGAAAAAAAGGTACAGAACGCAAATTACCCTCAGCTCAAAGTGAAAACCTACGTGTGGAATTCACCACAGTTCCATGAATAACTGTGTGTTGCTGTAGTTATGCTCATATTCACTCTAAAACCAAGGACTTGACATGAAATAGCATTTCCGGCCACAACAACTGGAACAAGTTAGAATATTAGAAAATAATTTCATCTGTCTTTTTTTTTGTGTGTAAAGTAACATTTAAATCTCCAACCCATTGTTTACATTGTCAAATTCTTTGTGCATTGGATTTAAATGAGCCATCAGAGAGAGAAACAAAAACACTTGTGTGTGTGCGCAAGTTCTGGTCCATTCAAAACACCTTTCTGAGACAGAAACAAGGTTGATTGCACACACAGATACACGTTTAGACCAACTTGTCCATAGGTTGAGCAAAATAAGAAACAACAGACTTGTGATTTCTGCTTGTACAAAAGTGAAACAGGTTGTTTTTTTTTTTGCATATTTGAAGAGTTTCTTAAAATGTCTTAAAATTCATATCAGTATTTTGTTAATCATAGACTCTCGCTCTCCAGAAAAAGAGCCCTGTGTTTACAGCCTACCTAAGGAAAAAAAAGGCTTGATTTTTAGCTTCCTGCTGAAAGTGATGCTGGCTGGGGCTGGTAGAGGTATCAGAGCTCTTTGCGACATCACAAAGAGCTGATTTCTGGGGAGGAAATGAAGGATAGACGGTTCTGATTAAACCAAGCCAGGGGCAGATTCTTGTTACTTAGCACGCACAAGACGGGACCTTCCGCGCTACAAATTCAGAGCCACCTTGATATTAAGGCTCCGCGTCTGCCCTCCAATCGTCCTTCCAACCATGATCACAGCCGCTTCTTATTACAACAGCATTTATTTGCTTCCAGAGAGAGAGAGAGAGATGCACAGAATGAAGAGATCCTTAAGCTTTTCAAATGCCAGCTGATTCTGAAGAAGAAGACAAAAAAAGAAGAATGAAAAGAAACACAAACTTCCTGAGAATTGAATCAAGAACCTTACTGGTAGAGAGAGAAGTCATGGATTCTTAACTGTCACTGAGAGGTTGAAATCTGCTCTGCATTTCATATTTTTTTCTGGAGTATTCTGTAATATGAAGCCCCCCCCCCCTTTCCCATTCACATAAAATCACAGTTATACAAGTTTGTTAAAAATCATCTCAATAAGCTAATTTGTTGCTTTGTGTAGTGATCACCAGGGTGCCATAAGTTTTCTCACTTATTATAGCAAAATAATACGGAATCTACTGTTATTGCATCGTTCAAATTCTGAGACTACCTCATGTGCTGCGATATATAGATTCTTCCATGTTTGGTATTTGTCTTCAAGTGGATCATTTTAGGTCATTGTGTGTTTGTTTGTATTTTTTCTTTTGTATTTTTTTTTTTTTTTGCTAAATTCTCTTTGCATAATGCTAAACACACTGCTGTAAGTCTAGTTTTGCGACATGGTATTAGCTAAACTTGGCTAGCATCAGGAGGTAGTAGATAAAACAGCTGCAAAAACATCTAGCTCTACTGAGGTGGTGGAGGACGAGGAGGAGGAGGAGGAGGAGGAGGCGTTGTGCTCCGAGACCACGCACGGGTTTCTGACGGGTCAGAATTTGTGGCTCCATCCCATAATAGTCACAAAGAATATGTATATATCTATTTCATATATTTATGTATATGTATATAATCGTAGAATCTATGTATTTTCCGCCAGCTTTAGATTCTGTTGTCTTGTGTGGATGCTGCTCTCGGAGACTATTGGGAAAGCAGTGCATTGTTCGTTTTCCATCATTCTTTTTTTTTTTTTTTTTACAACAGACCTGTTATTCTGTGGCTCAGGTGAATCATAAACTAGCTTGCATAAATATGGCTCTGACATGAGAACAACCTAAGCAAATAGAATCACACAGATTTTTTTTGTTGTTGTTTTTTTTTTTTTTTTGCATATTAACCTAATAAAATATCACACAATCTTCTTTCTTTTTGCTTTTGGCCGACAAAATAGTTCCTGAAACCAGTTTAATGCTCTTGAAAAAAAAAAAAAAAAAGTGAGAGTATGGTTTGTCAATTGTTCTCAGTTTGCCACGTTTTCAGTGTTTCGATCATACTCAAATGCTTTCACATTTTGTGAAAAAAAAACTATTGTATATCAATTTTCTCGCGTTAAATAGAAGGAAAAAAAAAGATTTAAGCTGGAATTTAAAGGCTCAGTGCGTGACAACCAAAGGGAGCTACTGGCATGAAGCACAACATCCGTCTGTCTGTATTTAGTTTTGAAAGTCGCTCAGAATAAATAAACGCTGTGATCTGGTTCACCAATAATTATTAGAATTTATATTTACATAAAAAGCAGGTCCACTTGTGAGGTGGCTTCCATATTGGGCCACCTCGTACTGTTTCTGTCGCGCTCCAGAACGTTGATCTGCTCAGGGCTTCATGACTCGATGCCTGAAATCACAGCTGGTCAGATGGGACAAGAGAGGACAGTGACTTTACGTCGGCAGTGTTTGCAGTCTATTTTCTCACCATAGGGTGGTGCTAAATCTCCCACGCTGGGCCTTAAAAAAAAAAAAAAAAAAAAAACGCAAAATTAAACTTAAGAGTTGGGCCTGAGCTCCTGATAGGTGGAATTCTATTTTTTAAATAGAAGTCCTTTTCAAACCAGAAATAGGAATGCACGTTTTTGTCAGGAGACAATTTATGATTTTGCGAGAGAAAAAAAAATGCATTGAGTATGACAGAACACTGGGGTGAGCTAAGACTTGAGGGCTCTGCACCCCCGACTTCCTGATGGAGGGCAGGCAGAAAACAAAGGGGACCCTGAAGCGAGGCCGACGTCGACGCGTTGCTCTCCCGCAGCGCAGGGCCGCTGACGGAGAGAGACGAGCCGGCCAGCACCCTGTCATACCAGTAAGGTTTCTCTCCAGCACCGCATACCCTGCCGAGCGCCTCCAGTCCATTTCCTGTCACTCATTGAGTAGTTGGGACTTCTAAAACGTTGGTTTTGAATGAAAAAAAGAAAAAAGAAAAAATGGGGCCCCTTTTTCTCGTCTCCACGGCTTCATTGTTTCAGTTCGACGGAACGGAACAAAGTCCCCGCCTCACCCCGACAGGATGATTCTCGGAGCCGTGATCTTCCCCGGCTCGTCCGAGCTGCCAAGCCCGCCTTCCGGCAGTTACTAATCCGGTTAGCGGCATCCTGGGAGTTCCCATTAGTGGGGAAACCCTCCCGGAGCTGGACCGTCTCCTCATTAGACGTGCGCTCCCTTGATTCGGGCTCATCCTGGCTTATGCCGTTTACAAGCACAATTTAACTGCGGGCACTTCGCAGTGTTAGGGAAAGGTGCAGAGAGGTGTCGGCGAGGTGCTTCCACCAGAGGTGTGTCTGGTTGAAACTGCACTTCTTGACTAAAGTTGTCTCGTGACACTTACTGACCCCACCTAGTGGCCATTTACAGGGAGTTTGTGAACAGCAAACTGCAGGGGAGCAACCTCCAACGATGAAGCATCCAAACCCTATAGATCAGTTAGAAAACAACAGTAGGAATGCACCGATATCAGTATCGAGTGTCTGTACCCATACTGGGGTTGAGCACACACACCGCTACCTTGACACCTATACCATTTTGTTGAATTTGTGTTTGTAAGACAGTGAAACTTGTGTTCTAGGAAAACAGGCTGAGGAATGTTGCCCAAATAACTGAGGAAAAATAAGTACTTAGTATCTGTGAGTACTAAGGGACGCGCCCTAACATGGTAAAAAAAAAAGTGATATCGGTGCATCTAAAAAAAAAAAAAAAAAAAAAAAAAAAAAAAAAAAAACCTTACTTAGCCCTCTGTTTGGAGGCATCAGCCAAAAAAACAACAAAAAAACCACGCTCAGTTCTACATTCCTGCTTTTTGGGAATTTCCATGTTTGGATAAGGCAGTTTCAGCTTTGGCTGATTTCCAGAGCCTGTTGTCTGAGCGCACACGTTGTAAAAAGCAAGAGAGTTCACTGGGGAGCTCACTTCATGCTGCATCACACGAGGCCTTCCAAGCTCAGAGTGTTTCTGCACCAACGTGCAGCGATCTTCTGTGGGCCCTGACACTCGGAGACTTTGCCGCCGTGTCTTCTGAATCAACGCAGCCGTGGAGACTCGACGAGCCGACCGACCACTGACCGACCACTGACCGACCGACCGGCCGCAGCAAAGAGACGAGGAGAAAACGAGATGGTCGTCGGTGACGCCTGTGCGGCACCGCGGTAGAAACTTCTCAACGTTCTATTTCAATAGGTCTCCACAGAATAACGACTATAGCCATTTTTATGAAAAGGGGGAGAGGAAAAAAATATGCACAATGACGCCGTCTTCACAGCCACCAAAATGTAAAAGCCAAATAGATAATACGAAGACGAAAAGAACAAACAAAACACCAAATTATTAGAAAATCAAAGCAAAAAAAATTTAAACTTCAAGTACTATTAACAACAACAAAAAAGTCCACCTGGCAATATCATTTAGAAAAAAAAATGATATATATATTTATATATATATGTATAAACGACTGTGTCTCTCTGGCTGCCAGCGTCTCTACTCTTCTCAGGCCCTTCAGTGGACGACGCTCTGACCTGAAAAACTAAAATAAACAACAAACAAACAAAAAAGAAAACCTAACAAACAAAACTTAAGACCCGGCTCAATGGATGATGTTCACAGTTTCCGCAGGTCTCTGTGCGTGGTCCAGAGTTGTGGCAGGGGCGGGCGAGGGTGGGGTTGACGTCCCGCCTCCAGGACCCTCGTTAATGTAGAGAGAGAAGAGAAGAGAAGAGAAGAGAAGAGAAGAGAAGAGAAGAGAAAAGGAGAGAGAGAACAGGTTTGTTTGTGTCGGACTCTCCAGGTCAGTCTGGGGGTTCAGACAGGAGGAGAGAGGGGACGGGCGCCGGCGGGAAGGAATGCCCAAAAAACGTGTGCGTGTGTGTGTGTGTGTGTGTGTGTGTGTGAGACCCTGGCTAGACCCAGGGCGCTCGCCAGCCCCGTCCGTCCGTCGTTAGAAAGGTTCCTGTGAGTGATTGTGTGCACACACGGCTACAAGGATACTTGTTCCCTTCAGGGGTTTCCCAGAAGAACCCAAGTGAACCTTCCTCCTCCTCCTCCTCCTCCTCTTCCTCCCCCTCCTCCTCAGCGGTATCTCCACGCGAAGGCCCCAACGTTGGTCAAATGTCTTCCAAGCCAGCGAGTTCCAACTCTCACATCCTGATCCTTGCCGCAAACTCCCCTCCACACTCCAATGAGGGTCCGCCGCTCGCCCCACACCTCAGGGCTCCTGTTTGATGTAGTAGCTGCCTGAGCCGTTGCTCTCCTGGTCGGAGGTGCCCTGCGAGAAGGTGAACTCGTCCACCTCGGCCGTCTCCTCTTTCATCCGCATGAGAGACTCTGGACATTGGAGATGGGAGGGGGGGGACAGAGACACGCCAGACATGAGCCACTTGGTTTTGAGGATGCTGCAATCTTCACAAAAAAAAAAAACAACTAAATAGCGGATCTGGAACATCAATGTGTAAGCAGTTTAGAGCATAAGAAACCAGGTTTAAGATTGTCAGGGCCAGATGAAAGACGGAAACGTTGAAAAACACATTGCTGAAAATCCAATTCTGGGTGAAATATCCTTTGAAATGTGACCAGTGTCACTCTTGTCTATTCTTCTCAAGGCCTTTTCAGCATCTCATGAGGATCACAGCGATGCCGTGTCAGTGTCACATGACCTGGCTTCATTTTAACTTCTCACCAGTCGGCTCCATATGAACCACACTTGATTTGGTCGGTCCATCAGTCCACTCAACTCTCAACCTAAACTGGAGTAAACTGGAGAAATGCCACAATATTCTCTCACCCATTTTCCCCTCATAGCTTTGATTGTCATTTTGGCTGCGTTCAGACTGCAGGCGAATCTGATTCCAATCAGATTCCTTCTGAAATCCGATTTTTAGGGCCGACTGTCCACACTGCTTTCAGCAAGTGTCCAAATGGGATCTGGCTCTGTTCAGACTGGGCCACATTATTGACCCATCCGACGGGTCGCTGCAGCAACGACGTCGGAGCGGACGTCATATCACTGCGACAGAAACACTTTGCGATGCATGGCCCTGGAGCTTGGCTTGAGTGGAGCTACAGTATCTCCACACAGAACTGATGAGCCAATGAGTTTCCTCCTCTTGTCCAGGCACTGCCGTTTTCTACTTCTTCTGTCTGCTCCATTACGTTACAACTCCCGCACCTGGAATGGCGCCCTCTGGTGGTGCATTGGCTCTTAGCGACGGTCAGAACCCATCGGTGTGTTTGGAGCTGTTCACACTGAGACGCATCTGACCAAATGAGACTTTTCAATACGTTTAGCATAAATCAGATTTCATGTGATTTGTGACTGTTCAGACTACATAAGAGCCATCTGGTTTCAATCTGGATGGGATCAAATTTGGATTTTGGCCGGCAGTCTAAACGTGGCCTTGGTTCTCTACTCGATGTTCATATTTCCTTTTCCGATTCAGACGCGCAGGTTTTTTTTGCAGTTGCTATGAATGCAGATGGAAAACATGGGCGTAAGCAAGCAGTCCAAAAACAACCGCTATATTTGGCAGCATACCGGAATCACACATGGAGCACTGCAGTGTAAAAATGCAGCCGTCGACGTTCACACCTACTTTGAAACAAACATGCATATATGTGCGTCTTTAATTGGGCGAAACTCATCCTCTCCAGCTGCATGGGGTTGAGGAAACGACCACAATGAACACACGCAGACGTCAGGGTTGATTTGCAGTGGGACATGCAGCGTCAGCCCCTCCCCCGAGCACCAGCTCCTGCTCAAACAGCCTCACACGGCTCGCTGCCATGCTGGATTTTTTTTTTTTTTTTTTTTCTTTTGCTCGTTTTTTCTGTCATTAGTGTGACGTTACCTGATTGGTGCGATTGGTGGAGGTGGGTTCGAGGTCGGGGCCGATTGGGCCCCTGGGGAGGGTAGGGGGGCGGGCTCTGCTCGTGGTACCCCGAGAAGCCGCTCCTCTTCCTGCCTGCCTGACTGAAGGGCCGTCGACCAACCGGAATCTTCCTCTCTAAACACCAAGCCAGACTCGGGTGAGCGACCAGGGGCTCGTTGCACACGGGCACTTCAGCTGACGGGAATTTGCTTTGCGGACGCTTACGATTAGACATCAGGGAGGAAAATTTTAAGGGAAAATATATATATATATATATATATATATATATATATATATATATATATTTTTTTTTTTTCAAAAAAGGTGAGAGATTCAGGTGAATTTCTTCTATGTGATTTGCCCATTTGAATAAGCCCCTGGTAAGCTGCAATCAGACTGCCAGCCCATAGAGAGCAGATGGACTATTAGAGACAGAAATCAAGGCTGCAGGGATCTCGTGTGGAAGTCTGTGGGCGTCAGCGTGCACACACCGACCACATTGACACTCAATATTTCAAATCATTACTGTGAGATGTGGCAAATTGTCGTGCTGAAGGCGAACAAAAAAAAAATATGTTGGCTTTTAATAAGTTGTATAAGTCGTGTCAACTACTGAAGACAAACGACCTGAACTTTTTCTGCATGCAAGATCAACAATTGTTTAGTCCTCCAGCTCCAATTAAGTGTTCAAAGAAGAAAACTAGTGAAAATTCTGCCCAAGTTGTGATTCAATGTTTGGATGAGTACTGACTCTACAGAGAGAGAGTCAGTGGATTACAGTAGTGGAAGAAGGTTTTTGGACACCTGATGATACATCTGTGCTTCATAAGTCCAGTCGCCCACAACCGCATCCTCCCTTCTGAGCCAAAACGTGATGTTTCACCAAGATAATAATGTTCCACATTTTTGCTGATTTTTGTCTTGTCAACAATAAACAATAAAAAAAAAAATTGTGTTTGTGTCCATCTGGCGCAAAAACACATTTTGAACCACAAGCATTTCATGATAAATTTTAAGGTGTCCAAAAACTCAACTTTCCTCAACTGTAAGTAGCCCGATTACAACTTTCAACAGCAGCTGTGCTCCGCTGGCAGTCACAGACGTCCACACAGAAAACATGTGTCAATGCAGTGTTTGGATCTGCTCGTTCTGAGCCTGTAGCCCCACGTTGGGACACGACACCAGGCTTCCCCCTCAAACACCTGCACTACTGTCCAAAGACCACCGCCAGATCTCAAACGTGCCACCGCGACCACCAGAGGGAGCCGACAGTGTTGATCAGAGGCTGTCTTACTCAAAGAAGGGCCGGGAATGACTTCCTGTGAGTGACGCCAGGGGGGGAAGGTGTCAAATATCCCGGACGCACCAGACAGGTGAGCAAGCGTTTCCACCGTGATTGATCCAGCGACAGTCAAGAGGAGGAAGGCAAGCGGGGGAGAGAGAAGCGAAGAAATGAAAAACGACAGACAGTCTGGTGAGACTGATCACTCACTTTTCTTCTGTCCTTTGTACTGCTGGGCTTTTTTCTTCTGCTTGGGTACAGACTGAGGCATTTCCCTGTTGCCTGAAAGAAGGCAAAGCGATGAGATGAGGTGAGCGCTAAGAAACAAAAAGCAAATGTTGGTTGAGTGTCTTACAGGTTGCGCAACATCGGTGATGTCAAAAACAAACTGTCAATTTAATTTGATGTAAGTAACATGTAATCTGCTGGTTCTGCTTGCTGGGGAAAAAAAACTGTCTTTAACTGGGCTAAATGTACTTGACCAATTCGATACGAGCATCACACCTGTTCCTGACCTACACAGAAGTGAGGCAGGAAAGTAAAGGCTTCTTTAGTTTTGCTCTGTCTTTTGAAGAAAGGCCTGCCCATACACTCCTTTCTGGAAAGTATCCCCTTTGTGATGTCACAAAGGGCAGTGATCCCTCTCCCGTGTTGCTGACAACAACTCCAACCAATTTTTCCTTTCATCCCCCTCCAAAAAAAAGGAGGCCTGTGCAACAAAGGCTGCGTTCAGACTGCAGGCAAATCTGATTCAAACCCGATTTCAATTTTTAGGGCTGACTGTCCACACTGTTTTAAGCTAGTGTCCAAAAGGGGATCTGGCTCTGTTCAGTCTGGGCCACATTATTGACCCCTCTGACAGGTTGCTGTGGCAACGACGTCGGAGCGGAGGCACCGTCTAGCGCGTGTAGCGTGTGACGTCATAATTGCGAGCGCCTCACTTGTAGCAGTACATGCGCTGGAGCTTGAGACTGAGACGCGTCTGTCCAAATGCGATTTTTACCAACTACCGCTTGAAGGTGGTTTCAAACCGTTCTGCAAAAATCAGACTTCATGTGGTTTGTGACTGTTCAGACTACAAAACAGCCATCCGGTTTCAATCTGGATGGGCAAAAATGTGGATTTTGCTTGGTGGCAGTCTGAACGTGGGTTAGCGTCAGCATCAGTTTGGACAGGAAGCTAGCGCTCATTTATTTATTACATTTTTTTTTTTGCAGCAGGCTGTATACAGAGGGCTAAATATTCCAGAATTTAAATTAGAATTAAATTAAAGACACCAACGCGGCGCCCTCTTACTCTGCGCGGCCGGCGGCTGCAGCTGGTAGCCCGTCAGCTGGCACCAGCCGACGGGGTAGAGGTCCGGCGACTCGCAGTCCACCCACTGGTCGTACTCGTCCTCCCAGCCGTCGAAGTGGATCCTCAGCAGCCGGTGCACGATCCTCGTCACCGTGGCAACGCACACCAGCCGCGGCTCCATCAGGTCCACCGCCTCCAGCTTCATGCCTTGCCGGAAACCGTGATTGGGAACCTCCTGCACCGTGGGGGGGGGGGGTGGAACAGATTCAAAACGGCGTCACTGAGGTGAGAACGCTTCGACGATGCGTTCAAGAGAGCTCTCCACGGGGGGGGGGGGACGACTGGAGGAAGCGAAGGAACAAAACGGTTCATCTCTGCCTCGGACAAAAATGAGACTACAGAGTCTTCCTCGGACGCCTATTTCCCCGCCGCATGATCGAACCTCGTCTGTGGTGGCGAGTCTAAAGAAACTCACACAATCACTCAACTTAACAGAGTTGTCTGTTTTCAAGCAGCAGAGCTGAGATGGAGGGTTTGACCTCCTACTGGCTGCTCTGACATCATAGAATGGTGGTTCATGTTATCTTTGGTCCAATGCTGTTTCTGATTTAACCCCTGGCCCTCCCTTAGAACTGTGAGTCATGTTAGGCTCATTGGGTATCATTCAAATTTTTTTTGACAGTGCAAATTTTGATACCTTCGTTTTGATGCCGGTTCCACAACCTTTTTTTTTTTTTATATCATATGTTTTAAAACCCAATTTAAACAACACTAAAACACATTACAAGCACAAAGGCTTCATTTTCCATTTGACTGCTGATTTCCTCCAGTTAGAGGTTGGAGGTTGGTTAGAGTCCTTGGCACAAATGTTTTTGCCTTTGTTTTGTTTTGATCCACCTCAATGAAGTGGAGCCACACACACCTCTTTGGCACGATGCTAAGATTTTTATCCATTTCTCCACATTCAATAGTATGGGAGCATTTTGGTCGGTGCTACAAATGCATTGGCTCGGTAGGCAGTGGTAGACATCCACTGCGACCAGTCAGTGACTTTCTGTCTCATCTCAGTCTGGGATGGTTTTATATGAGCAGTTTTCACCAGCGATCCAACATGCTGACTATGATGCAACTTGTGTGGAAAGGCAATAAACCGAGACAATGCAATGGATGTCAGATAAAAAAAAAAAAAAAGAAGTTACCCATTTACATCTGGGCAGCACAGTCATAAATTCTGAATGCATTGTGGGAAATCTCTATATTCTCTCAGCTCATGTTACTGTAACACGTCACTGTATCTTTGCACAAGAGTCAGAACGAAACAGAGAACGAGCGCCAAGTGGTTGGAGGCAGGGGGTAAATAAAAGCTGGACACAGACTGTCACACAGGCTAGAGACTCATTTACAATCAGCTTTTTCAGCAACTCATCTTGCGGTTTCACACGTTAGCGTCAACACTCACACCGCTGGTGTTACTTTTAGATGTGGCAAAGTTAAATTGGGTGTGCTACAGATCGTCCCTGCTGGTAAACACTGACATAACAGGGATTTAGAACTGAATAAACAGAAGACAGTATTGAGCAGAGTGACGGACACCAACCTTGTTGAAGAGCTTGACAGGAGCAGCTATTGAACCCGATTCTCTGAGGTAGTCGAACCATTTAAATGGCAGTTTAGTGTACCCTGGAAGCAGAGCCCGTGTTTAGTGAGGAGCAGAGCAAACACATTGTTCCTTCTGGCCAGAGTGTGACAAATGTATTGGCCAGAACAACTGGCTTTTGATAGAAGATTTTAAAATTGCACATTACTATTTTAAAAAACAAAAAACCCCACCAGGTTTACATTAAAAAGAAATCTTTTAATGAGTTGAGATTTTCACATTCCACTCAAATGTGAAATTGTATCAAAGACACTAGGGTGGGATGAGTAGTTTCTTCTAAGTGCAGCACAGTGCTTTTATCAAAAAGCAGGATAAAAAAGTTTTCCCAGCTTAGTCAAAGAGCTGCTTTGCAAATTCCCAAATCAGTAAATGACTGTTTACTGTCTCGGATACTGCAGGACAAAATCAGGTTTTAGACAACAACCGAGGGAAAACACGACGCGGGGGGGGGGCTGCATTCAAAACCCAAGAGAGTGCAGAGGCAGGCATGTTACCTCTAGGGGGCGTGAGTTCAATGTTGTTGATTTCACAGAAGCCAACAGGGAAGATGGAAGGGGAGGTGCTGTGGTAGCAGAACCAGTCTGAGCCGTCGACCGCCTCCGAGCCGTCGATCCCGATCATGAGGTACCCGTCTGCCAACACCTGCAGCCGAGGGGGGCGGGGCGGGGACGGCAGAGGGGGGCGGAGTTAGCCGGGAGAAGCTCGACGGGGGGGTCCGCTTAGTGACGGGAGTTGGTCGCCGCTCACCTTTCTTACAGTGGCTACACATATAGCTGAGAGGTTGAGTGGGTCGATGGCTTCTAACTTCATGCCGTCTTTAAACCAATCCCCATTCTGGTCCACGTCCCTCACCTGGTGGTTCACACACAGAGGAAGACAAAAGCATGAAGGGGAGAATTAGTTGCGGCAAAGTTGCTTTCTTTTTACAATAACAGCATAAAGAGCACGTTAACAGCAAGTCCAAGTCTTACACAGACAGAAATGACATGTGCACGAGCTCTGTGAGCTCCGTTCTGAGGGAAAGTTTCTCTTCTGATTTACCTTCTGGAATAATTGCGGAGGGGCATCGACCAGACCGTCCATCTTCTTTGAAACATCTGAAATGTGAACAGATTCAAAACGGCGTCACTGAGGTGAGAACGCTTCGACGATGTGTTCAAGAGAGCTCTCCACGGGGGGGGGACCGGAGGAAGCGAAGGAACAAAACGGTTCATCTCTGCCCTCTGGCTCTGCGGCAGACACGCACACCTGTGTCTGCCTGACAGCTGCTGCACGGTGGGAGGAAGTACCGACGCGCCGAGCTGCGTTTCCACGAAAACTGAGAAGACGGGTAAAATCCACAGACGTGGGTAAACTCTCGGGAACCTGAGAGTTCCCGAGAGTTGCTCAGCCTATGTTGATGAGCAGCTGCTGTAAAGGGCTGGTAGATCAATTTGAGAACAGCTCTGCTAAAATGCTTTATTTATATGTGTACATGAACAGAGGTTCCACAGGAGGCAAATCTGCAGAAGCCAATTTACCCCGTGACGTCACTGCCGGCGCGAGGAAGACGCGAGTCTTGGGAAAACAGGGATGGACATCGAGTCATTTGGTCTCCCAGTCAGATTGCAATTAACTGATTGGCAACTTGTTGCAGAGCCAAGAGAGACTAGAAGTGCTCATTTTCAATTTTATTTATTTATTTATTTATTTTTAAATGTTTGACTTTTAAAAACCAACGTTGACCTCAAAGCGCTTTCCTTGTAATGAAATCCAAGCAGTGCACACACAGGGGGAGAATGAGAAGCTTGTTACATGAATATGAAAAGAGGAGAAAACACAGCTGTGATCATTCGTCCTCACGCACAAGAGCGAAGGGTTCGCAATACTCAACTGAAAGCAGCCCTTGCCAGAGGAAAGACTCCCTTCCCCCACGTGTGTGTGTGTGTGTATGTGTGTGTGTTTGTGCGTGGCTGTTATCTCATACTGTTAACGGCGCTCACCAACAGTGTGATCCCGTGTGATTACAGCCCTGCATGCTGCTACTGCTGCTGCTACTGCTGCTGCTGCTGCTTGCGACAGACAAAACCGACACCAGCACGTCGTTGTGCAGCTTCCACACCCGCTCTCATTCTGAGGGATGCTTTTATTATTTACAGTGCAAGCTGAAACTGATGTTTGCGTGTGTGTAATTCAATAAAACTTTTACAACTCAAGATCATTGACCTTGCACCACTGGCTTTGCAGTACAGGAACCTAAGCATTGCTTCTTTTTTTTTTTGCTTACCAGTGCGCACTGTAACACAGTTCAAATTGTGCAAATCTCACTTTGCCGCCATGTGACCTGCTAGACGACAGACCGAACCAACGGCAAGCAAGTCAACAAGCTGCATCCTGCAGCATGAATAGCATTTCCTCTCTCGATGTCCCCTCCCTGGTCTGTTCTGAGAACAAGCCCGCATGTATTTCAAGCATCTGGAGCAAGTTACAAGCCCTCGCGTGGCCTGTGCATTAGTCCCGATTCCCACCGTGAAGTTAAGCTCAGTCACTCTTGCAGAGAGACAGCAACCCTTAAAGAAATTGTCATTTTCCACGGATTCCAAAAGCAAATCAGCTGCAATGAGGCGCGAGCAGACGATAAGACACGAGAGCGAGACGCGGCCGCCCCGAGCCGCTCACAGAAACCACAGAAGAAGACCGGCAGAGGCTGCCAGCGGCAAAACAATGGCCTTCTGCAAAGGAACTGAGCCTGGATGCTGCCGCCGCTGCTGCTACAGCGGACATTTCTTCAGAAGTGGAGCTGCTTCTATAGTTAGAGTGAACGTAAAATACTTCCCGCAGTGGGAGACGTGCTTTCGCTTTGATCCAACTGGCTTTGGCCAGAGTTCAGTGAAAACGCCACAGCGCTCGCCGCTTGCCGCCAACATGTGGCTGCCGTGCATTGTTGCGCTGCAATCTGATTGGTCCGTCTGAAATATGCGACCGAGGGTTCGCACAGTCGCCGACCAGATTCTTCCTCCCGTCTTTCAAACACTTCCTATCGGTTCTTTTACCAGATGTGATGAATGCAAAAATATGAGGAAGTCTTTTTTTTTCTATCTGATGTTCCAGGTTGTACTGAACCAATGAATAACGTTGTCTGTATTTGTCTTGTGTTTAATGTCTGCAAACCCACCTGGATGTTTTTGACGGAAGCTATAAGAGCAGCAATTAAAGGGGTCAAACACTGATTGAACGCAAATCATCCAACTGAATAAAATGCTTATCTTCTACAAAAAAAAACAACATTCGTTCTAAGATGCTGAAGACAAAAAACGTTCATGGATTATTATTATTATTTTTTTTTTTTTGTGGACTCACCCGATCGTTTGAAGCGGTGTCCGATGCTGCGCGACCAGCCTATGTTGTGGATGAGGGGGCTGAACATGTGGCACCAGAAGTCATCCGTCCTGTCCTCGCTCTCCTCATAGACCAGCCTGAGGCGACCGCCAATTACCTCCTCCACTAGCGCCACCCGTGTCCGGCACAGGTAGTTCTTATCCACCACCTCAACCCGCATCAGCTTCTTGAAGGGAAACTGCATGTTCTCGTGCACCTGCGGTTGAAAAATAAAAAAAAAAAAATGAAAAGAAGGCAAAGATTTAGGAGGATGGGTCAATCCAAGTGACACACGTTAACAGAGGAGTGCAAATGTTTGAACCATTTTCAAGCATAATATGGAGCCTTGAAGAATTCTTGTTAAAACTAAAGAGTTACACATGGCCTTCATTACACAAGCGCTTTGCACATCACTACATTATTGGAAAAAGTATTAACACCATTAAAATTTTACTCACTCACAATTAATGTCGTTAAGTGTTTGCTAGAGATTTTATGTGTGTGTTTCAGGGAGGTTGGCTGCATCGGAGGCACACAAACAAGTGGAAATGATGTTGTTTGTTGTTCATAACGAGATAATAAAACTAAATTCTCAAAGTTTTTGGACTCTGGGTGAGTTGCAAGTGACGTCATATTGCTGAAACAGCCAGTTCTGAGCAGGACGGACCAGTGCACGTGCAGAAGCATGTGGGTAAATGTTGGCGACTGCACCAAAATAAACTGCACTTGGAGACTAAAGACTGATTCTTGGCGCAGTGCAGTAAATCACAAATGCGTGAGGTGTCCAAAAACTTTGGTTATGATGTTGGCTACATACACACAGAGTTCACCAGACTTTGGCAGCATCTTCCATCGCTCTGCTGGGCAGATGATGGCTTTGCAAGAGTGCTCAGTGTGAGGTGATGCACAGGTGGTCCCGTCCCACCCAGGAATCTTATCCCCCCTTTCTCCCATTTAACAGGAATTTTAATCAATAACAGTCAGTGGCATGGCAAGCCAAAAGCCAAACTCTCTCATCTGGTGCAGAGTGCAAAGGTCATGGGAAGGACATGCGACCCATCCCTACAGGCCCTTTATGAGCAGGCTGTTCTTGGGCACATGTATTGGACTCCTGTGTTGGGCGACGGTGTGGCGCTGCTCTTCAGGGATGTGCAGTGTGACCTTTCATTGTGTTGCATGATAAGTTACATGTGTCCTAATGCTATGTAGATCTTTGTGAAAGACAGCAATTTGTGCAGCATTGAAGTCAAAAGACTAGACTACTTATCCTAGGCATTTCCTGTGTACTAATTCTGTTTCAGTTGATCAGTATTCTGCAAAATGTGTCGTTTACGTGAAAAACCACACGTAAACATCAGAGTTTCACCTTCTGCTTAAGTTTGCCAGTGTTTATTTTCCAGTCCTACCTTGGTACTAAAGTCAGGCGGCAGTGTTTTAGCTCCAGTGAGACGCTTGACAAGAAAAGCTTTCCAGTTAGAGTACTTATGCTGTATGCCTGCAAGGACAAAGCACGGAGACGGTCAGCATCACGGCCCGGGCACTCGGACACAACACTGCCATTCAGCCGCACTTACTTTTTGGAGGTACGAGGGGTTTGCCGCTTGAAGCACACCAGCCGACGGGGTGCACCTCTGGGATACATAGATTGCACCAGAAGTCTTTGCTGGTGTCATTGTCAAAGCCTTCATACCTCAGGAGAGCCTTGAACCCTGCCAGGCAGAAAGAAACAGATCAGTGTCCCCAAGGTCACAAACCAAATGACTTTGTTTTTCACTCCGTGTGGCTCAAGCAGGCCGTGTTCCTCAGGAGCTGAAGATAGAAGTAGCTCGAGATAAATCTAGAAGATGATTGACAACTAAGAATTCAAAATCAAGAATGTTCGATTAATCTTTTTGTTCACGGATAGATGAGTAATTTATTTTTTAGTCTTTAGTTTCCGCTCGATCCATCAGGAAGCGAGGCGTGTTCATCTGTCAAAGGTGTGTTTAGCTCATGGGCCTGCGATTATTATCATTATTATTACTATTATTTTTAAAGGGTTTGAAATCAAAGTAGAGAAGGATTTTTGCAGGAGAAAAAAATCTTCACAAATAAAAGTAAATAAAGAATTTACCAGAAAAAAATTCAGTAAAGTCCACTGTAAGCAGCAACTGAACTCTGACCATTAAAATGTGCGATGACACTTGAAAATAAAAATGATTCCCAACAGAATCAAAGCTTTTCTACATCGACATGAAATGACATTTCTTGCAGCCCCCTTACCTGCTAGCTTAATGATTTCTGCTATCCAGTACACTTTGGTGGAGAGGTTGGTGTCCGAGTTGACCACTTCCACCCTCACTCCCTCGTCGATGTCTCCCCAGCACTTCCCCATAGGGGCCTTAAAACGCGCAGAGGAGGCGGCAAAGTGACTTCGCTGAACAGTGACCAATCAGGCGCTGCAACAAGGTCAACAACACTTCCACTCACATGCTTGAAACAGCTCACTGGCGCTCCAGTTGTGTTATTGCTACAGATGTACCGACCCCAGTCAAAGCTCTCTGCAGGGACCACTGCAAGGCAAGCGTCACAGGTTTGAGCCAGTGTATTATAATGAACGCAGGTCAGCAACATTACTGCAGTGTGAACGCATACCAGCTTTTGATTTGGACTGGTTCTGTTGACTTGCTTGGTACTGGGCGTAAGCAGCCAGCTTTGCCATTAGAGGCTGTTTCTGCAGAACTTTTGCTTTTTTCGTTGGTGGTTTGCCCTGAAAACGCACCAGAAAATCTCGTCAATATTAACCAACTGGTCATAGTGAGCGAAATACATCACAGTGGCAGCAAAGGAAGCCCTCACCTGTAGTCTCGCCAGGATGCTGGCCTTTTTGGAATTGGAGGAATAGCTCCTCGAACACGACACGCTGCAGAAGCGCTTCGTTTTGGAGTAAAAAGCATCCCGCACGCCCACCATTCCACACATCTCGCACGTCGCTGTGGGGGAAAAGAGAGGCAACATCTTGACACGGTCAGGCGTACACTTGGCGAACTCCTTTCACCGACAGGATTGCAAAAAAAAAAAAGAGAAGGGCAACGAAAGAGGAAGTTGCAAGTTCCCATTCAGACGCTCACCCATTCCGGCCTTGCCGTCGGGGTAGGTGTAGACCTGGCCGTTGTTCTTGATGATGGGCAGGCTAGCGGGGATGGAGGGCACCACCTCATCATCGCTGTCCTCTGAGCTGGAGCTGCTGGTCGACTCCTCACTGCAGCTTTCATAGCCATCGTACATCCCGAACGAGTCTCTCCGCTTTCGCTCTGAACGTGGGGTGCGTTCAGCCTTTACGGTCAAGGGAGGGAAAGCGGTGGGGTGGGTAGATAAGAGTGAATGTGTGGAGCATCGCAATGCAGTGAAGGACAACTTTCTTGCAAAATGATGGCCGTGACAGCCTGCTCAAATGGAAGCAATCACCGCTTACTATGGTGCAGGCGTATACATTTCACTCCCAGGAGACAATAAACAATAATAAATATATTAACTTAGTTGACGGGTAAAAATAGCAAATGAGCATAAATTACTACGAAATATGAGTCAAAAATCTTTCTAAAGCGAATGGACGTTATTTAAAACATTAGCGAGGTGTGAAATATTATTTGTAATCAAAGGCGGTATTTTGAATTCACCAAGTACACCGCATTTAGGTTTTGTCAATGAAGCTGACTCGAAATACTTAATTGCAACAATTAATTACAACTACTACCGTAAATCCTCGCGACTTATCAATAAGCCATTTTCTAAGAGTAGTTTTCTGAGAGTTCACAAGAAGTCAAACGTAAGCGAAAATGTTTATTTTTATCCTAGCCTGCCTACTTCCTGCTCCGAGCATCACAGGTGGCATCCCTGCACGCAATGTAAATTGCATTCGTTTAGCAAACACAGAGATGAAAATCCATAAATCAGCCACTATTAATGCTCGGCCCAGTGCAATGTAAATAAAATTGAAAGGCAGAGCGATTTTGCACAACAGAAAAGGGGCGGCCTGACAGAAATAGCTACAGATGCTAACTAGCCATAGCAACCTCTAGCTAGCGGAAACCCGTTTTTCCAGTTTTTTTTTTATTCACCGAAACGTAACTTTTTGTTTTTCGTTGCAAATGTGTATGCGCGTACACACAATACGAGTAATATCGTGCTTGTTTTAATTCCAGCCCTGGGTTTGGAGTGTTTTCTATTAATAAACGCTGGGCTGAGCCACTGGCTAGCTACCATAAACAGATAACAACAAAGGAGGAGCGCTAGCCCGAGCAAATCCTGTGCAAACGGAGGCTCACGGCCCTAAAACCTTCCAACTTTACTCACCAAATCTCTTGCGTCTTCCATCAGCCCTTCATATAGGAAACGTTCGAGCGGACGGCGCTGACAAATGCAAAAGACAGCCCCAGCGCTAGGTTGGGGGGGAACAGTTTTGGCTTTGATATATCAAAGTCCAAATGAATACTACCAAGCAGGATATCAACAAATTACTCGGCCTCTTGTGCGCATATGCGAGCGTAACCTACTTTCGCGTGATTGGCCAGTGGCGAATGGAGGTCATCGACCCACTCAGAAACAAAACAGTGGACTGTAAGGAAATGAATGAATGGCCATTTGGATTACAGACCTTCCGTGACATTCCCGTGAAAACAGCAGCGGCAGCAGTAGTTGAGAAGAGCGCAACGGTGTGAGACCGTCTGACATCAGATCTGATTTCATTTGTGGCTCCGAGTATAAACGCGACGGGCATGAACCTTCCTTTAAACCTTTTGTATGCGGCAACATTAAAGTTAAAATTCTAGTCAAAAATAAAAAATTGTTGATCTCGATGTTCCAAAAATAAAATATATGCATGCTAACGCTGCAGTAAAAATAATAATAATGTCGGTGGTATTGTTTAAAAATAAACAAAGTAAACATTAAGATAAAAATGCTTGTACCATTTTCACATATAGGAATCTCTGCATGCTGACATTAAAGTAAAATTATCTACAATTTTTTTTTTTTTTTTTTTAAAGGGCATTTTTGGTATTTATTATATTGTTTCAAAATAGCTCTGTACATGCCGACATTAAAGGAAAAAAAACCTTAAATGATGATTAAAAAAAATGTGATTCTGTTCATTAAATAAAGAACAAAATAAAGGTGTAAAATAAATTCTTTATTGTATATAATGCACTCTGTTACACTTCTCTAGACAGTATTATGTCCTTCATTGACAAATATAATATCAGCCACATTTTTATATATATATATATATATATACTGAACGCACTCTTGAGGACCACATTCAATAATACAGCATGGTTTCAGTTCAAAAATAACTTGTGAGGCCCAGTAGATGGGCTAACTGACCTTAATATGCACAGCAACCAACCAAAAATTAATCATAATAACAATAACACTGGCCACTTCAATAATAGGTTTTATTTGTGATCCAGCTGCCTTCTGGGTCTCGTAACCTGTATCACAGTGCTCTTCCAAAATAACACTAGCATTCTACTTTTCTTCCTCTCTTCATTTTGTCATTAAAAAACAACTTAACAGTAGATTTAAGCATAGCAGCAACAGAACAGCAAAACGTCAGAACATAAATATATATATATATATTTTTCTTTTTTTTTTTAATTCAACAGTAACATGGCTGGAAGTACTGCTTGTTCAAGCAGGTAAGGCTTCGCCAAGAGGACTGCTCTGGGTGAACAGAGGGATTGGCTGGAGGGACTGTCCTCTCTGTCTCGTTTTAGCGATGCGGAGAAGGAGATGGTCAGTGCTAACGGGAGAACATGCATTGACGTTAAGACCAAATTAAGACGAGAGCAAAGACCTGGCCAGACTAGAGGAAATACCTTTGTGTCTTTGTACGTCTTTGGTCTCAGAGGGGCTCATCCTCGAGGACGTCGTCAACGCTTCCTGAGATCGAAGCAGCTTCTGAAGGACAAAGTAGGAGAAGAATCTCTTTAATGTTCTGCGACTGAACCAAAGAAAGTGAATAGGGCACTTTCATGATAGTAGCAGCCAAAATGACATATTGGCACCAAGCCCACAAAAATAAAGAATGGAATTGGATTCTTGTAACACTTCTTTGTCTTGATTTTCTTTTGTTCAATGAGATAAAGACGGACACAGAATAATGGAATGAGGTCAGCATTCTCAAATCCTGGGCTTATTTCATTGACCTTGCAACATAATACTCATGCAAGTCTTTTGACTCCTCCTGAAAGAATCTGAGAACAGCTGTAAAACATTGCTGGGATTCCTAGTGGTAACTGACGTTCTCCTCCAACACATCTAAAAAATGTTTTCCCCTCATACAGTCTCCACTAAAACCAACAGAACATAAAAACAAACCAGAAAAGAATATATTCGAAGATGATGATGGTGACGCCAGAGTACTCTGTGTTTACAGACACTTGCTGTCTATCACTTCTTGACCCAGTTCCTTCTATCTGGACCAAGTGGCCATATTTGGCTGGGATATCAAACCAAACCCCTGTTTTAGACGTTTGGAACTTGTCTTCAAGTTTGTTTGTTTTTTCATTGTTTCCTTTTGATCCCTCAGGTCAATGCTGGCCTCACCTATTGTAGCTAGCACATGCTATTCTCGTGCTCCACTTCTTGTTTCCAGCCGTCCCTGCTCTCAGCTGAGGCTCGGAGATGTTTTCCATTGCCTCAGCAAGTCCCATATAAACACCACCTCCTCTGCAGTCGCTATTGGCGGCTGGGAAGAGGCTCACACTGCAAACAACTATATTTTTCCTCTCCCTCTGTTGTCATCTCCTCGTAAATCCTACTCATCTTCATGCCAAATATTCTCCCACCTGACTGGAGGCTGCGCTGATGCAGGTCCCGGCTATCCTACCCTCACTGTTTTATTGTGGAAGGTGCAAAGGTGACGTGGTTTTCATTTCAACACGTCATCCCACTGGCCGGCGGGGGAACTTGCAGTATTTCCACCCTTATCTATTTTATCATCCGGTTAACCATGAAGAGCTCAACAGCGAGGATGCAGGAGGCGGCGAAACGGAGTTCAGTCGTGTCACGTCGATGGATGTGGGAAAGAACGTGATGTCTTGTGTGGGTTAAGACTGAGCAACGTGAGTAATTTGCTCCAGTGGGCAACTCTGCGAGTGATATTACCCAGATCTACCGATCCTGGGACGCGATGACGCTGGTCAATCTTCACTTTGTCCTCCTACACCCTCAATCCACCCTCTCGCATGGCAAAGAGGGAGAGTAAAGAATGAAGTGTGCGCTGATTCAGCCACTTCCCCTGACCAACGTCTCCTTGCTGTGCTCACCTGACAGACTGATACAGGACATGCTGAGCTCCGACGAGGCTCCAATGACATCATCCTACAGACGACATGAAACACCGTTAAATGAGGATAACTTAATGTCATAAAAACATTGCAAGGAGTGTTTTTTGATGCATTTTGATGGCTTTGCTTTGGTCTTTTAGCCGTATGGTTGCTTGCTTTACTGATAGTAACATCTCTTTGGACTTCATTTAGAGAGTTGAGCTGAAAAGAAAAGTCTAGATCTGCTCCTTGTAAATGAAGCAATGAGGAAATAACACATTCACAGCCGTGGAACTGCTGAGCGGCCAACTATCCAATCACTTTTACTGCCTTTAACAGATGGAGGTCACATGACAACGTTCACCTGATTTTTGATGTAAATATGCTCAGATTAAAGGTGAAAGTCTGCACATCTCGACTGTTGGTATCGTTTCAGATAATTGTCGCGGTGCAGGGTGCAGCTGGAATGCTGAGAATTTATTTGGACATTTTGCACAGTTAGGACACTGACTGCCCTGTTTTGGCCCCTTCCAAAGATGTGGAAGGTACAACTGAGAATTGGCAGAAAGGTGTTGGCACAGTGTGAGTGAGAGCATTTTTTGCAAGAGGCTCTAAACAGAAGGCAGGCAATATTGGGAGAGTGATGAGTGTACTGGGTCGTTAATATTGCACGGCAGCTAAACTGGAATCCAGGCTGAAAAATGAAAAATATGGAACTCTTGCGGTATGAAGTGTAAAATGTAAAAAGATTGAAATTTCTCTCTCTGTGCTATTAACAAGGATTCACTAATGAGCAACATTCACACGGCAGATGTGATCCGTGACTCACCAGCATCCTCTGCAGAGAGCCCAGATTGTCCCCGTCGGCCTTCCCGTTCACTGCTTCCTGGAAGCAAACTGCGTGTCCCAGCCGTATGAGCTCCTCACCGATGTCTAAACTCTGTGACAGACGCCCGCGATGAGAAACAAATCCATCGAAAGCAAAAGACAATCAGTTTTCACTCACCTTGCCCTGAGTGGTGTCATAGAGCTTGACACTGGGCCACGAGGAGGAGTCGGAGTGAGAGTAGCTGCAGAGTTTGGCCTGTAGGGGTCTCCAGCGGGCACAATGTGTCAGCCGATCAAAGTCATCCAAGGCCAACTCGCTCCACTCCTCGCCTGCAGAATCGACAGGACAGCACAGAATGCACTTGGAATGTTTGAGGGTTTACAAAAATTATATATATAAAAAAATATATATATTCATCCAGGATACAGTTGCTAAATTTGCAAATTTTCTCAAGTCGTTTGCCAGTTTTACCTTGTGGCCTCACGCCTGCTAAGTTGCACTCAATAGCTTGGAACGGCAAGCTGAGAAAGTCGCTCCTGAAATGTTAATGCAGCAAAAGCAAAGCTGTTAATATAAAGGAATTCCCCTGTCGCCAATGCCATATTCAGTAAAGCACTCATGAGCCCAGTTAAAGTGCAGAAGAATTCCCAACTCTTTGCCCTCAGGAGAAAACAAGCAGATTTTCAGCTCGGAGAGAACAAACAGCTACCAGTAAATGTTTATCATCACTTCAAGGACAGAGTTAACCCAATGGCAACAAAGTTTTTGACAGGACCTTTATGTAGTTTTATAACTGTCTCAACTGAGCTTCATGTTCACTGAAAACAAGATGAAAACTCTGTGGGGTGAAGGTGTGCAGCAAAAAGACACCACCAATATTGCAAGAGCCAAAGGGGAAAAGTACAGATTGAACTTGCAAATTCAAAAAATTAAAATTAAAAAATTAAAATAATGTCTTTTTCATCTGCTCTTGTAAAGCCATGCTCTCTCTTAATATGCTCTCCGTTTCCAGGCTCAAAATTGCAGCAAGCGCCGAGCATCAGACGACCTGACCGTGGAACCATCCTGAGTTTAGAAAACCGGATTGTTGGTTTTATGTGTTGCAGACCCAGCAGAGGCAAACGAGGCATAACGCTCATGAACAGGTCGTAACTTATTAGCAACTCTTCACAACAGTTGTTGTTCCTGCCGCTTTCAGCCATTTCACACAGCTGCCTGACCTGATCCTGCAGAGACTCTCTTTGGCCAGTCCCCCGTTGTCACCGAAGTCGACGTAGTACAGGTCCACCAGTCCGGAGGGGAGGACCCCCAGCACTCTGGCCCGGTTCCACTTGTCGTGGTCTCGGTAAGGAGCTGCAACAATGTCGCCCACCACCAGGGTCTCCACTCTCTGCTCCTGAGCACACACGGGGACGCACGCCACACAACTCTAAACTGAATGTAACATTCAAGTTTTTCTTACACTATAGGTGATAATATGGGATGGCAAATACTTTGAACCCTTGGCATTTCTCAAGCTCAAGATTTAGATCTCAACAAGCTCGCCAAGTACTTTTGTTTTCTGTTCTACTTAAAATGAACTTTCTTTTACTCCTTTTTTTGTTTTTTTATACGTGCCTGTTACTCAACATGTGTGAAGTGAAATTTTCAAAAACATGTATTTTCTTTTCTTTTTTCAAGATAACAGATTTCTGATGGCATCTACACTCAATAGCCCATCCTGGTGGATGCTTTGCAATGTTTTTGGTACAATTATGACGCTCATTTTCAATGTATCATCGTTGTTTTTGTATCGTGTGTGAGATCAGATAATAATAAGATTTGAAACAAAAACTAAATGCAACTTTTTTTGAGGATTAGCACTTTCAAGGGATTGTTGCATCTCCCACGCTCTCCAACACACACACACACACACACACACACACACACACATACACACACACACACACACACACACACACACACACGTACATGCAACAGTGCCATGACAGCGGTTGTCCTTACAAGGTTGCTGCTGCTGTAGAAGCGGGTCATCTCCTCGGTCAGTTTGTCCAGCTGCAGCGAGCGGACCCCCAGGATCTGGATCCAGAAGTGGTTGGGGTTCTCGTAGGCGGAAACATACACCTCCAGATGTTCATCAGGCTGGAAGCTCAAGTCTGGACTGGGAACTGAACACACAGTGACCATGGAAATACAGTCGGATGTGAGCATGATACGGTAAGGTGGGGGGTGGGGGTTAAGAGTCACAGACAGAAAGCAGGCTTACTTTCAAACTTGGAGATTTCAGACAGGGAGTCTGTGGTGATGCTCTCTTCCTCCTTCACGCTGCCGTTGCTGCTGCTCGTCACTTCTTCTAGCGCAATCTTTGCCTCTGCGGACGTGCCGTTGGAATGAACAATCCCATTCTTTTCAGTCTTGGTGTCGGCAACATTGTTGTTCAGGCCCGCAGGCGCTCCAGACTCTTTACGGTCCGGTCCCTCATTCGCAGCGGTGTGTCCGCGCTTCGGCCGCAGGGCTGACGACTGGGAGATCTTCACCCTCACCAGCTCGTCCTCTTTGACTTTACCAAGAATTAGTTCCTGTCAACAGATCACACATGTGGAGACACACACATTGACAGTCAGCGTTATGCTGATTTTCTGATCTGTACTTCATACGTTGCTTTCGTACTAGACTTACAAGCAAAAGTTGAGGAACGTCCCAGAATGAATTGATGAGAGCAGGGGAGTCAAACTCAAATACACAGTGGGGCAAAATTTAAAAATGGACAAAGTCGCGGTTCAACATTGACATTTATTGAAAAAAATCTTCCTGCAGATATGAGAGTGAACCTTTTTATATGGACCCAAACAAGTTTTGCTTCAATATTTAGTATGGAACAAGCAGAGCTCAATACTGTAAATGAAATAAGTTAATATTGCACACAGGCAAAATGGAATTTCAAATTAAAAAACTCAAAATGTAAATAAAAATCATATGGCTTTTATTTGCAGCCTTCTGATTTAAATTTCAATAGTAACCTTTTTCCATGGGATCATAATACATTAAAAAAAAAACATCAAACCAATTTAGTAAAAATAATAACATACTAAAATGCACGTCCTGTCCTGGTTGACGCGCCAAAATACCAGCAGAGCATTCTGGGATTTGTAGTTTTAAATCTACTTGTGCTCTAGCAGTGATTCTGTATTGCCTCACGGGCCAAATATAATTCCACTGTGGGCCAGAGTTTGACACCTATGCAATAGAGGTTATAAAAACCGGTAGTCATCCAAATGCATGAATCCTACACACCTTGGCCTGCTCCACCTCCTGCTTGGTCCCTGTGATTGTCACACTGCCCTTTGCGCCGGGCACTTGGCTCTTTTCTTTGGAATAAGACACTCTGGCCCCAGTGGTCCTGATGATGAATTTCAGGCTCTCTCCACCACGGCCTGCACACAGTTACACAAAACCTCAGGCCTTGACTCAACAAGATTCCATGTGCAGATCTGATCCAGCAGTCAACCTGAGTGGTAACGTCAAACCCACCGTCATACCACAGTTTTTCCACTAGAGGGCACTTTTGACCAAGCTGCGGCTCTTAAGAGACGCTCAACTGAGAGAATGTAGCAGAATCAACCAATCTGGACGTCAGGTTTATCGATCAAACAAAAAGTGAAGCACGTCGAATTACTTTCCAAGTTATAAAAAAAAAATCACAAAAGCCCAGTGGAGATTTGAATAAGCAGAGAAACATTTCAAAGAGCTCATTTGAACCATATTAATTAAATAGTATATTTATTGCTTTAAAAGAAGAAAGAAAATCCCAATTATAGTCCTTAAACATTAGGCATGTATATATATATATATATATATATATATATATATATACATATATACATATATATATATATATATATCTTCGGAGGGAGGCAGGGGGAGGGGAGTAGTTCTAAAATGTTGGCTGCATCAGAGGCACACAAACAAAAATGATTCTGTTGCGTACTGTTAATAAGACCAAACACCAAAATTAAATTCTTGTAGTTCTCGGACTCTTGTTCTCCACATGTGTTAAGAGGGACTTCGTCATCAGTTCTGAACTGGACGGCACAGTGAATGTACAGCGTGTCGGTAAATGTTGAGGGAAAATGGAAAATTGAGACTGATTATTTGATTATTAGCCCAATACAGTGAATCACAAACGCACAAGTATCCAAAAACTGAATTCCACCACTTTGCATGGAAATCACTGATACTATATCGTCAAACGTACCTATTATACGTCCAAATGCTGTTTGAGGAACCTCCAAAGTTTCCGTTACAGGCGAACATTCAATAACTAGGTTCTCCAGAACGCAATGGGCCAACAGCACCTCCTCCTTGGAGCCTTGCAGCAGCAGGCAGACGGACGTCCTGCACCCAGGCTCCCCCAACTCGGAAAAAACCCTCACCTGGGCGCCAGACTTCTGGGTGACCTAACGATGAGGACAGAGTGAGTCGCTGCCAGGCCATTCATTGAGAAAGCACAAGCAGCTTCTGTTTAAATGTCCCATGCTAAGATGCACACTAATGAAATCACCTGGTGCCACACTGAAAAATAGAAATTAGGTGAAACAAATGTAGCTGTTTTTGCAGAAGTTTGAAAAATAGGGGCAAACAGGCTGTTTTCTGGATGTTTAGAGATCTGAAAGTGGGAACAATATGGCAGATATGCAAGAAATTATCACTAAAAATAATTTTTGCATCTGTATGGGCAGAAAGAAAGAGGGGGGAAAAAACTTGCACAAAAACAAGTTGCATGTGAAAGTGTGATGGCTGGATGTTGATGAGGACGCTAACCACTGGGGGAACCTATCTATAATTACTCTGAGGCTTCCACCACATTACTGACTCAAGAAAAAGTCCAAGTTAAAGTCCCAGTGATTGTCACATCCCAGAGGATGTGAAATTTGTCCCCCGCATTTGACCCATCCATCCCCGGAGGGGTTATATTGACCAGTAACCGGTGGGAAGCGGCGCAGCCAGGGAACCAGGGAACCATTGGGTGATTCACTGGTTGTTCTGCAGTGAGAGCTGCTCACCATGCTCATAAAATTAGCTTGACATCTTGATATGTTCCTGTAGGCCTCGACTGGAAGCGTCATCTTGGACACCTCTGGGCCCTCAGATTCTTGACCTTGAGTGAAGCACAGACACACATAGTCAAAGATCACGGAACAATACAAGAGAAAGTGACTCAATTGGCTGTGTACAGCAGTGTCCTTCAACCACACTAGTGTACCATGAGATGAACAATTACCCAATGTCACTTCTTTGGTCTAAAAAAACAACAAAAAACATTCCATTGTGGAGTGACTGTGCTTTGTACTACGTACAATCGTTGCATTGCACTTTAAAACTGCATCTGCACTTTACTTCTATTTTTACACTCGCATGTATCCCGGTTCACAGGTCACCAGAATACGTATTAGTGTTTTTCTATTATTGATTATCAGTTCTGTCATTGTCTGTTTGTGCGGTCGCTGCATCGAAATCGATTTTAATGTGCACTGGAGAGTGAATGTTTTCAATGACAAAATAAAAGTCTGAAGTCTGTAAAAGCAATGTGAGCCTATTTTCCTCCCTCAGTCCCTCCCAGGAAAACAGCTGTGTGCATCTAAACAGGCCAAGGTTTCATACTGAGTATAAATAAAGAGACTACACTCTCATTATTAGGCTGAAAAGTAGATTTTTTTTTTAAAAAAGTAGAAAAAAGGTTGAAGAACACTTGTGTACAGTGTACGCAAACACTTCTTTGCAGAACTTGTGTAGCACCTCAACACTTACTGTTGTTGGGGCTGCTTATATGCCTGTAGACGATGTAGCCCACGGTGGCCCCGACAGACAGGCCGGCAGCCAGGGCCACCATCTTGCCAGAGCTCAGGGTGCTCTTGTGACCTTCCATCACTGCATCCATGACACGCCGCGCACCCAAAGGGATGCTCCACCTGAACACAAGCAGGAGAATTGTCTGTCGACTGGCCATTGCCCGAGATGGCTGCTGCTGCTGCTGCTGCTGCTGCTACACTGACACATTCTCAATGCCTTCGACACTGTCAACACGATCATACTGGAGTCAGTATGTTAGAAGCTCACGTCACGTGTGATCGCCGGCAGTTCTGGCGGACTGGACGGAGGGCCATGCAGCGCAAAAAACAAAAAAAAAGCCAAAAGCCAGCCCCAATTGAGAATACACACATTAGCTGTTCTCAAGACATTTTCTCTTTAGACATCAAGACACCAGCCGACTGGATCTCAGCCTGGTTAAGGCCAGGTGCACTGCAAACTGGGGGATTTTAACAGCCTGTAAAGTTTCCAGCGAGATGCACTGCTGGGAATGAGGCCAATTAACTGGAGGTGTGCTGTGTGCAGATTGCACAAGGAAAACAGCAACTGAATCAGAGCCTCTGTCCAGGATACATGGAACAGGTGCAAAGTAATTTATACTGGGTTAGTAGTTGATTTAAAATGAAGATTAAGCTAGCGGGAGGTTTTGAACAGGGTTTTGGGGACATTTGTCTGCGTCAGTAGAGTCTGGAGTGAACAAGAACAAACCTGAAAATAAGCATAACTTGGCTCCTCAAAGAAAAACTACTTTCTTTCTGATTTTATTTGCCGCTGCATACTCTTAATAGCGTCTGGAAAATTCCGAGTGCTCGTTTTTGGCCCCGACTCTAAGTTCTTCCCATTTTTCCTCTGCAAGGGGTGTTTAACAGCCTTTCTTGAGAATCAGTACTCCAATTGCTCAAAATAGCCTTTGCCCCCATCTCATTATTTGCCCGACGTCAATAGGCTGCAAATAATGTGCATAAGCAGTTTCATGCACACAGCAGCAGTTCCTAAATGATAAACATTTAGTATTGTAATGCAAACACACACACACACACACACACACGCACACAGCACTGCTCTATGAATGCACCAAGCCAGACCGCTGCGGTCCCAACCAGCAAATGTAAAGCACCAAAAATAATTTGCTGCGCACGCTGCTTCACACTCAGGATTGGGTGACCTCCAGCCACTCTATCAGCCACTGAACACTTGCAGCCAATGGTACACGACAACAAAGAATGAGCTGGAGGTGAGCCCACAGTTACCACTGTGCATGAGCGAGCAGCTGACGGCAGCGGCACCATGCAGATGCGTGTCTCACTGGGAGAAGAGCGCCCTGGGACTGCAGTTGAGAAACACATGGGACCTGGACACCCCAACGTCCATCTCAGAGAGACAGTACCGCAAATCTTCTTTGATCCCAGCGACTTTTTTTTTTTTTTTTGTGCGTTAAACTGCTTGTTTGTTTTCAATCCACGACGTTCAAGAATGCTGACAGACAAGCAGAAGGGGGAAGTCAAGTGTGAGCATTTCAAAATCACTGCACGACAGCAACAAGTCAGTCAGATTGGACAAAGTTGGTTTCGTCACAGATCATTCTGGGGGGCGGGGGGGACCACTCATCCTGCTGTTGTCAGTCCTGCACACGACAACACGATGACATATGACATGTGACACTGTAGGGGAAATTCTCATGGGATTCTTAGTTGCGCCAGCTTAACAAATGGAAATTCAATGCAGGGTCTCGCTGTCACATGCAAAAGTGCGTGCTAGAAACTTAATGAAGACATTGTCGATAATAAGGGTGTCTACTTCATTTCGGCCTCGTATTCATCCGCCAAAAAAAACGACTTAACAACACAGATTAAATCGTGACAATGTCGTGCAGACACGTCGATTCGGCACCCTCGGTGAATAGTCAGTATATGACATGGCAACCTTCACGGCACGCGACTGGCTATTAAAAGATTACGTCACGACCATTACACATCAAGAATTGGTATTTAAGCATACGCCCGACGTTGTTTGAAGATTCAACGTTTTTGAACGGAATACGACATTTAGCTGTCTCAAAACTATCACACCCCAAGACTACCTCGGATAACCTTGTCGGCGCAAACCACTCGCGCTGTCAAAATTAACGCTATCGAGTGCAACCTTTAAATGACCGAATATGATGCTTCACCTCCGGCGTGGCGTCAAACCGACAGGAAGCGCACTTTCTCCTCCGCCGCCGCCGCGCTAACCGAGCTAACGGTTTGCTAGCCGCTGGCATGCGGGTGCAAAAGACGTACAACACCGGCAAAAGGCGACAACGCGTATTAGGAAAGCGCGGAAACCTCAACACATACAAGGTTGTTTTTTTTTTTACTCCGACAGTCCGCCACCGTCTAGGAATTGCGGTAAATACATGTTAGGACGTGTTAACACTTACAGACCTTCAGCCTCTCTTATGAATCGACCCCGTTAGTAACAAATGTGAAGCTCACAGAGAGAAATGTCAGTCGTACCGGAAACTACATGTATTAATTTATGAGTTCAGCATAAGCGTCATAGAGCCATTATTATGGGAAGCAGATATGTTATTTTCTTTTTTCTTTTTCTTTTTTTTACGAAGGTACATTATTTCAACGAGTCGTGTTCATAAATGCTACTTACAAACGTGACCACAGCGGAAATTAACTTGAAGGTCAACCCGGAAATGCACTCTCCATCCTGGTTAAATTAGACGTGCTTTGAAAAACTTCAAAGTGAAATAAGAGTGACATCATCACGAATGAGGATTTCGGGCCACGATCTTAAATTGTTCATTAAATGGTGGATTTGGGTTTTGGTACAAGAAATGTGAAAATTTAACAAAATTCAGATCCGAAATTGGCGTTTTTCTGAGAATGATGGGAAGAGGGAAAAAAAAACATTAATACCAAACTTTGTAACCAGCCAATACATTTTCTCCCTCATTTTTGAACAATAAAATGCATCACAAATTATTTTCATAAATAAAAGAGCAGATTTATTACATGACATAATCAATACACAAACAAATCTGTCAAAAGTCTCCAACATAGACGCTTTAAAAAATACAAAATATACATTTATGCATCTTGTGAACAACTATACCACAGTCCATCACCCCCAACCCCCACCCTACAAATCCACAACCAGGGATTTGGCTCCTTGGTTTTCCATAGCAATGTTAGCAAAATGCTAAGCATCGACTCCGCAGGTAAATCCAGAGACCTGGCAACATACAGTATGCTCTGCAAGTCCATGCTTGAGTTTTGTATCGTGAACTAAGCAGCAGAACACTTATCACATGTACGTCGTTCAAGACGGGGCATTCATGGGATGTTCATGCAGCATAGCCCAGCACATGGGAAGGTAATATAAGTCCCAGAAGTTTTCCCACTAGCCTGGCTTACAATGCCTGGCTTACAATGATCATAACGTGATGACGACTCTTTTGAAGAGGACGGGGGGGTGAAACATTATCTGCGTTTTGGTGCTGTAAGATCAGAGGACAGTATTGTGCTTTAGTACCTCTTTGCTTTCACAGCTTAAAAATCTGACTATACATAAAACCTAAGAGTTTTGTTTGTTAAAAAAAAAAAAAATTGCTAATGGACCACAAACATATCATTAAAAGCAAACAAGCTTTCAGCAGGGTTTTGGCCTGCTTATGACTGGTGCTAAAAATGGATTTGAGTCTATCCAGGCTGGCCACTGTGTCCGCAAACTTCTCATCAAAGTCTGCTCTGGATGCGTTTTTATCAATTTAAATTGATAGAGTGGTTCCTGTATCATGACAATCTCTCATAAGAAGCTCTTGACAGTGTCACTGGTGCACACCGCCAGCTACTTTTGTGTTGATCAGTGTTGAACATCCATCAAAAGCCTGTTTTTCCATCCTGATATTGAGGGGCGGGGGGAAGAGCTGTGTCAAAAGGAACTGCTAATAGCTGCTGCTGCTGTGAGTGATGCTGCAGAGGACTTAAGTGACTTACAATCAAAACAGCCAGACATACAATTTACAACCACCGGCCTGGAAGCAGACAAATTAAAAAGATAATAATGATGCAACAATTAAACGCTGAAATAATCCCCACAGAGCCCAGAGTGAACCACCATTGACTGTTCATGAACTAACAATAGAAGAGGACAAACATTAAAGCTGTGTTCCCTCCAGATCCATGTGTTTGAAACAGGAAGGGTTGTGACATATTACACTTAAACGTAATGAGAATGTTTTTTCCCGAAAAATATTATGAGAAAAGGTAAAACCTGATTATCATATAATTTGTATCACCCAGCATAATAGCACACATTGATTCAAGCCTACCTGGGAAGTTGCATCCTGTTCCTTAACTGATTTCTAGACTGTCTCGGTTCCAGCAAAATGAAAATAAAAGCAATAGAAAATAAAGACTAAATGACATCGGGCATAAAGCTGTTCTGAATAAATAAGATTGTTTTTTTTGTTTCTCTAGGAACCATTGCTTAAAAGGCCGGGACCAAGATTGTTGGGTACACTTCAGATCGTGTTGCTGGAACGATTTGATGTGGAGCTGGATTCTTCTTGGCTTTTGTTTGTTTCTTTTTTTTTTCTTTTTTTTAATAAAAACTAAAGGGTATCCTGAGTTCCTGCCTACTGATGTGTTCTCAAACAGACAGACAGGCTGAGGTGGAAGGCAACTGAATGATATGAAGCACCTTTCTGAGGAAAAGAAATCAGTAGTTCAAGGGAGGGACAACGTGGGCTCGAAGTAGCATGCTGGCACATTCTTCACTTAGACGTGTGTACAGTATTTCTACAGAACGACGGTTGGTGTGTATCAAACAATCATCATTGAACGCTCTCCTCCATCCTGCCCCAAGAACTGAGGAGCGGTGAAGACTCGTTAGAAGTTGCACTAGAAGTGAACCTTTACTTGCAGATTCGTTGCCACGGTGAGTTTGTAAACTCAACAATAGAGGGGTTCAGATAAAAAGCTCCTTTTACACCCACAGTTATTGTTCTTGCTGATTATGTTCTGCCAATATCCTGTGGTGAAAACTTAGTTGAATATAAAGTCCAAAGTTTGATTATTAAAAGACAGAAAACTTGAAAAATTGTTATCAATACACTGTGTAAAATACATAAATGATTCAACAATTTGTGAAATGACTGACAATGAGAGGACGGGCAGACGACACTGGGTTAATATAAAATGTTTCACGTTTTTAAAGATTAGCACTCGTTCAATTTCAATTGATTAACTGTATTTTTCCAAATTGGTTTCATTTGTGTGAATGTTAATGGTGGTATTGTCTTAAAACACCAGGAATAATAACATCTATCACTTTGAGCATGTTGGCTCCTGTTACTAGAACATCTATGTCATTAAAATGAAGCTACAGTTAAAAATCAGATGACAACAAATCTATGAAGAGTTTAACCGTCACAAAGCTGTTAAATCTTCCCGCTAGGCTAGTCAACTATGTGAATTGTTGGGTCAAATAAAGATTGTGTAACCATTGCGTGCACATGGCAAGTCTCTGTGATAAACTGTCTTCTTCTGAGGAAAACATTTGGATCTAAAACTGAGCTGAAGAGAGGCTGACATAGTCAGCAAACACCAGCTGCAAGTTTTTACACATTGTCAATTGACTATGGTGCCAAGTTACCCAACCAAGCTAGTTGACTTTTAGCAGGGAAGTAGCTTCAGCGTTTGTGTCTGTTACTTACTGTAGCAACTAAAAACTTGGGTAAATCTTTTTTCTTTTTTTTTAGGGCGATTGCGGCAGCGAATAAAATTTGGCCCTTAGGGAAAGAAATATCTTATGAAAGATGACTGTACAATTCAGATTTCACAAATTCTTGTTCCATTTAAATATTTCTTGTGTTTGACTATTTTGTAACACAACCAGGCACTGATTTTCAGGCGTTTCTCGTGGATACAGACATACTGATTTCAGAAAATAAAGTTAAATTCATAAAGGCTGGAGCTATATGAGGGCGAAACACGATTCAGTGAGTCTCGTTAAAAAAATTAGACGCGGGGGGATGGGGGAGGGGGGATTGCTGGGACTGAGAGCAAGCATGCACAAGTCTCCCAGAGATTAAAACAGTGTTGATGGTGAGGAAGAAGAAAAAAAAAACTTCATTTAAAAAAAACATTCTCATGCCTTAAAAAATAAAACAATTTAAACTGGATAATAAATATCTGCCTATTTTTGGCTCTTCTCTATTATTTTTTTCTTATGAAATAATCACTTTGGAATTTTGTCTTTCATATACGGACAGAATACACCTTTGTTTAAGACAGCAACCCCGGAGTGTTGACCAGAGACACTGGCATCATAAAGTTCCATAAAATTCTGTTCCTGACTGCATTTCTTCTGAGTATTTCTTTTCTTTTCTTTTTTTCAAACAGGGCACTAGCTCAGCCCTTCCTTGGTTACCACATATGTCGACCAACTGGTTCCCTGAACAGACTCTTCACCGTCTTCAGGTGGAACCCATCAGAATGGAGAGTTCATCCCCAGCTTTGTTTCAAACTGCAGTTTCTGTCTCTTCTGGTAGCGAACTCGCACCCTGCAATGAACGAATAAGCAGAGATCAAACGTGAAGCCGAGACCAACACAAGGTTACAAACAACACGACTTCCCAGCTTGGAGACAAATCACAGATTGATCTGATTGCTAAATAATCCTGAATAAATCCTCACTAGTTCCAAATGCAAGATCAGTCTTTCAGTCCTGCTGAATTCATACGTTTGCATGCAAAATGTGCATTACCCGTTTTCAAACGTAAATTTGGTTCTTTATGGTTTCAGTGCCCCTTGAGTCTTGTTTTCATACCGTATCTCATGCAGCTTCACAATTTCGTTGACCACCATCACCACTAGCGGAGACAGAGACACCAGCAGCCAGGCAAGCAGCGGTATGTCACTGAGGTCAAAGAGCAGGGGGCTGTGCCGGTGATGCCATAACTGGTAATCCACCGTGGCCTGGACCACCTGGCTGAGCAATCTGCAAGAGAACAGGAAGGAGCAAACCTTAGGACTGGCTGCAGACTGTAAATTAGTTTTAATTTAATTTAATTTAATTTAATTTAATTTAATTTAATTTAATTTAATTTACATTGACATTTATATAATGTGTATATTATAGATTATTAATGTTAGAAAAAAATGTTCCAGCAAAAAGAGCCATTATTTCAAAATTGTCAGAGGTTGCTTCACTCAACAGTGTTGCAAGTTCAGCTGAGGTTCTGCACATTTTTAAAGGCCTTTGTTGGCAAGCATGATCTGGCCGTCACAAGTAAAAAGCTCCCATTGTTCATTTTGGAGTGTGCTGGCCCCAAAGCACCTTGGAATATCTGCACGAAATGCCAATCACATGGCAGCAACTTGCTGAAGTGCAAAATGAGCATCAAAGTTTGGGAGAATAAGTGACTATGAACGTGATGAACACGGTTGCTGGTGCCAGAGAGGCTGCAGGTCAGAAACTGGGAATGGACTGGGATTTTTTTCATCTCTTGGGTTTACATAGAACGATCTAAAAAAAAGACAATAACCACTGAGCAGCAGTTGTGGAGGAAAAAGCAGTATGCAGAACAGCAGCTCTAAACACTATCAGCTGGGCCTTCAGCTAAAATGTATTAAGCTTGAGCAAATAAAAGCAGTCATTGTCAGTCATTTGTGACTGAGTGGGCAAAGTTGTATCACTTACACCACGGGTACAGTGAGACACCACCAGGTGTTGCTGAAAGGACTCTTTCTCCACAGGGGCTGGGAGCGGTGCACGTAGCTGAGGGAGATCACCACTGACAAAATGACACCATCAAGGGTTTAATAATAATAAATACAAGACAAATACAATGAGAGCAGTGCGTTTTTGAGCCTCCTCCTACCTGTGTGTAAGGCGAGGAACCCTGCCATGACCTTCTGAGTCAGCAGAAGACCATTCGACAGCTCACCGAACCAGTGGGGAGCGTTCTCTGAAGAGCTGCACACGTCACACGTTCACACAGAAACATGAGCAATCACCTCCAACACGTCTTCTCTAGCAACACTAACTTTCACCGATACAAGCAGCACCAGCATATAGCAGGGCTGGGCTGCTGGATACTGGTGGCAGAAAAAAACAAAACACTGAAATGTATTGAATTCAACCATTAAAACACAACAATATCAATTTAATATAACAGAAGGGAAGAACTGTCTCAAAATAAAAGCCAAAATGAAAATTAATTGATTAAACATGTCCCAAAATTCGTCCAACAAACTGAATGTTGGGTGGTTGAAAAAAAAAATAATAAAAAATCAACTTGTTTTCTTTCGTCGTGGCTCTGCTCATTTCAATTATATCTCTGTATCCCACAAAATCATGCATTCATTCATCAACTGTTGCAGGACCACACTGGTGTCACACATCCACTCATATTAATCACAACTGTTCAAGGTCGCTTCCTGTCAAACACAAACAAGTGCAGCGCAGTCACTTCCGGTACCTGGCCGTGAGTATATGAAGGCAGGGGACGGTGGTGTTGTCAGCGAAGGTGACGTTGCTGCTTTTGAGGCACACCTCCTGGAGGGTGAAGCCAAAGGCCACCAGGTAGGCACACACAGTCAGGAAGAACTTCAGCAGGAAGCAGCCAAGGAAGTAGTTCTGAGTCTGCGCCAAGAGGACAAAGGAAGGGTGAAAGGCTGCTGCATCAATAATGGCCTCAATGCTCCATTAACAATGGCCTCCTTTGTCACAATCTTGTTTGTGCACTTGTAAGATTTGGCTATGGGCTGTGAAAAGGCAAAAGGAGCAGCAGCGTTTTTAGCCGCAGCACTGTCCAAACCTGTGTGTGAAAAGGCTGCACACAATAGTGGCAGTTACTTATTGAGCAGACAGAACACTGGTGGTCCCTCTGGAAATGGGTGAAAGTTATACTAGGTAACAGGGTGCTGCAGAAAGTAGTTAGCAGGAAGAAATAAATAAAATACCATTAAGATCTAGGAGCCGTGTCTTTTTCCTTCAATTAAAGCGGTTTCTTTCATATACATTGCTTGTCTTGTGACGCACCAAGTTTCCAGCCACAAAAAGTCTTCTCGGAATCCTGATTTACGTTATATATAAAATTGCAACAACATACACAGAGTGACCATTCTTTCATTTAATAAGGACTTATGAGAAAGACGTCATTTTTGAGGCCTCAAAGGAGTTTACAATATCACCACATGCCTGAGGGGCGGAACAATGTGTTTTTGAGCGGATCAGAATCTGAAGCTTGCAGATCAGCAGCAGACCCCAGAGATGAACGGGATGTGTGATCCTACCTTCCTCGGTATCGCATCAAAGTTTTTCCCTGTGGCAACACTCATGACTGAACTGTCTGCTGGCTTCCCCAGGAGAGAGACGCTGTTTAAACAAGGGGATTGTCAGGTTGACAGCCAGAGAGAGATTTTGTCTTGCACTGATTCATAGTAACGCTCTAGTTTGATGGTGACAGTGTGGCTGTACCTCAGGAGCGGGCAGCTGAAGCAGGACAGCCACAGGATGTCAGTGGTGTTCATGGGAGGAGGGAGCTGAGCGAGGCAGGCTAAGAACTGAAGGCCGAGAGCAGAGACATCTTGTTATTGCACTGGACACTGTTTATCTTCAGTTTTAATAGAGATTGTAGCTCACTGCTCTGCTGTGCAGCGGCAGGGCATCACCTCACCTGGATGATGACCAGGCTGAGCTGACACTGCAGCAAAAACAGGAAGCACTTGCGGATGCCATAGGTCGTGTGTCGAGCCTGCAGTTAAGCAAACAGAAATTAAACCTGAAACTTGGGACCATCTCCTCACTGACTAGTGTGTGTGTGTGTGTGTGTGTGTGTGTGTGTGTCCAACCTGCTCTATCAGCTTGACCATGCTGACGCTGTCTCCTTGGTGGAAGGTGACGGCGCAGCCCAGACTATTGAGCTGGCCGGAGAGCCTGAGGGGTGACAGACCCTCCGTGTCTCCATTGATGCCTCCTCCGGTGGCGTAGCCAAACGTCTCCCACGAGCACTGGGACGGGTACAGGGGGTCCAGGGCGATGCTGCGTGAAGGAAGGTCAAGCTTTTCACCTCACAGTTTATTACAACAAGAGAAAAAAAAAAGCTTCTTTCTAGCGCACAGCTCTTTAACAGCAGGTCACAAGAGGTCAACTGCTGCGGTTGTGGACCTGACCAACTTTTTGGTACAGAATGCATCTATGCTAAAGAGGAGTCCCAGTGGAGTGCAATACTGAGGAAGAACTCACAAACACTTTGGTGAAATCAACTAAAAGTTTGAGTAAATGAGCTGCACAGTGTTTGTATTGTGTCACATGCGATTAATCTGTGATAGCTGCCTGTATTTGGAAGTAATGCAACGAATATTGGACAGTCTAACTTAATGGTGAATCATAAAACAAGTAGCACTGTCATGAGCAATTACAGTGAATTATAGTGATATACTGACCCATCTTCTAATTGTTTCTGCAAATTAACAGACCGGACGTGCCAATAGTGGAGCGGTGTCCAGTGTCAGATTTCATCTTTATTTAGTGTAATATGGCAAATTGTAGATTAGTGAGGGCTGAAAAATCAATCCACTGAAGACCACCATTGAACTCTAAATTTAGGTGTATGTCCATTAACCTTCAAACAGTGCAATCTAAAACTGATTAGACAAATGAATTAGCGTCAGCATACCTAACATCACTCTGCAGGAAGAGGCGGCTGTTGCGGAAATTGGCAGAGCTTCCCAGACAGCACGTCACCTCTCTGTTCTCCTGCATGATCTTCATCATTTCACACATGGCTGAGGGGAAATAACAGCAGAGGGTCAAAATGATTTGAACGCATATTGAGGATTGAGGACTGTCAGGGCATCGATGACGAACACAGAATTGTATTATTATTGTATTTAATTGAATGATATTATGACCATCACAGTATCTACAGGTGAATTGCTCTTTCCTGCCAGTACACTGTTATAATGATATTAACTACCCATAAAAAATGTTCAATTAATTGCAACAAATTTAATTTAATCGATTAAATTCTTAATCGAAAATTAATCGAAAATCGATTAATTGTTAACATACCTAGTTAGAAGAATACAAAAATTAGCGTGAGACCATCTCCACAAGAGTCAAGGTGACATCACAAAGACCTACTTTCGGGGGTGCAGTCCGTGAAGAGTGGCACCAAAAGAGGCACATTATCGATGTTCTTCAAATGAGGCCGAACCTGGTGGATACCACGAGGTAGTTTGGCCTGGCGGGAGGAGGAGAAAATATTGTGGTGAGTGAAAGGCGCCTTGTAAAACCGCAGACAGGCATAATTGAAGAGATTAAATGAGAGGAGCTCTTTACTCTCTTGCTCTGCTGCTTTAAAGAAAAGAAAAGGTTTCGCTACCCTATTACAGTCCTCCAGGAAGCTGGGCAGATCGCTGTCTGGAGGCTGGAAACTGGCCATGTCAGAGGGGGCGTCTTCCTCTGGCAGCAGCGGACCTTCAGCTTCATCCCGGGAATCTGCAGCATTTATCATAGCTTTCACAGAAATGTCCCAAATAGCTTTGCAGGGTTTTTTTGTGCAAGCTTTGCCAAATTGTATTTTCCTTGTGACTCTGCACTACCACCTCCATCCACAACTCAATTCAGGTTAGTTTGCAGATCTAGAACTTACAGTCTACAGATACAGCATGAAATGGAGGAAGGTCGTTTAGAATGTTCATGAACAGATTTTTTTTAAAACCATTTTTTAAATAAATTTCACATCCAGTTCGACCCTGACGCATTATTTTTGTTCATCTAGAGGACAGTTGAGACTCTGCCCCCATTCAAAGACACTGAAGCAGCTACACAGAACACAATCCCAGACACTGGTTTCCTACCTTGGTTGAGGTCTTCATGCAGCGAAGCATGACTGGGGCTGGATGGAGCTCCATCGCAGGGACTGTCGCCATTCGGAGTCAAAGAGATGTGACAGTTCCAGCCTGTCTCCAAACCCATCTTCTCAGCAAACACCTGCAGCACACCAAACACCAAAGGTCTTAGTAAGAATAATGACTAAAAATGATGGTTTGACACTATTTTTATTTGTATTTATTTAGATATTTTTGCAGATTGATAACAAAAGAAAAAAAATGGCTTTTTCAGCGATGAAATGACAACATGCGTATCTCTAGGAGGCCAGGTCTTTTTTCCCTTTGCTGCACTGAAATGAGCCATTCGGATTTTGCTCGACTTTCTATGTTTCAAGTCGAGATGATTATCACAGTAACGCCTCTGCAGAATGTTTAAATTTTCAAATGTGGGCGAAGCGTCACAGCATTAGAGCTAGCAGCCATCTTCCCTGCTGCATCAGGTCGGGGAGGAGGAGAAAGAAAAGCTTGTTTTCTGAGTAAAAACGACCAGCAAAATCAATCTATTAGTGGAAATGGACATAACAGGGCCTGTTAATACCAGTGGTATTAGTGTTCACCTTGCTGCGAAGCTCGTCCTCCATGGAAAAGTAAACAAAGCGGATGCAAGCGGTGACCAGGGCGTCGATGAGCCGCACCGTGTCCAGCCTGGCCTGGAACTGGGACGACACCATGCCCATGAAGATCTGCCCGCTGAGCGCCTGGACACAGTCCTCACGCTCCACGCCCTCGCCAATGCCCTCTGCAGAGGCAACAAAGTGAAAAAGAAAGTCGGGATGATTCGTTTTATACGTTTAACGACAGAGCCGTCGGTGCCCAGCGAAGCTCCGAGCTCGTTACCGTCGGAGCTCCAGCTGTTCCTGCAGGTGCTGTGCTTGATGGGAGTGGTGGAGGGCAGCTCCACGCCGGAGAACAGGCAGGGGCTGGGAGCCAGCTCTACGCACTTCCCATCCAACTGGCTGGACATGGACACTTGCATGGGTTTGTAGGCGAACGCTGAGCAGTAGCCCGACAGACAGGCACGCTGATAGAAATCCAGAACCTTCTTCCTGGAAGAGGAGACGGGAGAGGGTGAGACAAAACCTTCTAGAAATGAAGCAGCCTACTGCGGTACAACTAAGTCTATTTAAATTTACAATAATTCCATGTATAACAACTAGTGTTGCCAAAAATATCAAAATATTGATATTGAAAACAAAAAACAGTTCAATATGACTTTTCCATAGTATCGATATATTGGTACTGGACGTGCGCTGCCGCCAACACACACACAAACACTCAGAGCGCTCCCTCTACTCCCAGGAGAGGAGGGACATTGCATCACGATGAGACTTCTGCGTGATCCCATACACCCGTCTCCCCGTCAACGAAACTTCTGAGGTTGCTAGTAGCGAAAATCGTAGCGAAAATGAATACTTGAAGTCTGAAATACAGTGTCATGACAACACTAATAAGACAATGACTTCTACCTATATACATGTGTATGTTTACATTTATATATGTGATACACTTGTGCATGTCCTTCTGTTTCTATATTTGAATTATTTATTTATTTATTTATTTATATCTACATCTATATTATCAGAGCTTTGCTGTGCACCCTGCAGCTCACTCTGGCTACTTCTATCTCCATCTCTATCTCTCACTCAATGTCTCTCACTCTACATTTTTTTGTATTTCCTTTTCAGCCCCACTGGTCAAAGCAGATGACCTCTGACCCTCTGGAGTCTGGACCTGCTCTAGGTTTTTTCCCTGGCCACTGTCTCACCTTGCTGCTCTGGGGGCCCAGTTGGTTTCCCTCTAAATGCACAAAGGGGCTTTGAGACGCCTTTGGATGTGATTTAGAGCTGTAGAGATAACAGCTCAGCGGTCTAGTGGTAGAGTGGCCACCTGTCTCACCTGTCTGAGCCTGAGAGCGGATAGATGTCCGTTCCATCCCAGAAGTCCGTGCAGGCCTCCAGGATGAGGTCGGCCGAGCCGTGCGACAGCATCTGGACATTATCTGTGGCAAAAACACCTCGAGTTGATGACAGGTTTGACAGTGAAACGAAACCGTAGCGCTCGTCTCGACTTTCGGCTTCACGCCGCGCCACTCACTGGACGAGGAGTCCCGTACGAAGAGGGAGATGAGGTGGGAGATGGGAGGCTGGCGCTTGGTGACGCAGTGGAGGCGGCGGGAGGTGAACTCCTTGGTCTTCTCTCCAGAGGGCAGCTGGTACAGAGCCAAGTGGTTCTCCTGCTTGAAGAGCTCCCTCGCGCCAGGGGTGAACCCTGACACACAATCACACACAAACAAACACACAGACGCAAAGTTAATGTCACAGCACATTTGGCCAGAAGAGATTGTATAAATCTGCAGTCTACTATACTGCATGTTTATGTGTTTACACTACGAGTCAAAAGTTTGGAAAAACCTTCTCATGCAATTTCTTTTAATCTTTACAACTTTCTAGACTGCAGATGGATACTGAAGAAATCAAATATAAGAGCAAGATATAAGACCTATGTAATAATGCAGCAAAGAAAAACGCATTTAAATAACTCCTTTTTATGAAAGGTGGCTATTTTTTAAGAATTTTAATATTCAAGGTGTTATTTTACACTTTTGTTGTTACCTACATAATTCCATGTGTTTTCAAACGTAGTTTTGATGCCTTCAGTGAGAAACTGCATTGTCAATAGTCATGAGAATGAAAGAAAAGACATTAAAATCATAGGGTGCGTCCAAACTTTTAAGTGGTAGTGTGTGTGTGTTTTTGTGTGTGTTGAGAGTGAGTGTCACAGGCAACCTGAATATCAAAACATGCAGGAGAAACAACTGAACCTACTAAAGCCCCATTGTAAAGTGCAATGTGCAAAAAGGACATCAATGGAGCAACACTAGCTCTGTAAATGTCAAGTCATTATCTCCTACAGTCATAGAATCTAGTGTCAGCCAGCTTTTTGTTCCAAAAATGAGCCATAATCTGCCTTCATTTTCACTCCAGCTCAGAGCAAACTGAACTGGAGGCCTGTCTGACTCATCTCTGCTCTGCTACACTGCCCAAAAACCCAGCAGCTTATCTTATGAAAGAATTCTGGCTCTCTACAAAAGAGGACAGAGTGATCGAACATCTGCCCGGCAGTCACAAACCGCCTCTGAGCAAGAGCTCACCAATCAGCCTGGAGAGCTCGCAGAGCCCCCAAGGGACGTAGACGGGCAGCACGGTGCCGTTGCTCTCCTGGAGGGCCAGATTGGACAGGTGGTCCGAGAAGCGGCACAGCTGCTGCGTGACACTGGCGTTGCAGAGGTTCAGCATGATGTTGAGGCCCAGCGGCTTGAGCGAGGGGAGGTGGCACTGCCAGGAGAGGTCGTCGAACTGGATGCTGGCTGGATTCTGCTGGTCCTGCGACAGGCTGAGCATCTCCAGGTGGTAGTCGCACACAAAGTCCTCGGCCTCGCCCTCCAGGCAGCCCAGGGCAAAGTCCTGGAGAGAAACAAGGCAGGGTTGGGAGAGGGATTGTTGGCGTGACGGCAGTTCTGCAGAGATCATCCACACCAGGGGTGGGCAAACTTTTAGATTTGTTGGCGGCAATGGGTTGTAAAATTTGACAGAGGGGCTGGAGCAGCAGCAGATGGATGTTTTGGTGACCCACCTCATAGGAGGAAAAATATACCATGGGATATATATGAAAACGTGCTAACTGGAAATGAACAAAAGCGTTACAACATAATAGTTGCCTTTCAAGGCCCATGGCATTTAGCTCTTTATTGAAATGACTTTTAAAACACTGAAAAATTGATCAAATACAGCTATTTTATGAATCATGCCGGCAAAATTTCGTTAGGGGCGTGGGGCGTGGGGGCTGCTGGTTGGAAATTGCGTTAACGTCCCGAAATGATTTTGTTGACCGGGGGAGCGTGGGGGGGCAGAGCAGGCTATCTGCAGGCAAAGTCACGTGCCGGCAAAGTTTCGTTTGGGGGGGGGGGGGGGATTTAGGCCTGGCTTCACGTGGGCCGGACAGGGACACGCAGCGGGCCGGATGTTGCCCGCGGGCCGTACTTTGCCCAGGTCTGATCTAGAATCTCCACCTGGTTCTGGTCGTCTTCGCCACCCTCGGTGTCGTGGCTGAAGCTCACGTTGGATCCAGAGTGGTGCTTGATGCGAGCGTGCGCGGGCTGAGAGGGACGCACAAGGCGAGGGTCGGACGAGCGAGCGTTGTCGCGCGCCGTCTCGCTGGGCTCCGGCTCCTCCACCAGGTGGGTGGAGGAGCCCAAGGTGAGGCGAAGCAGCGCCTCCCCTTCCTGGGCCTTCACAACAGAAAACAACCAGTTAAAGACACACACGACTATTAGGATGAAGTCCAAATGGCTCTGTTGAGGGTTTTTTTTCACTCCAAAAATCAACTGGCAATACTCATTGTGGCGCTCACCTCGTCCCTGTCGTCGTCCATCTCCATCCTGCAGTAGGAGTTCACCGACAGGTCGTCTCCCAGGTCCTCCTGGCTGTTGTGAGGAGGCTCCACTCGGCCGCTGAAGAAGAGGACCGTCTCTGGACTGGGGTTGGGCCACGACAGGATGCCCTGCTTGTCCACACAGCACAGCACCTACACACACAAAACGTGTAGAATTCCATTAATCACAACAGCACCTGAACAGTGAGCAGTGAGTTAAGTGGCAAACAAGCTTATATTTAAATAGGAAATGTTGTCTTTTTGCTCCATTAGTGGTTTAATGCAGCTTCCAAACACAGAGATGGTACCAAAATGATTTCTGCCTTCTTTTTTTTTTTTTTTTAGGTAATAGTTGTTTTGGAGTCCTCTCATAGAAAAAACAACAACTTTAAAAGAACTTTCTTGATAGATCATTGAAGAAAAAAACTTGAACAATGCATTTTTCAAATCAGTGTGCAATCACTGTCTCGTCTTTGGCCTTGTATGACGCTGGCAGAAATCTCTGAAATATTATAACTCAACAATCAAACACCGAAACACATAGGACAAAACAGAAGACATGTGGAAGGTAACACTCCATTGCTTATAACTCCAACAGGTGTTCATGAAGAGAACAAGGCTTCCAAGTGACCTTAAAGTTGGCTGAGATGATTTCTAGTCTTGGAGCTAACAAATATAAATCTCAAGGAAAGACCATGAATCAGTGTTTACATGAAATGTGTCTGGTTGTTATAGATGAATGGAAAACATAGCTACTTACCAAATTCTAAACATAGCTGGTGCACACTTACAAGGACCATCAGTGATGGCATGTTCAGTGTTACAATAAGGCAAAAAAAAAAAAACACACACCATCCTAAATATTATTCACCCTGCCATACTCACAGTGACTGATCCCAAGGTGTGCAAGAGGCTGGAGGTATAACAGAGAGTGGGAGACTCTCCCTTCAGGACGCCCACCAGGTGTCTCCACACACAACGCAGCAGCTCCTGCACATAAGACGCACAGCACACAGCATTTAGTCCACAGAAGTGTTTTATACCTCCGAGCAGAGAAGGTAAATTAGTGTTGATTTCACAGTTCACCTTCATCTCCACAATCAATGTGCGTCTTTCATTGGATGAATTCTGAAAGACTCAGGAAAAGCTTCTATTCTATGAAGCGAGCGACAAGGCGAGGAAGTGAAGCCGAGTGCAAGCTGCCAAGTGATTGGTATGGGGTTTTTCTTTCCTTCAGGGCTCCAGAGCCCATCCATGCAGAATATGATTCTCTCGCTGATTATCCTGTTTAATGGTGATTTACGTCTAAGTTGACAGATCAACCCTACTGCTATTTCTAAAGACATTCATCTACTATCGCATTGCATGTCTTTATTTCACACCTCTCTTGTCCTACAATGAGAACTGAACTGTGAAAACCATTACTGTCACTTCCAGTTCAACAGGACATCCATCAACAATTAAAGTGTTTATAGTCAAAGAGAAAGATATTGCACAGTGGGTTTCACCATAAGGGGAAAGGACGGATGCATTTTGCTCAGCGTTGACCCGATTCTTTGAAAGTCAACGCTGGTTCGGCTGTCATGCATAAAAAAAGACGAGGAAGGACGCGATGAAGGCGTCCCTTGGGAATTCACGGCAAACTGGGGGTGATTTCCAGTCACGCAGTTGCAGGCAGACAGGCAGAGATGGATGGTGAGTCGCTAAGTCAGATCTCAAATTTACCGGTGGCAAAGCCAGAGATAATGATGGTGTGAATGGTTTGGGGAAAACAGATTGCTGAAATTTACTGACTAATGGATCATTTATTTTTTCCTGACGACTACGGTCCAATTATGGAGAACAGTGATTGAGTTGAATCAGGGGTTGAATCACTGAGGAAATGATCCGGACAGAATGATCTTGGGAGACGTTTGGCTGAATTGACTGCATCAGAGTGCAAACTTACATCCTGAGGTGTTCGGTCAAGACGCGATGACTGAAAAAATCCCCAGATGGAACGTGACCAAAACCAAAAAGTCACAAAAGAAAAGTGAATTTGTCGTGCAAGAGGGATGACAAAAACAACAGACAAAATGCAAAGCGAAGGGCTCGGCTTCAAGCGTGAAACAATCAATCAAACAAAAAAAAAAAAAAGAGGAAGAATCAGAGACGATCTGAATCAAAGACGGCCGTGAGATTTCCATTGTGTGGATAAATGAACAAATATATCACAGATGTAGTGGCGATTGAGCCGCTTGGGGAAGTGGAAGGCTTGCAAAGGTTGTGCGTGGATCCAGAGAGGGCGGTGGCAGGAGGTTGAGGTGGAGGAGGGGGAAGGGGGGGGGGGTGCGGACAGTGAGCAGGTGGAGACAAGCGGGTTCTTTTCTTTGTGATGGGAAACAGGAAGAGGGGAAGAGAGCGAGACAGCGAGAGGTTATACCTGGGAGGAAACCACTTCGGTGTAGCTGCTTAGAGTGTCCTCAGAGAACTTAGCAAGCTGGGGCGAGAGAAGAGTCTCGTTAAACAGAGGGAGACCCATGGCGTTTTCTCCTCCCGCGTGGCTGCTGCACCGTTTGGACGGAACGGTCTGAAAGTTACCGCTGTGGGTTTTCTATTGGGAATCATCTAAAAACAAACGGACTCTTTTTCAACCAAGCGGCCAAATATTTCACGGGACGATGAGCAACGAGCAGCGCGATGAGGAACAAAGCTGAAACTGAGCACAATTCACAGCATCTGGCCGTCCTGGAGCTCCTTCCTTCTACCTGGTGAAGCTGAGAGGCAGAGCTACAAGAGCAGCGTCACAGGTTCACTGACAGCAAAGTGGACGAGTCTACTGCTGTCACTGACACTGTTAGCCAGGTAGTTGCATGTAGAAGTTAAAAAAAAAATTAAAAAAACATACATACATACAACTTTTAGTTACAGTTTGTAGGCAGGATGACAATAATACATTTCTGACTTCACATTTGCGCTTCTTTGATTTCACTGTTTTGTTTGGGATGGGTTTTTTTTAATGTCCAGTTTCAATTTTACTCGCAAATACACTCCTTTGTACGAGCCCCTCTTCCCTGTGCATCAAGACTAGAGACCGTAAAGTCAACCTGTTAATTAAACTTCCAAATTACAGTCTAATCACAATCACTGCGGCACAACAGCTCATTTTTGTGCCTGCCTCAACTTAAAAAAAGTAAATAATCTTGACAATTTGTACTTTCTGCAGCGAAACGAGCCCAACACTGCACACCTGTTGTCATTCTGGGAAATTTCTCATTCTAAACAATTTTTTTTTACAGCAATTTGTCAACCAATTATGTTCATAAAGAGGATCGGATATTTATTGTAGGCCAACAAATTGAGTTAGAATACAAGAATGCTTCAAATATGGATTCGCTTGTTACAAGTCACCAAGGCAACAGTCTGCACCTCCACTGTGCAGGCTGTTGCACCGTCCATATCCATGTTTTCAGCCAGTGTTATCAAACCACTGTTGAAGGACGCATGCATACATGTGTGTGGCCGTGCGCACGTGTGCATCTTACCAGACCAGCTGGCGATGCACGGCTGAACTCGGCAAGGACTCTGGCCTCTCCGAAGGCATTGAGCAGCACCCACAGGACAGGGAAGAGGAGGGGCAGGATGGGCAGGACACCCATCAGCTGCAAAAATTCGTTTGATATGTTGCATCACCAACAACACAGGAAATGTTTGGTCTGGCAAAGGAAAGGAAAAAAAAAAAAAAGACTGTTTTTACCTGAAGCTGGAAGAAATTGTAGCAGGGAGGAGTGAGGCTGGGTGCGTCACAGAAAAAGCGAATGGTGTTGACGAGGAGAAACGCAGCCTGCAAGAAAAGAGCAGAGAGGCAACAGAGGCTGATTTACCTTTACCTTTAGTTTTAGTGAGTGTTGAGCAAGTTCATATAATTTTGTGAATAACTTACCAATACTACAGGGCACACAAACTTGGTGATAACCGACTGCACCGTAAACCTCTCATTGTCGAGCACTGTGATTGGACGAGTCAGTGCCAACTCCAAACTGTTTCTGTTAAAGGGGGAAACAGAAGACATAGAATAAATAAATACCTTAACTGGCTGTAGCAGATTGGTCTAGATGTGCTCAACATGATTCATCACATGCTCTGGGATGAGATCACAAGTGATTTTATTTGAATAGGGCTGTTGGACGCATGAAATCTGAAACATCAGTAGACACAATCGTAAACACCAGAGGAGTGTTGTTACCTACATGCTCCACAAAAAGTTTTGAGATGTCTGAGATGCGAGAGATGAGTTGACTTTCAGGAGAAATTAATGGAAAATCTGTCAACCAACACTGAGCAGTTGATTTATGATTATTTGTGCTACTTGTGATTTTGTGGCATAGATACAAACACTGAACAGTTGGATAGTCCATTCAAAATGTTAGAAAAATACAAAATAAGCTCTTAAAAATCAAGGTTCTAGTGCATTTTAGTTGAATTCTGATATTTCAACCTGAAGCTGAACACTCATAACATTTTGGAAGTGTTTTGTAAGTGGCGTATGGTCCAGAAACTCTTATGAGATTCTTATGAAAATATTCCAATCCCAAGTCACTGGTTCAACACAGGGTCAGCACTTATATGATCCTGACCTGACTGCTTCCAGAACGGGGGTCCGGACCACCCTGAAAAGACGGTGCTGCTGAGGGCTCTGGGGTCCCCTTTTCTCATTGGCCCGTGGGGAAGGAGGAGGGGAAAATGGGGGAAATAAGTCCCCTGGCTCCAACACAATGTGCTCATCATCCTAAAGAAAAAAAAAAGAAGAAGAGAAAAGAAATCGAAATTCACTCAGCTGCATGATCTGGTTTATTATGGGGCATTTTTCAAGAAGAAAAACACCAGACACTGTTATTTATTTTTTGTTTTTTTTTACATGATTGTGAAAAAAACAGTGGTGAGACCTGTGGCGCTGCTTTGATCTAATCTAATTATATCAAGTGTAATTAGAGCAGCGTGCCGCTGTGGAACTTTAATGACGCGCCGTTGTTACCTCGTCGTTACTGAAACGTGGCAAAACCTGGAATTAGGACAACAGCCAACAACCAACACGAGTAGCAGAAAGACAACAACAGTTCCCCCACATTGACTCTGCCTCAGATCAACAGTAGAACAACATTTTGTGCAACTGTTGCACTGACATCCCTTCAAACTTAAAATGTCCTGGTGGTTCCAGTGTCATGTGACCCATGACAGACGAACCTTGATTCCCCTGAGGGGAGCGAACGCCTCTTGGCCAGGCCTCAGTGCGATGACGTCTCCTTCCACCAGCAGGCTGACCGGCAGGTTGACCAACTGGTAGTCTCGGTAGGTCCAGTGAAGGGACCATGACGGGGACGTGGGTGTGTACAGGTCAGGGTAGAGAGATGGAGACCAGCGGGCGTCACCCACACACCCCGACAGGTAGTCTGCAGCAGGAGGAGGAGGAGGAGGAGGAGGATGATGGTTAGACCATCATCGCCATCACATGACTGATGTACGAGTTTGAGTGTCATGAACAGTTTAATCTTTGTCTTCATCTCTTTCAAATACAACGAGTGATACTCAAGTGTTTGTTTCCTCTGTCCTGTATTTAACGCTGAGCATTTTCTACAGTTGAAACTAGGGCTGGGCGATTTTGGTCAAAAATGAAATCCCAATTTTTTTTTTCTCTCTCTGAAAACTCGATTTTCGATTTCGATTTTTTTTATTTTTTGGGGGGGCGGGGGGTCTCATAAAATATGCTACAAAGACGGGATAAGTGTGTGTTGCATGCGACTTCGGAAAAATAATTTACCAGGTAGTGGTGAGGGCAGCAAACAGAATCACTTCCTGGTTTTAACACCTACTGTGGCTAGTGCAGATGCGAGTAAACATAGGTAGCCAGTTAACAGCTTCTCGAGGCGGGAGGAGGATTACGGTACCCAAGAGGCGCCAACCCTGAAGCATGAAAGAGGAAAACCGATTTTCCGATTTTCCTCTATTTAACATCGTTACGACTAAAAAAAAAATCTGATTTCGATTTAAAAACGATTAATCGCACAGCCCTAGTTCAAACTTGTCTTATACCAGTTCCTGAGGGCTTGATCACTTCTGAGGTCACAGCAATAAAGTTGATGCAAGATCGTACTTAAGTTGCTGCATGAAACGACAAGCATGCTTTCTAAAGGACAAGCAAGGCCTCAGCCTGTCGCTCTGCTGCCTCGTAGTGTTTTCACTGCATTCCGCTGCTCAGCAAGGTCACACTGAGAAATGAGTTGTTTTGTGACATATTGACACTTGGCTTAGAGATCTTTTCAGCACACGGTGCGTTCAAAGTGCAAGGCTTTGCAGACACAAAACTTTAGACTCGGGTATTAGTGTCATTCATTTGTGGTGTCGCCCTCAGAAGGACAGCTTTTACTATCTGGCTGAGAATTGGCACCAGGTGGGTGTTGGTCTTTGCTGCTGAGACACAAAGGCAACAAGCTCTGGTAAGCGCCTGTCATACATGAGCAGCATCACTCTTTCCTTGTCATAGATGTTGTGTGAAACTTCATGATAATAAAAAGCACCTCATCCTCTAGGAATAAATTCAGCTTCTAGCTTTCTGTCTCCACAGCAGCAGCATTCAACTTCAGACCTGACTCTTATGTAATTTAATTACTGGACGGTTTAAATGCTCTGCAAAATGTTAGCATTAAGTACAGATGGTCTTCAAAGTGAACATACGCTACGGTGCAATGTGTCCGCGCAGGTGAGTCAACAAGGCCGACTTACCGTTGAGTTGGTTGATGATGCCTTTGAGGCGTCGCACCATCTCGCTCCTCTTCAGCCTCTCTTGACGTCCGACCAGCAGCAGATTCAGCAGCAGGAGGAGGAGCAGGGCGGCGGCGTTCATGAGCTCGATACCAGAACTGTGGGCAGAGAGATGTGTCAGGTGACTGCTATGATACATTGTATATAATGAAATGCTTTTTATTTTTATTCAAAGGTTAAGTGTGTAATATTTGGAGATTTTTCTTTCACTCTCTCTCCCCCTCTCGAGTTTGCCAGTGAACTACCTGGATACCTCGTCCACCTTCTTCTTCGTCGGTTTAATTTGAGGATGCAAGCGTTCACCCTAATTACGATACACGCGGTCAGGTGGGCTGGATTGTCCACACCAGGCTTCCTTAGAAATATGGCGGTGCAAGATGGCAGCTAACTGGGAACCAGACCCTTGATCTATGTATATTCTTACAACTGTGAGAATCGTTCTAAGGGTAGGAAAACCAAATTACTTTTGCTGTATTGTGATTATACACTTCATTAAAGTATTTATATGTATAATAAGCTTGAACCAATATGAAAATCATAAATCAAGCCAAATATAACGCACTGGACCTTTAACAGAACAGGTCCTGAAAGGATTTTTTTTTTTTTTCCCCCTCTTGTTGCCACATGACAATTATAAGACACAACACACCGATTGGACCCTCTGGAGCCATTTCTCCCGGTCTTCTTAAGTAAGAAATGCACTTATGATATCATCTCTTATTCAAACCCAGAAGCTTACAGTCAAGTGACAACCATATTTTCCTAAATATAACAATTCTAGCAATAAAGTCCCTTTTATTGCTAATCACAAAAAGCCATTCAGAACAGATGTAGGAAGAAGAGTGAGTGTTTTGGCTACGTTAATGCAGGTGTTGTTTTGTTAGAGTCACTAGCAGCTCCCACCTGCCCTGCGGCTGGCTGCCGAAGCAGCACAGGAGTCCCAGCACCACCAGGAGCGTGAGGGCAGCTCCGGGCCAATGGAGGCAGGACTGACGGTTGCCATGGTAAAGAAAGCTGCCCAGCCACTGCTCCTGCGAAAACATGACGAACGACATCGTCATAAGAAAAAAAAAAAAAAAAACAATATGCAGAGGGTTATGCAAGATGCTGAACATGTGGCAGATCTATTTAAAGAATCGTCAAGGAAGCACGTTGTGATTATCAACCGGGGTCGAGGCCACTGGGAGCGCGTCGCGTTCTGTTTGTCTTGTGTTTTCATGCTTATGAAGATCATAAGATTTGACTTCGTTCCAACAGCATGTGTGTGTTTGTGTGTGAGTGCCAATGTAACAGCTACAATTGCTAAAATGATTTTAGTTTATTCAGCACTAAAATCATTTTCATGTTTCTGTAATGGTTAATACAGCTGCATGTCGAAGCTATTTACCTTTGAAATGACATTTTAATGCTAAATTATAATTATTGTTACGTTACTGTTCTGCAAAAAAAAAAATGATGAAGTAAAGCAGATTTTTATTTCTTGACTGAGATGTAAAATTATATTTATTTGCCTGCATTCCCCAAAATATTACTTGTAGAAGTTGAAAGTTATGTTTTAATTTTCTGACTTCTCAGGCATTCACGCTGCCTCACATCTACAGTAGGTGTAAAGAGGTGAATTCAACGGACTGCTCATTTATTTAACGTTTGCCAAACAAATAAGAGGATTTTTATTTTTAAAGAAGTCAATCTAAGAATAATGCCTCCATAACTGAGTGCAAAAACGAATTTATTTATGCTGGTTGTTATCCCAAGTCTGGGTTTTGATGCTGATTTCTAGTGCGATACACCTGAGAGGCGGAGAGTCAGCGTACCTGTGCAGAGGCCCGTCTCCGTGCAGCCCTTTGGTGTTGCTCCAGCAGGCTGCTCAGCTGGTCCCTGAGCTTGACAAGAGCCTGGCCAGTGGAAAGGCCCAGAGTCACAGCGTCCACCTCCTGCATCAAACACAAACAGTCCACTCTTATACTCGGTGGCTGGCACTTGAAAATAAGAAAAGGCAAAAAAAAACGACAACAAAAAAACTGAACTAAATGTGACCGTCAAGCTCATTAATCAGAAGGAGCTGTTCAGCCTTGGACTCATTTAACAGCATTGTCACATCCGTCCCGATTTAGTGCGAACATCACCGTTTATCACCGGTGTAATTTACGTAATCGCCATTTCAGTGGTAATCTAACGCGATTGTTCTCGGCTCAGGGGCTTCCGGCACAGCGCCGTCATTGCATAACTGCTATGAGAGACATGTCTGTCTTTGGGGTTCCTCCAGGGTTAACAAGTTAATTTTAGGACTTGAGACAATTCCAATACCACAGTCGACACCTGCGGCGTCGCAGCGGAGTTCAGCATCGTGTGGAATTATGTAACGATCATTTCCAAGTTCTGTAAATACTGTAAACAAAGGGAGAAAAATGTAAGATATTGCATAAAATACACAGACTGTCCAATCCCTTCAAACTGTATTTATTCAGTTATGTTTTTGAAAAAGTTTGTCGTGCGTTTGCTGTTGGTCAGAGGCGACGGACACCAGCACAGATAATCCTTTTTTTTTTCTTCTTTTTTTTTTTCAAAAGGACAGTGCATATTAATGAACAGGTAAATGTAAATATGCCAGAATTGGGCAAACGCTGCTTTCCATCTGCAGTCACCTGCAGGTCCGAAAAAATAACACCACAATGACAAAAATACAAAAACAACTGGCACTAACAAAGAACACGAAGAGGATCCATAAAAACTTCTGCATGAAGCATGAAAACGGAAGACATTTGCAGTTGCCCACTCAAAACCAAACCACAGCAACTGTTGTAAAAGGAAAAGTAGCATTGAATTGTAATGGGAAAGCGACCTTTCCCACCACCCATGTCACACACAGGGGATGTTTGCGCACACACACACACACACACACACACACACACACACACACACACACACACACACACACACACACACACACACACACACACACACACACACACACACACACACACGGCTCAGCTTTCAGGCCGTGCGTCCCACACGGCCAGACTATAAATACCTCAGCGTCTCCCCAGAGGAACAAAGCCTCGGCCGGCCAAAAATCCCCCAGACAGACGTAAACACGCTGCTGCCACTCAGTCGGCAGCGCCGAGGCACGGCGCTGCTCGATTCTGGAGGGCGAGCGAGCCAATGAGGAGCGAGGTGGCGACGTGTAAACACAGCTACTTCCAGCCGGCAGAGTGGCCTTGGTGCCCCACCACCCCCCCGGTCTGATCGGCCTTCCACGGCGGCCGAGTTCACTGGCAGGTCGACTGACAGGGAGGGAAAAACTTACTCTGCTCTTCTTCGGCCTGAAGGGTCTGAAGAGTCCTCGCGCCATCTCACAACCTGTGACTGGCAGGTGCACGGCTGCGGGACGGCAGTCTTTACATTGGGGATGTGGATGGGGATGAAAAGAGAGAGAGACGGGGAGCAAAACAGGAAGGGAGGGAGGGAGCGAGCGAGCGAGAGAGAGAGAGAGAGAGAGACGGCCCACGCACACCCAGCCAGTCGGGTGAGAGACGGTGGATCCGATGCAGCAAAGACAAGGCTTAGAAAACCCCTTCATCCAAACTCCCTTGGTCACTGGGCTGCAGACGGCAGCAAAGACGGGCATCGATTCAGCGCCACTGGCCAAACTCCGCTTCTCGAGACGGCCGAGCCCAGTTCAGCTCGACTCGGCTCGGTCCAGCAGCTGGCCTGGCCGCACCGAGGAAAAAAAAAGACTGCGAGTGGACCGAGGCCAGACAGGGCGGGGGTGGGGGGGGCGGAGGGGAGGCGGAACAATGACAACCTGCTTAGGCAGCAGTGCAGAAAAACTCTGGCCAACTCCTGCGTGTTTTCTACTGGGGTGCACAGGGTTTCAGTGATCGGACCATCTGTGTATTTGATGCAATATTCTACATTTTTCTCCCTTTATTTATTTACACAACTCGGAAACGATTGTGACGTAATTCCACACGATACCGAATTCCGCTGCGACACTGAAGGATAAAAGGCAGCTATTACTGATGCTGTCATTGCAATTGCACAGTTTTACCAACGGGGCTCGGAGCGATAGGATGCTGATCTGCCGAAGACTAAAACTGCCGCCCGACTTAACAGCACAGCAGCGTGTCAGTCTCATCAAGACCTTCTCAGACTGTCCCGCTGAACACTGCCAAAATACCCAAACATTGTTTGACTTGGTGATTGATTGAACACACAGCCGTAAACCTGACATAAAGTATTCACTTCGTGCTGCTGTCGATCGCAGAGGAAATTAGGAGTGTTGACTTTCAGGTCAAGTCGAAAAGGTTTCAAGCCACCGACTCGTCTTCTTGTTGCTCACTGATGCATTTTCAGGCCAGTCGTCAATGAGTGCAGCGTCTGGAGTCGTGCGCCACCCTGCACTCATTGCTCTAATGACGGGTTTGAACTCCACAACAACGCTGCATTTCCCTGCAATTGTCACCCGGCTGGGTTTTTGCTGACACGGTGATCACGTTCAGCGGAACTTTCACACCCATTTCATTTCTTGGAAAGGAACTCTTGAACTACATGCAGATGCTGCAAAAAATATTGTTTTCAAAACTCTGCAAAATAACATAAAAAAAATCCCAATGTGACAAAAACTTAAGAAATGTTTTTCACTTTTAACGAGATGAAAGTGTTTTTAAAGTCCCTGTTGAGCAAAAATAATCAACCCTATAATTGAAGAATAGAAATGAGCAAATGTTTGATACAGCCCATGCATCTATTTCAGATTAAAAATAATTTCAGGTTGAATAATTTAAAAATATCAAACTGAACCAGTTCTAAGCTCACGCAGTCTTTCCTCCCTGAGGTTTAGAAGATCCACAACTCAGCTTTTATTTCGAGCTAAACTCTTCCTTGAAGTGGTGTAAACATTTCCCCAAAGAAAAATTAAATTAATGTCTAACTGAATCTATTTTATTTGATCTATTTAGCACTTTAAAAAAAGAAAACAAAGTCACGATAATAATGAGAAATACAGATTTTCTTTTAAATAAGTGGAGTATTTTCTTTTTTTTTTTTTTTTAAATATATGCAAAAGAACAGGTTAAGGTCCGTTATTAAATGTTGTTGGTATAAAAATAACCTATTCCACTCACACAAATGATACATCAGTAAATATTACCCTGAATCATTCAAGAGCAATATAACAACAGGCCACTACCGTATCTACAGCATCTATTATGTAACCATGTGATGTGTAAAGAGAGTTTTTTGGTAGGAAAGAAGCCAGAGGCCTCTGCCTGCACTGCGGTGAGCTGAGCTGTGCAGTGAGTTGATGATTACATAATAGTAGGCAGCACATAGGTGGGAACACTGAGATATCATAGAAGAGGTACAAAGCTCCTCCGAGGCCGTTGAGCAACATGTCCCCACCGACCTGCCTGATGTTGACCCAGCGATGGCCGCGCTTGTGAAATGTCTCTCTTCCACATCTATGTTTAACCGGGGGGGGGGGTCGGAGCTGTTGGACATTTAAACAGTCTCCACTCGAATAACCTCCAAATAATCACCGGCAAGTCAGACTTTGTTTGTAAACGATTTAAGCTCACTGCTCGATTTTTATAATGACGTTGTCAAATACATCAAATGAATTGTGAATAATTTGTGTCTAAGGGTCGAAATAAGAAGATAAGATAACAAAGTCAAGGTTTCTCCAACCTGCTGACGACGTCTTAACAGCACAGCAGCATGAGATATGAATGAAATTAATCATTTTTCATTTTCTTAATGAAATCTAGGTGCTATAAAGCCATTAGGAAGTGCGATAAACTGTTAGCTTGTCCGGTGCGAGCAGCAGCGGCTGCTATAGAAAATGAATGAATGAAGAGAAATCATGTGAGCAGTTTTCTGCAAGTGTTCTTTGTGCCACACGACCATCAATGTCCTCAATTCCAAACATCACACCGCCACACTTTAAGGCACTTGGAGCTGCCTGAGCATTCAGAGAAATAACTTCACTTTCCTTCTCACAGTTCCTGGTACAGTCAGTGAGTACAAGAACCCGCAAACAGCGGCGTACATCAGCACCAGCGCTGACACAGGCTCCTCAGGGCGCCACTAAATCACAAGGGCCCAATCTGTTCGGTAAACAGCGACTTATTTTTTTATTTTTTTATTTTTTTTCCCATTCGCCCGGCGGGCAGATACTCCATGCAGCAACTGGCAACCAAACTCACCTGCTTCTTATCCTGCTGCTCCATGGCAACCGCAGCCTCTCCACATGCTCTGCCCCTCAAGCAGCCACTGGCACCTGGCGGAGCCCCCCCGCCCCGCTACTCTGCTACGTCCCAACGTGCTGGCAGCCTCCGGCCCGGCGCTGCGGCGGGAGGCGACGAGGGTCCTCCCTGGACGGAGTGCGATGGAGAGGGCAGGCGGGTGCGGCAGCGTCCCCCCACCACCCCACCGGGCAACACCTCCTGGCCTGCCTCCTCTGCCAGTGTGACTGGGGGCACGCCCACACCCACCAGCGGGAAGCCAAGGGAAGCAGCGGGAAGCAGCAGGAAGCCGAGGGAGTCGGATGCGGAGGGTCGGCTGTTCCCCGAGAGACGCACGGACCTCTACATGAGATTCTAATCCAGTTCTGTAGAGAGAAGGAGAGAAGCATAAGTTTAAGCAAGACAGTGATTACTTTGTTAAGTGATTACTGTGGCATTATAGGTCGCATTTTGTATTGACATCTTTTCGTTTCCCTTGACCCTGAGTTCAGGAAGAAGCGGGAATTGAGAATGGATGGATGGATGGATGGATGGATGGATGGATGAATGGATGGATGTTTAAGTTTCCTTGTGGATTCCGTTGAGGTTGTCTGAATTTTCTCTGTTCACAGATTCCCAGCTGATGTTTCATTAACATGTGTTTGGAAATCCCATGGCACATAACCATGCAAAAACAAAAAAAGTGACACCTTTTAGCCTAATAATTAATAAAAAATTTTTAAAAAAAACAGAAGAAAATAGTCTCTTAATATAGTCCCATAATTTATTTATACTCCGTGTGAAACCTGGGCCGGTTTAGATGCAAGCTGCTATGCTGGGAGGAAAGCAGGCTTACATTCCTTAATTTAAAGCAGAGTCACTACACAATGGAATGATGTTATTATTTTTTAGACCAATTAGGTGAAATTGGGTCATTTTTCACGGCACACCTGACATTATCTCACGGTGCACTAGTGTGCCGCGGAACAGTGGTTTAAACAGTGGATTAGAGGGTGATTACTTCTTTCTTTGAAGGCTGCAACTAACACCTGCTAGTGGTAACAGTGACCTTTGTAATATCACAAAGGGTTGAATTCCAGGACGGCGTGCGTTATCGTGGAAAGTGGCGCAATCAAAAGAAATAGAAGATGGACTTGTCTCATTTCTGAGGAGATGACCGACCGACAGGCCAGAAACACAAGTTGTTCGATAACATGAGTAAAGTGACATTTGTAATAATAATAACAATAATAATAATAATAATAATAATAATAATAATAATAATATTTAAAAAGTATTTTATTATATTACTATTATTATCAATGATGATCGGGTGATGCTATTGTTCCATCAGTCACAGGTGACTGGATTGACTGCAGTAGCTTTGCATGGTGTCGGCGCCACGTCTGGGGGACCAGGACGCCAGCATAGAAGACAGACATATCGAAATACAGCATCGAACGGCCCCGGATCAACTGACACCGGGCGCGCTGCTCACCCTGGCCACATTTTTCAGCTTCCTCTTGCACAAAAGCCGAGCGAACTCCAGAGTCAGCAGTCCCATTGGCAACAAGTTGACAGCGCTCAGCCAAACACAAGAGAAAAGAGGCGAGCGGAGTGCAGAGAGGGAGAGGCTGCATGGAGAGCGATGAACCCTCGTGCTCAATGGAAGTTATTGAAGGGGCGTCTTTGACAGTTTTCATATTGTGCCTTTTGGCTCTACCAGTGCTTTAGTAGCCAAAATATGGGACTCTGGTCTAGCCATGGGCAAACTATGGCCTGGGGGCCACATGCGGCCCGTTAAAGCTTTTTAGTCCAGCTGGCCTAACTTAAAAAAAAATATATATATTGATCGTAAAAAAGGAATAAAATAGCTCCATTTCATTACTTTTCCAGTTTTTACGAGTCATTTCAATAAAAAGCTAAATACTGTCTGGCTTCAAATACCATCTTTTTTTGTTCATTTTCAAGAGACTTTAAGGCGCATGTTTTTTTTTTACATATCTATGAAATATTTTTCTCTCCTATTAGGTGGGTCACCAAAACACTCCAGCCACCTGCTCCTACTCCAGCCCCACTGCCAAATTTTAGAAGCCACTGTGGTCCTCAAGTCAAAGGGTTTGCCCATCCCTGGTCTAGTGTGGCAGTGAGCGCCCCAGAGATTTGGATTTTTACCTCCGTCTATTGCTAAACATAACGCGAGTATATGCTTTAGAAAAATCGATCTTTTGTGATGTCACAAAGGGCAACTCTCACAGGTTAGTGGGGGTTGCCAGTTTCTCGCTTTTTGTTAAAAAACACTTTGAGCAAGAAGCTAAGACCTGGCCCATAAATAAAGGGCTTTCTTCCCATCTTTACAATAAAGTGGATTTAAAAAAAACAACAACAACAACAACAACCGTGCAAAGCTGTTTCACTGGAATTCAGGATGAACACAGACGTGAAGATGAGTAGAATGTGGGACAGAAGACAAACACTCTTGATGGCGGTCTGCATGTTGTTGTTTTTTTTTGGGGGGGCTCCCTTTAACCACCATGGAAGAATCAGTTTGCGGTAAACAGGTGATAATCTACACGCTTCTGTAACCCGTTGACAAAAGCTGCTGCACAGCCGTCACCTGACTGTCTTCGAGTCACTCCTACTACGACTCGCAAACTAAATTTAGCCAGCTTACGCCTTACCGGAAGGCTGGAGCACTTTCACCTGAATTGTTGACACCCATACTGGCCACACTAGAGGCGGGAGTGCTGACAGTCAGTCGAGTCGACGTCAAACTGTTACTGCAACATGAAACATTGATTTCCAGTAACGTTCAGGTGCTGCACAGGACGATGAGAACGAGGCGTGGCTCTCGGTGTCGTCAACGTGCAGGAGCTCGGACCCCCCACCACCGCGAAACGGTGTAGAATATTTCAGTGAAAGGGAGGTTCGGTTAGCCGAACTGCTCCGAATAAATTAGGATCGTTTTTTATTTGCTGCACGGTGCCAATTGCAAGAGATATTCTGCGTTATGATTTCCCTCTTGCCTCAAAGGTCGGAAATGACAACTCGCCAAGCCTGGCGCAACAACTTCAAGAAAGAAGCGCAAAACGATCAACACCGTAAATCAACCTCCCTTAAAAATGAAGGCAACATTTCCTGACATTTATTTTTTTTATTTTTTCAATGAGCCTGCTACTGTAAATACTGCCCTCTTCTAGCCGAGACCGAATGACTCGTATCGCGTTGACATCCCCTTCTCCTTCCCTTGATGTCAGCGGCAGATGCTAACACACCGCTTCGCTAATTCCACGGTTGCACTATAGTACAAAAAAAATAATCTTTGAAGCTACGTGGCACGGAAATTCTAGAACGAGTCAACAGACCTACCTTTTCTTATCAGCAGGTCGTCGTTAAAAGTCCTGTAGAACTGTGTTTCTCTGCAAATGCAAACGTACTTCGGAGCATTTACGGTATCACCGCAGCCATGTTGGGACGCTCTCTCTTTGGCTGGCAGAGAGGATTGTGTATCGTCATTGGTCAGCGCGGGGGCAATCCCTCCTCCTGATTAGCTGAAGCGAGGAATGGGCGGGGACACGATTACCAGGATCGTTTACGGTTCTATTTTGAAATAGGAAACTTTAAATGTCGGATGAGAAGTAGAACGCATCTCGTAGATGATACTGATTTCTCGTCCGCATTTATTGATATAAAAATATAACCGCCATGGCTCGAATATCAATTACAAAAAAGAAACACGAAACACACCTAACAGAAACACCAAAAAAGCAGCATAAAATTGTTAAACAGCAAGTTACTAAACACACAGCAAAAGCGCAAGTTTCTACCGGAAAGGGTAAGTCCCAGTGGAAGACCCGACTCGCTGATTGGACCATTTGTGTGTTGTGCTGCGTTTTGGTTGCTTTTGGAAACGGTGGGCGACACACAAGTCCAGCTGCAGCGAATTATCCAAACACTCATGCCAAATATTTCCCGGACTAACATTAAGTCTACACACAAGCAAAACGATTCATTTTATTTACTGGTCTTTAAGTGGCTTGTGCTGAAGGGGGTCCCCCTTAAGCACATAATCAACCCTTGGGACATATTTTCGAATTACTTCAAATGAGAGCATCCATTCATTAGTTTTCCCATCACCTGCTACCTGCAATCTCCTGTTACCATGGTTGTGGGGGTGCTGGAATCACCCAGCTGTCACACTAGACAATCATCAGGTCACATAGAGACAAAGAACCATTGCCACTGCGTGGGTTATCTCCATATATCTTGAGAAATACCACCAAGACTCCATGTTTGAATTAAACCCACAATCTTCTTCTTGTTGGGCAGATAACCACTTCACTTCCCTGAGGAACACAGCTGTTCAAATAATCTCTTGCTTTTAGAATAAAGTAAAAGTATATAAATTACATTATTAAAGTATTTCAGGGATAATAGAGGATAAAGAGAATTCCAGAGTGTTGACGTTTTGTTCTTCTGTATTAATAAAATATAGGGAGTAAAAAGGGAGGTGGGGGAATGGCCACTCAGTATTTGAGTTAATGTGTCTGTATACCATTTGACAGCTTTCCGACCAGCCTCATTCCTCTGACAGCAAGTTAAAATGTATGTGACTGAAACTCTAAGTAAAACAAGAGGAGTGATCTTTACAAGGGTTGTTGACATACTTTGGTGGTGGTGTCTGTATGATCCCGAGAGGTCAGTGCAAAAACAAAATGTTAAACTCCTACAAATGGTAGTACATAACCCTGATGTCAGCGCCCAGTCAACACATCACAGTTGAATTCAAGTTCAAATAGCCATGCTTTTAAACCATTCATGATCTTCTATACCCGCTTATTCCTATTCAGGGTCACGGGGGTCTGCTGGAGCCTATCCCAGCTGTCTTAGGGCGAAGGCTTTTAAACCAAACTGCTAAACTTGCTTCTTATGAACACGTGTGTCACGTTTGTCTTGTGTTGACTCTTAATCTGCAGGGAGTTCATTTCTCTTTTTTTCCTCTCTTACAAAATCCCTGTGGACAAATGCTTGGCTCCCGCTGCCCATTTATGGATGAGGCTGTCCCCTCTGCAGGCATCAACTATAGAAGGTGCTGTTCTCCATCCATCCATCCATTTGCTCCCATCTGTCCTGCAGGGTCACAGGGGTGATGGAGCCTTTCCCAGGGGGGAAGGCTGAACGAGTCACCAGTTCACCAGGGGGCCACAGAGAGACAAACAACCTTCAACACTGATTTTTACACCAACTTACAATTTAGAGTTGTCCAGAGTTCGCCTGATGTTCATGTCTTTGGACTTTGGGGATGAAACTGGAACACCTCGCGAGAGCCCATGCTGATACTGAGAGAACATGCAGTTTCTTCACAAATAGACCCCAGGAATTGAGCCTACAACTTACTTGTCATGAGGCAACATTGCTTTGGTTCAGATCTGCTTTATTTAAAAAGTTATTGAAATGACAAAGTTAACTTAATTTCTCAAAAACGAGATCTAATTAGAAAAGCCAGGAGATAAAATCAATCAGCAGCTGTTGTTTTTTTGCCTGTTAATTATTCACATATAGTACATGAAGCAATACATTGTGAATTCAAAGCATTTTCTTTCAGTAATAATTGCCGCACTCTATCTACCGCCACTACATCTCAGTGGTATTGCAAAGGATCTTACAGGCATAAACCCAAAGTGATTTTCATTCATGCAATTTCAGGTTAATTTGTCTCCTCCTACTCTCATACGATCAATGCCGTCATTGCAACCTCTTGGCTTATTTCTGAAAGGGCATCAGTGCTTAAATGTTTTCAACAAAAAAATAGTAAGATCAAAGAACTGAAATAAATTAACATGACACAGTAGTACACAAATGTGAGCGTGTGTATATTTGTGTTTGTGCATGCGCAACTTGAAACATGGTTGATGACAGGTGGACGGATGAGCTCCTATATCATCAGAGACAGGATGTGGCATAGCTCGTTTGCCTAGATGAGACAAGAACAGGTTGAGTCAAAGGTAATTCTAAAATGAATTGTCTGTGTAGTCACAATATAGATGTGCTCATTTGAGTAATATGCCAGAACTCAATGAGGGAACATTCAAATTGCTCTACCTTGGTTTGTGTTCACTTATTACACCAGTGTTTTAAAAACAAAACGGTGACAAAAGTCTCTGGTAACCATTAATTTGTGTTCTTATAGAAATAGCAAACTTAACTTTAAACAGGTTTATTAGTCACTAAATCTTTACCTATTGCCCTTTCTAACACAAAAAGTCTCTCAGCATTTTTCCACATTATTATAACTACTGACTACACCTAAACGGAAATGACATATGGTCTACATTTTGCTTACTTGAGGAGATACAACAAGATGATCAAGACAAGAGGGTTAACATCTTCCAGTTTTAGAACAACTGTTCTCTTCTTCATGTATTGCAGCTTTGCTGGCTGAGGTTCCCAATTACACAGAGACTATATTGTTTTCACTTGCATCATTTCCACAAATTATGTAATGACAGAATGTATTGCTATTTTGGTCATGGTTTATAGAAGAGGTCTTATTAGATAGAATCAGATGGACTGGCATCCTGTGGACAGAAGCACCTTAGGAAAAGGGTCTTTCAGAAAAGGTAGTACAAAGGGGGATAAATGAAAGACTTTTGAAAATAAAATAAGAAAAAAAGACCTTTACCACTAGTACCACGCCGTACGGACATGCGGTGAAAGGTGCTGTTACCTGCTTGAGGGAGATGCTGATTAATTTGGTCCGATTTTGAATTCCATAGTAGATGTCCACAGATGGCAGTTTGCTCTGCTTTTTGGGTTTTATGGTACGCATAGACCGCACATCAGCCAGAGGAATCTTAAACACTTGCTCCTGCAGAAAATTATAAATGTGAAACTTTATTCAGAAGCAAATATTTGGTATCAGTGTAGACCTAAGATTGTTCCACACTAAGACTATTGGCCCAATGGTGATTTCTTTTTTTTTTTGTTTTGTTTTGTTTGATTATTTTTTTTTAACTCTGATTTGTAGAGACAGCTGGGTTCAAATGCACCCTGAGACTGAAACTTTGCCATGGAGACTCTGCACTATTTTTCTTGGGACCGTGTCTCACTTAAAAGAAGTCCAACTTTCCTAATAATCCTGATTAGTTGACACTGACAAATTTTGAAAGTGACATGCCTCTTAACCGTGGATATCCATGGGCATGTTGTAGGTCTGTGGAGCGACTTAATAATGTTTCAAGGTTGTTTGCTTCGCTCTCTGAACTGAGATCTTCTGTGGTGTTGAGCACACACATCACAAATCCAAGTCATCTGGATCATAAATCCAGAGCGTAATTTCAAAAGGAACAAGAAGTCTTTATTTCTCTGCTTTTGGTGTATTGCTGAGTGCTCAATAGTGGTTTCTGGTGTTGTAATTGATGGCAAAAAAATTGTTAAAATGTGCAGAAAATGCACTTGTATTTAGTTCAGTTGGGTTGTGGAAAATAACCATGACTGGAACATAACCACAGCAAATGAAAGAAAATAATAATTAATGGAGGACAAGCATACCTGACTTCTGGGGTTGATGAACAGCATCCCTGCTTGGCTGATGCTGATCATGCACGGAGAGGGGAAGCCTTTCTGGGTGACCTTCTGGGCCAAGAAATTGTTGGAACCAAACAGAGGCAAGGTGGTCATGATATCTGGAAAACAAAAACAAAGCACTCAGAACTCAGTTGCCGTCATCAGGAAGTAGAAGAGAGCAGAAGAGAGGGAATGAGAGGAGAGAGGAGGTTACCAATAAATCGTATCTTGGCCTCTTGCGGGCCGAGTGACTGCATTGCAGCTATTTGACCCTGGCAGAAGGCATTGATCTCGTCCATTTTAGTCATTAGCTCATCCAGGGGAGGTAGGTACTGTTTTAGCTCCAAACTGGAAAACATACAGACAGTATAAAGTGACAATAGAGCCAAAATGCGCAATCTTACAATTTACAAAATGTTCAAAAACACAAAAGACAACAGACTTAATTTTAGGTCTAGATAAAGCTGCCAGGGGTTTATGGGGTAAACCACATACGCAGTATTTATATGTGCCGGCCTGACGAGTGAGCAGGCAAGGCAAGGCACAAGGAACATTTCCCAACACCTTTGTTTTTTTTCTGATACAGCCATTCAGTAAATACTGAATGGCTGTATCAGAAAATAACATCTGGAAATTGGAGGCAAAACTCAAAATCTGTTTACAGCTAGAGGCCTTGACGACTGGTATTCTCCTGTGGTTTCAGAGCACCTTGGAACAATTGCTTTTTATACATCTTGTCTCTTTAACTGGGAAAGGAAGCTGATTGGTTTGGGAATCCACTGAAGTTTTGAGACTGCCTGTTAAAAGTTGGCAAGAGAGGCTGGATTTTTGAGTGATTTAGCTACTGTGCAAGGTTGTCGCTGGCTAACAGATATAATGGAACTTTTTAGCATAAAAAGATAATGGACATTTTCTTGAAACCTGCTGTCGACCGGTAGTGAATTTATCAATCATACAACACTTCAACAGTACTGTGACTCACAATGTGGGCGGCTCCCTTCGTGCCTGAGCGACATGCTGCAGAGCGGAGAGCTGCGCCACCTGCTGGACTGGCGAAGCGCCTATTGTTGCGCTTGGCTGCATCAGCTGACCGTTGAGGTAGCTAGCCTGGAGCTGAAAACACACAGAAAAACATTCAGGGGGAGGCCGAACCCGCCGGACTTGTTCCGCTGTGATATGCTGCTGCTGCTGCTGCTGCTGTCACCTGCAGGAAGTGGAAGTCCACATAGAGGTCGGTGTTGTAGGACAGAGTGGTCTTCCACGTCACCCTTCTCAGGGACAGGACGACGGAGCCATCGTTGGGAAAGAAGTCGAGCAGGTAATCCTCGTTGCGGAGGGGACGCACCCGGCCCTCTGACAGAGACGGGGCACAGGGGCCGTGAGTAGGAGGTGCATAAAACTCGGCTTTCTGCATTGATTACGAACAGCGTGAGTGCCGGTCACCTCGAGTTTTGGTGGCAAGGATGGAGAATTCTTTGAGCTCTTCAGGATTTGTGATGCCCATTTGCCTGCCAAAGTCCATGACAACATCTGCTGCAGACTACAGGGAAATGCAAACGCATGTATATTCATCAGATTCCGAAAGAAATATGTTTACAAGGTAAATGTGACAGGACGAGTCTTCTTTACACTGAAGGTGTCGATCGGGAAGGACAACACAGCTCCTCCTGGCAGCTCAACAGGAAGAGGCTGAGAGTTCTGGTTACTCTGCAGGAGGCGGGGTCAACAATTAGGCACAGAGGATTTCAGAGTTCACTTTGAGAGGTTTGAGCGAACGCGTCAACTTGCCAGGAGAAGTCCGACCTCTGGACGCGAGGGGATGTTGCGACGACCGCCGAAAGCAAGGGATCGCCGAAGGTTATCCAGACAAGCAGCAGCAAGCTCTGAGGACCACAACGCAGATATTACTGAAAGCTTCCCGGTGCTTAAATGTGTGAACACATACAGCTGGAAAATGTCTTGAGTTTTTTCACATGATGGCATTTAATGATGTTGGTGTAAGTGGAAGATCGGAGTGGAAGATTCACTTTCCAATAAGGTTCTATGAAGTTGTGATAGGACCAAGAAGCTGTATTTTAAAAGTCCCACATTGTAAAATATATATATATATATATCTTTGATCTTCTATGAGACTGTCTGAAAACAAAAAAACTCCATTCTTAATGTCTTTGCTCCACTTTAGAGAGAGCGTACGCTAATTCACACACTCTTTCCAGGACTCTTTCCAGTGAGACGGTTACACAAGATAAATCCAGAGGACTTGAGGGGGGTTTGATTCAGACTTTTGTTTATCTCAATTTCTCCTACCCTGGAACGGGTCTTGGTAGTCCTGAGAGATTTCCTCCAGGTAGTTGATCAAGTAGGGCTGCAGAGTCGCGGAGCAGGGGAGGAAGCCAGCCATCACACCGAGCATCTGCCAGCCGTAGGCACAGGAGTTTCTGTGGCGGCGAGGGTCATTTTTTTTAGACAAGAGTTCTTGTGAGACGAAGGTATCACTTTGTAAATCACCTTCTGTTGTGGATTGTCATAAAATGGCAGATTTAATACAGAATTTCTGACCTTGATGAATGAATAAATCTTATTTCATTTTTAATATCATAAATCAAATGATTTGTTACAGTATTGGAGGACAGTATTGAGTATTAGCTTAATCTGAACTTCTTTCCTGTGATTACTCATCCCAGGACCACACTCACTTGTCTGGGTTGTTTGTTGTTTGCTTGACGATGTGGCAGTAGATTTCATCTCTCAGCATCTCCTTCTCCTTCCCTAACTGAACACAACACAGAGAGCCAACCGATCTCAGAGGTGCAAAGGGGCAGGAGGCACTACAGTGCACGCAGAGGAGAAAGAGAAAGCACTGACCAGCAGAGTGCTGCTCAGGCAGTTTGACTGGGTAACCTTTTTCTTCATTGGCATGTCACCCATAAACTGCATGAGGTCTGTGGGTGGTAACAGAGAAATAGGGTCATGTTAGAAAGGCTGAGGGACAGTGTGAGGTTTTAAGTGTGGAGGAACTCACTCAAGAAGGACTGAACAGACAAATTATTCAGTTCAGAGTCGCTGTAGAGAATGAGGGACTCCTTAATGGGGATCTGGAAGGAAAAAAAAGGGGGTGGGGACATTTAATCAGTTTATCTTACAGATGAAAATCAAGTCTTAGTTGTATGCAAATAAACATTGGCAAGACAATTTGTTGTTGTAGTTTGAGAGTTTCTGAGGATTCTAAAGCCAAGTCTTAAGTCTCTTAGAAAGGTGAAAATATGCTCTAGTAAATATTAAGCAGCATGGGAGGTTGAAATGAAAGGACTTCAGCCAGCTGCCAACCCTGTGTTGTGTCTGTGATTTGTTTTTTCTGCAAACACAAAGTCCTTGGTCTCTTTTGAGAAATCCTGATTTCAAAATAATACAGCACTAAATTAAATGGTAATCTGCCCTGATCCCTGCTCTGTCACATTTTTGCAATCAATTCAGATTCAATAATCAGTTAGTTTTTGCCAGCCTGAGGCGATTGTGACATTGTTGGTGAATACAGCCGCTCTGTGACGTTAACATCCAGGGTGGCCAGGCTCCAGTAACTTGCTACAGGTAGTATGATCACTATTAAAAGCAAGGTGGCTTGTGCATTCTCACCTTTGTGTGCTGTAAACTGGTTTCACTCTCTGGCTGACCAGCATTTCTTTAAGGCAAAAAGGTACAAAATTAGTCATGACAAGTTCTGAAAAGTTCTGAGATCTGATTTTTTTTTTTCCACTCCTCTTTCATACCTAAAGAACTTCATGGCAAACTCAACCATGGAATGGTGGATCCTTCCCCCCCTCTCTGAGCTCCTCGGCCGTCCTGGGCTGTCTCCTCTGAGTTGCGTGACGCTGGGATCCGGAGACGCGTCTCTGGGTGCAGTGCCTCTCATGCTTCTCCTCCTCTCGTCCCTTCGAAGAAGGTGCATGCTGTGGTAGTCCGGGGTAGCAGACAGCTGGACGTGGTCCTCGGGAAAAAGACCAGAACGGCCCGCCAGGTTTCCAAACAGCCAACCTACAATGTTATAATTATATACATAATAATTAATAATATATTAATTATATATTAATTATAATTAATTATATAATTATATATTATAATACACAGTTTTTAATATCCAACCCTAACTCCTACTTTGTATTGATACAGTATCTAAACTCAGGAGGTTTGCTGAAGGAACTCACGATGATCCATTGATTGATTGTAATACTTGTTCAGTCAATGTTTATGGTCCTCACCTGCCTGGATACCTTCCATTGGCTGCAGTTTGATGACTTCACCCCTCATAAAACTGAGCAAACTTTTGTCATCTGTTGCAAAACTCTTGACTGCGACAACATGACCGGAATCCTGCACAGCAGAGATGGGCAGACATTGGGTTCATCGTTCCGAATAAGTTTTTACAATCTGGCGCTCATTTGTGACATTATTGTCAGAACTTGCCCCAGTTTGTACAAACCAATTGTTGAGCACAATACAAAGTCAAGGGTGAAATACCCGGATGAGCTCCTGGTGGAAGACTTCGATGATGGACGCAAGCTGGGGAGCCTTGGCCGTCTGCAGAACCAAGTCCTCGCCTTTCAGCTCCAGCTGCACTTGGTTCGCAGAAAGGACCTGGACTGACAGCATCTCTGCAAAACTGCACCCACACAGACCTCAGTCAACATTGTGGTTGTAGCCAGTGACTCCAGAGGAGACAAATTGGCTTTAGACAACTAAACACCACAAAGAAGACAGCTGTTAAACATCTGACCATCTATTTTCTAGCACCATTGATCCTCCACTGAGCATTCAGGGTTTAAGGGTGCACATTATTGGCTAATCAGCCTAACATATGTCAACAGTAAAATCCATATGCAAATAGAATCAATGGCAATGTGTCTTATTGATCCAAAGTCGTTTAAATATTTTCTTTGAGTTTCTAATTAATGGTAAATTTCTACAACATGGCGGTTATGAGGACACTGTGTCAGTGTATGCTTGCAATGCTAATGTTCTATTGATTCAATGCAACCTAAACCCTAATCCTAATCCTGCTGCTTCTGCAATATGAGAATATCTCAGCAGCAGCAGCAGCAGCTCGGCTCCCGGTTCCTCACACTAAATGTTCTTTTTTCTCGGGCTTTAAAGTTCTAGTCTAATTTTAAAACTAGTCCAGCAAAACAACGAAGAATGGCAGCTATTGGTGGCTGGCATGAAAGATGATTTATGCTTCAGAATTAAAGATGACCTTAAACCTGGGGAGCAATGTTTTCTAACTAAGTATTCTAAATCATATTCAACTGTAGGTCTGCCAGGTGCACACATTTGCAGTGTCACTCTCTTGCAGTATAACCAGTTCCTTCCTCTCCAACTTAAAACTGGGGATCAGCTTCGAACTAAGCTACTGGGGAAAGCAGTATGTGACTTATGTAATAAAGAAAAAACGCACAGGTAAACTAAATGAACCCTTTCTACAACAGTTATTCATGCTGCATATTTCACCTGAAGCTCCTGAGCGGATGCAGGTGTTTGGGGTTGATGCCAGATGCTGGGACCACCTTCAGGAGTCGAATCCCACGGTGAGACACGCCGACAAGCTGAGTGTCGCCACTGTCCGACTGTAACACACAACATTCATTCATAAGAGGCTGCACTCGTGCAACAAAATGGATGTTAAATATCTGGGTCTAGGTTTATTATAACATCCCTAAATTTGAGTCACCGTCTTGGGACAAAATTACAGGTCTGAAGATAGTGGCACAAGTTGGTGTTGTCAGACTAATCAGGGACGCCACCATGACTTTAGTCTTTCACTGAAACTCATCCCCGAGGTCACAAGACACGTTTTTTTTTTTTTTGCATAGTTGTCAAGGTTTGCAAGTGTTTCCTATCATTCTGATCCTCCTACTTGCAATAACATTGATAATAATAATAAAAACAAGATTGCTGAGGTCTAACCAGAGGCAAAAAGTATTTCCTCAGCCAGTACGACATGAAAGATTTAAACAACCTTCACAGGGAACAGGCGGCTGAAGTAGTTCTCCCAGTTGTCTCGAGCAGCGATGACAATCCTCTTCTTCATGCTGTCATTCTCGATGGTGCTGACGCTTGTCCCTATTTTAAAATTTGCTGTAGAAGACAAAAAGTTTAAATGGGTGGATGAAATGGACAGTAAACGCGGCACAAGTTGGAAATTACACAGCATCAAACTTGCATTTATTAAAAGCCCAGTGTTTCAGGGGATCTATTGGAGTTAAATCAATCACATAACAGATGTTTTTTTTGTTGTTGTTGTTGTAAAATGCAACTAGAAATTAAATGTCTGTTTTGTTTTAATTGACAAATGATAAGCGTTCATATCCATATAAAGGGCAGGATAAATAAAACAAACCATCAAGGGGGACATCAGGAAAACTCTTTAGCATTAACAGTGGTTGCAATGTGTTTTCTTGCCAGTAGATGGCATTAAATCTTACACAATGGGCCTTTAAGAATTTATTTTGCTCAAAGATGAATGAGTAGAACATGTGCATGCCCCACTGTCACTGTTACTCACTCAGCAGGTCCTTCATCTTCCTCCTCTCCTCTTTGTTGATCCTCACACAGCTGTCAGAGAAGGTGTCCCTCATGATCTAAAACAAATCACACCGCGACACAGTGACCACTGTTGCCCTTTAGGAGCTAAACACATTAAATGAAAGGTCCAAACGCGGAGTCGTGCAGTGATGCATGTGTATAAACTGACCTGCTCACATAACAGATTAAGTATGTAGGGCCGGTTGAACATCTCTCTTGGATAAAACACCTGTGGATAAAGATGTAGTGCATTAGTGATGTTTCATATCCGGGGGGGGGGGACCCTTGGCCAGATTTTGCTGCATCATGATGGGGGTGGATGAAAAAACAAACAAACAGCCAGTGCAGTTGAATTCATGAAGGTTTTGGATGGGAAGATGCTTCATTCCGTCTCTCACATGCTGAAAGCCAGTACAGTGTTGTCACTCCATTTGTGGCACAACCAACTATACAGCCGCCTAAAGCTGAAGAATTAGTCAAGGTCCTCAAACTGAAATGAGTTGTTTTGAGGCCCTTGAATTTGAACTTGATAAGAGCCATAAGGCTGAGATGGTGAATTGGAGCGGTGACGTCCTGGAGGTAGGACACTGAGCTGCAGACTATTATTTACTATATGTTAAATCTGTCAGTGGTACGCAACACTGCTTACTGCATATATAACATAACATCAGAGCACACATACAGTACGTACAAAGTCCTATATGTTGTTTTTTCATGTAACTGGTGACTACATAAGGGGTCTACAGATCTACGTGAAATATGTTAGCGGCCTTGAGGAGAAAGTAGAGCGGAAAGTTTGAGCCGAGAGCCTCTCCCAGGCCAGGTGCAAGATAACTTGGCTGGTATTGAGGGGAAATGACGTTCATTGGGAGGATCTGGCTAAGACATTGAGGGCTGCTCCCTCTCATAAATTTGTGTGGTGTGAGATTCTGTGAGACTCTTGGGGAAAAATGATGCTGATTTCAAAAAGCTCTTTGTTCACCATTGTCACAGTGATTTTATATGCACATGTGTAAACTGTAGGTGTTGACGTACTTCTTTTCGCAGGAACAATTTTCCCAGTGGCTTGGTGGAGGAGAAGTAAACACTTGCAGAGAAGTGTTGGTACCGAGAACGAGTCTCAGAGTCTGCCATTGAATCTAGAGTGCACAAACAGAAAGCATATTACAGGAACTGCCTGCATCAACCAGATTTGACTATGACGGCGTGTAGTGCGCGCGGATGCGATCAACACCCACTGAGGGACGGAGCAGGGACCAGCGGCGGGTTGGGAATGTCTTGGAAGACTGGCGCCTGGTGCAGAGGAGGAGGGGGTGGCGGGGAGTCGGGGGGAGTGGGCGGAAGTTCGTCCTCTGACAGGTTGTTGCTGGGGACGATTAGGCCAAGGGGCAGGGGAGGTGGAATACGAACCGCAGGCGGCGCAGGCGGCGGAGGGGCCGGAGGAGCTGGAGGAGGAAGACTAGACGGAGGCTCCCAAATTTTCTGCAGGGACGAGTGAAGAAGCGCACAGTGAAAACAGAGGCAGGCTCGGCCTTGGTTGCATGGTTTTGCCGCTGTCACACAGTCCTCACCATGGTGGGTGGCGGCTTATTCCTGAGTTTATCCAGAGCCTCCTTCTTATGGTCAGCATGGGGCATGTAGGGCCGGTGGGGACCTCTGCAGAACAAATGAAAGCAAGTCACAAAGAGTGCAGAGGTCACTGCCGTACACCCTGAGCAATGGCCACAAAACACGTTCAGCAATGAGTGCTATTACTTTCGTTTAGCAATCTGGTTGCCCCTATGCAAAAGGTTCATCGGCGATCTTAATAAGTGGCTCTTCAACATAGAGCCAGATTACTCAGAACAGACTAGCAGAGCTGCAGGATGCACAGTATGGGTTAAATCACTGGAAACAGACTGTATGCAAACATATCATAACCACGTATTTGTCATTTCGGTTTACTGGCGTCTCTCCAAAAAACGTATTAGGAACAGAATAGAGGACTTTGAAGCTCTAGCGCCCCCTAGAGCTCAATTGCCTGAACTGGCTGGAGTGAGGACAGAAGCACACCCACACACCCATTTGTGTTGTTCTTATTTTTTCCACACACATCTTTTTTTTTTAATGTTATTTTATTTTAATTTCAATAACAAGACTTATTTGTCTTGTATGGTTTTTGATACAAAGTAGTGCTGTGACTCTTTTCTTCTTTTTCCGATGTTGCTGTTTTTCACGTATTACTCCTGCTATTCTATACTATTCTATGCTGTTCTAGACATAAAAGGCTTTAAAATTGCTGCTTTTTTGCTCATTTATTGATTGATTGATTAACTGATTGACAGACCGTGTGTAAAGCTCCTACATACTGACCTGGAAGCCAAGAGTTGGGGTTCTGGTTCTGGACGGCTGTTAAACTTCCTGATGATGTCCCGTATGTTCGAGGTGGGCTCAGGAATGTCTTTATAAGGGGTGGGGATCGGCGGTCTCGGGACGTCTGCTTTTTTGGTTGGAGGAGTCTTGGAGTTTTTTACTGGTACAGACAGGAGACGCACAACATACAAATAAACATAATGGCTCCAAAAGACCTGTTCCAGACGTTTGCATTTTTTTTCTTCTTTACAACTCTTACCCTCAGGCTTCGGCGCTATACGTGATGCTGTACGCTGCGGTGGCGTACGCGGCGGTGTCCGTTGCGGCGACGGCGTGTGGCTTTTCCGCCACCGAGGGGGGCTTCGGGAGGTTCGAGTCGTGCGTCTGGTCACCCGTGGGCTGCCTGGAGGAAAAGGAGAGGAGAGATGTGAGGAATGACATGGCAAAAAGAAGAAGAAAAGAAAAATGCTTTTCAAATTGAAATGTGACGTAGAACATCTGAAAATGACTGAGAGATAAATATTTGTTATGGAAGTCAAGCAGATGTGACCAGATGCAATTTATCGACCTGTTTAATTTTTTTAATATATATGTATATATAATATATATATACATACATAGATGCCTTGGAGTTTTTGGAGATTCAATCAATCGGTCAACTTTCTTTACCAAATCACTTTTTTATTCATAAAGACTGTGATTCTCTCTCACCGATCTTCTGGAAGTAGTCCTTCTTCTCCTCAAAAGTGTGCCGCTCGTGTGGATCCAGTGGATCTATTTCTTCTTCTGGCTGAAGGACATGCATAAACACACACACACGGCTGTTTTAGACTTTTCCATGAGTCAGCACATCCAGAATCTAGAAACTATTGGTGAGAAACAGTGTGCGATGCCAGCTGGGGTGCAATACCTCGTATTGATGAAACCTGGTGGACCTTCGCGCTGAAGCGGATCTGGACTTGGAGCGCCGTGGCGATGGAGATCGAGGGGAAGGGGAGCGCGTGCGGCTCCTCGGCCGGCGTTTCCAGTTCCTCTCCTCCTCTCTGCCCCTTCGCTGCTCCTTTTTCTGCACCTCCTGCTTCTTCTGCTGCTCCTGCGTCTGCTGCTGGGCTAGGTTCATCGCCTGCATGTTGATCTGCTGGGCCTGCAAGGCGTCCAGAGGAGACAGCGGGTACATGTGAGAATCACCGCGAGCGGCTGTGGAAGCCCGCAGGTGCTGCCACGCGGAGCTGGTCCTCACCATGAGGAGGGCCTGCTGGTTCATCAGCGCCTGCTGTGACGCCGCTGCCATCTGCATGGGGTCGGGGACAGGAGCAGCCATGGGAATCTGGGGCATCATGACGGCTGCTCGGGGGGGGGGAAATGATTTGGGTTTAAAACGCAACAGTCAGTCCCGCTTTTCATAATCATAACGGGTGAGCAACTGAAAAAAAGTTAACAGCAAATTATCAATTTTGTTATCAAAAATCACACTTCAGGTCTAAATTTTAGATGTACTTTTTAGATGTATAATAATTCCGGAAGCGCATTGCTGTCACACTAATAACTCCACCTAATAACGTGATACTCAGCCCTGTTTGTTATTTTCTAGTGTGGCAGCAATGCACTCCCGTAAATACTGGTCTCATGAGGCAGAGTTAACATTAAATGCCTTTTATCGGATCGATCAGAAGAGTCTCTTTGCACACCAGCAAACTCAAGTGTGTCATCTGAGCCAATTTGTGACTCAATATAATAAATCTAAATGAATTTTTGTGCAACATTTTTATTCATTTTTGGTTTCTATGTATTAAATGAATCAATTGTACGAAGGAGCTCCTGTAGGTCGTTACCTTGCATCATGGGAGGGGCAGCAAAGTTGGCCATTGGTGTTGCTGAGCATGAAGGACAAAGAGAGAAGTCAACTACCGTCTCTTTATTGCTTCTTTATGAAGGAGGACGAAAATATTTGAGTGTTTGGGGCAGAGATCTTACTTACCCATGGGGTAGCTTGGCATTGCCATGGGCACGCCTGAACAACACAGAGATCAGAGAGTTTTCAGTTGTAAGTGACACTCTTCTGGGAAGTTGTGAGATGAAATACTCACTAAAATGACGGTTGTGAGGTTTGTAGGTTGTTGTTTTTGTACTGTTTTGTTGTGCTGCAACGACACAGAAATCACCATCTACACTGTCTGATGTTTCTTGTCAGTGAGCCCGCAAGTGAATATGTCTATTGCTGATGCAATAATCTCAAGGATATATCAAGGGTGTTAATAACGCGATGTTTAGTAATTCCCATAGGCCTATTATTAAAGACAATGACATAATACAACTGTCACAGGGGTTCCATGCAATGATTTGCTGAAGTCATTTTAAACTGTAACTGAACATGTAACTGTAACATGTAACTGAAATTTTTAAATAATAAAAGTTCCTTAGGACTGCTTTGAATAATCAAATGGAAATTGACATTCAAATCTTCTGACGACCATGGGGATTATTTGTCATTATTTTAACTAATGCTGGGCAGCGATTAATTTTTTTTAATTGCGATTAATCGCACTCCAATCCGGGAGTTAATCGCGATTAATCGCGATTAAAATGGCTCATTTGAAGTCTGCCGAAGGCATTCAAAATATGTATGTGCAACATAAATAATGACTGGAAGTAAGTCCTTGAGGACGGGTTTCTGTTAATTATTCAAAATAAACATGCATAGTAGGCAAGTTGGCTGGGGCGACATGTAACCATCAGGCAATTTGACACACAGGTGTCTGTCTTATGTGGACAAAGTTCTTTCATGAACTACCTGGAATGACCAACAGAGGGCGCAACAACACCATGCAACGGCATCCTTGTCAGCTGGCGTCTGATGTACACGTGCTCAGACCAGCGCATTGTTTATTATTGGAATCCTACCAGCATTTTCTGCCTCAGCGGTTAGTAAAGTTTAAGCAGTATGAACAGATTCAAGTGCTCTCACCAGCTCCGTACATCCCTCCTGCCCCTCTCATCCTGCGGTTTAGCAAGTCAACTCTGTCCATGTCCTACACACACACACACACACACACACACACACACACACACACACACACACACGGAATGACATATATATATCATTTTCACTCCAGAGTTCCTATTTCCAGCTGGTGGTGCTCAGCACACAGAAACACAGAAATATTCAGGAATTATAAAATAAAAAAATAAAAAAATAAACAAAGTTCAAGCATAACTCACCGGAGGTCCGTTGTCCCGCACTGGGCTATACAAGCCATCGACGTAGGCATCCACTTGTCGACCCCGGCCTGAAAACAGACATCAACGCCTCATTAGAGCAACATGCAAGTGGGACAAAGCAAACTTGGCAAAGCCGTGGATTAACAGTAAAATTGGAGGATATCATTGTTAGAATCAATTTGTTTTTGTTTTGTTTTTTTTTACTATTATTTCAAATGCACTTGCCTAATGTGTAGTTTTTTCTTTTTACATATCCTTGTCATAAAGACTTATTTAAGGGTGGGACATCCTGATTTCTCTCTAGTGGAAGAATGAATAAGGGTAATAAATTCCTCCCTTGTGGTGTTATCATATTGGACAAAGGATTGAGTAAAATCTTAAAGACCTCATCAAATCTTTGTCGGAACAAAAGGCCTCAGGTATTTTTCACAACCGTCTCGTGTTCAAATAATTGTGTCACCATTTCGACGCAACGGAGACCTGATTTTCAAACAGCTCGAAGTCACTTAGATTTGCAATTAGTTTGACTCATGTAGCGGTTGCTGTAAACACAATCCCAAACAAATGTTGTGGCTCTGGATTACGTAACAGTGCTGTGCTGCCATTCACTCTTTGACCTGAGAAATAAAACCTTATCTTCTTTCCAGCAGTGCTGCATGTCTTTCATTTAGCTTGCAGAGGCAGGATTTCGCACCTGGTGGCGAGCCATTGAACTATATATTTAATGCTTTTAAACGAGACATTGACATGTTAAATATTACAGAAAGCCGGTCGGTCTATGTCAAAGGGTTGTTGTGTTTGACTAATTTGACCTGGCTGGAACACAATTAGTGACGAGGAACGTGAAACCCAATCGACTTTTACAACGGAAATCTCTTGGAATCTTTACAATCAGCTGGATGCCTTAAAGATTAAATCATTCAACCATTGACGATGCAGCAGTGACTGTTATGAGTCAACTATGGGTGAATGGAAATTATGAATCCATTTTCATTTGAGGTCTGTAAGTGTTCCATTGAGACTGGAAAAACTGAGGGCTAAAGCTAAAGGGTAAAGCTCTGCTTCTCTGAAGGTCAAACGTCAAACTTTTTTTATTTTTATTTTGTGAGTAGCTTTATATTTCTTAAGTAACTTGGTAGGTACAGCACAATCTCCAACAAGTGCTATAAACTAATTTCTTGATGTGAGCAGACAAGGTCTGACCACGGAACGCCTGCAGTTTAATTCTTGTTTCCAGAAGTGAAGTATGTCACTATTCTCCCCTCCCTCTCAAGCCTTTGCAGAAAGCCCAAAGCAATGGACATGGTGACACGTCACACTGGAATAGCTACCTTCCTGTGTGTAATCTCCTCCCCAGTGCCGGCCCTCAAAGGTAGGTGGACCTGGAGCCTGCATGGAAGGTGCTGGTGGGATGAAATTATCCAGATCTGTGTTCTGCATCCTGAAATAAAAGAAAAATAGCAAAAGTGAATAATGATGATTCTCTGGACTGCAAAAACAAAGACAATCCTATTTTAACGTACCATCGCTTATTATTTTAGCTTATATTGCATATTATTTTAGCGACGCACCTGTCTCCATTGTTGCTGAAGAGGTAGTCAGGAGTCCCAGGCGGCGGCATCGACTCAGACGGAGCTTCAGCTCCAGCCAGCAGATCCATGACAAAGTCTGAGCCGGCCAGATCAGACCAGCCGCCATCAGTCAGCAGAGACACCGACCAGCCATTCACCGCCTCCAAAACCCCTCTGTCAGTGGGGATACGTTAGCAGGGGCACACAGCCATTGGACACAAAACTGCACCTGTCCAGGTGGAATCCTACCGGTAGTGCAGAAGCCACATGGCCAGCTGCTCCCCCGTCGTCCACGACTCCACTTCAGTCGTCAGCTTCTCGTCTGAGCGGAAACATGACGTTGAAACTCAACAACAACAAAGAAAAAAAAACTGGCTTTACAACTTGTGTCCTGTTCTTCCACTGCGCTGGGTCTCACCGTTGAACGTGACAACATCCAGCAGCATGGCGCCCTTCCTCCGGTTGGAGGTCCACTCCAGTTGGGTCGGGGGGAAGACCCGGACTGCCGGGGATGGGTGCTGCCGAGCGGTCAGCAGCTTGTGTTGGCACAGAGATCGGTACTCCCCTGGACCATTGTCAGACACGTACCTGCAGAGACGACACACATGCAACAAAGGCTTAGCTTCTCTTCTTGTCCACCAGTGTCCTGTGATGTCGAAATAAACTGGATCCTCCGTGAAAGGATAAAAAAAACAATATCTGAGAGCTGTTTGTTTTTTTTATAACTCTATCATGATATCGTGAAAACACTACTGTATTTACTGTAAGTGTAATTGTGTATATTTTACAGTCAACAAAGCACAAAAAAATCACTTTTTTTTCAGATTTTTTTCACTCAATTTGAAAACAATCTCAATGCATAAGTAGGGGAACACAACAGGGATTTTCTTCATTTAACATGAACCCAACAATCAGACAAAAAGAGCGCTAGAAAAGCAATATGAGAAGATCTGAAAATCTGAGGCAGTGCAAAAAAGACCTGGTAGGCTTTAAAATTCACCTAAATATGTCAAGCTGGCGCGCTGTCATAGTGGTACCAATTTTCAACACCATTTTAGATTTTTAGAGAAATAAAGAGGGTGTGGTATTAAGACTACAGTAGTGTGAGGTTTAAAGGCCCAGTGTGTGGGATTTAGCAGCATCGAATGGTGAGGAAGTGAACTGCAAACAATGATTCGGTTCAACCTTGTTTTCTGATCGCACATTTATCTTTTACCAGCTGTGGTAAAATCATGAGATCATAGATACTTGGTGGCGCAATATGCTCCTCCTTCCGAGGGTGGGGCAAAATATTTAGAGATCTTGAAGAAGTACCCGCAACATCAAGTGGTGACAATTTAGATTGCAGAGTCTTTCACTCTCTCTCCCTCTCCTGAGCCTGCCAGAGAGCTACAGTGGCCTGCGCACCCAAACCTGGACACCTTGTCCACCACCTTCTTTTTTGTTGGTCTATTTGAAGACGCGAGCAGTCACCCTAATCACAAAACACGATGTCAGGCGGGCTGGATTGTCCACACCGGGCAGTATATGAAGCTTTTATCAATAGAAAAATCATAATCAAACCAAATATTACACACTGGGCCTTTAAAGCCTTTAAAGCGATATCGCCTTCGACCGGGAGCACATACTTGAGCAGAGGTTTGTCCAGTGCTGGTGACGGTGTGAAGGCACTGAGGCAGCAGACCAGCAGCATCCAACCCCTCAGCATCTCCTCCTCGTGCTGCAGCTCCCACGTGTGGTAGACCAGCTGGGCCAGGATCTCGTCCCTCAGGTCCGGCCGGCCCAGGCCCTTCTCCGCTATGTAGTTACCCAGCATCCTCTCCTCCCAGTCGCCCATGTCAGGCTCTTGGGTGAAGCGCAAGATCTGAGAAGAGGGGAGGATCACGCCGTCAAAGTAAAAGTCTTTATTAAAGTGAGTTCACAGAAGGTCCCACGCCGCTCACTCACCAGCTTGTAAATCTCCAAGGCAGTTCTGGTATCCTCTGGATCCAGGAAGGTGAGGGGTCTCTGGAGGGGGTATCCACTGGGCTGGGTCCATGTGTCCTGAAGCAAATGTAATTCCTTTACACATCTTCTACATTTTATGTGTGAGAACAATTAAGAACACAACTAAGACAAAGACTTAACACTGACAGAAATGTTTCTTCTGAATGATCACAACACCAAACATTTCCAGATTTGGAGCAGATGCATCATTTGCTTCAGATGTTCTTGTTACATTGTTACATAAAATCTCATTCCAGCCAGGAGAATATAAAAAGGGTGCTTTATTTCCAGCTTCTCCTACATACTGCAGTCCACACCTGTTGTACACCTGGCTGTTGTAATATCTGGCGACTCAAAGAATAGTCACATAGAGAATTTCTGTTGGTTAGTGTGAACTAAAGATTGTTGACTGTTTGACAGGTCAACAATAGTTGATCTGTATATAAACTTATATTTAAGGGTTTTAACAGAATTACCATATCATATCATATTTTCCATAATGTTTTCCTTAGATGCGGCAGTCAGTTTCCTGAACGTCTTACTGAGTCATGTTTCTTTTGCAACATGACTCAGTGTCAGAGGCTTATAATAAAGTGAGACCTTGTTGTTGACATTGGCAGATCAAATACATATTTACAGTATCATTGAACATTTAATCTCATTGATCAAGGAATCAGTTGCTTCTCTTCCTGGAATCTGTGTGAGACAAGTGTGTGGACTGCTAATTACAACTCACAGAGGATTTTCGAGATCAGTCAATGTTGTTGACCAAATGTGTCCAAGGTTTGGAATTTATTCTCCCAAATTGAATTAAGATGTTTTCTGTGCCTTTTGTTATTTACACCACACTGTGATCACAGGGCCATGGACATGGTCACCACAAAACCAGCCTTGCAAATAAACGTGTCACTTGGCTCACCGTTAATACAGACTTGGCGTAGTGAGAGAAGGGATGTTTGTCTATATCATGCGGCAGCATGAGCCGGTGTTCTGCCTTCACCTGCGGAGGGGCCACCTCTGTGACCGATGACCCATACTGACGCCCTGGTGGTCAATAGGCAATACAGTCACACTCTGGAGCAAACACTTGCGTAGAGTTAATATAGGGCAATTGACAGATGTGTTTGGGAATGCCAGCCCACTAAATCACATCGTTGCTAGATGCTACGTGTTGCTACATGATGCTGACCTGCTGTGCTGCGGAGTCTGACTGACAGCTCAGCAGGGATCGCCAACATCCCCACATCCTGAAGGGAAAGCAGAAACATCCCGTCACAAGTTACAGCGACACACAGGGTAACATTCACTCATTAAAATATGAATTTAAATTGAAAGAATTTGAGATATTTTTATAGTGTATGGTCAAATTGTTTCTTTTATTTGCTCACCATTGCTGGAGAGGCCGACTTGATCTTCGCCTCTGCTTTCACTCTGTTCTTCTCGTGATATTCCTGAAAGCAGGCAAACGCATAACCCAGTTCTCAGCGGATCCGTGTGTACTTGTTTTAATCCCAACAACGAAACAGCAGTTTCTTATTCCCAAGGTCAGCACAGGCCAACTACCGCTGATCAACAGTCCACGCGGTCGAGATTTCAAATGTTTTCGATGCTCGGTAAAAGTGGGAAAGACATCCTTTAATTAACATCCACCTGAGCTTCACCGTCACGCTGCGTCGAGTGGACACCGCCTCATCTCTACCTGCGGTGTGTTGAGTCAGACCTATTCTTAGGTACACATCCTGTTTTATACTCTTGCAACGCCCACAGCCATGTTGCCCCTCCTCCGACAATAAAGCACACAGTTCCAAGGGTCCAAATGTTTGCTGGGTTTTGTTTTTTTTTTCTTTCCTCATGCAGACGTTTGTGTCGTGCACAAGTGAGCCTGGTGTGATTATGATTTTTATGGCTGCCAGAGTGAAGTGTTTACTCCGCTCATCTCAGATATCTAAATAATTCCTGAACTGGTAAAGAAGAAGGATACATGTGTGTTTCAGATTAAACATGGCCGTGGACGTATTCAGCATTCACGGTTATTTAATAACTTTAGGGACACACACACACACACACACACAGCCCTACCCTGTTGCACCTTCAAGTGTGCCCTTCCTATGACAAAGAGGTTTGCTGTGCAAACAAACTAAAGCCTGTCTTGCTTTGTTTATTCTTAAAAAATCTTTTCTTTTCTTTTAAATAAATCATTATTTAGCTGATGTGTAAGCCCTGTAATTCTTGACTCTTCTTTAAAGACTCAGCATTGAACAGTTTTTTGTTTTTTGTTTTTTTCCAGCAGTGTGTATCCTTATTTCCTCAGAACAGTGGGACAAAGTTATGCAAAGCAGAGCTTTAAACCATTACCGGCACCTCTCCTCCACAGCCGTCTGAGGTTTAACGTTCCATCAAGTCTGGCACGAGAGGGCGAACTTTCCCTTTTGATGATGTTTTGGAGGCTAAACTGTTTCCAGCTACAGAAGCTCTGAGGTTTGAGGAGTGGACCTGAGCCCTGGGATCTACCTAGATTCCAATAGTCCTGGAATATTCCATGCAGCGTGTACTCCACCTTTAATGAGTCAATAAATGACGCATGTGCACTGTACATATCGGAGTTGGGCAACACAACCGCAGTCGATCGGCGCTCGACAACCACGGCCACCATAGAAGATACCAAAGAAGAGAATAATATTGAGAATGCAATATTTATCAACATAACACTGATGCTCACTGACTGGTGGACTGGTTGGAAAGTCAATGTTGGCTAGGCTAGTGTTGTGTTTAAGTGCATTTTGGGATTTTTTTTTTTTTAAAGGTTCTTTTCCAGCTATAAGATACCTCACACTGGCACAACCACACCAGCACTAGGTTCAATATAATGTCTGATTAGATTTGTATTTTAATGTGTTAAAAATAACACCCATGTTCAATATAGGTCTCAATAAACCCGCAAATATGACAAAAACAACTTGCTGTGTCTTCAGCTGAAAACACTGCCTAGGAAATATGTTGTTTGCCTTGTCAGTTTTAAAGGGGCGGGATATATTACACAGAGCTTCTTCTTATTTATACCACCCGAACAGAGTTCAGACAAAGCAATAAAAGTGTCACTGAAACATGCTCGTTCAAACACAGACAACTCAAACTGTCAGGACTAATGTTTAAATGACTTGTTGATTTATTTGATTACCAACATGACCCTATTTGATTACAAGTAAGCACAAATTTTACATTACAAGTATCTAGAAAAGTTAACTGGCTATGCCCTGAGACAAAACAAACCAAGTGGATTTCACAGACTGCAGCCTGACTGGCCCTTTGTAGAAGAAATAGCTGGAAGTTCCCGAAATACAAACACCAAACTTCCCTTTTCTGGCAATTATAACACACATGACCCTGTCGCTAAGGAAGAGACACCACAGATGCCCTGCGAAGACTCAATGGTGTCAAATCCAGTGTCGTACAACATGTGCGAATTTGAATGGGAAGAGGAATCACAAAGTATGTACTGTATAATGTAGAAGGTCAAACATCATCAGTTACCTTGAGATCAGCCTTCAGATCGATCTATCAAGCTTTACACAACGCCGTGTTGTGCCCTCGCTATCCTGATTTGATGAGTCCTGTGTTTAACAGCTGACACATGCAGCCTCCTCTGTTCATAGTCCAAGCCTCATAAAATAATGACTGGCAGCGGTACAAGTGACAACCGAAGCGGCAGTTCAAAGAAAATCCTCCCGATTTACAGCAGAGTGGCGTAGGGGAATAAACTCAACAAACCACAGGGAGAGCCTGCTTAAAGGAGCATGATCTGAAACATGATGCCAACAGGGAATTAACCTATTTGTTATGTTGCACTCCAACTCAGATGTGAGGGTTGCGGTTGGTCACCTACTGTCGGTGTGACAGAGAGAGGGAAGAGGTTGAGAGGAGCAGCCTTACCCGTCAGAGCCGAGCAGCTGGAAGTCCGACTGCTTTCAGCAGAAAGGCGGAAGGAGAGACGCAGCGCCGCCTCAAGTTTCACACACAGGGGTTGAAGTCCAAGACTTCAGGGATAGGGTGTGTGTCTATGTGTGTGTGTGCGTGTGCGACACAGCTGACACGATGGCAGCAAGAGGTAAGATAAGGAGGATAAGGAGGAGGATTTCATGCAGTGAGCGTGGAAGCTGTGGAAAGGGAAACACACCAGAATCACACTTTCAGCTGGAGTTTCATTCTTCAGAGGTCTTGTGAGCCCTTTGGATTGTTCTAAAAGAGTCAAAATGTAAAGAATGACAGAATGGATCTGCTGATCCCAGAAGGCCTTGAGCACCTCACCATCCTAGCCACTGCGAGAATAAATATATGATCTCTCCGTTACTTCTCCATCATTTGATTAAAGTGATCAGGAGATAAAGAACATCTCCAAACTCAACTCGAACTATCCACATTCCTATCACCAGTATCCTGTTTTTGTATCATCGCTACCCCTTGAACTCCACTTCACTTCAGGGTTCATGAACCTGAAATTATTTTTGCTTTGCTGTGCTTGACTGCATTTAGCCTTTTCATGTTAGGTGAGGCGGTGATTAGTTATGTCATTTTCTAGTGACCGATTTTGTTCATTTTGTTACTTTATTCATTCACTTTATGATAGCAAATGTGCACCTAACAGCTGGGATTCACTAAGGATAAAATGTCATTTGTCATTAAACATTCAACTTCTCCCTTACTTCAAGCATCCAAATCTTTGTGTCTTCCGCCCCCCCATACGGACGTTTGTGTCATGCACAAGTGCACCTGGTGTGATGCTGATGATTCTCAAAACCATCTTGTGCACATCAATCACTACCAGAGTCAAGTGTTTACTCCTCAAATCTCAGATATCAAAATAATTCCTGAACTGATAAAGAAGAATGATAAATGTGTGTTTCAAATTACAAATGGGCGTGGACATATTCGGTAATCACAGTTATTTAATAACTTCAGGGACACACACACACAAACACACACACACGTGCGTGTATAAAGCCTAGAAGGCATGAAGGCAGGCCAGCACTGCTTTGGAGGAAAGGGAGGAGACTAATAAATAGATGACACTTTGCCCTCAAACACCAACGCTAGAGTGTTATCTCTAACTGGGCTGGGAGCAATATTTATGAACCAGAGCCAGGTTCTGGTGGGAAGCTGCCCGTGTTGTGCAAGATGGATTTACGGCACAATAAAGCAGCCAGAGTGGGCCGTCTCTCATCTACCTTCCTCCAATGACGTCTCTTGATGGTGTTCCTGGTGATCATCATCACCGCCCAGAACGTGGTCAGAGACTGCCTCAAGCGCTTGTAGTACTTCCTGTTGGAAGACAGAGGGCAGCAGTGGGGGCAGCATGCAGGTGAAACTGAACTCCACCCCAGTCTTCTGTCTAGGTTTTCCTCTGTTCTTCTCTAATTTATCCCTCCGTCCTTGCCATCGCTAGAATGCCTCTTCGTTCTTTGTTTAAATTATTTATGATGTGTGTGTCCTGACTGTTCCTCACTTGTTGCTTCCCACATTTCCTTTTTCATCTTTTCTCTTCACTTGAAATTGTACTAATCTGCTTTAGCCCTTGATATTCTTTACATTACATCACTCCTTCCCCACTCATATTCCCATATTTATACTTTCCAAAAACTCAATTTCAAATCCAAAAAAAACCCCCAATACATGATAAATACAAGATAACAAATATCTTATTCTTCTGCAGGCATATTCAGGAAATTTTGATATACCTTTCACAGTTTCTAACAGCTTAAAAAAAAACAAATGTAAGACAATAAGACATTTGCATTTGACAGTATTGGACATGCTACCACAGTGGAGAGATAATTCTGACTGAAAAACAAAAACAATGTGTAGGCTGGGTTCTTATATTTCATTCATTTTGAAAAGGTGAAGAAGATACGTCTGACCTTTAATCTGGTCAAATAAACTCTTCTTTCCATTCCTAAATGAGAGATGCCGCGTGTACGTCATAGCAAAACAAAACGACTCCCTGCAGTCATAGCGGCCTCTAACGTAAGTGCGGAATATTGCAGGTTGTCCCTCAGGTTGTCCCTCTCATCCTGCCTTGTTTTTTTGCCACTGCATTACTTTTGTTTCGCTATAGCTGCCATTTGAGCAGGTTGTGTTATCGTTAGCTTCAAATAGGTGTCTGTTCACCATGATGCTAGTTCTGCACATTGATTTTTCCCTCTTAATGCTAATAAGCTTAATTTAACACGTCTCCTTTTAGCATTTAGCACAGCCACTTGCTCCTTTCACCATACAATGAATGTAACACTGAGTTTAAAAAAATGAGGGACCCGATAAGAAACATTCTTTCCATTTTTTCAGTGTTAGCCACCCTTCTCCATGTACCTGGCCTGGTGCCCTCTGATGTGGCTCTGGATGACGATGGCCTTCTGTCTGAAGAACTTGAAGTTCCTCCTGCAGAGGAAGCCCCTGATGTTCCTCTGGATGGTGATGGCCGCCCAGGTCTGGGTGGTGGTCCACTTTTCCTCCAGCTGCTGGTACAGGAGCTCCTTGATGAACACCTTGCCAAAGACGCAGACGTAAACATCGAGTCCTGCAAAGAAACCCCACGTCCCGAAGGAGGAGCACCTTGGTGAGTCCCAGCTGGTAGTGTCCCTCCTCTGCTTCGACCGTGTCCAGCAGAGCCAGCGTCTGCTCTCTGTCTGAGTCCTCCACGCTGCGCACTGTCAGGAGCACGCCGTACCTATTGAACAGACATGAAGATTGTATTTTCCACTCTGTAACGTGAATAAAATGAACCTTGTGAGTGCGAAGACTGTGGATAAAGTCTCTGCGTGTTGATCATCCTGACCTCTCCATGAAGTAGGAGTACTGGATCCGTATGGGGAAACCCTCCTTCCTGATGTGGATGGTCTCCAGCAGGCCGGCGTGCCTCAGCTGGGCCGACATGTAGTCCACGTCGAAGATCCCAGGATGCTGTCGGGAGGACGGGAGAGAAGCAGGACAGAGTCAGAGATTTATGACATGTATCAGGCAGCGTTGGCTTGAAGTGTCTGGTGATACCTTGACGTAGTTTGGCCTCAGACAACGGATGAAGGTGGTTTTGCACCTGAGAGTTAGAGGACAAAAAAATTATATGATTTATTAACACGATTTTAAAGCAACAAGTTCATGATTTTTGAAGATGTAGACTTCTCCTTATAATAAATTGTAAATAAGTCACACTTTCTTCGTGATTTTCAACGAGTCAAAAATATTTTATGTCACGAGGGGGCGCCAGGTATGCATTTTTTGAATTGGATGAAATTTGAAAGATGGGGGGAAAAAAATGCCCTCTGTTTATAGTCTCATACAAAATTCTTGGACCATTTTGGACCTTCTGACATGTCCAGAAGGAGGCGCCATTGGATGGTCTCAGAGAGCAGATCACACATCCGTCTGTGGGTGTTGTCACTACCTTGGGAAAGGTGTCAGTGAAGAATGGGTGCAATTTGTGGCATCACAAGAGGTTGATTTCTATTATTTTGATCTTTGATTGGTGTTCAGTATTGGGTCCAGAAAGCTGAGTGTTTGCCTCAATATAGTGGATCTGGATGGAACCGAACGTCTGGAGACCAGAGTTCCTAATGTCTTGGTTACAACAGTTCCCAATCAGCATTTGTAAGTCACTGCCACATGGAAATTCTACATCTGGAAATTCTACATCTGATGTTTCATCTCATCAAAGCTCCCTGGATGAATCAGTAGAATTAAACATTTAAGAGTAAGAAGTTTAGTTTTTACATTTTGAGACTTTTAATGTGTTTTTAAACCAGTTTGTATGAGTCTGTTTCCAAGAATCACTCTTTCTGGTTTGACACTGGTTGATTTAATTCATACCGTCAATACCCTCATATTTCTTTCTGTCATGTCCAGAGAACCACAGTCTCCAACAAACCACATCTGTCCTCATGACTCAGATGCCGTGAAACGGTATCCCTCCAGAGTGACACAGAGGGCGTTCACTTAAACCCCCCCAAAAACTCCAACTCATCTGACTCGGTGCAGTGGCTGCTTCTTTTTTTTTTTTTGTGCCAAATTAGTACCTCTCCAAGCGGGTGGTGAGTTCACTCAAGGACTGCAGGAAATGTGAGGCAGCGGTGGATGGCTGCTGGCGGAGGCCCTTCCCTCTCCAGCCCAGCTCCCTCTGCTGGATGTAGCTGTCCTGAACCTTCCGGAAGAGCTCGGACACCATCTGTCACACGGAGACACACAGAGAATACAGTCAATTTAGAGAAGAGAGCAGGGAGGCTCCTAAAATCCCAGTTCCACTCTGAATTTAGTGGTGAAACTGCCATGTTTGAATCTGGGTGGAGTGTTTTAGAGCAACAGGAACATATTTACAATCTATATACAATAAAATCCATACGTATGCTCCCCTAAAAAAAAGATCAATGGTACTAACACCCCCATTATTATTCATTTATTCATTATATGTATGATACAGTAAATGTTACGTGGCAACATTATTTTCCAAGTGTAAAATGATTGTGCCAAAAGTTGCAAGTCCTTCAAATGGGAGTGAAAACCTTTGGGGAGCTCTCTGTTATTTTACTCCCAGATTGCTACCCTGGCATTCGCCTGGTTTTCCTACCCCGCTGCAACACATCAGACCACAAGTCAGATACAGATCTACAGAAGAGGCCTAACTGCCTGACACAAGCGATCAGTTTGATTTGAAGTCCTTGTTTTTTCAAACTCAATTTGCTTCATGCCAGAGTTTAGTTTTACAGACCACCACATATCTGTGGAGGCTCAAAATTCTCCTTAATGTTCCCTGTAAGTGTTGCTGTGTCATCTCAGACCCTTTCTCTGTTTGTGTTTTCTTTATTGCTATTTCCGATGACCACCAGTACAGCTCTTTATTGTGAGAAACTGCTGAGTCTCCATCTAGAAAAGACCTAATGGTCTTGTTTGTTTACCTTAAGACGGCTCCTGGAAAAAAGCTCCACTACTTCTGTTCGGAACTGTTCGTGGTTCTTGTTCAGAAAATTGTGAACCTGAAAAAGAGCTTTTAACGGTTAAATGAAGAACAAAACTCGATTGGATTAAAAGGCCGCACGGAGCGGACTGATAGCGAGACACCTGATAAGTGACAGCTCCAGCATAGTGATAGATAGTGAAGACTGGCATTGGGTTCTTGGGCTTGGCATAATAGGGGCTGTTCCCATGGTGATAGTGGCACTTCTGGAGGAAGGTGTGGTCAGTGGCCTGATGGAGGAATAAAGGAGAAGCTATTGTGAGTACTGTGCACACCCAACACACATTTTAGTGCGCACGCTTTTTTGAAAACTGAAAAGAAAAAAAGGTAAAGAATTGAATTTTCTTCTTTGACAATTTCCCGATTGATATTTTGATATTGATTGCTTGTGTAATGTGTTGGTGTGTGTTCACCTGGGGCAGGCAGGTCTGGTCATCCAGTATGCGGAGGATGCCATGAGGTCTGGAGGAAATGAGCTCCATGCAGGAGTGGGAATTTTTAATGGGCATTGGATACCACTGGATCTGCTCTGCACTGTACTCCTCCTGCAGTGCAGAAGGCAAACACACATGCCCGTGCGCGCACGCACGCACGCACGCACACACACACACACACACACACACACACACAAAAAATAAACGAGAGCCAAGAAAGCAGAATCAATGGCACAATCATACTATTAAAATTATTCAAAGTACAGTTTGAATTCAAGTATTATCCCCTGGGCTTTTCCAATTTCTGATTCGACAGACATCTTATTCTAGCGAGAGGCTTAGTTGCAGCCTCGGTCCACTTCAGGTTCAGGTGAAGAGGCCGCCACTGACCTGCTCCTGGGAGATCACCGCCTTGGTGACAAAGTGCTGCAGCTGCTCATTGGCGAAGTTGATGCACAGCTGCTCAAAGCTGTTCACTCCGAGATCCTGGGGATCCACACACAGGAGAGCTGTTGGATCACGCTCGGCACTTGGAGAAAACATATGAATGTCACTGTCAAAAGGCACCAGTACCAACCTCAAAGCCATAGATGTCCACGATACCCACAGTGCTGTCCATCTCTGTGGGACTCAGCCAGTCGTTGATTTGCTCCAGCAGCCAGTCAAACAGCACTGAATACAAGGCTTTGGCAATGGCATCTCTGCATGCAGGAAACAGCTTTTAAAAAACTAAGTGTTCATTTTATCATTCGAGCTTTGTTCTGGATTTTCTGTTAGGTTTTTTAATTTGGTGAAATTATTATTCCTATAAACACATTGAAGCAGTTACTACTTCTTAAATACATACATTTTACACTGGACCAGAGTTTTAATGTCTTTCCAGCCATCAGTAAAACAGCCTTCAAGACTAATAATGTGCAGTACAAATCTCCAGGAGGGGTGGGGGGGGGCACGTTTAGCCCTCTGTTTACAGCCAGTTTTTCACTTTCTGTTTTTAGTTGGGCCCTCATATGTGATGGTCTCAACATAGGAAGACACAATAGGAAGCACTTGACTGATGATGTGGTCACAAACCTCAGTGCCCTTTGTGACATCACAATGGAATTTTTTGTTTTAGCACATCTTCTAAAGAAAAGTGGAGAAGAGGAAGAAAACATTTTTCTTAACCTGGATTCAATGGCACTTTCAACAGACAGGGGGCAGTATATCCTGTCATAGATGGTCTCCTGTGAACAGAGGAGATCATCGGTGTTCCTGTCTGTGAGTACAAATGTGATGGGCAGCCAAACGTGCGCTGCTACTGACTGTGACTCTGTGGGTGATGACGGTCTGCAGTGCCTCAGAGGAGATCTGCAACAAGCATCCCACCCTGCGTGCCTCGGCCTCACTGAAGATGCGAGCCACCTCAAACGACTCGCTCTGAAAAAAAAACCCACCTACACCAGTTAATAACATTGGACCTGTCTGATTCTCAACCTCTGTTCCACAAACACAGACCTCATATGAGCTGAAACACATGTTGCCGAGCTGCAGGATGGAGGACAGGATGGCCCAGATGGTGGAGATCTGATCGGCGTGCAAACCAATCGTCTCGAAGCAGCGAATCAGAAGCTGGAAGTCCTGCTTGTCCTGCTTCCCCTTCAGCTCACAGGAACCACCCTAGAGGAAGACAGTGGAAAGTGCCATTACGGAGCGAAAGAAGTGAGGTGACTGTCTAGGATTTTTTAGGTTATTTTTTTGTTTCGTGCACTTGGTTTAGGTAGTAATAGGTCTCGGCTCCCTGCAGGTAGAGCTCCTGTTTGTCCCAGTCGTTCAAACCAGCTAGTAGCTCGTAGAACACATGGTAGTTCCTCTCCTCTCTGGCCTACAAGGGACAAGAGTGTGAAGAACAAGACAGTAACTTTGACTGGCTGATTTGGCTGACTCTTCTTCTTGAGGGAGAATAGCAACATTGTAAACAAGAGGATAGGAGAATAGAAATGAAGAGCACGTTTCAAATCAATTAAAATATACCAATGCCGAAAAAGTGACGGCTCAAAGTCTTTCGGCTGCTATGACTACTTGCATTGCTAGTCTACATCAAAATTATGTTTTGGTAAATCGAAGAGGGTGTTAATTAAAAAAAAAGAGAAATAAAATTAAAATGGCTAAAAATGATAGAGGAAATATATTTTATTTGTTTTTAGGTGAGTGTCCTCTATGAAGCTTTTACTGATGTTTCTGGAAAAAGTGGATTAAGTGTTTGTTCCTTTAAACTGTCTAGTGTCTATTTTATATGTTTTACAAGGACTGCAAAGAATAACAGCCAATTCAAGTGACGTCCATGCTCAGCACAACGCGTTCAATCTACTCACCTGAAAGACGACCCTGGACTTCTCCAGGAGGTATTTGGACAAAGAAGTCCCCACAACAACTCCGCTGTCCAACGCAACGACAGGCGAAATCATACACAACAGTCCGTCAAACCAGGGGCAACAGATCAAAACATGGATATCTCTCTAAGAGCGTAGCGTTGGGTTGACTCACTGGAGAATGTGGACGTGGAGGTACTTGCCAAAGCGGCTTGAGTTGTTGTTGAGGATGGTCTTGGCATTTCCAAAACTCTCCAAGATTGGAAAGACTTCCATTGGCTGCTCAACCGGGGAGGGAAGTTAATCAACAAAAAAAAAGACAAAAAAAGACAAAGGCAAAAAATAAGGGAGGACAAATAAAACAGCCGGGTCTGACAAAAACAACTTTGCCATCCCGACATAAAAAGCACATTGACAAGGTTGTCACAGCCAGAAAATTACCTGACGCAGGTTGTCATTTCTGCCCTGATACATGGAACTGAGGTAGTGGACTATCAGCTTGGTAGCTTCTGTTTTTCCTGAACCACTCTGCCCACTACATCAGAAATACAAATTCCTTCAGATATAAGAGGGCTTACCAGCCACGCCACCCTCAACCCCCCCCCCCCCCAGGTTATCAGGTTAAATGGCAGAGAGATGATATTCAACATCTGTCGGACAGATTCATCAAGGTTTGGGCCTTTCTACAACAGAGGCTTAAAGTTGAGTGAGTTGTTAGTATCTTTTACATCACTTCACTTTATTTTCAAAGCTATTATTTTGTTACAAAAACATTTAATGCCGAGCTACATTCCTGAAACAACTTCTGCGGATATCACAATACTTATAATATTCATGCCATTTTTTTAGGTAGCAAGCAACATGTTTATAGGTTGCACATTATGGGCCTTGATATCTAAAAAAAACCCAACCATATTTACCCCTCAAAAAAATACCTTTCACACATTTGGAAGAGGAATATAAAGAAAGAAGCCCTTTAGTAATGTTAGATGGTGGGACAAACCAGAATCGGGTATCGATGCCCTTTATAACATCACAAAGGGTCGATGTTGAGAATTGCATGCTTCAGCACACTCTCTCTTGAGTGAATGGAACCGAGCCAAAATACATTACAAACGTGCATCTCCATCTTCAACAACAGCACAACCTCACCGAGGATGTAGCCCTAATTAAGAGTTAAGTAGGAAAATCTGTTAACTAACATTTATTTAAAGGCATAGTTCCAAAAGTTGGCAAATTGGCCGAATACCACACTCCCTATGAGTAAGTGCATTCCCTTATTGTCAGCGCATGTCGGTATCCTGGGCTCAGAGACGCAAAATCCTGGCGCACTGTACAGGCCTCCCTTCTTTAGAAATCATCAAATACACAATTCAACAACTCCAAAACACAATCATTCACAAGTTATAACCTGCACATGGTGTAGCGGTTTATATTTCTAGTTATATTAAGTTTTAAAGATTTATCCAACACTTGTTAATTTAAAATCTGGGGTGCCAGTCAGGTTGTACCTGACAAATCAGTTTTTTATCAGTTCTGTTTGTGTAGTTTTCTTTTTGTTCTAGGGTTTAAATAAAAAAAATAATATATAACTTAATATATAATTCAAACCCCCACAAAGGATGATAAGTATAAAGCTTAACAACCAAAAAAAAAAAAAAACATTAATGAATCCCAACACATTTGGCTCTTTTAAATGCAAGTATATTGAAACAACAGGTAACCAAGGGAGGACTGCAGTCTCACACTGGAAGTACGGTGGGGTCTGAGGGGATCGTTACAGTGGGTGCCGAGCCTACTCTAGGCAAACTGTCGAAATGTTGAACTATCACTTAAATGGATTGTTTTACTCCTACATTGCAACACGTCTGCAAACTGTTTTGTTTTTGTTTTTGTGCATGCACACTCATTGTTAGTTTAGGAAATACCATGACACTATCAGTCTAAATATAAGCTAGACTTTATATAAACAAACATCTTTATCAGTTACATATGCTGGGAAAGAACACTCGTTTTTAATTCCTTCCTTGTTGACGTTTTTATGTCATATTATTGTTGGCCACGTCAAGCTGCCAAATTCATTTAACCAAAATTCAAACTCCATTTTGGCAGACAGGCCTGCATACTGAGCGTAATGACTGTTGGGAACCAGTCTGATAACACTGATAACGTCATCATTCTGGAGTCATTACATTCACTCTTCAGTCTGCAGCTCATAATTATTTGTGAAGCACAAAAGGGTCTCATTTCACTGCCAGTTAAAACTGAGATAGGAATTAAACGACAAACAACTAAGAAGGGATCTTAAACTTTCCAGCGTTTGGCTCTTCTCAGACTATTGGAAGAGCAATAATGAAAAGCTCATCATGACCTATTAATCTTTCAAAGTCAAGGTAAATTAGAAACACTTAGGCCCATAATGTTTACTTAATGAAGTAAAAGTAAAGAACAGTGTTGCTCCTGTTCACTGAATCCCATTTCTAATTGTCTCTGCCGTTTAGCCCCTCCCTCTTGAGAGAAAAAGGAGAAAAACCTGTTAAACAGAGGGCTAGGAGACATTTTTTATTATGTTTTTCAAGAGTATGGTTAACACAGTCTAGGCTAGCCATGCTGATGTCACGATCGCGAGTTAATAGTAGCCAGTCAGCTAATTGCAACATCACCAGGTGTGAATGATCGCTGACATTACATTTAAATTATCTTTTTTTTTTTTTTTTTTTTTTTTTTAGCATATTTTAGATTTGTCTTAAACCACATAATAGTTTATTACAAGGGAATGCCTATACTAGAGTATGTGAGAAGAGCTGACGACTGCATGTTGGCAAGGTCCTCTTATAATGCAGCTAGTAAAAGGTTGTCCCATTTTGTAAACACTCCCCTTGACTTTCAAGAAGCGTTGGAAATGGTAGGAGGAAAAAATGAGAAATGTGACAGGGCCTTAGTGTCCTGTGAATTGAAACTAAGTGTTCTTCATCTCACCTTATGATGATGCACTGCTCCTGGGCCGAGGCCTGAGATTGGCTAAAAGCGGCATCAGCTATGGCATAGACATGGCTGAGAAGAAGAAGAAGAAGAGAAAATACCCAGAGGGAGACAAGTGCTCCACATTCAAAAAATTCATTGGTACGACATATTCAACTGAATGGAACCCAACCCAAATATTGGAGGGCTGTGTGAACCAATGGCTTACGGTGGGTTTCTCTGCTTCTCCTTGCCCTGGTACCGCTGCCTCAGCTCCTCTGTGTAGACATTCAGAGGCTTGAAGGGATTAATGGACAGCAACATGTTGCCAATGTACGTCTGTGGAGAAGAAAGAAAAGGCATTGCCAAAACCAAAACCATCGCTCCTGATCCTTGGAACCAAATATGACGTGTTTGCTTGGCAGCTGGAAGATTATTTCTATCCTGAAATCTTGCCATCTTCCAAAAGAATGTTGTCAGTTGGTCTTGGAAGTCTGAAACCAATCAGCTTCATATCAGATGTGATGAAACCAAGCAGCAGCTGCTGCAAAACGGCAGATTGCCACAGAGAATGGCCATGTTGACTGACGGCAGGAAGCCGGTAACTATGACCGTGCTGAGGAGATTAGTGCTGTAGGTGTTTATTGGTTTGTTTTCCTTGAGGAAACAAACATGTTACCAATGGTTTGCCCTGTTGACACATGCTGTCAATGGAATGCAAGTCTGATTCAGAACACTATTCTCTGCATCAGTTTAGAAGCAAAAATGTTGTGTATTCTCATGCACAGTTGTCCAAACTTACATAAATACAGTCTCGATGGAATCTTTTCTTCAGATTCAGAAGCACTGAGCTTTCACACACCTCTCTGAAAACAACAGACAGACAGGTAAAAAGTTAGTGCAAAAACACTATCTTGTGCGTTTGTGCATGTGTAGACTTACTCCAGCTGCGACAGATCTTCAACTTCATCGACCTCCACAGATCTTTTGCTGCCAGGCATGGCCACCTGAAGAGAAAGAAACATGAGCAGAGATGAGAACATTTGGAACATCTCTGTCCCTTCATCGAGTGCAGGCAGATTCTAAGCTCTTACCGCCTTTGAGCAATCACCTGTCCACATAGCTAACATGTTTTACTTATTATCTTAAAAAAAAACCAAAAAAAACAAGTTAATGAGCCTTTGGCGACAGCCCCGTTTGTTGAGGATGTGTTTTGCGTCTGCTCTTTCCCAACGCCAACATCCAGCTCCACTAATTTTCCACAGTGGGTAACCAATCTGCGTCCATGATGGAGCAGCGTGTTAGCTGATATTCTGCAATCTCATAGCGGCGTGCACCGCTGCGCTGTAAACCCTATTGTGTTTGGATTCGGGAAATAAATAAACCATCAGCGAGTCTTTTATGTCCTTTTGTTCTGCATTCCTTTAGGCTATAAGTGATGAAGTAGAAGTGATATGCTGACACCTCAACCCTTGGATATTTGAAAGCCTTGCATTACGCCATTTTCAAGTTGAGTGTTCAAATTTGGTTGGAAACCACTTTGTCTCTGTAAGTTGGTCATGACAATATGATTTTTGCCACATGGCAAGAGACAGGAAACATCAAGTATGTGTGCTAGATAAAGCCAATCAATTAGTCATTTATTGCCATTCCACTCCGGGCAGACCAAATGGAACTTGTCTCTATGATTTGACTCATGTATTTATCTTTGTAAGAGTCATACAGTGTGTGTAAATGATGGATATGACTTTGAATAAAAAATTGGTGGGTGGGTGGATGGAATAAAAACGTTATCAATCACGTTCAAGAAGATCAACCGATTTGTGGCTGCTTGATTTCAGCCATCTTCTGCTGTGAGAGTAAAATTAGCCGCAGGCCACCTTGAGGCAAACCTTTATGCACCATGAGTCCGTGTTGAATGTAAATTTCCAGTTGAGGGTACAGTAGAAACACTGTTTGTTGTCCACTGAGAAAAGCCTTCAGTAACATTTCTGGGTTATTATTGTCCTGCGGAAAAAACTCAAGTTCAGATCAAACTTATGGCAAAGAATATGATATGTCCCAATTGAGATATTTGAAAGTAGGACTTTACGGGCATCAAGTGAAACACATTGGTGTAATTGCTGTATAAAGGGGTCAAAAGTCAAATAAATACACCTTGTGATAATTGTCTAAACAATACCTGCGTGCTGACTAGTCGACTCTCCAACATCTCTTGGGTAGGATCCTCAGATTCCCAGGGTCCCCTGCCATTGTGAGCAGGAATCATCAGACCTTGGCCTCCATCATCGTAGACGGTCCATTTGGTGAGCTTCTCCACTGTTTGGTGGGGCAACAGGTTCTCTGCACGCAACCAATCCTGGACCAAGTTTAGCAACAGTCAGACAATAAAAGAATGACCATAATCACTGAACAACAAGGATTAAAATTTAGCTGAACCTTCTCATCATTATTTACTACATTAGTTACATTCAATGAAATAAGATCACCAAAAACAAGTTTTGAAATTAGTGGTCCATCATATCTCTATTGTTACCTTTTTATCAGGACTAAATGTGGTATCTTTGGATATAATTTTCAATTTTTTTCCTCTCGATTTACAAGGCTCATGTATTTTTGATGAACTTTCTTGCTTGTGTTACTTTGGAATTGGAATATCCATCAGAAAAAAATGAACAAACAAGACAAATTGATGATGTTGTGTTATACTACATAACTACAGCCAACAACCACATGGATAATAATTGGGCAAGGTATGACATCCCATCCCTCAACCAGGATTTGGCACAGGGCAGCCAACGTGAATGTTGAGGTTACTCTCGCACACAGCACCAAGCTACTTCATTTTCTCTATTTCCCTATTCTGGAGGTCACCTGTGATAACAGTGGCTCTGTGGGGCCATTTGGGGAGTGGGATTAGGTCCCAGATTGTGGATATAAAAGATTTGCCTCACTCTGCATTATACTGCCCACACCAAAAGCTCTTCCTCCATGAATGTAACAGTGAGCAGTGTTCTTCAAGCTAAATTTTAAACTTTTTAAACTTTGTTCAATGTACAATTAACAGGTCTTATCAAATTAATAAATGCACAGATTATGAGCTCACCAACCGGTTTGTGCTGTTTATTCCATAAATGTACAGCCATGGTGAGAAAATTGAACAAGCTTTTAAATGACCACCACCTTAAATTCTAATAAAACAAATAAATGATAATATAAAAATGATAAATATGATACCATCTTATAGCATAGTAAAAATGCTAGTCGTAATAGTTCAACATCAAAAAGATAACACATACTTGAGGGTCTCCACTCATCCGAGGGTTCCCAGTCCAGTGTATCTCTGGTTGGCCTATACCATAGATGTCCTCTTCGCCCATCAGTTGGGCTACTTCCCTGTCAGCCTCCTCTTCATACAAGGACCGGACACCTGTGATCCCCGTAACTGGCTTTGCGTCTGAGAAGGGCTGAGCGGAAGACCTAGGAATCCCAACTGCTGGCTCCCTTTCTGGGTCTTGTCTCTTGGCCCGGTTGGGCCCTACTGCTCCCCCAGAAAAGGAGATGTTGTTCAGGTTGATGTGGGAAGGGTCCAGTTTAGCTCTTGCAGCCAGTAAAACACTGACTCCACCTTGATTTTCACATTCAGGCCTCCTGTTTCTATCCTCAATGTTGGATGAAGCCTCCATTGTCCCAATGGAATGAGGGCTCCCGTCTGTAACATCTCTGCCTGTTGTCAACCCTCCCGACAAGGGATTCTTGATGGACTTTAGGAGGCTGAGGTCGGGTTTGACAGGGAGCACTAGCCTCGCACCTGGTTTTGGAGGCTTTGGCCCAGATGTGGTGGGTTCCCCGGGTGATCCAGTAGTACTAGATGAAGTTGAAGATCCATGGGCTGCCTGGGGAACCTCAGCTGTCTTTGGCTTGCCCAGTTTGTTCATCCTGGGTAACACCACAGCGTATTTGGCCTCTCCATCCTTCTCGTCTGTTGGCACACCTTCCACTCTGTCCCCTGCCTTGCCCACATTCCAGGTTTTCTCTTTAGACATTTTATTGTCATTGCTTGTACTCAATATACTGCTTTTACTGGCAACTCTCATGGCCATTTTGCTTTTCAGGATATTACCCTTGGATTTTTTGGGACCTTGTTTCTGTTTTATTGTCCTAGTAGAAAGCCAGCGCGAGATTCCAATCGCTTTGGTCCAAGCAGAAAGTGTCTTCTTGAAGTTAAATCCCCGTGGTACTTTCTTGTGAATCCAACCAGAAACTCTACGCAGAGTGGTGATGCTTTTCCTCCGCCCAATTAAATGTTCCCTACCTTTGCTTGATTCTTCATCAAGGGTCCCACCCTCTGAAGTTTCTTCATCAGGCTTTGCCAGGATTTTATTTGCTTTGTTCCTGAGTGATGCCATCTTGACTTTCCCCAAGAGTGAATTCTGTTGGCGTCCTTTGATGGCACCTCCGGTTTCTTGTTGCTTCTCACTCTCCAGAAGCGGTTTCAAGTCTTTACCTTTGTTTTTCAGAAGCATAATGCGGTTTTGGCCGTTGATGGCTTTGGTCAGCGTTGGTCTGTCCTTTACTGCTTCTTCATCATCTGGATCAGTTGTTTCAGCTTCTATGGGATCATCACTCTCCTTAAAATTCTTGGTTTTGTTGGATTGTTTTACCTTGCCTTTTGATGTCTCAGCCTTGCTCATGGATGTACCTTTTTGTTGTTGCGTCTCCTCTGTAGAGGAAACAGGTTTTTGTGGTTTCTTTTTGTTCTTTTTCTCTTCCTTGGCTCTCTGCTTTGCTTCCTTTCCTAACCTCTGCTTCTCAGCTTTGGCCTTTTGCTTCTCAGCCTTCTCCGCCTGCTTATCTGCCTTTGTTTTTCTGAACATCTTGAATGTTGACTTCTGCGCAGGCTTAGGAGGACGTGAAGCCTGCCTTTGTCGTCTGCCGTTTTTATCTGCAGCAGGCCTTACACGTAGGTCTTCCTGGCTTATCTCCTGGTCTTCACCCCCATCACTGATTACTGCCTCAGATATTTCAGCTTCCCTACCGTTGTCTTCCTCCTCTTCTTTACTGGATGAAACTGATTTGACCTCGGAGTCACTGTGAGATGTCTCAGAAAGCTCCTTGTCGGTACTCTCGTTCCTTGTATGTTCCGTATCTCCTTGAGTACCTGAAGCCTCAGTGCTTTCCTCGCCGCTCTGTTCACTCCTCTGCGTCTCAGCTGCCTCTTCACTGCTACGCTGCTCCTCCTCCTTCTCATCACCACTTAGTTCCTCGTCTGTCACCTCCGCTGAGCTTCCTGCACTGCTCTCAGATTCCTCCTCACTCTCTGTCACGTTGCTGTCCCTCTTCTTTTTCGGCCGAGTTGAAACGTTTGAAGGTGAATCTTTGGAGGCACTGGGTCGTGCGGTCTTCTTGGTGCCGTTTGTGACCTCAACATCAGTCTTGTGTTTTAAATCTGCAGATCTCTCTTTGCCTAATTTGTTGTCATCCTGTTTGTGTTGCTCCTTTGGGCCTATGTTTCTTTGTATGTTTTTATTTCGATCAGCTTTTACTCTTCCTTCCCTCTTCACTGTACTTGACGTAATATCCAAAAGTGGTGAGGTGCCTTTATGTTTTTGTTTTCCATTTGGCGCTTTACTTGGGGACTGTATTTTGGAACCGTTCTGTCTGCTAATTTTCAGTTGATGTTCATTCTTTGGTTGCTCAGACTTCTGCATTTTCCCATTTACTTTACCTTTTGACTTGACTGGAGACATGTTTGCAATAGGTAGGAAATTGCCTAAAGAGTGACAATGCAATAAAAGTGAGAAAATGTAACGTTTAGACAGAAACATTTCATACAGAAACGAAACATGTTCCAAGACAAAGTGTATAAACATTTTTCCTAAAATTAATTTTAAAAAAGAAAGAAAAAGAAAGAAAGACCGGTGCCCCCAACAGCTTTTGCCGATAAACCGAGACTGACGTGACCAGCTACCGTTACATTCCATGACATGTTGCTGTACAGCCTATACACCGCGGGGGTAGACCAGTCAGAGCGCCCTCGACGTGTAATATAGCTTACCAGGCTACTCAGGTGAAACCCAGGCGTGGCGGGGGGGTTGTAAAGGGCTCCGGCTTGTCCTCAGGAGCTGGTGTCACTGATGCAAACTCGTAGCAGTGACGATGAGAGGAACTTAAGGGACGTTGCACACAAGTATCCCACCCACTCACATTGTTGATAAGGGCTCATGGCTACATGTGCAACACAAACCCAGCAAAAGTTTGCATGCGGTTTTATGGGGCCATACAATGCCCACGTTGAACAAAGGGGGAGTTAGCATGCACGGGCGCGTGCCCGCACGCAAACACTGAGTGCCCTCTGAATAATACAGCTCTGATGCTGTTCAAGGGGCCAGCTGGTGAATGTGTGAGAGGAAAGGTGAGAGGTGCAGCGTGAAGTGATCAACAATAGGCGATGATGCAGGAGAGAACGAAGGAGAGATATTCGAAAATGGGAGCAACAAGGGCTTGATTACCTGGCTGTTGTGTGACGTTGTGCACTGGAATGCAGGTCCTATCTCATCTCTCTCTCTTCTTTAAACATCTCATTGCAGCCCAAGCTTATGTAGTTAGACGCTTTTGACTTTATTTTTATTTGACTTTTATTCACCATTTGCTTTTCAGACTGAGCATTGTTTTTTTAAAGGCGTTAAGTTTGTTTATGTCACTTTCTTTTTCATGCTTTCGTTGATCAATTAAATGCAGATTTAAATGTGTTAAACAATTCTGATTTAAAAAAAGAATCACAAAAAATATGTTTGAGGATCCCATAACAAACCAGTTTTAAATATTTGATTTCCAACTTGGATTCCAGTGGAGCATACAGCATATTTAGCCCTGTGTTTGCAGCCTCCAGAAAAAAGGCTTCGAGCTAAAACTGATGTTTTGGACGAGGTGGACTGAGAGTAGAAAAGTTATGGCTGGAGGAGTTGTCAAACACATACGAACATTAGATAGATTTTTTTCCAAGAGTTTTTCCAGAAGTGATTTTCTGAAAATAGGAGCAAACAAACCTTTTTGTGATCAGAAAGAAAATCATATCAGCAGCAAGTGGTTAAACATAAACTCTAACAAATAATCTCTCCAGTCGTCATCCTGGGTTCATTTATAACCCGTTTCATACTTACTACATACTACAAAAAAAACCTGTTGTTGCCACGGTTGTAATTCTTGTAATCTTTGTTCCCTTAACATTGGGCAACATTAAAAATTAACCCTACTCATGTACAGAATAGGGGCAGCAGTACAAAATCCACCTTTCAGCAAAACATTTCAAATCATTGAGCATCAAATTGACCAAAACAAGGTGCATCAGTCTATAACAACACGACTAGAATCCTGAAAGGCCCAAGTACCGAAATGGCCATTTTCTAGCTCAGTAAACATCACACAATGCACACAATGATTGACTTGTATTACAACATCATCCTCCAACAGAACTGCCAGTGTGAGCAGGCGGTCCATCAGTCAGGTGTGCACATGGCTTCAGGTTGCACCCAAGCCACCACGGCTTGAGGCAATTAGTGGACAAAGCGCCTCATTCTATAATGGATGACCAAAACTCTTGGCTCTGCTTGTATGACAACCGATCCCCTCTCCTTATCCACTTGGCCACAGATGGCCCGGCCACTGCGGCACAGTCACAACTAGAAGTTGTTTGAATTACAGTCGATGCAGGATGTGGAGGATGTAAATCCTCATTCTTTTTAACTGTGGAAGGCACTACATCTGTAACCCAAATAAGTACATTCACTTAATGCAAGTAAGCTCAAAACTTGAGAAATGTCTCGTAATTTCTTTGTTGCATGGCCACAATGAATCATTCTGAAAGATTGAAATGTCAGTTGAGTGAGGGGAGAAAAAAAACCCACACAAGACCTTTTTTTTTTTTTTTGGTAAAAACACATTTATCAACAAAAGAACTGTAGTGTGAAGTTACAAATTGGGGGAAAGGAGAAAAAAAAAATTAGTGTTTTTAAATCAGTTCACTACAAAAATATATTCTAGGCCGACACTAAATTACCCAGCATTCTGAGAAACGGTACCAAAATATTTCCTTAGTACGATCTAAATAGCAGCCAACCCCTTTACAAACAGACCCAAGGGTATGGACTGAGTTGCATACATACAGTATATATTAAAAAACATTTCACTACAATAGCTTACAATTACATTCCTAAATTACATTATTCATTTCTGGCATAAAAAAAATGGTTTACATAAAAATAATTAAAACCAAACCCCATTTAAAAGCTGTCAACCCCCTCCCCCCCCCCTCCCTCAAAAAAAGAAAAAGAAAAAAAAAGTGGAGCCTCGTGAGCTCTGCAGTAGTGGACAGGTACCTGTGGCTGATACAGAGTGGACGGGATGGGGCAGGGCTGTGACACTTTAGAAAAATAAAGTGATAGGTTTTCAAACAGTTAACCGTCTTTTTGTTGTTGGTATCACTCATGATCATTTCCCTTGATGTTTTCTTTTGGACCAGATGTGAGCAATGCACAAAATGTTGAAACACAAGGGATGGCCAACCAAAAAAAAAGGACCCTTTCGAAGGATAAAAACAGGTACTCAATCATCTTTTCCAAGAAATGATTCCATCATGATTTAAAAAAAAAAAGAAAAAAATGGAATGACAGGAGACAAAGTCAAGAGTGAATTCTGACTGTATCTAATCTTTAAATCTGGAATTAACTTATATTATTGTGTGTGGTGAACATTTCAAGTCTTCTTTCCGTCGCTCTTTTTTTTTTTTTTTTTTTTTAACCAGTATCTCCTCCGTCTTCGCTGTCGACTTTCTCGTGGTGAATTGAACTAAATCAGGCACAACTTGCACATACATTTCAATGACAACATATTCTCAGACAGTTTAAAAAAAAAAAAAGAATAAAAGAATCACCCAATGTTCCTGTCAGTTGTGTGTCCATGTACTGGTGATGAAGCAGGGGCTCCAGGGGCTCCAGGAGACCCCGTGAGGAGAAGGCTGGTGGTGGTGATCAAGGCTTCCGTGATGAAGAAGTGGCTGCGGCTGCTACATCGACTCATAAAGCTTTTGATTACGGAGACGCAGCTTTCGGTTGGTGGCGGCGCGCCGACTAATGCCTGGTTTGGTCACGTGTCAGGAATGTGCTTTTCTTTTTTTTTTTTTTTTTTAATGTGGCTTTTGGGGGTTGAGGAGGGCGACTCGTGCACAGCGTGTGGGTCTTCAGGCACCGGCGGCGTCACTTTGTCCTCCGACGGCCGCGTGGTGAAACTCGCGGCACTGCAGCCGAGAGTGCTTTGGTGTCTCTGCGAGGGGGGGGGGCTCTGTGTGCTAAGAGTGAAGGAGGCACGGTGGGAGGAAGGGCGGCGGGGGAGGGAGGGCAGTCACTGAGGTCAAGGGGTCAGGGGTCAGTAGTGGTTGATTGGAGCCGAGCAGGAGGCGGGAGCAGCGACCTGACTGCAGTTTTGCTTCGCTTGGCGCTCATCGTCGCGTCGCTTCCATCTGTGGACAGAAGGACGCAGTGAGCCGGCGAGCACGAGATGCATGATATCATAAAGTAGGGCAGTAGGCTGCCACCACTAGAAATGTCAAGGTCAGTGTCGTGTGACCTTTTGCCTGGCCTCGTCTTGGCCTCGTGATGCCCTAAATGTGAACAGCGTGATGAAGAGGCCCGTTTCAATCCACATTCAATCCAGGATCAGTCACTCACGTTGATGTGATTTTTCTCTTTAATGGCCGCGACAGAGAACAAGATGCTGCGCAATAAAATACTGACACTACTGCACTGAACAGTTGGGCATGTGTATTCAATGTTGTAGAGAAGGTCAAATTAAACTCACATGTACAGGTTCAAGTGCATTTTAGGTGCCTTATAATAACATTTGACCCCAAACCTGAAGATCCAAAACCCTCTCACAGCGGTGCAGACAACTGTGTCACTTTCCAACATTCTTAAAAGAGTCTAATTACTTTCTTCTCTCAGTGTCATCTTGGTATTGTTACATCACGGCGTCGATGTGTCTATGTTGCCTCACCTCAAGTGTCCAGACTTTAGGCTACAGCACTCTTCACATTATTCTCCATGGTCAGCCTGCAGGAAAACAAGCAGCTTCCATCAACAGTCAGCATTAAGGAGCCTCGACTGTTTTTATGTTCAGTCTTATTTATTTGATCAGCTTCGCGCAGACATGGTGTCAAACTCGGAACCAATCTGCCCCATCTGACAAGAAATACAGCATTGTAGAACTTCCTTTACTGATGCTGCCCCATGTCACATGATCACACCCTGTGATCAAAGCAAACGATAATTTAATGACCGAGTGGCTGACTTTTGTCAGGAATCCTTCACTTCGACAAATTCTGAAGAATCTATCGGCTTCGGGTTTTGTGTTTGGTGGTAAAGCTTCCCTGCTGTCATAGCAACATGGTGCCAACTGATATCAGCCATTTGCTGAAGTCATTAATAGTTTGTGTACCAGCTAACATGGCAGCCGTGTTGACATAACGCAGCAGATTAGCACAGGATTAATACAGCTGCTCAGGTGTCCCTTCTTTTCACACCAGGCTCACTGTACAACAAACAGTGCAGTGAGTGCAGAAGCCTTTTTTTTTTTTTTTTTTACTAAAAAGGCTGTACTGACCCTTTTGTCTCCTCTGAGGGCATCGGAAAACTGGAATTACACGATGAACGATAAGAAATAGAGGGCAGCCCTCACAACTGACTATCTGAGACTTACGTCTGGTCTCCTTCTAGTGACTTCTGGATCTCCTGCAGCACTTCTGCAATGAAGGAAGGAAACACACAAACGGAACAGAAACATGGCAATAACTAAATCACGTTTTTGAAACGCATCATGGGAGAGCTGGACACACTGGGACTCAGTCCACACTGGGACTCAGTCCACACTCGACATGCACTGGAAGCTGACAATGAAAAAGGGGGGGGGGGGGGGGGGTGCAGGACTTGATGGCGGCTGAGGGGCTGCAGCCACGTGGTGAGGTGCAGGGCTCTTAAACAGGGCTACGGGTGGGTGGGGAGGGGGGGAGGGGCTTCACTTGGACTACACTGAATGGTCTGGCTGCTCTCTGGTACTCACTCTCGTCATTCAGCAAAGCATGCTCCATTACACGTCTAGCAGCACTTTCTGCAAGGAAGGAACACACAGGGGGAAGCAGGCAAAGGAGCAGTCAGTACACACAGCCATCATCCACTGTCTGTGTGTGTGTGTGTGTGTGTGTGTGTGTGTGTGTGTGTGTGTGTGTGTCAGTATCTGTGTGTCCGTGTGCGTCTGTCTGTCTGTGCCTGTGTGTGTGTGTGTGTGTGCGTGCCTGCGTGCGTGCGTGCGTATATGTAAAACAAAGAGCACAAGCAGACGTGTGTGCATGGACAGCGGGGTTCTATCAGCCAGCAGCACGAGCACGTTCACGAGGCGACGGCGAGCAACGCCGCGTTACCTGCGTCCTCTGCGTCCTGCCGGGGGTTCCTGGAGGGAGACGGACAGACGGGCAGGTTAGCAAGCGGCGGCGGCGGCTGAGAGGGGAGCGAGGCAGCTGCAGTGGATACGTGCCTGTGAGGGGACGAGGCTCCGTCGAGCTGCCGCCTGCGCTGGCTGGCCGCCGAGTGCAGGGGCGGCTCCACCAGGCAGCGAGGCTCCACCACGAAGCGCGTGGACAGAGAGAAGCGCTCAAACTCCGAGGGGGAGATCAGGTAGAACCCTGCGGGGAGGGGGGGTAGGGGACAGAGGTCGGTGGAGCTGCCAGGCACCAGCGGCGCATTCACTTTTCTATATGGACAGCAGCTACAGCAGCCCACTGCTGTACTTTGAAGTCTATTTAAATGTACAATAATTCGAGGCATTTACTGATATACATCTGCATGTTTAACTGTATGTATGAGATACACTTATGCATGTGCTTCTGTGTTTCTATATTTGAATTATTTATTTATATCTACATCTATATTATGAGAACTTTATTGTTCTCTCTCTCTCTCTCTCGTTTCCGTTTCACCCCAACTGGTCAAAGCAGATGACCTCTGACCCTCAGGAGCCTGGATCTGCTCTGGGTTTTGGAGGAAATCCGGATTGGAATGAAATGAAAAAAATCTATTCTTTATTTTTTTTGTTGTTCAAATTGTATTTGAAACATCTGGTATAAAAAAAAAAAAAATACATAATTTAGGAACCGGAATTAAAATATTTGGAGCGGAACCCAGCCCTGCCCGACTCAGCAGTGACAGCGGCACTGACGTGACTTGGCTTGAACCAGTCAGTGTGTGTGGTGCCGTGTGAGGACACTGTGCCTCGCTCTCACCCTGGCCGTGCTTGGTGAAGACGCAGGACGCGATGCCGCTGACGTCCTCCTTGCGGACGCAGGGGTAGTGCACCTGCATCTTGACGTGTGGCAGCGACACCACGTGCAGGTCGCCCTGATTGGTCAGGACCACCAGGCCGCTCTCGCCGTAGTCCTCCGTCCGACTGCTGCTGAACCAGGAGACGCCCACCCGCCGCACTCTGGAGCCGTCGATGGCCGTCAGCTTCAGCTTCATCTTGGCGCTCACCTTCGGCAGGGTGAAGACCTGGGCGGAGAGGATGAGGAGGGGACAAGAATGGACAAGGGGAAACAGAGATAGATCGCAACACAGACGCTTGTCGGTTTCGTGAAATCATAAAGTGGCTCCTTTTGATCACTTCGGTCGGAAGCAACTTAAGATTCGCGGCGCAAGAATGTTGCTGCAGCGCTGCCCCAACACAGACGTACATTGAATGAACGTTCTTAGAATTGAGTTGTATTTGTTTGAATTTATCACTCCTCCACTAGACAGAATGACAGACATCATCAACTATAGAGAGCAATGTCAAAATAAATTTGGCTTTGTTTGAAACAGCGCTGAGGTCAAATCCCAGAGGGACCAAACCCTATCAGACAATGACCGACCGCACAGCGAGCTGTCAACTCTGAAACACAACTTCCCATTTGCAACTTGAAATGTCAGGTGACAACGCAGAATGCCAAGAGTCTAACTGACACGCACACACACAGTATCCTCAGGTGCACTGTGCACACAAACACTAGACAAATTTGTCTATTCTAATTTGAAATTGAAAATACAGGTACAGTTGTGGAAAGAAGTTTTTGGAAATTATTTTGTGCGATTCAGAGGGCGCACACGAACGAACGGAAATTATTTAGTTTTTTTTTATTGTCAATAAGACAAAAAAAAAAAGTGTATGTTTGTTAAATGTTTGTAGGTGCACTAAAATAAACTGAACTCTGAGACTTAAGTGCAATACAGGGCATCACACGTTGCCCCACCACTGTATACAATAAAAAAAAGAAGAAAAAAAAAGATAAGCATTGCATCACATCCTTTTATATGGTCAAATTGCATGAAAATGTATATGAACCTGCAGCCCATCTACCAAGCCTTCCTGCCCTCTAGAGCAGCGCCATGGACTGACCTTGAACTGCTCCTCTGACACCACCAGGAGGTGGTGTGAGCCCTGCATGTCTGGCGAGCGTGCCAGGTCGTGGGCCACTTCCAGGGGCTCGGGGAGGGGAGCGCCGTGGCCGTCCAGGACCACGATGCCGACGACGGGGGCCCGGTGCATCAGCTGGATCTCTTTGGCTGCAGGGGAGAAGGGAATGGAGCGGCACGTCTCAGTTAAAGACGGAGCGGTGATCAGAATAAACACCGAAAACCGAACTCCTTCCTTCCCCGCGCCCAGCAGCCACCTGGTTGCGCCGCGACTCCTTCCTCGGCTCTGTGCTCCATGGGGGGGATGCGGAGCATGTAGGCGAAAACGCAGCCGCCGTTGGTGCCTGCCCACAGGGAGGGCGTGTTGTGCGAACCTGTGAGAGAAGAGATTTTAGAAAATGAAAAATAAGAGGCAGCAGCTTGGGCGACTGGAGGTTGAGAGGGTTGTCTAATGCCGTGTTCCTCAATCACTGTCCCGCGGGACACTAGTGTGCCGTGAGATAATGAAAAATGATCCAATTTCACTTAATTGGTCAAAAGAAATAATACGATTCCATTGCAAAGTGACTGTGTTTAAATGGAATGTAAGCCAGTTTCCTCCCTCAATTCCGAAAGAAATTAAGACACCATGTTGTCATTATCTGGCTAGAAATTGTCATTTTATAACATTGTTTACCGGTGGTGTGCCAAGGGATTTTTTCAATAAAAGAAATGTACCGTGGCTTAAAAAAGGTTGAAAAACACTCGTCTGATGCAGTGTTTCTCAACCACTGTGCCGTGGCACACTATTGTACTGTGAGATTATGTCAAGTGTGCTGTGAAAAATGATCCAATTTTACTTAATTGGTCAAAAAAAAAAAAATTCCAATGTAGAGTGACTGTGCTTTAAAAGGAATGTGGCATTTTTTCCATTCAGGATATCAGCTTTGTGTGCATCTAACCAGGCCCAGGTGTCACACTGAGTGAGTATAAATAGATTAAGAGCCTATGTTGTCATTATCAGGCTAAAAGGTGTCTTTTTTTTTTTTCAAATGATTTTAGTTGGTGGTGGGTGTGCTGTGGGATTTTTTTCAATGTAAAAAAACATGCTTCCCTTAAGTCTGCCGCTGGGCAGCTGTGGCTACACATGTAGTTCACCATCACCAGTGTGAATGTGGTGTGAATGACTGATGGCTTCAATGCAAAAGTGCTTTGAGTGCCTAGGAAAGTACTACATAAATCCAATCCCTCGTCAACAGCTCCTTCAGGATCTCGGGACTCACTGTCTGAGAGGAAGGTGTCGGCGAAGTACAGCGTCCGCACCAGGCCGGTGAAGGAGTCGTCCGAGGAGCGAGCCTCGATCTTCCTCTGCACCGGCGCCAGCTCCATTTCTGCCAGCTCCGCCTCCAGACGAGCGTTGGCCTCCTGCAGCTGAGGGGGAGGCAGAGAGAGAGAGAGAGAGAGAGAGAGAGAGAGAGAGAGAGAGAGAGAGATCAGGGATGGAGGTGAAGGGTGTCTGAGAGGTGCGGTGAAGGGCAGGGTCCTGCCGGGTTGCCAGGTACCTTTGCGGCGTTGTTGACGTGGTGTTTCCTCAGCGAGACTCGGCTGCGTCGGATTCTCCTGAAGGACTGGCGGAGGGACTTCTTGATGCTCTTCACCCTGGACAGCGGGCCCTCCATGGCCAGCTGGTCACTGGGGTTTAGCGTGCATCTGGAAATCACAGCGAGACAAAACTGGCACTGCTGATCTGCACGACAGCTTCCTCTCAGTGGAAGACAAACTGGACAAAATCTAGTGGAAATAATACAATGTTCCAAAAACAAAACAAAGGAGACTCGAATGCTTTGGATATGGAGGTAGCAGCAATTTGGATATCTGCATTTGTATTTATATTTCTTTGTGTTTATACATTTGTATTCTATTGGTATTGTATGTGTACTTAAACACATGAAAGGTCTTAACCGAAATGACTAGAACGCTTGCTTTCAGTCGTGTCTTGTTTTGTATTGGCCATTAAAATACCCACAGAAGAAATAGTGATCATTGCAAATGACTTATGTAATGATTGACTGGTGCAATCAAACAGTCTTAGGACACAGCTGTGTGATTACAAATGTTAATACATGTATATTAAAGAGTGGATAAAAGGTATTTGTTGTGCAACCATCTGCATGTTTCATGAAATTGTGTTTTGGCAGCAAACACAGGTCACATGTGAGGCGCTGATCATTTTGGCCACTGTTGTATTTATACTGCTTTTTTTTTTCTTTTCTTTTTTTTTTCAAATAAATTTTTCTGCAAAGTTCTGTGTCTTCATCCACAACACACACAGGCCGTCTGATAAAGAAGAAGCGTATGAGAAGAAAGACAAGAAGCTCTCTGGAACAGGTTCTGCTAAACGTTTCTTGCTATCACTGAAGTGGCAGATAGTAACAATGTGTGTTTATGCTTTACTACAGCCTAAAACGTTGCAAGGAACCTGCAGCTGCTTCTCGCTACTGAAGGCGACAGTGAGAAGCCACAGTGTGCGCAACTTTGGCGGCACAGAAGTGAAAACACCGCGAGGCAGCGCAGTGAGCCACCAACCCGACGAGCAAAACCAGAAAAGCCAACGCTGCCTGTGCAAGTCTGGAAAGAGTGCCAACACTTCCAAGTGAAAGAGTGGAGGAAAGCTCCAGAGAGCAGCAGTTCTGCCCTCCTCAAGAATGCAGACGGTCGTGTGTCCCCACAGGCCAGTGCTGCATGTCACCAGTCACATCTAATGCCGAGGCCTGCGGAGGCTTTTCACACCGGAACACTCAGGTTTTTGTACTTTCACATAGAGGACGAAGCAGAACAGCTGGTTCATAACCAAGACCGTAGACCGAAACCTGGCAGTGGAAACCTGTCACGACAAGACTGGAGGCGTTGAACAGGATCAGATTATTCCCAGTGTTTGGAAACAGGGACTCGGCAGCCGCGGCTTCTGGGAAACTTTTCTCCTCCTTACTTGACGAGGACGGAGTTCTTCTGCTGGTAGTCGTACAGGCCGAAGCCGTGGCTGGTGCCGAAGGCGACCAGCTTCCACTCGGAGTGCAGGTTGAGAGCGGTGATCACGGCCGGGGGCTGGCACTGGACCAGGGCGAAGGGCTGGAAGCCCGGAGGGAACAGGACCGGCTCCTCCCGCACGTCCAGCCGAGTGTGGCCCTGAGCGGCAGGAGAGGCCAAGACTCACTTACTGACTGGGCTGCTCGGCTCACCAGGGGGTGCAGATAATAAAAGATTGTCGCAATGACAGGAAATAATAGCGGCGTGCGCTGAAAGATGCGACACGCATGGAATAAAGGGGGAGTTCGAGTGCTCACTTTCCAGCGGAAGCCCTCTTGGCCCTGCAGCAAGTCCACAACTTTGGCCTCCACCGTCTGCTCGGCCGCCTCGTCGTTCAGCTCCAGCACCAGGATCTGCAGACGCAAACAAGAGGCACAGAAGCTGAAGCGAGCGAAAGGGGGAAAAGACCCGGGCCTCGCCGACGGGGTGAAAACATGAGTAAAGTTGTTTTTTTCCCCCCGCGATTTAAGGTGCAGTAATGGGTAGCGGATCACAAGGAGAGACGGAAATATCGACCACCATTTTCTCTTGATGTGGGAGACCAGTCACCGTCACCACCGCCGCATTTGTTTCACCACGAGGCTAAAAATATTTTATACACGTCATTCTTTTCCTGTCGGCGAATCATCTGCACTCATGCAACCCTCGTCACGTCCGCAGCACCGAATAATAACTCTGAACTCGCCAGATGAGTTGAGCCAACCCACCCCAACCTGGACTAGTTACTAGTTACTGTACAGACTGTAATCATACCGGACTTATTACCCACTACTTCTTGGCATTACTGTCAATGACCTCTGTGCTCTCCCTGTACATACTGCAATCATCATAATCATTGTATATCACTTAATTCATATAAATATCATCTGTATATTTTTAACCTGTTATATTCTGTCAATACCAACAGCAATGTATATTATTCATTTCATACCTGCACTTTAAAACAACAGTTATTTATTCACTGCTAAGCACTTCTGGATGGAGGCCAACTGCATTTCTGTGACATGCGTAATTACAATAAAGTTGAATCTAATCTAATCTAATCTAATCTGAACCGTGAGTGCTGGCGTGCTAGCGTGTCTCTCACCTGTCCAGCTGTGCCTGCCACTGTCAGGTAGCCGCTGTATTTACAGAGGTGGATCTTCTGGACGCCGAGTCTCGGGTCGTCACTGTAGGGGTCGAAACAGCCAACCTGGCAAAACAAAGCAACGCAATCATCAAACGCCTCATCAAGCTAAAGACACTAGCAGAGTTATGCTTGCGCTAGAGTGAAAGTTAGTGCCACGGCTCCACTTCATTGAGATGGATCATTCACTAAAGCAAAATTCAAACATTTGTGCAGGGGAAGGCAATACAACAACCTTGGTTTGGAGAAAATCCTGATTTGAAGAGAAACGTTTTGTGCTGTGTAATGCCAATGTGAAAGCATCGGGTATCAAAAAAGTATCATTGAGCGAGGTATCAAAACTGGCACTGTATCAAAATTTTTGGAATGGTACCCAGCCCTGGTCAGACTCAACCATGTAGTAGCAGATGGTAATAGTATTTTAACCAAGCAGTTTTTTGCAATGTTGAACCGCCAAGAGCTGCTGCTGACCTTCCTGAACAGCGGCCACTCTCCTTCTGTGCTTTGGTTCATGTTGTCGTTGGGGTCCGTGTCCGTGTGGAAAACTCCGGCGGTGCTCAGCTTGTACATGGGATGCAGACAGACTCCCGACGCATCCCAGAAACGCACCGTTCCGTCCTCGTGCCTGCAAACAAACGCACAACAGGATATTGCTCAATCTCGCACAGAAATGTCCCACTGGATATGTTTTTGTTTTTTGTTTTTTGTTTTTTTAAAAAAAAAGGGGGAGCAGTGCCGACCCTGTGAGCAGCAGGTCTCTCTGCGGAGGGTCTGGCGCAAGGTTCTGGCCTCCAGTTATTGGCCACGGCTGTGACAAGACAAGGGGGAAATGAAAGGTTTAACAATAACACCAAACATCTGCTTCTTGGGCAGAAACACAGGAACGCAGCCCTGCTCACAGAGCAGCATTCCATATGTGATGAGCAGCTTTGCTTTTTCAATAGAAGCCACTGTACGCCTGGTGACCGACTGGCCAGTGCCCAGCATCTCTCAGCAAGATTCAAAGATTTCATTTGTCACACGTCACGTTACATGGCAGTGAAAGGTTGGTGTGGCAAACCCCAACGTGACTGTGCGTGAAAGGAAGAAGGCGTAAAAAGAGAATTTAAAAAGAGTGGCAAGTGGCAGTTAAATAGAAGTGGTACTAATATACAAAAAGAGATAAAATAAACAGAAATACAGATTAAAAAGTGGCAAATACGGATAAGGGTGACTCAAGTGTTATGCAGTACTAAAGAAAGCTATACAATATGATATAATAAGTTGCAAACGATGGAACGTAAAAATATGACACTATACCATTATAACATATATTGATAATAATGATAATAATAATAATAATGATAATAGTATCTACTATCAAATCTGTTACACTGCACTTAAAAATGTTAACTCAAAAAAAATAAAAAGGCCAGTGCTTTATTTCCATTGACTGATTTAATGTGAATTAATAAGGTAAGATGAGGCGTAGATACATCATTTTAATTTTTCTTTGGGTGAATGAGCCCAAGAAACACTTTGGTCTCCTCCTCCATCCAGGCTCTAGACAGATGTGTTAACATTAGCGGAATGTTTGTTACGTCAGAGTTGGAAAAAAAAACGTGTTTCCATAAAACATTTTGCGCATCGAAAGACCAAAACCGCCTCCGCCGAACCTTCTAACTTTACTCTGAATTATACAAAAGTTGTTATGAACTTTGAATTGAAGTGGAAAGCGAACCGCAGCACATCTTAGCAATCGCGATTCTGAGAGGCAAACATCTGAAGCAGAAGGGAAAATAATGTTCTTATTGACTAATATTTGAAAATCACGACGCTAAACAAAAACACCGGCGACTAGAAACGCACTTGGCTACACGTCCAGCCAAAACACCCTTCAAGTGTTTTGCTGTCCCGTTCACGTCTAAGCAGGCCTGGGATACCTTCTTGGAGTAGTGCGTCTGCTGCAGGTCTCCGGTGGCCAGGATCCTCTCCCACAGTTTGAGCGGGATGGCGGACACGTGGTGCGAGCAGGTGATGGCCGAGCAGTGGAGGGGAACCAGGTACGGCGTCTGAATCACCGGCCAGCCGTCCGTCTGCAGGTCGATCACCACCAGCTCCTCCTCCACCAGCACCACCAGGGCACTGGGGTCGCCTGCAGGCCGACGAGACACGCGTACTGAGAAACACTGAGCTGAGCCAACAAGCTCCGCAATGTGGCCTCCCAACAGAAAAGCCTTCACAAACTCCAACGAGGAGAGAATTCAGCAGCCAGCAATCACAATCCGCAACACTACATCTGCGAATCTGCTCAAATCCAAACTCAAAACGCATCTGCTCTAACCAGATAAATTGCAATGCTTTTAGATACAGTTCTATTTTTAATGCATTTGGTTGTATGCTTTTTTTTTTTGTATTTAATGTGTGGCATTTTGTACTTTGATTGTTTCTACGAGGCGAACTTGAGTGTCGTGAAAGGCATCCTAAAAAATAAAATGAATTATTATTAAAAGCATCAGTCAATTAAAATCAAAGTAATAGTTTGAACAATTTTTCATACTAAAAGTTGGACCCAACCACAATATCAAAAATTTATCGGACACGAACGTCCTCGGACAATAGCTGTAGGTGTTAACAAAGAGGAGGCTGGCACAGAGAGAGAGGTTATGGGTGGAACACACACACATGCACGCATGCTTTTATCAATCTGCCAAAAGTTTCTATTCAGATATTCCAAGGAAGACAAAAGGGAAATGTTTGAATGGAACCGTTTTTACGACACACCACAGAAAAGATTATTCATTTATTTAGAGATTGTGCTTTGACATTCTCAGCTCAGGTGCAGGTGCCTTGCACACAGCTGCCTCTCAAGACTGATGAGCCAGAACGAGTCTGCAGACCTGCAGGAAGCTGCAACTTCAGCCCTCTGCTCGCTGCTTCGGCTTCCTGCCGACACTGATGTTTAGTTGAATCTGTCACGTTTAGAAAGAGACTGAACGGTGGTGGGAAGCCAAACCTGGCAGAGAGCGTCGTCATTAATGTGGGAGGTACCCCAGTGCCCTTTGTGACATCGCAAACGGCTGTTTAGCAGAACTGCAACTTTCAGCACACACTTTCCAAGTGGAGCCAGACAAAAATAAGTAAAAGATGCACTTTTTAATATGTATATTAATGATATAAAACGTGGGTGAATTGTGCACAAAGCAGGATCTTTGACTGTCAAATGTCAACTTGTGTGAACCAACAAATCCAACATTGCAATTGAGCAAATGGACTCGTTGTTGTGCGTTTGCGTTTCGCCTGCCTGTGTGCTGAGGTCCGTCTTTGATGACGAAGAAGTCGATGATCCTGGAGGTGAAGTCCAGAGCGATCTGCGTCTTGCCGTGGATGACGGTGATGCAGTGCCTGTCGCCGTAGCTGGCTCGGGGCATCCCGCCGCTGAACAGCAGGAAAGGGGGCCTGGACGCACACGCACATACACACATACACACAGAGGGTCAAGTTCAGTTCAGTTTAGTTTGCTTCCAGATTAATGTGTGACAGAGGGTCATGTGACGCATGCGAGGCGCAAAGTCAAACATTCAAAGTGATCTTACGGGAACACACACACACACACACACACACACACACACACACACACACACACACACACACACACACACACACACACACACACACACACACACACACACACACACACACACACACACACACACTTTCCATTACAGTTTCTCGCAAAATAAAAGCGATATTTCTAAAATATATTAAGCACAGTTGCGATTTGAAGGTGTTTCCACTGAATGGTGTGAAGCGCATAAGCTGTAATTCTCGAAGAATCTTGTCCCGTTAGATTTCACGAGAATTACGTTTGCTGTCAAGAACGCTTGTTCTATTTTTCTCTTTGATTACTTGTGAAAAATATTCTGTCTCCTCCTTCGTCCAATCATAACATGCGCGCAAGTGCGGGGAAAAAAAAGGTTTCCATGACACTTTTGCGATATACCTCTAAATCAACACGTCTGAAGAACCACCTCATGAGAGCGTACAAACCTTTCAGCCATATCTGAGAGGCTTTACGACGTTAAGGTGTTTCCATTACCAGTTTTTTTATCGTGATATTTAGGTTTTTGCTCAATTCTAGGCGTAATGGAAAGGCATCTACACACACACACACACACACACACACACACACACACACACACACACACACACACACACACACACACACACACACACACACACACACACACACACACACACACACACACACACACACACACACACACACACACACACACCCTTGTTGCGTGGGCAGCTGGATGATCTTGGTAATGGCCTTGCAGGGAAAGTGTCCTGCAGTGAGGAAGAGGAGAACGGCAGCAGTGATCAGCTTCACTGGAGGGATCAGGGACAGGGACAGAATCACTCTGGGCTGCGGCCGGCGCTCCGCTCTCACCGTACGGGATGTCCGACTTCTCCTCCTCGTCGCTCTCGTCTCCCTCGCCCACCGCCCAGCGGCAGTAGCTGCCGTCGCTGTGCGAGCTGATGAGGTGGCGCCCGTCCTCCGTCCACCACACGCTCTCCAGTTGCTACGGGTCACAGGAAGGGGGTGGCGCGGGGGGGGGGGGGTGGTGAGAAACTGCCAAGTTATCACCACTGTCATCGGCTGCCGTCGGCTCCGCTAGCACCGTCCCGGAGCAGCTCACCTGGGTGGCGGGGATGTGCTGCAGGGCGCACTGCTTCTCCAGGTCCCAGATGACCATGAGACCTCGGCCGTAGCCGATCACCACTTGGTTGGGGTCGACCGGGTTCTCCTGCAAGGCCTCTACGTGTTCTAGGTTCCTGCGGCCGATGTAGTCCTCTGGCACGCTGCAAAAGGGATAAGGGGAGGGGGAAGGGAGTGAAACCCAGTCGGAAGACCTTAACCTCATTTTTCCAATCGGCAGAGTCGTTTACTGGGCATCATAGATTGTTGAAGGAAATAAGACAAGCCCACATTTACTGTGCGGTAAAGTCATTTAGAAGAACTGGGTCTCTCCAATAAAAAACTACCAGGCTGTAACTGTTGTTCGTGAGGGAAATTTTGAAGTTTAAGACGGTGGCTTTTCTAATGAAAGTTTTAAAAGGAAAAGATTCTTCAATAAACACGCTGGACTGCAGAACTGGACTAGAACTTCATGCAAAGAGGCAGTTTTTGCTTCTTGCAGAGGAAGTGCAGACAGATTTCAGCTCAGCAATAAACAGAATCTGAATAAAGTGTAGATGATCAATCAGGTTATCAGACCAAAATATAAATCGACAAAAACTTAGAAATGTAATTGTCTATTTGACTCTATGAGCAAATCCAATCTCACTGGTAAGAGACGTAAAGAAACCAAAAGAATATTTAAGTATGCAACATCCTCAGAAATGAGTGCAAAACTGAAATCAGGACGACAAAAAATGATGAATCCTATGTGAGAATTTCCTCCAATCAGAAATTTACTTAAAACGAGAAAAAAAAAAACACTCTTTAATCTTTGACACGTGAAAAACTGGATCTAATAACCCCAAAAAGGTGCAAAAGTAAGGAAGATAAATCAAATCATCCTTCTTCATGCAGTGATGTGTGATGCATTGCAAACCTGTTGGCTACTTGATCCAGGCTGATGTTTCTTTCTTCCAGCTCTCTGAAGCCCGGCACCTCCACAATGAAGACGTGTCCTCCTTCCGTGCCCAGCAGCAGCAGCTCCCCCAGCGAGTGGGCCAGCACCGCCGTCACTCGGGTCACGTTGGGAAAGGCACTGAGGCCGAGAGAGAGCGGCGCAATGGTGAACACCGATAGTTGCAGGCAACACGCTTAATGCTACAACCGGGGCAGGAGAACGTGTGGCTTTTCTTCGCAGCGACGGTTTCGTCTGTGTCGCAACGTCTCTCATTAAAGCTCTGGTGAAAATTCACCTCTTTCACTCAGCGTGACGACAACACATACGAAACGGCAATTTTACTACAGGGTGAAGGCAAAATTTTCAAAACAGAATTGGTTGTGTGGTTTGAGATTTGCATTTTAATTGCAAAAAAAATTCAAAATAAAGAAAAAGTTGCAGATTCGGGGGGAAAAAGTGAACAGAGTAAACTTGGTGGAGATTTGCCTTAAGTATCAGGTGAGGAACCAGTATCGCCAACATAACACCGTATTGATCAGTCAGCTGCACCCCGACTGCTCCAGAGTGGTCCACGTGACACTTTCAGTGTGGCTGAAATATATTGAAATTTGAAAGTCCCATGATTCACATTTTCAGACGATTAGATTTTCATCCAGGACCGCAGTGGAGCAGGCTGGCACAATTGAATATGCAGCAAACAACATCTTGTCTGATCTGTGGAGAACAAATATATAGCCCTGTGTTTGTGGCATCCAGCATTTTATTTAAGCCTCCTGCTGGAGCTCAATGCTTTGATGAGTCTTTCACGTGTTTGGAAGGAGGCAACAGTAAGGTGGCTTCAAGGTGGCGGAACAAATACCTGTCTGAGGGTGCTGTCACTAACCTGGGAGAAGAATAGTGTCAGTGCCCTTCGTGACATCATCATGTGGGACAATATGGGATAAAAAGCTGCCTGTGCCTCTTACCCTGGTGGCCCTGTGAGAGTAAACCGTCCGATCTCCAGAAGTTCAGACAGTCCTTGGTGGGCTCGTAATGTCCACATGTGCAGACTGTTGTCCTCCAGCAAAGTCACCAGTTCCACCTGAACATTCCAGTATTGAAACCCATTTAGGTGGTCATTAAAATAAGTGGGGGCAAAAAAAGCTACTCAGGAGGCCATGAGAAATGATCAAGAAGTGGGGCAACTTTAAAAAGCAGAAGTGCTGCTGACTTTACCTGCTGGGGGAGGAAGTGAACCTGCGTGACTGCGGCGTTCTCGTCATGAAGGCCCATGAACTCCACACCTGGAGCTCCATACCTGAATACTGGTCAAGGAGGAAGCCTGGAGCACTACCACACAATAATCACAACGTGAGGAGGAGCAAAAATCAGCCGACCAGCCAACTGACAATACGGCAATAAGAATCAGCCAAGCAGTTCAGCCAATCACTGGTTGCACCTGCATAATGTGCCACTACTGAACAAATCCAAGCCACTCCGTAGAGAAACTACACACGATGTACCGGATACACAGCTAAACACATTTATTAGAGCGCCACCACATGTAAGATTCATGCTACAACGACCCTGAAATAGCAGCACTGATAATAATTACAACCATTTTCTCTGCATCTGTAATAATTGATACACCTGTATGAAAAAGTTGTGAAAGTGAAATGTTTTTATAGCTAAAATAGAATCATTGTTATTACTAATGTCCATGCATTCTCAAAGGTACCATTTTACCATTTTTTTATAATGTAAAGCACATTATTAGTATGTCGTGATGAAGAAATTACAATAATTATTTACAGTTGAAGTGAGTTCAGTGGTTGAATGGTCTGATCAATTTGTGATTCTGAGGGAAGCCCAATGAGACGACTCACAGTCCGCTCCAAACGGACTCTTTAGTCGTTTACATTCTAATCCAAAACAAGGATTTTGAAAGATTTCTAAAATACCTGTGTTTCCTCATTCTGATCACAGGTGGCCTAATCATTTTTAAGCACTGCACAGACACTCAGGGGTCACATCGTCAAGTGATTTGAGCAAAAACACCATAGGAAGCCTTCTGTCCTTCAGAGGCGCGAGCACGCACGCTCATAACATTCACTCAGTGATTTCACGCTGCCACCCTGCAACAATCTGCTGCATTGTGTCGGCGCACTATCCTAATGAAAGTGGGTGACAGGGTCATCACACCAGCGTGCGTCTCTGTACCAACTGGCTCTGCTGCTGCTGCTGCTGTCAATGACTGTAATTGTGTTGCAGGCTTGTGGCCTACTGACATTTAGAGACAGCCATTGTCTGTAAATGTCAGACGGTGTTGAGCAACAGCGTGGGAAATAGGAAAAAAAAAAAAAAGAAGCCAGTGCCAGGTACCAAATATTAACCAGCGAGGAGGATTCGGTGGCGTCATTTATCATCGTCGTGTTCAAACATGACGTTGAGATTCCACCCGAGGAAAACTGTTGACACAAGGCTCTGGTGGAGGATACAGTTTGATGGCCCCGGAGTGGGTGCCGATGGCCAGCAGCTGCAGCGAGGGGCTGAAGCTCAGAGCGCTGGGCTGGTGGGGGAATCCATGCTCCACGGTCTGAGGAGGACAGACAGTGACAGACGGTGACAGACAGGATGAGAGCAGGCAGTGACAGGCGGGAGGCTGCAGACAAGGAGCAGGAAGGAGGGCAGATATCGCAGAAACACATCCTTCCTGTTGTCATTCACTCGATGCCCCTTTTTGCTGCAGCTGGGATCTCATCTTGACAAGTCAGGCGGAATGACCCTGTGAAAGGGGCTCCCAAACTCAACCCACGTTTAATCTGAACTAATGGAAGCAACTTCAAAGAATCTATTAGAGCTTTTTACCATGAAAAGTTGTGTTTTAATTCTCTGATACAACTGACGTTCAGCATATTTAAAAGCAGGTGGAACAAACACCTTGCCAGGAGTGTTGTCGCCAGCCTAGGAGAGGTGCCAGTGCCCCCCTGCGACATCACAAATCGCAGATTTCGATCAAAGCAGATGGCAGAGTTCAGCTGGTTCTCCCTGTGATTGCGCGCGGTGCTTGGAGACGCCTTTGGATTGAATTAGCAATTTATAAATAAAAATGGATTGATTTCCTTTTTTTTCAGTTCCTTAAAACTGGAGCAGGCAGAAAATGTGAAGGACAGACTTAACTCATCGCTGACGAGCTCACCAGCTAGATACAGACATATAATATTGTGTGGAATACACGGTGACGGGCGTTCCGCCAAATGTGGGGCAGATTTTTAATAGGCTGAGGAAGGAAGTGAGTGTCTACCTGGTACTTCCTTTTATTCTAAATATGTTCTTAAGTGTTCAAAGCTATTAAAGTGAACAGTTGCACATTAGACACCTCAACAATTAGCATCACAAATATGCAAGTTATATGCGTTTCTCAGCACATAATGGAAAGAGAGGATACTTCTCACTCAAATAATGCAAACAAGGAAAAACGTGAAGAAAGACAAAGAAACAAAACAAAACAGCAGAGAGGAAGCTGGACAGCTCTTGCTGCAGCTTACAGCAGCAATCCTGCTGCAGGGACAATAAACTGAGGGAAAGTGTGTTGTATTGATTAGGCTGTATTCCCACACTCGATATTATTGTATAAGGCCACGCAAACCTTTTGAACACTGAAAAAAAAAATAGCTGTGATCTTCAGTTCAAAAAGAAGGTAGAACAGAGAGACATTACGAAAAAGGACTCATGACTGGACTTATTTTCCATCGTTATGAACTCCTCCTGACACTGCTCCCCAAACTCCATCTATCATATTGATCTAATCAGTGAGTGAATCAATACTTCCAACTTGATTGACTCAAGGATTTAAAGGTTCAGTGTGTAAAACTTGGCTTGATTTATGTTGTTATGTTTATTTTTATATTGGTTAATGCTTCATGTGGTGCCATAAATACATTGATAAAAGTGTATACACTCACTGTGCAATAAAAGTCATTTGGGTTTCCTACTCATAGAGTAGTTCTTATTTATATAGAAGAATATACATAGATCAAGGTTCTTGCTCCCAGTTTTTGGCCATCTGGCACCACCATATTTCTAAGGAAGCCTGGTGTGGACAATCCAGCCCGCCTTACCAGCACTATTTGTATTTAGGGTGACTGCTTGCGTCCTCAAATAAACCAACAAAGAACAAGGAGGACGAGGTCACCACCTTTGTGTCCACATAATGCCACCGTAGTTCACTGGCAAACTCTGGAGAGGGAGGGTAAGTGAAAGAAACGTAACCACTTGATGTTGCCATTTCATTTCCAAATATTACACACTTCACCTCGAATGCCATCCTGAGCCGGTTCAAACCAGTATAAGACACAGCCCTCCACCTCTCCTCTCAGTGTGTTCAGTCGGAGGTTCTCAGCATCACAGAAATCATCAGTGTCCTTCTTTTGTTACTCGGTCATATGACTAAAGACATTGCAAAATCCTTCAGTGTTGTGCTTACGGAACAGCTTCAAAGTGCGTGCAAGACAACACACACAAAACCGACGACTTTGACTTGGACAGCACAGCTTTGTTTTCTCAGCTCCCTTTGTTGTCGCCGCCGTCAGTGAGCGAGCGAGGCAGCCAATGGCTTGTGGCCTCGGACGACTTACCTTGTTGAACTGAAAGAGCTCCTGTTTGAGCCGATCCCTCTGGGACTCCTGGCCGTGTCGTCTGAACCGCTTCATCCTGTCTCAGCACCAGCGTGGAGCCTGCAGGCTCACCGATACACGCTGGAGAAAGAGAGGCAGAGGTAAACAAGACAGAGTTTAAGAATAAGAAACACAAAAAAATATATTTGGAATTAAATAATAGCAATGATATGCACAAGCCACAACTTTTATTAGGCCATCAACTTTTATTGGCCAGTAGCCACACAAGGCGACAGCCTTCAAGGTTCAGGCTATCAATCAATTGGCTGTTCAATTAGAAAATGACTGTTTGAACATTTCAAGCGGCCAAAGGGAACGGAAGAGTTAACTGTAGCTTTGACTGTAGAGCCGAGCGGAGGATTAAGCTCTTATTAGTGAAACGGCCCAAGAAGTCCCTGTTGTGTTCCCAACCCAGAGTCTAAAGTCAGAATCAGAATGTGGCGGAGGCGGGGCCAGGGGTAGAGTGTGCTCTGGATTACATGGAGCCCCAGGCCGGGTTTCAAACTCCGCCACCATCACCTGAGTGGACAGGGTGGCGGAGCTGCAAAATTCTGGGCAGGAAAAAGTCGTCCAGGGGACAAAAATGTTTTTACACTTGTGATGGGTGGACAGATTCCATCTCAGAGAGCAGAGATGAACTGGGAGATGGACTCCCATTGGCTGAACAAGTTGCGATGCAGCAAACACTAGCGGCGTTTCCATGACAAGTTTTTCGCAAAATAAAAGCGATATTTCTAACATTTCAACAAAGTACAATTGCGATTTGCAGGTGTTGCCATTGAATGCTGTGAAGCACATAAATCGTAACTCTCGTAAAATCTCGTTCCCGGGAGAATTACGAAAATTATGTTTGCTTTTGCTTGTATACATTTGTTTGCTGTCAAGAATGGTTGTTCTTTTTTCTCTTTGATTACTTGTGAAAAATATTCCGTCTCTTCCTCCGTCCAAACATCGCACGCCATTTTCACTTGAAGTGAACTGGTCACGTGACCATGTACGTCACATCCGGTGATGTACCGATGCGAAAAAAGTGTTTCCGTGACACTGTTGCGATATACCGCCATATTGATACGTCTGGAAAAACCACCTCACGAGAGCGCCAAAACCTTTTAGACACATTTGAAAGGTTTTTCCAAGTTTAGGTGTTTCCATTACCAGTTTTTATTGCGATATTTAGGTTTTGCAATATTCTAATGGCAATGGAAACGCGGCTACCGGCGGCCAACACAAGCCATCACTCGGAGACAAATGACAAATTGCCCCATTCAATGTTAATACTGCAATTAGTTTTCCCTATGTTTTCGGCTTTCAAAGCCGCACAGCTTCATGCTGTGCCGTCAGTCAACGGCTTCTTGCTTTTACCAACATATTCTAGCAACAGTGTACCTGTCCTGAACCCTGCAGAAATGCACCAAAATTCACATCTCTTCACCCCCCCCCCAACTTTTACTCAGCATACTTCTCAAAAGACCCTGGTTTGCACCGAGATGGGAAGCGGGGGATCAGCTGGGTTGAGGCTACTTTCTCTAAACTGGGCTGATGATGAAAGAAAGGAATTCTAGCGGGAGAGCCAAGCACTTCATCTCTCCGAGGGAGGGGGGGAAACCCTCCGAAACAAAAGATAAGGGGGGCAGAGGTCAGTCGGGGCAAAACTAAGAAGCCATTGTTTGGCACTCTCTCTCTCTCTCTCTGTCTGTCTATCACATGCACACGCACATGCACGTCAGTTAATGAAACACCTGCCGCACACACAGGTGATTTCCAAAGAGGCCACTCGGGAAAGACGGGAACGGAAAAAAAATGACGGTGGGAACAAAAAGAATTCCATATAATCTTCAAACTGCACATTAGCGACGACGCTGCAGACGGAGCGTGGCTCGCTAAGCTCCGTCATGTGAAGCCAGGGTTCAGTCGGCAGTCGCAGGGGGGGCTCCAGGAGCGGCCCGGCCGTGGCAGACAGAGAGGGGAGCGTCAAAGTGCAGTGAGACGTGCGATCGGCGGTGTCACGAGGCCATGACGAAGTCTTGCGCCGTGAGTCACCGTCTTCCAACCCGAGCGCGTTTACTTGAGCGGGCAGCAGGAGAACCGAGACGCCGTTCTGTTTTTATCCGACGCATCAGCAGCGGCCGGCTTGAATCACGGCCAGAGAGTTTCCAGCCGAGGCTTCCTCAAAAGGCAGGGGCGGCGTCTTTTTCTGACTGCAGACGGAATTTCTTTGCTGAAATATTATTTCGATGTCGCGCAATGTTTGCACGGAATTATTGAAAAAGTGCATAATCACGGAGCTCGCGGCCAGACTGCATCGATGTCATCGCTTTTAGCTCGCCTACCTCCCAGCCGGCAACGCTTCAATCTGGCTTTCCAAAAGAAAACTTTATTGAATTTTGAAACCAATCTGCTGTTCTTTTAACGCGGCGAGAAGTTGGATTTAGAGGCCGCAGTTAAAGTGCGACAGGAGGGGTGCAGCTCTGGGGGAAGTCAGCTGGTCACACAGAGGAAGAGCAGGAGGAAGAAAGTGGCACGAGTTGCAAACAATAGCTGCTGCTGCGGAAGAGATTAGCTGGGATTAGAATTTACGTTTGTGCTTTGGCAAGGGTTCTGAAAAGATCATTCAGAGAGACGCGCTACTGGTTTCAGCCCAGCACCGGCAGAGAGCGTGGAGCCGACTGAACCTGAAATAAGACGCGACTTCACCACTTGACTGTGCGATAGAAGATCCACCCGATCACCTTCCGAGTCTCGCTTCCTCCTTCCAAATGCTTTCTACGGGCTCTTTACCGGACGGTTCACACGTGAGATAAAACCCAGGAGATTTGGGAAGCGCTCCATCTGCTGCGCCACATTACATAACGACCAGAGGGAACATGACAGTTTGTACTGGAGTGCTTCAGAGACGAGTGGGAAAAAGTTTCCAGACAGCCTTAGAAGTTTCCTCAATCCCAGTTATTGTTCTTAAATATTTGCCAGAGATTTTTTTTTTCTGGGAGGTGGAGGATTTGGGTGGGTCAAAAGGTTTGGCAGCCTCAAACAAATAAAAACACAGTTTTGTTGTTAATTGTTAACACAAAATAAGAAAACTACATTTCTTGTAGTTGTTGCACTCTTGTACTCTGGATGTGTTTGAAAAAGGGACGTCACACTTCTGAGACATCCGGCAGCGAGCTGGACGGCACAGTGCATGCGCAGCATGTGGGTAAATGTTGGTGACTGCACGAAAACAAAGTGCACTTGGAGACTGAAGACTGATTCTTAGCGTAAACACAGTGCATCGCAAATGCACGGGGCGTCCAAAAAAAAGCAGACGGAAATTCTACTTCAAGGAACAAAACCGAAATCACTGAGCAAACTCAGAAGTCACCACAGCCAAGCGTCACAGCTGCCTCTTAAAGATCCCCTCAGCAGGTGAGACAGACAGAGTGCGTGTGTGTGTGTCGTGCCCCATGTCGAATCACTTAAAGGCCCCTGTAGCAACTGACACCCAGCTGACTAAACCCTGACCCTAACCCAAGTAGAAGCATCAACGGGCAACACGCTCGTCCCCCCAGCAGGTTGCAAGCTTGAACTCCTCGTAGACCTTGCAAGTGTGCGTGTGTGTGTGTGTGTGTGTGTGTGTGTGTGTGTGTGTGTGTGTGTGTGTGTGTGTGTGTGCGCGCACACATGTGCTGCTCCCAGCCAGCCGGGGGAAGCGGTGAAGCAGAAAGACGGAGCCCAGAGCCGTAAGGCCGCCTAACAAAGGCAGGGTGGGAGGTCTGCTTCTAAGGGCGACCATAGGAATCCGCTGATGGAAAACAAGAGCGAGAACGTCCACGCGAGGAAACAGCGGAGTGAAGGGACCCAGGATGGAGAGCCCGGTCCGCTCCTGGAAAGACGGCTTGTGCGAATTCCAATCCCGCGGCGTATTAATTGCGACCTTTCAAGTAACCTCGCAGCCGGTGCGGCGCAAATTACCCACTCGTCAAAGTGGTATTTTTACACCAGCTACTTATCACACAGGGCCCGGGCATCGGAGTGAACATCACAATTAGGCAAACCTGCAGTAAGTAACGTTTAAGGCCGCTACATCAGAGGAAGAGAGAGAACGAGAACAACATTCTCAGCTCCTTCTGAATTCTCCAGTCAACCGAGTGGACGGCAGGTTTGTCTCAGTGCTGACTTTTTTTTACAAGTAATCAAAGAGAAAAATATGACAGCCACCCAACGTAAACGAACAAAAGCAAACATCATCACCGTAAATCTTGCACGACAAAATCTTACGAGAATTACCGCTTGCGCGCTTCACACCATTCAATGGAAACACCTGCAAATTGTACTCTGTCAAAATTTTTGAAATATTTTAGAAAAAGAAATGTAATGGAAACGGCGGCTACAGACATTAGCATGACTTCCAATTGCTCCATCAGGGCGTTCAGTGATTTTATTATTTTTTTCAAGACTTTCTGCCCTCGAGCAGGATTTCTTTTCTCTTCTTCTTCTTCCTCTTGTCACAGTTCTGCATATAGCAAAGTGATTTTATCATTAGGAAATTTTTGAACCATAGACATTACAAACTACTCACCGCCCACCTGTACTAGATTGCATCTTCCTAGTACCAGCAACTAATAAAGTGAACGGTGAGTGTGAATATTCACAGCTTTACAGGGGTGAAAACATACTGATGGGACTCTAAACACGGCTTCCACTTACTTAAAATGGAAGGAAGAGCACAAATGTTAATGATTAACCGAGCACGTGAGTTGTAAAACTGAAACGAGGCTTATCTTGCAAGACAAAAAGTCCATCAAACGCACAATGCTTTGTCCACACTGACGACAAAGTTGTGAGTGTGACAGGGAAGTACCTGACGGTTTCAGGGCTAATCGCAGAAACAATAAGGGCCACTGCTGGTTGACACGGAAACACAGCAAACCAGCTGGTCCACTGTGTCGTTCACTCATGTCCTACTTTCATTTATTTCATCGTACGGCGAATCTCCCAAATTTCCCTCGGCAGCGGCAAATCTGCATTTTGACTGTGAAGGCGATTGTTAGGTCGTTCCTCACAATGTTGTTGATCTCTATATGTGGCTGTGACCAACGCACATGGCCCGATGATACAATACGACATACGATGTCATGTGATGCAACACGATCCGATAAACCTATGACACGTTCAGTGCAACACAAACTGAAAGGGTCCAGTGTGCAATTGGCTTGATTTGTGATTTTTACATGGGTAAAAGCTCAACATACATCCCATAAACAGATTAATAAAAGTGAACACTCGCAGTACAATCAAAGTCATTTGGTTTACCAACCCTTAGAATGGTCCTCATATATAATAAGAATATGCATAAAGCTCCTGGTTAGCTGCCATCTCGCGCCACCATTTTTGGAGGAAACCCGGGCCAACAGTATAAAATGTTACACACTGGACCTTTAACGATGCTGGAGCCCAACAGGGAAGCAATACCAAAGGTTTCTTCCGTTTGTCACCTTGACAGCTGCTACCTGCCAACTATTTGTTTGATTATTTTTTTTTTTTTCCCCTTTGCCGTAATGTGACGTCACCGAATTCCCAGGATATCAACCGAGACATCTGAAGTTGAGAAAGGAGGGAATGGATGAGGAGGGGAAAAAAAAAGTGCAGCGTGCCCAGACAGGAAAATAACTCGGGGGTGACTCAACCGGCAGAGCTGCTCGCTGCGTAGCCCTGCACACTCGGTGACATAGCGCACATAGCACCTCAACCTCAGGGTGCACAAGCGACCAGGAAATTCCAGGCATCCGAACGACGCCACTTATTATGGGCTTATGCAATCAGCAGCTATGCCGCCGCTTGCTTCAAGTCCCAGGGAGGAAGGAGGTGTGACAACAATCAAACTGCGTGGCTTCCACTCAGGTGGCTCACCCAGTTACCTTGGTGGCTTCACTGCAGGGAGTGCTTTGATGCCAGCCGAGCCTTGGCGTGTTAGCTGGCAGTTTTTGCAGCTGAGTGAGGCTGAAGGGAGCAGCTGACGCACAGTGGGGGCTACTAAAGAAACCCTGATGCCCATTATCACCCTTGTCTTAATTGTCTCTAATGTGACGGGAGCTCCGCAGTGCATTGAGCCCCGGATTAGCATCATCTCACAGCAGAGCCGCACTAGAGTTCTAACTGATAGCTGATCACGATCCCATCGGCTGATATGGTTAAAATATGAGGGCAGCGCTGGACTGTTAAGGTGTTACACAACTACAGCTGAAGCGATTAATCGACTCGACTTATCGATGAAAATGAATTATTTGGTAAAAAAATCTTCCAGAACCAAAGCTTTGTTTTGCTCATTTTCCTGCCTCCAAACATTTGCTCTGCTGTTCGCCGTCTTTGTCCCATTATTAGTGTTTGTTTTTGCATATTCAAATAACTGTTCAATCAGGTATAAGAAAAAATAATCGATAGATTAATCAAAAAAAATAATCGATAGCTGCAGTTCCATTTTTCACTACTGAAAATGTTGTTCACAGTATAAATATAAAAGGCACACAAACACACACACTGGCAGTGCAAAGAACAGAACACTGAGCAACCTCCTGCCACACAAACACCAGCACATGAGTAAATTAGTGTCTAGTTTTAATCCACATCCACTTAAGGTCATTTCAAGCATGTATTCAGCTAGAAGCGTTGATAATGCCGATAGATTTGCCCTTGACAAGCACATAGAGGCGGTTAAATAAGTCACCAGATTAAACCGACATTCCTGATTCCTCCTCTCAAACAGTGGGGACTTGAAGTCGATTTCGCTCGCTGCTGCAGGTGAGCAGCGGCGAGTTACTCCGCCGTGAGCTGGACGCGTTGGATAAGTCATGAGCGACGGGTGTCAGTGAAAGAAAATGACGAGACAGACAGAGCAGCGGGACGAGCCGGCGTTCCAGCAAACACACCAGGGACGCTTCCTTCCACTAACAAAACAAATGAGATCTTGTCAGCGTCGGGCGCGGCTGGCAGGATAACAAGGCTCCCACCAACTCATTCCCGCCTTCCTGCAATCAGCAGCGTGGTGGGGTGGGGTGGGGGGGTATGGGTCCGAGCATGGGCGGGGAGTTGACAAATAGCGTGTTTACACTGGTGGAACTGAGACAGTGGGCCTCGTGGACAGAAACTGGATTAGAAGCATTTTGGAGGAGGGCCAAACAAGATGGGTGTTTTGACAGAGTTGTGTCACTGTGCCTCGCAGGGAAACAGTTTTACGACAGCAAGAAGGGTGATAATAAGACTGTTAATTAACGCTAACAAGGGGATTTAAAGACGACTGAAGCTGGATACAATTGACTTGGCAATTTATTTAATATTTACAGTTTTCTTTAAAAAAACAAACAAAAAAAAACAAACACACATTTTGCTGTTGTTTGATGTGAAATGATAAGGACCAACTACAAATTTAGCGGTTATTCATTATTTAATTTTCTGCATCGATGCTTTATTACTCATGGATCGCTATATATCATATATTATGACGTAATAATGATTGAAAAGTATTTGGCTTCCTAAAGTGAAATAAGACAACTACTTGAATATACACTAATGTTAAAGACAGTTATTTTACTTGTTTGATGACCGTCTGATCACTCACATTCCTCGACAGTTGCTCGCGTGCACGCACACGCACGGACACAGACGCAGCAGGAACCTCATCAACAGAGCCGTCTCTGCCTTGAGGCTTTCCCTTCGCCGCCACTCACATTTATTATACATGGAAGTCGTCGTAGGCACTCGCCCATACACTCCATGACTGCACGCTTTCAACCTCAGACCTGTCCCCCCCCCCCCTTAATGTGCTGAACAAGGTTGACCCACTTGTCAGAGCCAGTTGGATCAATGCTTCTATGACGAAGCCGAGCAAACCTAATTAGCTATGCCATAATCATTTAGCACAGTGTTGCTAAAAAGGCTATTCCAAACGGGTCAAAATCCTCCACTTTGGGGCGACGCACCGGCGTCGGTCAATTAGTCTCACAGACCCCAAAACATACACCAGATTAAATTCTTAATTGCTCTTTTGTTATTCATAAACACAATGCTTATCATCTATTTAACAAAGAAAACAAACACAACTCACTCCAGCGAGTTCTTGTGCAAAATGTATTTGTAAACTCTGGGCTACTTTTCCCACACTGCTCCGTCCAAATATTTTAAAAGCAAATAAACGGGCCATAAATTCATCCGTCCCGTAAAAATGTGTTCATCCAGCGTTTTGTTTTGATTCCGTGTTAACGTAGTGGAACGACATCAAAGTGAAACTGAAGTGCTGGAAAGTTAATAGCGGCGTGTGACACCGGCAACATCAGAAACATGTAATTAGCACACAGGGTGAACCAGCAGGGCAAACCAGCAGGGCAGCTGATAGTTTAAACACAAGCTGGAGCAGATGCAAGTATCACCAGTGAGAGCATTGTACTGTGTGATTAAGTGGCATTATATTATTGGGTTGAGAAGTTACAAGAACCTGCAGAAAACAAGTTGCTCCTTTATTTAGAATCATATTTTATTTTCCTAATTTGTGCTTTCAGTGCGTTTGCACAGGTTAGAACTGGATATTCTTTTACCGAGTGAATTTACATTCAAAAGCATGCTCTGTGTGTGTGTGTGTGTGTGTGTGTGTGTGTGTGTGTGTGTGTGTGTGTGTGTGTGTGTGTGTGTGTTTACGCACACGCTCCGTTTGATTCTTCTCTGGATTCTTTTGGTCAAACATTCGCCCCCTGGGTCAATTTCTGGGTTAGGGAGCAAAGTGGTGTTGAACTGGCGAGCAGGTCCCTCTGTCCGGCTTTTACAGCCTCCTCTGCCCTGATAAGCAGGAGCGCCATTTGGAATGCAGCGCAATACTGGCAGTTCGCTCATAAAAGAGATAAAACCGACTCTGCGGTGTTTCTGTCTGCGAAGTGGAAGAACTCACAGCTGGACTTTGCACGTTGTGTTCACCGACAATGGATTAGTGACTGAATCCCGCGAGACACAAGTCACAATTTAACTCATTCGCCGATTGCCCGGGTCATTTTGCACACGACATGCAGGCACTATCCAACAAGTGTGATATGTGATGGGAGCTCTGCTGTTCCTAAAGCCTGTGCCGCCCCACTTGCAAACCACAAACGGATTCTTTCCCACTGTCTGCTAATGTGTTGCACATTGGAAGAGGTATAACGGCAGTCGAGTTAACAGTTAACTGCGCTGAACACAGCGTGTGACAGTCTGAGGCCAAGCCGAGAGCCGTTTGAAGTTTACAGGCAAAGAAAAAAAATACAGAAAAAAGTCTCCTTATGTTTAATTGTTTCCTCTTTAAACTGAAGCATCTTTAGACAGTTCTCCGGTTATATTAACTCATTTGTCTGGAGCCCTGTGCAGCTTTGCTACCCATTCGCTCAACTTAAAGTGTCGATTTATAGGTCCCACAATATATGGAAAAGAAAAAAAAATAATAATTTCACTACTTTTACCATCTTGGTGATGTCACAAAGGGATACACGGATACCTCTCCCTCCCAGGTTAGCGACAACACCCTCAGCCAGGTGTTTGAGCTGCCTTTGATTCAGAGTCGCATTCTATTTTGTCCCCCTTTCCAAACACGGAACAAACGCCACAACAACAACAAAAGCCTCGGTTTGAACAGAGGCCTTTTTCCACCGCGTCGCAGGCAGCGGAGCAGAATGAAACCCCCAGAGACTTGGAAGCACCGGAGGTACAATCTCATGCGTGCCCTTTGAGTCAGCGGGCAGACGGGCGGCTTTCGGTGTGCGGTCTTGCCCCACACTTGGCAGGGAGGGGCCAACTATTTTGCCTCCATAGTAGTTTCAGGTGGACTCCACAATGCAGGTGTAATGGCACCGAGTCCACAGAGAACAAAGAGCCGCTTTGTCCGGGGCGCAGGTGGAGTTGGAAGGACGTGGCCAACGTGTCCTTCAGTCACAGGACACTCTTTTCTTTTCTTTTTCTTTTTGTTAGGTCGTAGCACAATCGAAAAAGGGGGGGCTGGGATCCAAATGATATTTGCAGAGAGAGAGAGAGAGAGAGAGAGAGAGGCTGGCACCTTCGGTCGACACCCACAGGATACACCCACAGCACCGCGCGACGAGCCGACAGGTTACGGTAACGACTGATCCGGCGGCTGTGGGCGTGGGTTTACCGGGATTACTGCAGATAATGCGGGATTCAGGGGGGCTGTTTGACTGTTCTTAACATAAACCGATGTCGTCCACAAACTTGACAAACCGGCGGCACTCTCCGCCCACCTACACCGCTCACCGACTTAACCCCCTCCCCAAAAACACTCCAATTACTCACGCCTGAAACCAGACCGTTGACGCAAAGGGCTGCAACGTTGCGAGCATACCTGCCGGGGAGACACGCCTAGCCCGAGCCACATACGTTTCCGTCATTATGCAAGCGCTATCAGGAAAACCACTCAACCCAGTCACTCACTCACCTGTCTACACAGCCAAAGCTGTCGGAGACACAAAACACCTGAATCACACTCTTAAGGCCGGGCGTGTTTGTTATCACATAAATTAACTCATTGCTCCAATCCCCCCCTCGTCCGCTTATCTCGCTGAATGACCGACTTTCGGCGACCATATCACTCCGCCCAGCGGTGCCCAGCCCATCCCCGCCAGGTGCCTGTGCCACCGTGAATAAGTTTTTATTTATTTTTTTATTTTTTTTATTTTTTTAATGTTGGTGGTTGGCAAACCCTTGAAAACAGTTGCCCTGTCTGTACCATTTCCCACCCATCCGGCGTTCGTGTCACCGCAGATGTTGAGTCGAATGCAGGAAACAAGAGGGTTATCGGGGTCGTGAACGTGAAGGCTAAAAGTTCAAACACGTAGGGAATTGCGAGTTCAGACAGCACGTTAAGTGAAGAATGTTTGAAATAGAGCAGCTAAGTGCTATTCTTTCGAGGAATGAGTGGTGCAAAGTATAACGACGACCGAAGGAGGGGCCGTTAAACTGCACTTCACTCACGGCGAAGAAAGGTATTAAAGAAAGAGTGGGAGACATAAGCAGCTAGCTCGGTGACCAATTAGAACAGTGTCTGGCTAGACACACACACACACACAACTTGGCTAGCTTGAATGGGAGCTCTAGGGTGCGCGGAAGAGAAAGCAGGTGGCTGTGATGAACAGGGCGCGCCAACTGTCAGCCAACCGACTGACACAAACACCTGTGGGACTGCAGCTCCGTGGAAGCGTGAATTGCGGGCCCACCTCCCCACTCACCTGATTCAAAACGGCAGTTTCTCGGCCGACGTCCACCGCTCACAGACGGGGGAGATTCCACCTCCGGCCAGTGTGCTGGGTTTCAGTTGGCAACGAGCTCTCGTATGAAGTCAGAGTGAATGTTTTCCAGAGCGAAAGTGAGATCTGCTAAGATCCGAGCCACGGCGAGGTTTCCCCCCGAACAAAAAAATCCGCTTGGTCGCCGGTAATAAACTACGAAGTGCTGCTCCCTCTTTCTCTGTTGCTGTGGCGATAGCCTCAGCGTTTCCTGCTAGGCTAAACTTCAGTGGTCTTGCTAACTCCTCCCATGCGATGCATTCACGTACTTCTTGTAAAGTCCGTTTGTCATCACGTCCAACTTCCGCGTTGTCTTCCAATCCCCCGCGTTCGTGGATTTTAACCACTTAAAGTATGTACGACTCTTTTCACATTGATACATTTTCTTTTGTGTAATTTTCATTTCAGTACGTTTGTAGTTTATTGCATTAATGCCAACAATCTAATTCACAAGGACCGATCTGGTGAATGGGTATATTAGAAACCTTGTTTGTTAAAAAGAAAAAAAGAGAGAGAAAAAAAGAACGAGGTGCAACTATAAACATGAACACAACAATTTAAAAAAACAAAACAAACAAAAAAACATGTCACGTAGGTCAGGTTGGCCTAAAGTGGCATAACAATGCACCTCATTTAAACAGGTCTGCTAGTTTTTTACTATTACTGAAAATGAGGATGTGAAATGGGTAAGTGCGATATTAAACTACATTGAATTGATGTATATGGTTATCAAGGGGGGTGAGAGGGGTAAGGGGGAGGGGGACTCACTGATGCCAAAGATGGAGATTTTAATTTGCTTAGGCCATTACATCTCAGTTTACAGAAATAATATTCTTATTCATTGGGGATCGTCACTGTGTAGAATGAGCACACTCACTGGCCACTTTATTAGGTTGTGTTCAACTGTTGTTGCAAATACGCACTCAGCCAGTCACATCGCAGCAACTCCGTGCATTTAAGCAAATAGGGCTTACACGGTCAACACTTCTTGTTGCCATTCAAACTGAGAACTGAGAAGAACAGCTGTTTAAGTGACTTGGAATTTTACACGGTTGTTGGTGCCATTTCTCCTCCAGCTAATATTAAAAGGCTTTGTTACAAAAAAAGTTGTTTGATGTGACCTCTTACTTAAGCAAAACATCTTCCCAATTGGCAGTGGACAACAAATGCCAAAACAGTATGTTTGCACAAATGGTGAACTAAAATGTAACTAAACCCAGAAAAAAACACCACATTTTTAAACGGCTTCAGTCAGTATTTATTATGATTTCCAAATATAATTGCCAATCAAATATACATATGGTTCATATGGCTCTGCTGCTCTGAGAAAAGAGAAATGTGTTGACCGGTCAGGCTAGGCTCAGAACCCGCGCCCCCTCTGAAGGAGACGTGACATAGAACGTTGGGGTTCCACTGTATCGTTCCTGATGGGAGAAGCACACACACACACACACACGAACACACAGACAAAAGAGCATTAAATCAAACCAGGCAGCCTTTGCTCAGTTAAATTAAATGACAAAATGACTAATGTAATGGCTGATTAGAGCTCCATGTCTGAATGGCTTCCAAACCGTTCACTCTTCCCTGCCTGTAGGAAGAAAGGAAGTTCAGAGTAGGAGCAAGGGGAAAGGAGCGCTGGGTTATTTTTCCCTAACCAGACGCCATTCCTCGTCTGTCGAGACACTTCTCTTCCTCTTCTCCAGCTTCCCTTCCTCCTGCTTCCTCTGGGCTAAAATTAAACCCCATTACTCATCGGACTCCCTCTGCAGGTCAGTCACAACTAAGCAGATATCAGCCCCCCCCCCCCCCCCGGGGGGAAGGGGGGGGGGCATTCTTAGATTAAGTACATTTAGTTCACCAATCTGTTTTTTTTTTGTTAAAATACAAGGAGTAAAATGTTTTATTTACCATTTTTAATGCCTATATTACAACTATATAACTATATATAATTTAAAATTATGGTGATAGGACAGGGTAGGAGATAATAGGAGTAAATAAATATTTGCAAATGGTCAAATCTAAGGACCAATATTGCAACCATGTTAAGTGTTTTTCGTTAATAACAAATATTTCAGCAGAATTTTATGTTAATAGTGTAAAGAAAAAGTTTGTTTGTCGCTGCGTTATGCTACTATCAATGGGATGCTTGTTAATGTTTTTCTCTCTTGCGTCACTGCAGAGAATTCACCGATTTTTGTGCACACACCCGCCAATCATGGTTCTCTATTTTGACTGACCAAAAGACAAAATCTTAAATGCTACACTCATATCCTCAAATCCTCTTGGATTTCCACGATGGGTGGCAATCTTTGTGTACGATGCCATTTGAATGACATTCCTATTGTGTTATAATGCAGAATTAAATTTGATTTTCACTTTAAACATGCTCATAGATAGTACAGCCACAAGTGCTGGTGCCATCATTAGGGTGTGTAGTTCCACTCAGCAGGTTCTTACAACATTATTTGTCAAATTTCTCATTTGTCAACGGAAATCCCCAAACTTGTCGCTCCAAAATTGCCAAGTGCAGTAATGTCTATCTGTGGCTGCACCTGTCCATGTTTTGGAATTGGAGAAGTCATGAGTCATGTGTTTCCACACGCAGTAAAAAAAAAAAAAAAAAAAAAAAGTGTTGCATGCCACTTTTTAAAAGCTCCATTCAAGACTGACTCAGGAGAGGATTTAGTTTTACATGGCACCATGAGGTGAAGCATGTCTAATGTCTTGCCACACACACCAATATAAAACCTTGGGGCAATATCTACTGGTTATACAAATACGAAAAACTTGACTGGTCTGCTTTGGAAGTACGAAGCAGTGTTTTCGTACTGAATGGGCTTCTCTTTTCTGAATGTCATCTCTGGGCTCTTTTCCATATGGACACATGAAAGAAATCCAAACGATTAAGAAAAAAAAAGTTACAAGTGGTACGTCAGGTCTGAGAAATTCAAGATTAAAAAAAAAATAGGAGTTCTGAAGTTTTTTTTTAAACTTCTCCAAAAGCACCATCTTCAATACGATGAAGTTAGCTAGCCCTATGATTCAGTTAAACGATCTTAGTATCCGGGTGTGAGATATGTTGGGAACTTAGCCCTTGACCATCCTGAGTGAGGTACAGTTGAGAACCTCCGCTGGGTCTGGAACCACCAGATCAATCTTGAAGCCTTCAGCCAGGGCAACCTTCAGCAGCTCCTCCAGGAAACCCTGCCTGTCTGTGATCTCACACGAGCTCCACCGGTTGTTCACAACCTCATCCGACGGAGTGCTCTCAGCGCCGGGCACAGTCAGACCCCTGTACTGCTGCTTGTCATACTGATCCTGGGGAAGCTTCTCGGGTTTGGGCACCCACTCCAGCTTCAGCCGGTTCTGCCTGGAGTTGCAAAGGTGAGGGCTGGCGAGGCCCTGGGATGTTGTGTAGGAGAAGTGCTTGCAGAGCAGATTCAGAAAGCTCTTCCAGGTGCAAAAGAGCTCAGCTGCGAGGGCCTGCACGGAGCATGTTCGGAGGACGTAGTTTTCTGGCCCGTGGCGCAGGTTGAAGTGGAGAAGGCGAGCCTGCAATGAGAGGGCACAGAGCGCTGACAAGACTCTTTCCACACTGTACACAAATAAAGAACTGGTCTTACCGAGTCCGAACGTGCAAGCAGATACACACCCCCAACACACACACACACATTATTTACTACCAAACTGTGTAAACGCTAAACACAACCTCAAAAGGTTAGCAAAGACCAAGGCTCTACATGGGACACAATCAAAATATCAACTGATGCCAAAGAGCAACAATGCAAAAGCTGCGCTGGTTAATATTACTGTAAGGTGACTCTCTTGCAAGTCACGAGTGCAATATAAATATGTGCCAACATCAGTCACTTCTTCTTTGCTTAGGATGTATCATAAAACTCTTTGCCAGACATTGTGATTTCTCTTCCGTTTCATGTGACTCTACTGCTGCATAAGAGCCAGTCTAGTTATTAATGTACAACTTAATTTTTAATCATACTGTAATTAATCATCCTACTAACCTTGACCGTGATAGATTGCTGGTCAACATCTGATCTTAATTTAAAAAGGTCCACGTCATAGTCATTTTTTAGATCTTTATTTTTTAACCCTGAACTCCTAAAAGCACAGCCTTGCGTGATTAATTCAGAAATTACCAGAAGAAAGCCCAGGGGGTTTTCACCAACCATCACTGACCGGTGAGAAGTATCGGTGTGGCTTCTAAATCATCTGCCTTTATATTATCAGCCTCCTGGTAGAGAAGATTTTCTAATTTCAACATCTCACATTCACAAACTTGAAGCTGCCATGCAAATAGAAGGTCAATAAATATCAAAAGAAACATTCGTCATTTGTCATCTTATGCTTGCATGTGTGTTGAGCTAAGCGGCCGACGCTATTTTAATCTTGTGGTCATTGTTACTTTGATCAAAGCAGAAATGCAGTTCACGTGAAATACTGTTGTCGTCCTTTTAAATGACAGCAAATGATTGGGTTTCTGTTTGCAGTTTAAAGGGCCAAATTTGCTTTTGACTTCTCCATTTGTCAGCATTCTAGCTCTGATTTGGACTGGATGGTCTGAGCCTCAGGAATCATGGACCTGTTCAGTGTCATGTGTTATGTTGAAGTAGTGATACTGATCCCTTATGAATTGTAATTGTCTTCCGAAAACCTTTACAGATACAGTATGTTTGGTAGAATAACTTGATCGGTAGAGGCATGTGATTTGATGTTGAGGGCAAATTCAAAGGTCTACTGTGTAAAATGCACAGGGATCGATTGGTGCTAAATGGAAGAGAGACTGAAAATGAATGGGCTCAGGGTTTAGTGATTTGACACTGACACCTGGTGTAAGCTGGGATAAGAAAGGCATACGTTGATCAGATTGAAGGGCAGTAGTTTGCATTATTTTGCTCGATTACCAGTAGGTGCTACTTTATACACTACCTTTAACGCTCTTCAATTAACGATTTTCAATTTAAATTCATTCAGCACATGACTCATTTCCCTCAAAGAACGAATACGTACAACAGACTTGTCTGTCAGGCGTCTCTTGCATGAGGCCGACGGGCTTCTCACTCGCTTCCAAACACACGTCGGTTGTAACCTTCAAACACGTACCTTGGACTCGACGTTGACCATCAGCATGGCTGCGAGTGGCCCCCCTCGAACGCTGAGAGGCAACGTGGCCTCGTGGTGGTGGATTGCTTCCAACAGGGGGCGTATCTGGAAGAAATCCGCCTCTCTCCTCAGCAGCGACAGGTCGGCAAAGCCGTCCGGCAGGTCCAGGAAGCCGGAGCGCAGGTAGTTCAGAATGTACCTGAACGCTTTGCCGTCGCGGTCAATGAAGACGTTTCCTCTGTTGTCCCTGAGCACCGGGATCTGCCCGGTGAACATGGCCCCCAGCATCGAGTCGCGGCAGCGTGTGAGCGTGTCCAGGGTCGTGGTGAATATTTCTCCGCCGACGTTCAGAGCCACCGGGTCCTGAAGGGAGCTCCTGTTGTCATCCGGTGAGTTCAGGTTGAACATCTTGAGAGGCTGCGATCCCGATGTTTCTCTTGACGTCGTCCTTGTTGGAAGGTCCAGGATCCCTTTGCTCTGTGCAGGAATTCTGGGGACTGAGGAATGTCAAAGCGTCTCCCCGTCGTCTCCAAGAAAACCTGTTTCCACTGACGCCAACCAAGAGGAGCCGAGTGAGGGAAGATGTGAGGAAATCTGCCAGCACTGCTTTCAAAGGCGAAGATTTACAATGGAGTCTGGGGCCTATGAAAGACTGTCACTCTCATCTTCACGTCGTGCGTTTTCCCCGCTGTGCTTTTTTTTTTGTTTGTTTCTGTTGTGTCATGAGTGTATTTTCCGCAGGATTCTCAGTGCAGTTCGCCCACAGCAGGCCTCCGGTGTGACTGTGTTCAAGTAGAAAGGCAGCAGGGCCACAGTGACCAGACCAGCATGCTAATAACTGGACACTTCTGGCTTCGGCTCCACCAAAACGCCCTTTTATTCTCAGCTCATACACTCAGATCTCCCGTTCTCACACATACACACACACAGTGGAGCTGTCTGAGCAAGACACAGGGGACTGGGTAATTTGTCTGAAATGGCCCCCTTAAAGTGACAGCGAGGACCAGAGGACCAAAGAAAGAAAAAAAAGGTCTTTATGTCTGCTGTGAACAAACGAAACATGGCCACAGAAAGTTTGGACTTCAAAATCTGTCAGAACCCAAAATCTGTCAAGAGTCTTTCCCAGAACAAAAGACTCACAAAAACAACAAACCCAATCTGACTAAGCATTACCACGCAGAACATAGACTGCACCAAGTCACTCCCAAATTCCGACTACTCCGCACAAATGGAGTGAAACAAGTAAAGCCTACATGTGTCATGCATTATTTTCACTGTCGTTTCAGACCATGTCGATTATTACAAGGCATTAGATTTGGTTAGCTGCAAAGACTTGGAAAAACACATCACTTACACTGCAATCAATGACCAACTTGCCATTTGTTATTTAAACAAAAAAAAGCTTATTTTCCCAACCGATGGCTGCACTCTTTGGCTGTGTACTCACAAAAGGCGACATTGGGAGAAGAGGTCGTCAACGGATTCATGGTGCATCACTTTCCCATTCTGCATCTGAATTTAGACTAAATTTCACCCTCCAAAAAACAAAACCATGGAACTAGAGGTAATAAACAGGAGGGACCTCAATGCAACGGGTGATTATTACCAGGTGAGTCAAAGTCATTCTGAAAATATGGCCAACACATGTAGTTGGACAGAAATGTAACACTTTATGACGGCGCCCATTGATATAGCTGGTGAAGATGAACAAAAAAAAAAAGTGAAGATAAACGTGCACTCAACACAAGTGTGAGATAGTAACTGACTTCACTAAGAGTGCTATTATCATTGAGAAGAATGACTGAATCCACGTCACAGCATCAGGTTCATGCTGACGCTCCGACCACAGTGTCAGGACTAGACAACAGACACACAGTCACCTGAAAGTGGGAACCATTGTGTGATACTGTATGGAAAAAAAAGAAAAAGTCTTTCATTCCAGGAAACAGTGAGTCCTCTGTGTTTCTACAGAAACTCTGATAGGACAAAACAAACACTGCAGCTAACTGCTTTGTTAATTAATCAAATTGCTGTTGAATAAACTCAATAAATTACTGAACATACAACACCTACTGTCACCTTAGCTCCAAGGGTCACCATGAAAAAAAACCTCCAATTACTGTTGGATGAATACTGTTCAGTGTCAGACTACACCGATTAAGGCTCACGAATCCTCGTGTTTTGTATTATTATTATTTGTATTAAGTATTTAGAAATATCTTTGGTATTTTGTCACTTTCTTCAGTATCTCCCTTCCTCTGGGCTGTTGGCTTGAGGGACGTCCACAGCCAATCATCTGCCTCCATCTAACTCTGTCCTCTGCATTCTTTCTCTCGAGCCAAATAACTTCACTTGTCCCACTCTGTAGTATTAATTTAAATTCAGTTTCCTAACAGACCACTAGAGGACAGTAAATCCTCTTATACTGGTCTTTAGCTGAGACAGGCAACTATATGGGAAACAAATATAGCTTTTGTTAACTAATTAGCAAAGTAATAAAGGGACATACAAAAAGTAAGAACTAGTTTTTAAAACAAAGACATGTGCTGTGAGCTACATCTATATGCTAATGAAGGCATACAACCAGTTTCTCTGAAGTCTCTTGTTCAGCTGACGGAGCTGTTTGTTTAGAGTTGAAAAAGCTGTTTGACCAGTTTGTCAACAAATTCAAAACCACATTTCATTTAGAAACACTGTCCTTGTCAGCGGTGTTATATTTCACTCTTTAATAAAAAAAAAAACTAATTTCTGAGACAACCCAATTCTTTTAAGAGTGCCGCTCTGTTACAACTGTGTTTCCGTTCAATGATCCAAAAGTGTCACTCATGTCATCTATAATGCAGTTTAATATTTGCTATTTGCCTTACCTTTATGTGGAGTATGGCCTTGTCGACGGCAGGGGCCTGCAGCAGAGTCACCGTGCACCCGCCAAACCCTCCGCCCGTCATCCTGCTGCCAAACACCCCTTCCACCTCCATGGCTGCAGCCACCAGTTCATCCAGCTCCTTGCAGCTAACCTCGTACAGGTCTCTGTTGGAGGGACGACCGGTCACCGTGTCTCCATCTGCCCCAGTCATTGCCAACGCACAATCTAACAGAGCTGTTCCAATAGTGAGCGTACCTCAGGGAGTTGTGGCTCTCCACCATGAGCTTGCCAAACTCTTTGTATGCTCGGCTCTTTAGGGCATCGGCAGCCTGAGTGGTCCTCTCGATCTCCTCAATCACATGACGAGCTCTTCGGTAAGTCACGTCATCCAGTTTATCTTTCTTGTCTGGATAAAAGAGAAACAGAGCATGAGAATCTGTTACATCAGGGGCTGCAGAACTTGAAGAAAAAAAAAAAAAAAGACTTTTTTTTTTACACTATTTAATTGTAATATTTTTTTCCTTCCAATTGAACGTCAGAAATGTGAACGATGGGAGGAAATCTCCATGTTTTCCAGTCATACCTCCTCAAATGTTCTTTCGTTGGTCCAACAAACAAACCCAGACATTGAAACTATAAAAGAAAAGTTTCAAAACTCTGGCTTTAAGACTCTCACCAGACAACTACAAGCCGTAGTTACACTAGTTCATTCATGTTTCTGTTCAGATGTTGTGAGCAGTTCTGAGATTCAATAGCTAATTTAGCATAAAATATGCTTAACATAATATGTGCGTGCATAAGTGAGACTTCCTCTGAGCTCAGACGAACAAATCAATTTTTTTTTTTACAGAACAAAAAATGATAAGGTTTCACACCCTCCAGGTCCTTCATGGTGGCGTCTCGCAGACTGTCTTTCCCCAGGACTGAGGCAGCTTCCTCACACTGTTTGCGTCTCGTCGGGTACTCGCTGCCAGTCAGAGAGTGTTTCACGTTGGAGTTGGTGATGAGAATGACCAGCTGTGGGTCTTCCAGGGGTTGCAGCGTTGCCTTCAGGGACCTGAGTCACACCATAAATGCATTCATGCGGTTGGCTGCTCTGTGATTGATTCGGTATCAAACTCCACAGCCTAAGACTCACAAACAGCCTCATGGTTTGTTGAAATATTTATAATTATGTTACGCATTTCGTCACTTTCTATATTATTTCTTTTCCTTTGGGCTGTTCTCTTCAGGGGCGACCACAGCCAATCAGCTGCCTCTATCAAACTGTGTCTCCTGCATTCTCTTCTGTCACAAACTAACTTCACTGGCGCGTAATTAAATTCAGTTTCCAAACAGACCACTAGAGGACACCGAATCCTCTTATACTGGTCTTTATAAAGCAGCATAAAAAGTGAAACTAGATATATCTATACGCTAACTAAGGCAACAACAAAAAAACAGGTTTCTTTTGAAGTCTCTTGTCTGACTGACTAGTCTGTTTGTTGAGAGTTGAAAAAGCTGTTAGACCTGGTTGCACATATGACCGGTTAAACTGGTAACACAAATATCTTAAATATGACTCCATACACCATTGGTCTTCAAAGTGAGGTCAGTGACCCCATATACCATACCAATATACCATAGCACTACCAAGAGTGAAAGAAACGCAAAACCTTAAGATGTCCGAAAGTGTGGAAAAAAATGTGGACCCTAACCCTGTAGTTTTTTTCACCCCATAATTTTTCCAGGGTAAATATTTGCACAACCATATTTTTTTTTTTTTTTTTTGGGGGGGGGGGATACAATTCAGATTTGTCTGGAATTCAATGAGATGTCTGGTCTATGATAGATGATATGGCAAAGAAGGGCAAAACAATGCAAAATCTTATGAAATAATGTTGACCAACGCGCCCTCACCTTTTCTTTGGCTCCAATTTTTGGAGAAATATTTTCACAAGTCAGATTTGCCTGACACTCACTGGAATGACTGCTCTTTGACAGTTTAGCTACCATCATAAGCATTTGGATGACGTAAATAGAAAGTGACAATCCATCTACGATACATTATCTGAAGTAATGTCTGCAACATAGAAAGCAGACTAATCTGAGTTTTTGTCTGGTGACTTAGCCAGTTAGCTGCTCGACAGCTGCTTCCAGTAGGTGCGAGTGACGACACCAGTTCACCTGCAGTCGATGAGTAAAGCGTGGCCCTCCCTGCCGAGGACTGACACAAACTGATCCATGATGCCGCACGGCACCCCTCCATGAGTGTGTTCCGCCTGTTGACAGGCTAAAGCTTTGGAGACCTTGTCGCCATCATCTGTGCAAGGAGACACAAAAGTGAAACTGAAAGTTGCTAAAAGTTTATTTAAACGGTGTCCAAAATTACCACTATCTGCAAAAAATAATAGGGTATAGAGTATATTCAGTGCAATCCAAGTCCCCTTCATAAAAAAAATAGCTCATCTTAAGGGTCAGCCCAGGTAAAACAAAGGTTAAATACATTCAGAAAACCATCCATTTTAGCCAATAAGATTTCGAATCTTGGTTCAAATCACCATCTAGTGATCTAGTGGTGGAAAAAGCCATGCAACCACTTCGTGAAACACACCCTCACGGTTGCACTGACCTGGGTTGAGTTGCTGCAGGAAAGTGTAGAAGGCCACTTCCAGTGAGGCAGAGCTGGACAGACCTCCACCCAGGGGGACGCTGCTGGCTATCACCGCCCTGAAGCCTGGGAGAGGGCGAGCTGAGGCAAAACACAGAGGGAGAAATCACACATTCAATAAGCAATCTTCTTTGAGATAAACAGTGCCATTACAGTGCCACGCTAGCCCAGTTGGTGGCGCTGTGTCATTGGAGGTGTCCCGACTAAAAGCAAACAAATGCTACAAATGATATTGAAAGTAAAATGATTTTGTGGCAAAAATGACACAGTGCTTATGAATATGTTCAAGTGATACCATAAAAAGGTGAGATGAGTTTGTACACAAACCAAACCGAAATGCTTTTATAGTTGTGGAAACCCCATGATTTTGTACCCCTATAGTGATGCATGACACCCTTGACATAGTTCGCCCAGGCCGGTTTGCCAGGAGACAGCTGCGATCCATCGCCGTGCATGTTGAAGCACATTCTACGAGGCTCGTCAACATCTTCTGAGTTCGTTACCACAGTGACCTCCAGGTCAGAGGTCGGACCGCCGACCACCACGGTCACCAGGGGGAGCGCCTGGAACAAACACACAAGATTCAATCAAGATACAGATACACGCCGCAGGGTATTAGAACTGACCAGAGCCAAGTTGTACTGTGCTGGATGCATGCCAAAGTAAAGGAATGCTGCTTAAAGTTTGTTTGTTTGCATTTCCTGAACAAGTTGGAAGACAAACGTGTTTTAAAAATCACATTTATAGGATATTTGTTTATCGTTTGTTTCATTTTTGGAATTAAACTCATATCCGCTTCTTTTAGGGTGTTAAGTCATAATGTTACCCCACCATTGGCAGCACAAATCCCTGGTTGTAGTCGGTGTGCTCCCCGATCAAGTTGACTCTTCCTGGAGCACACACCGCCACGGTGGGATGCTCCTCCTGTCCGAACTCTTGGCTGTACAGGCGGCGAGCCTCCGACACCAGCTCGGAGACTGTTGGAAATTTGCTGGCCATGGCGCTGGCAGTTGGTGTAAATCGCAGTCGTGAGTTAGAAATGCGGCCCAACTCTGCGACTCTGTCCAGGTGTAGCCGTGATGGTCCCCTCTGACAGCTGTGCGGAGTCACGTGCACATAACTTCCTGGATTGTTGTGAGTTGCTATGCTGCCTTCACAACACGTCGGAAATTCAGTAACTGAGTCTCAGGCGAGACATTAAAAATTTCAACTGATCAGTGTTCTTATATTTTCAGCTTTTCGATATTTAACAAGTTATGTTTGCGTGACACCTTCAAAAGTATATACTGCTGTACATTTCACCCCCACAGTGAAGCTAAGCGAAGTTTAATAGAAATGAATAATGATTATGCAAAATAAAAACTCGCAGTTAACTCAGCGTATTCCTTTTGGAATGTATTAGAATTTGATACATAAACGTGCGCTTGACAAAAATCCGTGCCTATTATCGCGCTTAAAGGCAACTACGGCGTCTGAGTCGATGCCAAGTGGAACCTTTTCCAGTAGTTGACGGGGACCCATTTAACAGTAACACGGCAAATTATGCGGAAGTGTCAGCCTGTAAAGTGGGCTGACACCAGTAATACTATGCTTTACACACAGCACAGGTTATTTGTAGGAAACACTAAGAAACAATGGGCTCTCGGGATTAAGTTGTGGAATAAATAGAAGAGGGCTCTTTTTTAATCCGCCGCTCCCTCAGGTTTGTTTGTCGTCGTCCTGACACTGGAGACATGCACTGGCGTGTTGGTTTACAATTGGCTGCCGTTACTCTCTTCATACTATTGCAACATTAAACGCATCTCTGGCGCTGTCCGCCGGCCGGACACTCTGCTCGCTTCTTCTCCACACCGCAGTTTCCTGTGCGCTCTCCTTCTCAGGGGCTGTGTTTCCATTATGTGCCCTCTGCAGCTGAGGACACTGATTTTTGTAGCGTGGGTGCTGGGCTACGTCGCCTTCCTGCTCTCCATCAGGAGGATGTGGACGGGGAAGTACGTCCGCAGTCCGCTCGTCCGGTCCCTCTTCCTCAACATGGTGACGGAGGGAGAAGCCGCCGAGCCGCAGAAGGTAGGAGGAGAGTTTAAACTTGTCATTGAAAAATTTGTACACGAGCGGAGTGTGTGTGTGCGTGTGTTTATTTGTTTTGTTTTTTGTTTTTAATTATTATTATCGACTAATCGTAGTAAATAAATTATAAAATGCAGCGTGAAAAGTTATGATGAAACATTGTGACGCTTCGAACACAACGGAAACACGGAACGGCATCATAAAAAAAAAGTCACTCGGGCTCGTAAAATTGAGTGTCATTCTCCGGGTAAAATATTTGAATCACATTTTCCTCTAACTTTTTGCCCCTTCACTTCTATGGATGTGACTCTAAAGACATGGTGTTAGATTATTATTTCAGGCAACAAAAAAAAACAATAATCAATCAAAAAAAAAAAGTTAGAATGGTACCATTCTTGTAGTAGATGTTGCTATCTACTACACTAGATGGCAACATATGCTTTAAAAGTCACCCGGGAATTTGACGTGCATCATTTTAGCTGCAACAGTGAAAAAGAATAGATCAGGACAGACTAACAGAGAGCTTTTATTTCCCCCCTTGTGTGTCTAGTGGTATCAGTGCTGCCCTGAACTGCTCGGAGAATCTGTGCAGCCCCTTTTCATCCAGAGCCACATGGACTCAGACACCAAGGCTTTTCTCAAGCGGAGCGTGGAGAAGTCTGGCTGGTTGTTTACTCAGCTCTATCACTCTCTTGTTTCAACAATCCTCGGTCCTGTCGTGTCCCGCACTTCCATCAATGGGTAAAGAGCTCCTCAGACGCAAATGGCTCTGTTGCTCCATAATATTTTGTGTCTTACCCTAACTCATCCCTCTGCTTTAGATTTCTGGGTCGTGGCTCGATGTTTGTCTTTTCCGCGGAGCAGTTCAGACAGTTGCTCCAGATCAGCCCGGAGTGGAGGGCTGAGAGACTCCTGGACCTGGGAGCGGGAGACGGAGGCGTCACAGAGGTGATGGGAGGCCATTTTAGAGAGATCTATGCAACGGAAGTATCAGCACCCATGAAATGGCATCTTCAGAGAAGGAATTACAAGTGAGTGGTTAAGTCACAGGCTGCACAGGTTTTCAAGGATAGCCGCGCATTCACATCCGACAGTACTTATTCTTTCCCTCCAGAATCAGAAAAAGTTTGCATCCTCTCTTTTTGTCTTGCGACTAAAGAAATATTACAAACAAAAACATTAAGCAATGCTAAAGGAAATCTTTTCTGTCAAGCAGCATTAAGATTCCATCTGCGTTTCTATTCATCGTTGAAGTCAGCAGACATGTAAAGATTGTATTAAATACATGTCCTAACTTAGTCAAATATTATAACTGGAAACCTATGATATTATAACCTATTGCATCCCAGCCAATATGGTACATGAGGTACGTGCATTTATATGACTCATGTTTTGTTCTGGAGATTTTAACATGTCACTGATTAATAATATTTTCTTTTTCTCTGTCTATCTCACAGAGTTCTCGGCATAGATGAGTGGCAGCATACTGGTTTGCAGTACGACGTAATCAGCTGTCTGAACCTATTGGATCGCTGTGATGACCCTCTGCTTCTCTTACGGGACATAAAGCGATCGCTGGTACCCGAAACTGGGAGGCTCATCTTGGCCACAGTGCTTCCTTTTCAACCTTATGTAGAAATCGGTCAGTTGAGAGTAATTTTTTTCTTCACGCGTACAAGAATTGAGTCCATTTGTGTTAAGAAAAAATAAATAAATAAATCGTAAATCTGTTTCTGCATCTTTTCAGGAGGAAGATGGCAGCGTCCCAAAGAACACGTGCGATTGAAAGGAAAAACTTGGGAAGAGCAAGTGACGGATCTGTCCACAGAGGTTTTCCAGAAAGTGGGCTTTAAGGTGGAGACTGTGACGCGATTGCCATACCTCTGTGAAGGGGACATGTATAATGATTACTACGTTCTTGACGATGCTGTATTTGTTCTTAAGGCCTCAGAGGATGGTTCAGAATCTGCTCAATGAAAGCCATGTGTCTTTGGGCATTGCTTTTTATGACCTAACCTCATAAGTAGTGCATTTTTTTTCATTTGCTTCATCCATGCAAAAAAACAAACAAAAAAAAGCAGTCCTAGATGTGTCCTGAAAATGGCGAGCCAGCTTTGAAGCTCAGGTACTGCATCTCCAACAAATACCAGCCTTCTTGTGTGACTGTGATACCTCTACCTTAAAAAAAAAAATCAAATGTTGTAGCTGTTTGAAATGCTGAAGCATTTCAAAGAAGATCAAATCTTCACATACATATCAACATGTTGTCGTCTTTGTTCTGTTCAGTCTGTTATTTGTAAGACGTGTTAAATTTAAGTATTATTTGTCTGCTATTCAGTGGGAATGATACTGTTGCTTGTTTACTGTTTGTTGAAATGCATTATTACATATTTTGTGCCTATCGCAAAGACCAATACGACGCACACAATTAAACAGTTAATTCTGTCTTTCATATTTCAAAATTCCTTTTAAGAAAAAAAAGATTATATAACAATAATAATAATAATAATGATGATGGGGAAAAAAACAACTTTGCAAGCGAGCCTAATTTACTAGTTCACATTTACAACTAACATGATAAATGGTGGACATATTTCCAACTTGAGGAAAAGGGGTGAAAACACTACTGGCACACACACACAGTGTGTTGCTGTTGCAGTTGCACTCATTGCTTCATGGGAGATTGCGTTTACTTTTTCTTAGGTAACATGTCAACTAAAAATGAAGTATTTGTAGCAGAAAAGTATCTGGCTTCCAAAATAAAACATAATGTTGATTTTTTTTTTTTTGGAATTCTCCACTTTTATTTAGCCCGTTACTTATATTTGTCAGCTAAATCTACTTTTGTAAATGTTTCATTGCCATTTCCCTGTCTTTGCACGGAGGCAGACGTTTGGCCGTTTTCAGTTGGCAAGTCAGCCACAAACTAGTTCTACTTGAGGTCACGTATCAACGTATCGTTTTCATAAAATACAGAGTATTTCCTGATACACGACAATTCATGCCGCTTCGCCGTGCCTTTCTACGTTACCTGAAGGCAGCATCAGCATACGCATAACTTATGCAAATGACGGGTTCCTCGGTCCTGATTGGCTGAGGGCTCGGGCTCTTCCCGTCTTGCATTGGGTGCTGTCGTCTTGGCCACGTCCCCAAGCCACGTCGCGTTTTGCTCGCCATTTTCCCCCATCTTCTGGAGCGAGAGTCGGTCCGTTCTCGTGTCACGGTGTCATTCAGCGCTGTCAGCCCATCAATTCACCCTGACCGGAGACCAACTGAACTCTCGTTCGAGTCTTCCCTGGCTTTTTCACTCCCGCTGGCACACCCACAGACATGAACATTTTCAGGTTAATCGGCGATCTCTCTCATCTAGCAGCCATCATCATCCTGCTGCTAAAAATATGGAAATCCAGGTCCTGTGCCGGTGAGTAGCCCCTAAACCTTTACCTGCTATTTCCGAGCGCCCTGCTGCATGCACGAAGTGAGCCGTGGCTTTACATTCTCTTACTCTGTACAGGGAATGCGTCTCAACTGCGCGGCTCAACTTTGCTCAGCGTTTGGAATCATTAGCCACTTTTAGCTACCGTGAGCTAGCTAGGCTAGGATACCAAGGCTGTCATTTATCCTTTTTTGGGTGAAGTCATCGCTAAACACCTTGCAAAGAGTGACGTGGAATGCGATAAAAACCTGCTGCCGGCGTAATTGACCTGTCAAAGCTGCTAGCAGCAGCTGTCTTCCCGGGTAGCTTTAGCCCCGGCAGAGTGTAGTAGCGGGGCCCTTCCGACAGGTAAGTGTCTGTCTAAACCGTGGGAAGCAGGAAAGACCCGGGGCCCACAGCCCCACTTAAACGCACACCACTCTCTTGGGTGTTATTATTATTATTATTATTATTATTATTATTGCTGCACTCGCTGTCTTATTGTCTCTCTCCTCCACGTTGTTGTCCATTCGCTACCTCTGTGTTGTTTTCTGACGTGGCAGCTCGAGTGCCTTGAAGCTGTCAGCAAGGATAAGGAGCGAACCTCCGCCACTACTACGCTCATGTAGTGTTGTCGTGTAGAAACTTTGCTTCTACGTGTGTGTGTGTGTGTGTGTGTGTGTGTGTGTGTGTGTGTGTGTGTGTGTGTGTGTGTGTGTGTGTGTGTGTGTGTGTGTGTGTAAGCAAGCAGCCTGGTTCAAAAGTCCTGCCCGTATCACTACAAGGCAGCAGTCAGCAGTTATGTCACTGCTTGTGTTTGCCTGAGCCCACCAGCCTGCTCTGCTCGAGCCTTGCTTACGTTTCTAAACGCTTTGACTTATTCGTCAACCTCGCTAATCAACCTATGGCCCTGTGTGTGTGATAGCCGATTGCAAGTCCCCGATAGTGGGTGTGACCGTGTAGGATGTGCTGGCAAGTGAAGTGGCACGTCAGACAAACTGAGAAGCTTCCGTTCGTTCTTGAACCAATGACATTTTCTTAAATTTTACACACACATGTAAGTAGTAAATGCCTGTATTCCCTGTGTACATGTCCTCAAGAATCTCCGGTGCACTTGCTTTTTGCACAGGCTGAGTGCAGGAGGTGAATACTCTAAGTGAATGAATGAAAGTGCAGGGCTCGTGTGCAGTGCAAGGGTTCTACTATGACCAATCAGACAGATTTCACTTTTCCCCCTCCAAAATATTACCTCTGAAGCTGCAATCTCCAATGAACAAAGCCGAGAGTCAAGTGACTAACCATGTTCTGCAACCTGACAGTGTCCGTGTGCCCTCTGCTGTCTCCTCACAGGTATTTCTGGGAAGAGTCAGGTCCTGTTTGCCTTAGTGTTCACCACTCGCTACCTGGACCTGCTCACCTCCTTCATATCTTTATACAACACCACCATGAAGGTGAAACACTCAAACATTGCTCCTCCTTATATCCTGTAGTCCCCACCTCCCCCAGCAGTGAGCACACACAGCATCACAGTTTGCATGGGGAACAAGTTGACACGCCTATGTTTGCTAAAGAATAACGTTGCCTGGCAAGGCGGGCAACTCACTTCCTACCGTGACTGCACATCATGAACTGGCGTCTCTTCTCCTGTCCTCCGTCTCTTTCAGGTCATCTACATCGGTTGCGCTTATGCCACCGTGTACCTCATCTACATGAAGTTTAAGGCAACGTACGATGGGAACCACGACACGTTCAGGGTGGAGTTCCTCGTGGTCCCCATTGGTGGACTGGCTTTCCTCGTCAACCATGAGTTTTCTCCTCTTGAGGTGAGAAATCTTGTCATGCAAACTCACTGCGAAACATTTCCTCACCATTTCATGTTGTTGAGTCATCATCATCATCATCATCATCATCATCATCATCATCATCATGACTATATGAAGGCAATGTTTTACTTCATCTGTTGCAAATGAATGCAAGTTGGCACATATTCAAGAAAATCCAAGATATTTTTGATCTTTGAGATTTCTGTGCAGAAAATAAATGCAACTTTTCCCTGCAACCCAAAAACTCTCTCATAGAATTAGATCACTGTTCACAGTCCAAAAGTTGGTAAGTAAATGCATTAAACGATCACAACGATTGAGTGAAATGGATGGATGTCACAACATCACCAATAGTGGTCGACAAACTCATTTTCTGTGGACACAAATTACAGAAGTTATTTTAAATCCAATATATACATAAAGCGTAGGCAATACGCTCCCTTTCTATTCCTCTTACTTTGTAGGAGACAGTGCACCTGAAGACTGTCAAGACCTTTTTTTCCTTATCCATCTTTTAGTTAGGTCAAATAACTGCAGGCCACGGCCAGGTTATCACTTCTATCTGGCAGATTTCTGCTTCAGTTCCACTGTAGATAGCAGATGTCATTACTAACAAACATTTTAGTTGATTTTATCAACTTTGTGACCGAAACGACTCTTTACGGAGTGGCTTTGCTCAAACTGCTTCCTAAGCCTTCTGATATTTCTCCCAGTTCGTACTAATTCAGTTACGTGTTTTTTTTGTATTTTACTCGGAACAGTTTGTGAGGTGTCTTCTGGCCTTTGAGTGTGTTTCTCGCCCTCTCCTTCCTCAGATTCTGTGGACCTTCTCCATCTACCTGGAGTCGGTGGCCATCCTGCCCCAGCTGTTCATGATCAGCAAGACCGGCGAGGCCGAGACCATCACCACCCACTACCTGTTCTTCCTGGGACTCTACAGAGCCCTGTACCTCATCAACTGGATATGGAGGTTCTACTTCGAGGGATTCTTTGACATGATCGCCATCGTCGCTGGCGTGGTGCAGACAATCCTATACTGCGATTTCTTCTATTTGTATGTCACAAAAGGTGAGCATTTGCAGAAACTTTTTCCTTTTTTTCCCCAATTATATGTAAATAATTGTTGTGTTAGCTTTTTTACAATGAAGGCCATTTTCCTTAGAAAAGCTGAAGCTCTGCACCTGTAGTACAGGGTTTTAACATAGTCGTAATAGTTCCCACCAGAGGGCGCTTGATACAATATACAGCAACTTACTGTAGAACCTAAAGCAAACATGTTTTGCTGTGTAACATGTGCATATGGTCTAGTATTAGTGCTGTATGTAGTATTATTATCCAGTGTTGTGCATTACTATTATGTTTGACAACAAGATTTCTGTCTGTCGGTTGCCTTTTTTCCACTGGTCAGAAATTGACTGCTAAAATATAGATTAGCCCTTATGAGATGACAAACAGCACAAGTTGGTGGCACCACCTTCAGCCAGGTGTTGGCACTGCTCTTCACAGCCGCCTTGTTTAAACGGATGGCTTAATAGACTTTTTCTTTCTGGATTGTGTGTGGTTGGGTCTAATATGTGACCTTTTAAGATAATTAAGAGATAATTAAAATAAGAGCATTTATCTTATATACCTCATCGCAGGTGTATAGATGTTTAAAACATATTTTTGCAGTTGGATTGCTGCCTTACCTTACAGGGGCTTGAGTTGCACAAAGGTGGTTACAGAACCGACCTACCTACTTGCTTTTAGAAAATACACACTGACCGACTCTGGCTCATCTGGTTAATGTGGCTGTTTTTCTCGGTGTCACGAACACTGTTGATGTTGACGTGTGCGACTTCTCTCGTTTCAGTACTGAAAGGAAAGAAGCTGAGTCTGCCAGCCTAAGTGCCAAAGAGGGAGTGTTTGGGCAGACTCAGAGGGAGAGGGGGATCAGAAGGGACGTGGGACACCTCTGACAACCCCCCTCACCCACCCAACTCCATACCCCCCGCCCCCACCCGCTATCCCCAAACCACCACTACCACCACCACCACCACATCCCCCTCTTTCCAGTAAGATGCCTGAGACAGAGAGCGAGCGGGAGATATCAGCTTTCCTCTGACCCACAATCAGCGGAATCAAAGAAATCCCCCCGCCCCCCCGGTATGCCCAGCAGAGGCCTGTCCACAGCCTTTCGGATTTCTGTTTGATGCATCTTGCCTTAACTTTTTTAATTACTCTGTATAAAGGAAGAAAAAAAAAAGTGAAGAAAAGTTTTCTACAAAAAAATGTGTACTCTTGAGGATCTGACACGTTGGTGAACAAGAGCCGAACGTGTAAAAATTGCCTCCGATTTGGCATTGTGTGATACTGAAGCGGACTTCTCGTGGTGGGATATTATTGGTTTAAGCGTTTGTAATAGTATTTGCAGTCAAAATACATGTGCTCCCCCCCCCCAATCAATTTTGTGGAAGAATTTGTCAAATCCCTGTAAATTCTGGTGGTTGAACAATTCATGTTTAGCTCTATCTTTGACCACTATGCATACCCATGTACAGAGATGTTCTCTTTTAGTTGGCAAAGCCCCTGGTATATCAATAAATTTAAAAAAAACTTATATATATATACTGTACATTTTCTTTTCATACTGTAATGACCAACTGTAATGGTTAAGTTTTCGTTCTGATGGATGCTATGAGCTTTTTTTCTGCATTGAATAAAGTTACTTTTGGGAAAGACTCCTCATTCAGAAACTCCACCAATGAGCTTTCAGTATTGTAAAGAGTCGACTTCGAACCGTGTGTAATTGTCCATCAATATACACAATAAGCGAGTTCACTAGCGATATGACTATCCATCTAGAAATATTATCCTCATTTTCCTTTGTGCCAATGTATTTATTGTTTTTCTTTGGTTTTCAACAAATGGAATTTGTAGAATTGTCCATATCTTGCCTCATTGGGGCAATTCTGTGAACATTTCCTGCAAAAACAAAAAACAAACTTTTTCATGCAGATCATTCCCAATTTTATTTTTTCTTTCTTTTTTTTTACCGGAGCTTTTGCATGTTGTTGCCACCACAAATAAAGTCCTCATGGGAAACACTTGTCAGTGCTGTGGTTGCATTCAATGATTTTCAGAATTAGCTGTCTATCAGTACATTGCCTTTTGGTTGCTCATTAAAAAGACCAGATAAAGGTTCTTGCAAACTCTTACTACTGAAGTAATTTAATATTTTAATATTTTCTTTGGTGGGATTTTTATTTTTTATTTTTTTAATATATAGTCTTAAATTGTTGCTGAAGTTTAAATTCCATTAGCTCGACAGATTTCCCCTTTGCAGTGGGATTTTTATTTTTAAACTGAAGGCATTTTTAAATGAAGAACATTAAAGTTTGTGAAGTTAAAAAGAATAAATCCATTGTTTGTCGAATAAACACACACAATCCGAGTGCCAGTTTGCTGCTGTTGCAGTTGCACTCATTGCTTCATGAAAGATTAAGTTTACTTTTTCTTAAGTAACATGTGCCACCATAACTGAAATATTTGTTGCAGAAAAGTATCTGGCTTTCAGAATAAAAAATAAATGATGTTGATTATTTTTGCCATTTTAACACACACAAAACAGATGTCGAGCTGGAACGACTCGTTCTCTGAGCCACACTCAAAAGAGGGCGCTGTGAGTTTTAAGCACCGCAAAAGAAGGAAAGGAGAAGAAGAACCGCTGCGCGACGATACATACGGTCCAGACGGAGGGAGATGTTGGGATAATATTGAAGGAGAAAGTTTGCTGCCAGCTTTTCAGTAAACGTGTCATTCTAACGTGTACGATGGAAACGGCAACGGACAATTCCGTCTTAAAGGATAGTTGTAAGTAGTTAAAGGAACGTTGTCGTTTAAACTTTGCCGATCGCTAGCTAGCAAATTGTTTACTACTGAACTAACACTTGCAATACAGCCAGTAGCCAGTGTAGTTTCTTTTTTTGTCTGAGTCCGTATTGGGATTCAAAGTCCAAATAATATACTACACTGAACCTTTAAGTTTGTGGTATGAGAATTGTTGTGAAAAAACAAATATACTGTATGTTCTATCCTAAAGCAGCACCTCAGATTTTAAAATGTCAGTAGAGTGTTTTTGTGATCCATTCAGTAAAAATAAATAAATAAAATAAAATAAAATGCAAGCGGCAACCCTGGCGTTGACACGCTGCTCCTTGAAGGCCCAGTGTATGATTATGTTACGTGGTTGCCTGCCAGGCACCCCTACTGCCAGTCAGTACCTCGCTCGGCTGCTCTTCCTCTGCCTCTTTGCCATGGAGGCAGGGCCAGGATTACCACACAGACTGTTGTAAAATTAGAAATCAAAAGACAGTGAAGTGCGAAACATGGATGTGCTGCTCCTGCCAGCAGTGACAAAATATTGGGAGCTTTGCATCAGGGATCATTTGAGAGAACATCAATTGATGACAGGACTTTCAAACCGTCTCTGCTGATAACAAACAAATCAACCGCTCGTGTTCACACACAGGTACCCCTCTGCCCCTCTCTGTGCTGCGACTCATGGTCCCGCCGGTTCGGTTGATGTCTGCAGCAGTCTGGCAGACCATCCAGCGAAAAGTTGTGTCTGATTATGGGATGATTGAGGAGTTCGTTTCCACGGTGACAGACATTCTCCCAGATCTTCTCAGCACTGAGCACAAGGCCCAGCTTATCCTCGGCCTAAGAGCCCAGGTACTGACAAAATATGTCTAATTTTGAGTTGTCAAATTTTATTTGTGCCGTGTCATATCAGAGCAAAAGTAAGCTGTGGACAATAATGATGAAGCTGTCACCAAGAACATTGATATTGATGTCAATAATACAAAGTTGTGGTATCTTCGATATCTCAAATCGCTGCTGTCTTCTGCTGTCAGGTGACTCTGGATTTGTGTCAGCTGGAAACTACTGCTAACATGGAGTTTGTTGAGCCACACCTGGACAGAATGCAAACACTCATCGAGGCTTGGAACACAGAGGTGAGTGTGTAAAGTGTTTCTGCTTTACAGCTTAAAAAAAAAATTCTGTTGAAAAGTAGGAGTCGCGTCATGGTGAAGTTACTTTCCTTCTTCTACATGATGAATGTCTTTGCTTCAGGTTGCCACAGCAGATACTGAAGCATCACATTCAGAATTTGTGGATCTTGTCAGAAACCTGTTGAAAAATCCAGAGGAAAGGGAACACTTCTTTAAGGTCAGTCATCGATGCACCTTGAAGTTGCTGTGTAATTCAGCAAGACAGATCCTAAGAAATAAGTCTGATGGAGTAAATGATGTACAAGGAGCTGTTGGCTGTTGCAATTCTGAATAATCCCACAAAGCTGATTAGAAGTACTAGAGCTGTGCACATTTATTGAAAAGAGATAAATGGGAATTTCTGCCTAACAATCTTCCATGTCTGCAACTATTTGTTTACATCTGACCTTAACTGCAATTAAAATTGTGTTTCAAATATATTTTCAGAATGTGTTTCCTGAAGAGTTTGGTCCCATATATCAGAAGGACCTTTGCACCTTGATGTGGATCTTTTTGTCCAGACTTGAAAACTGTCTTCCTCTGCAGTCTTTCCAACAGGTGCGCAAAAGAAAATACTTCAGGCTCAATCTTTCTAAATCTTTTTTTTTTTTTTTACATTTTAAAAATGGAATACATTTTGTTTCTCTCTTGTCTATTCAGGTTGCCCCCATGTTAGGCGAAGCGCCGTCATTTTTAGAAGACTTTGTTGACGCCGTTTTACGACGTGAGGAATTCAATCTGCTGTTGCAGAATCAGAAAGACCATAGTGGAGTAGATCATGATGGCAAGCCTCTATTGATTATTCCTCTTCATATTTTTCCCTCTGTCTTGTTTTTCATTGCTTTGACAGAAAGTCGTCTGTATTTACAACCTGGAACTGGAAATATCAGTGGGTTTACCACTGCAAGACTGCAACTCATATTGCATGTTAATTAATAGATATTATTATTATTTTTTTTTTATCATTTATTATTATTTGTAAAAACAATATTAAGATATGAAATATCTAAAAAAAAAAAACAACCTTTTTGTAGCACATGTACAAAGTGTCCAAAGGCCTTAAGTTTGCTAGAAGTCCGATATCCCAAACCTTTTTTCTGAGCAGTGTATTGGTTTTTCTTTGACAAATGTCTTTGGTTAAAAGCAGGATTCTTTCTCTTTTAGATGCTTCCTTTGATGGCGCCTGCATTACTTCAGCTCTCAAACTCCCCCCTGCGAAAAGATTGTGCACAACAAATATGGACATGGAATGTTTGCCACCGCCTTCTATTATAATGTTTGCAACAAGCACCGGCTCTAAAAATGACTCAAGCAAAATAAGACTTAGCGAATCCAACTGGATTCTCGGGCAGAGGGGATCTTCAGGCGACGAAACGGCACCTGAAGATCTACGCCAAGACCTGGATTTGCCGAACTGTATCAAGCAATGCCACGTCGAGCTCCAAAGACTGGAACCCACTTTGCGTTCGCGCCCCCTGCCTCAGAGAAGAAACCGAGGTCTGAAGATGAAAAGGTTTCTGTTGGAAGAAAAAAGAAGAATGGCGGACCTCGCCGCCAACAGTTCAGCCCCACGCAAATCGGTGCCGGCGGACAGCTTCTACGCGGTGGACACGGACAACGAGGAACTTGAAGAGTCCTACATGGCTCCCATCATAGACTGCAGCGAGGACGACTCGTGGTCTTACTACTCGGATGTCGAGTCCAGCCGCGAGTCAGCAAGCGCTTGCAGTTCGTGGTCGTACTACTCGGACGACCAGCGTGACGGCGAGAGCGAGGCCGACAGTCACGGCAAAGTCGGCCCCAAGATCTTGTCAGCAAGCAGCAGCAGCAGCCGCGACGTGTCCGGCGTCAAGGCGGCCGGTCCGAAGAAACCGAAGATGGCCAAGTGCTGCATCTGCAAAGAGCGTCTGTGCACCAGCCTCCAAGCTCACATGAAAACCCACTTCCCCAACGGCTACTACGCCTGCCCGCAGTGTGACAGCCGCTTCAAGCTCTACTCGTCCCTGAAGCAGCACCTGAATAAGACCTGCTTTCAGCGGGTGGACGCTGACAAGCTGGGCCAAGACGTGAAGCTCTTCAAGTGCGACAAGTGCGAGGAGGCGTTCCTCTACAAAGTCACGCTGGAGAAGCACAAGGTGACGCACAGCGAGTTGTACTGCGGCGTCTGCAGGAGGGTGCTGCGGGACGCCGCCACCGTGGCCCGGCACAAAGCGTCGCACACGCGTTTCCAGTGCACCCGCTGCGAGGAGTCCTTCACCTTTTTCAAGCCGCTGCTCAGACACTGCCAGAACGTCCACAAACTCTGCCGGCCCTTCGCCTGCGCCTTTTGCGCCAAAACCTACTCGCGGCTGCGCATTTTGATCATGCACGAGTGGAAGCACACGGGCCACCTGCCCTTCCAGTGCACGCTGTGCAGCAAGAGGTTCAAGCACGACAGCGATCTCATCTCCCACGAGCGCGTCCACACCCGGGAGAAGCCGTACCTGTGCGCGGAGTGCGGCAAGTCTTTCGCCCACTGGTCCAACCTGGTGAGGCACCGCAAGCTGGTCCACAGCGAGCTCCACAACGAGAAGCGCTACTCGTGCTCCGAGTGTCAGAAATCCTTCAAGTGGAAAGGGTCCCTGAAGCACCACCAGAGGATCAAGCACCGCAACGAGTTCTACCGTCGGCAGTGCCCCTACTGCGGGAAGATGGTGTCGTCGTCGACCCTCCGCAGGCACGAGCTCATCCATAAAGGAGAGAGGCCTTTTAAGTGCACCGTGCCCGAATGCGACAGGAGGTTCAGGTCGAACCCCGAGGTGAAGAAGCACATCCTCATGTGCCACACCACCGAGAGACCGTACAAGTGCGGCGTCTGCCAAAAAGGCTTCATAAACCAGTGCGTCCTCAACCACCACGCTGCCGTTCACTCCGGGGAGAAACCGTTTGTCTGCCACATCTGCTGCAAGGCCTTCCCCCGGGCCTACAGCATGCAGAGGCACATCAAACTCAAGCACGCCTTTGGAAAACGTTGACATTGCGATATTCAATCCCCTCCCCCTGCTTTTTTAAACAACACTGTGCACAATACATCCAAGACTGCAGGAAGTAGTTTGAATGGTGACTTTCTTTGGATTAAAGAACAACACAAACATTGCAGTTTGTCTTTTCCAGACCTCGCCCTGGCCACGTGTGGTCAGCCATGAAGCCACAAGAAAATACATATATTGAGATCCAATCACAAGGTCTAATCACAAAACCATTTTAATTGTATTACCATGGGCTGTCTACGGGTGGGTCCATATTGTTGCTGCGGCAGCTGCACTGCTCATGTTTCCAGTCAGAATTTTACAATAAAGCCAAACTGGAGCGTACGTGCAATTTCCACCAAAATGATTCTAGCAGCGGCACTACCCCACGCTACCCGTGTATGTATGTTGTTTAAAGAGTAAACATCAAGTTGTATTATGTTTGACAATTTAAAAAAAAAAATACAATTATGAACGAAGAAAGATTTGCACACATTAATGCATCTCACTTGCTCAGTGTGTGACTGTTGCCGTTTACCCACTCAATTCAAGAGTTTCTCTGAGTTTTCTACTTATTTACTGTATGCATCCGTGTTGTCCGTCTCAAGAGTGTACCCAGCATTTCACTTGACTGTCTGTTTTCATAACATATTTCACTACTAAACTCAAGAATATCATATCATTTTGTATTTATTTGTTTTATTAAGCTGTGTGTTATGTGCTTTAACATTGGTCTATTAAATTTATTTTGTGTCAACATATTTGCTATTTAATAACACAATGGGTTAAAGTCCATATTGTTAAGCGATTTTTGAAGACTTAAAAAAAAAAAAAAATGTGTGTACAAATGAACACAGGTCTACTTGCCTTCTTGTTAGTCATTAGGAAAACACTGAATGACTGACAACCTTCACATAGATACTCACTAATGATTATCAGTTTTCTTTTGTGAACCGAAAGGAAAAACAAAAAACTAACTCAAAACAAAAAACAAACAAACATGCGGAACCCATTATTTTACGTCTGTGTGTCTCATCGGATTGTTATTAGGGACGGACCGGAAGCCGATTGTTGACGCACACATCTAGAGATCGCCCGACTGCTGCTTAGGGTCCCTGAAACAAACTGTTGCAGGAATATTCTGTTCGACTCCAGTTGAGGAGCGAACGCAGTCCTCTCAAGCTGGACTGAAACAGGGCTAATAAAAAAAAATGGACGGAAGTGTTTCCGCAATACCTGGTGAGTAGAAAAGCTTATGATAAGGATTTGTTTGGCTAGGCCGCAGCACGACCCGCGCGCGGGAATGCTATTGCTAACTTTGTAAGGAACTCGTATTTAATAACAGTAGGTGATCGGTAAAATTCAATAACTGGCCTCATTGGCCGCGTTGCAAAATTATCACTGCGATAACAACGAACGTCTTTGAGCAGTTTTGACCGTATTGATAAATTAGGCGTCGCTTCTTTTAAGAAGCTAATGTTGGCTAAAGTGGGTGAAACCTACTTTGGTGCAAGTCTCATACAAATCTCAAACATTTTTTGAACTAGATTCTTCTCCGATTGTACTCTTATGGAACCTTACTACCTCATTATCTTGTAAATAAGTTGACTTCATCCACCACAATATTATATCTATTATATAATAATAATTTTGAAAGGTAATATGTATTCGATGCCAAAGACAATTTGAGATGCTCACTGCTGAATGCTTTGGCTTTTAGTGAAATAGTAACAACATATTTGTGTAATACTAACTTTTCACTAAATGAAATGTCTTGTGATTTTTTTTATATATATATGTGTGGAATGACACTGCAGAAATTATAAAACGTGATTTTATTATTTAACATTGTCATAACATAGTAATGACTTTGGAAGTTGCCACAATTAATGATTCTGTTTCAATTATTTTCAGCCTGTCCCCCAAAAGAAAACAATAATATTTGTGCCATTATTTTTTTTAAAGGGGCAAAATGTGTACTTAAATTTTTGTGTTTCAGGTCCCTCCATTCCTCTGTCAGCTTTGCGGCTTTTGGTTCCACCGATTCGGCTTGTCTCTGCAGCAATCTGGCAGACTGTGGAACAAAAAATTGTGTCTGATTATGGGCTGCTGGAGGAGTTTGTTTTCATGGTAACAGAAATAGTGCCTCAGATTCTCTCCACCAGGCAGCGTGCTGAACTCATTTTGGGCCTGAGAGCACGGGTGAGGAACGCTCAAATCATATGCCCCATTACATCATGACACTTTAGGTTTACATCTAAATCCACACTACACAGCCACTGTTACATCATTTGTTAGAACATTTTAATGCATTACAGCAACTAATAAGCCATGTCATGAAAAGATATTTAATGGACCTACTCCCCACTACTACCTTTTCTAGTCTACAAATGTCTCCTATATTCATTCCGGCTCATGTCCCCTGATTGTAGTTGATCCTGGAGTTGTGTCGTTCTGAAGAGAATGCTCAGACTGACATCATCCAGCCACATCTTGACCGGATGCAGAGCCTCCAAACTCTGTGGAACATGGAGGTAAGATAAGATTGAGACGCATTTAGACTAAGTTTAAGTGTGTAGCTATCTTTTTTGGTGATATTGACCCACCTTTGTACTCTAATATGTTAGTATCTGTCCAGTGATGTGTTAATCTGAACTTTTTTTGCCTTTTCAGACTGAAAATGTGGAACAAGGAGTAACTCACTCACAATTCTCAAGTCTTGTCCAAAATCTGTTGAGAGATCCTGCCGAGAGAATCAGCTTTTTCCAGGTACGCTTGGTTGTGTTATTGTTTCCAGAAATTACTTAATTGTTTACAGGTAATGTTGATTCTACAGTATGAGGAACTCTGGTGTATGATCTCAGTGCAACAGTGAGGGATTTACCAGTGGCTAATAAAAAAACAACAACTGGTTGACCAAGTGAGGCCTTTATATTGACCTAAACTTTTATCTGTAATATGCTTCTTACATTAGATGCTGCTAAGACCTTTATTATGGATATTTGAATAACATTTATGGGCAGAAAGTTGGAAATTTCCCCACTGTGGGACTAATAAAGGAAATCTTATCTTTGAGTTAACTTTGCTGCAGACATAGTTTGTCTTTTCAATAGCCAGTCACAGTAATCCCATAATCAATTCATCTTACAACAACAGTGTTGTGTGCCATGTTCTTGTAACCTCCTTCTAGGATGTTTTCCCTGAAGACTTTGGCCCCACATATGATAAAGCAATCCAGACATTGATGTGGCTATTTCTGTCAAGGCTTGAAAAGCTTCTTCCCGCCCAAACTCTTCAACAGGTAAAACTCATTGAATTCACTGTTTGTTATTCACTTATTTTCTTCTTTGGGTACCAAGGTTTCTCACTTTTATTTCTTGTTCTTTTAATTGCTATTGTCTGTAACACCAATGTGTATCACTTCTAAACAGTCAACGCTGTTGCCTTGCATTAAATTTCATTTTGTTTGCCAGATTGCATCTCTGCTGAGTGACACCTCATCTGTTTTGAACGAATGCATGAACTCCTTTACCCAGTCTGAGGATTTCAAATCTTTGCTGGGCACTCAGAAGGATCTTGGCCAATTGGAGGATATAGGTGAGCTTTTACTTTCACTATGGCATTTGCAAACTGTACACGTACTCTCCTGCAAAACTGTCTCCAATTGTGGCTGATAACCAATATTTTGTAATGCCAGTTTAATGTTTTCATGGCTGCATTGGCGAACACTGCCTTTTCACAGCAAGAAAGACCAGATTCAATTGAGACGGGCACCTTTGTGTGAGATATGTGGCAGCGTGCACTCTTTCCTTGTACTTCAACTTGTGTTGCTGTCCAAAGCCATATATGTAATTTGCATTGGCCAGTCTAAATGTTCTATGGCTCTGAATTTGAGTGTGAATGCTTATTTGTACATGTGACATACGTTAGAACACCCTTTTATATGATGTATGACAGCATCATCTTAATCTGTTTTAATCTTGCAATTTCTCTCATTTCAGAGGCGTACATTGTTGACAGTGCCATCTTATCAGCACTGTGTCTCCCTCTTGGTGAGCGGGTTGTGATTGTCAATGATCAAACGGACTCTGTGGCACAAAGCGGACTGGTGTATGCCGTCAGCTCAGAGATGGAGGTGGAATCTGAAAACAATGAAGTGTACACAGAAGGAAGTCGGAACGCAGATGTGGGTGTGCAAACCCAGTGGTTTGGTCTTACTGGTGCAGATAAAGCAGAAATGATGAGGGACCCCACCCAAGCAGCAGATGGCAATGTAGAAATGGTCGGTGAAAACAACGGCAACGACTCTGGAACGCTCATGATTGGTGAAGACGGTCAGGTGACGCTGCTCGGGGGCGCGGAGAAGAAGCCAGGCAGACGTGGAAGGAAAAAGAAGTGCCTTCAAGACGAAGACTATAAAACCCAGAGTAGAGCAAAGGAACAACTAGAGGACCCGGATTTCGTCTTGGGGGAAAGACCTGTGCGAAAGAATCGCGGACTCAAAATGAAACGATATCTGTCACAGTGGAGGAAATCGGGAAAGGCGCAGGTCAACAAGACCCCAAACAGCGGCACTAAGAAGCTGGTCAGGTCCAGAGCGTCTACCAGAAGCAATGATTTGGACGAGAGAACGTGCAAGGTGTGTGGCAAAGTGGTGAGTAATGCCAAGTTTTTGGAACGCCACATGGCGCAGCACACAGAGGAGCTGCCGTTCTCATGTCCGTCCTGTAAAAAGCTTTACAAGAGCTTGCGGTCCCTGCAGCAACATAAATGTGCAGGTGCTGTCAAAGTGGAGGGTAATGAGACTGCCGATGAGGAGGGAGAGCAATCGTCCAGCGGGGTGCCTTGTGAATCGGGCATGGAGGAGCAGCCGTCGGACGCCGCCAGCCAGGACCCTGGCTTCTTGCTGTCTGAGGACGCGGGCCAGAAAGGCTCAGAGGACAAGAGCGTGTTGGAAGGTCCATACTACTGCCCTCACTGCAGCGTTGAGTTCAAGTGCAAGCAAACGTTCAGGTTCCACCTGAGGAACATCTGCTACAATGAGCAACAGGTGGATCCCGAGAAGCCCGAGAATGTGAAGCACTGTTTCAGGTGCGACGAGTGCGACAAGGCCTTCCGGTACAAATCGACCTTGGAGTCCCACAAACAAACTCACAACCCGCTGTACTGCGAGGTGTGCATGAAACTCGTGCGAGACCCGGGGGCGCTAGCGATGCACAAAGAAGCGCACACTCCCTTTCAGTGCAACCAGTGCGAGGCCAATTTCCCCGTGTTCAAGGCCCTGCACAAGCACTACATTGACACCCACAACCCGGTCGAGCCTTTCACCTGCACCCATTGCCAGACGACCTTCGCCAGCTTGAAGCGTTTCATCAGACACGAATGGAAACACACGGGCTACCAACCATTTCAATGCACGACCTGCAGCAAAAGATTCCGATCGTACTCCGACCTCGTGGAGCACCACAAAAAGCACACAAAAGCATACCCGTTCCTCTGCTGGGAGTGCGGCAAGAAATTCCGACACAGCGTCACCCTGACCAGGCACGTGGAGCGCGTGCACCACTCCGGCGAACCCATAACTGAGAAACCCATGCCGACGTTCACCTGCGCCCAGTGCGGAAAAGCCTTCACTTCGAGAAGGTGCCTTCTCAAACACGACAATTTCCACCACAAAGGTCTTCGGTTCCCGTGCGAGCACTGCGGAAAGGGATTTTTTGGCAAGGACGCTTTGGTGCGGCACACTTTGATTCACACGGGGGAGAGGCCTTTCAAGTGCGACGACTGTGACAAGTCTTTCAGATCCTCTGCAGAGTTGAAGATACACAGGAGATACCACACTGGCGAAAGGCCTTTTAAGTGCACCATCTGTCAAAAGGGTTTTGTACAGTCCTGCTTTCTCACCTTGCACATGCGAACCCACACGGGAGAGAGACCTTATGTTTGTACAATTTGCAACAAGGGCTTTTCAAGCTTACACGGCCTAAAAAGACATAGAAGGCTTGTCCATGCGTAGCTGTAGACCTGCTTCTAATGGAAATGACAATGTTTAGGGCTTATTTCTTTTCTTTTCTTTTCTTTTTTTTTTGGATTATGTTTAGAAATCTACATCCCATGTTAGGCTGAAACTTGAGGAGACCCACGCCTCACGAGTATGATTGTTGAAGGATAACTCCCTGAAAATTAATCTCCTCTGGTTTTCACACATTTGAACTTTCACAAACCGGCTGAGTGTATAGTACTTAATTTTTACAGAAGTGTTTGCTGTAGTCCTACATAAATTTGTATGTAAACTTGATATATTCTTTGGTTCCACCGGGATTCTTTTCTTGAATAAACAGGATATTTGATTCAAACTCTCATTTAATTTAACTAAGGTATCATTCTTTTTGATTGAACCCGTCCCAGACAGTATACTATAATGATAACCAGGTTGATATATTTATACGTTGTGTATAATGGAATTTTACTCTGAAGTAGTACTTAACATAATCTGATGTGATGGGGGTGATGGTGAAATATTTATCAACCAATTGTAAAATTGAGCTGAATTAAAAAAAAAAAACAAGTAACTAACTGCCAGTAAGTAAGTTTTGCTTTTTTGTTTTGGATTCCCCCTTTGATCTAGGGCAACAACAATCGTTGATTGCAATACTTCTACTTTACCATATGAAACATATTTATTTGAATCATTTTTGGCCTAACAAACACAAACTACTAATTTTTTTTTTTTTTTTTTCGGGAATCCAGAAAAACCCCAAAGTAATTTAGCTAAAATGTTGTCACCACCTTCAGTTGATGACAGGACCAAATATAAGGAAAACATATCTCTCTAGTTGGTCTCTGGCAATAAAACTTTCTCCGTCAAATCAAATAACATACCTATCAAAACTACATCTATTGTATGTAAAAACGGGTATCTTTATTTGTAGAGCATAGGTGTAAATGCAGCAAACTCCCCATCAGAAACCAAGGATCGGTGGTTACATTTTATAAATACACAATTTATTATTAATAATATACATGTTCCCCCGACATTGACTGCAGGAGAAGTGGGTATAGAAAATTGATGGATTACATTACGTCTTATGCCTAAGAATTATTGTAATTACAGTGCACGCGCTAATGTTGGGGAGGAACATTAGGGCAGTCGTCGACGTCTGAGCCATGCCTTCATTCTACCAAGAATTGAAAAATACAAAGCATTTACCAGAGGCACCCTTGAACTAATGAACATTTTTCGGGTTGTATTTTAAGGTCAGTAAAAAAAAATAATTTTTATGGATGAAATGTAGAACTACATTTTTCTTTTCACCGCCGAATGAATATTTTTTACCCCAGTGTCAACGCAGTCGACGTCCCGCCTAAAAAGAACGTCCACCCCAGATGGGACTCGAACCCACAATCCCTGGCTTAGGAGGCCAGTGCCTTATCCATTAGGCCACTGGGGCGCTGTAATGTATTGGACACCGTCTTTCTATATAAACATATGAATAAAGGGCACAACCTACGTTAAATATAAGTGATTCGTGATCAGTTTCCGTTACATGTTAACACTGCTCTCCATCCACAACCAGCTCCAGTGTGCAGTGTACGACCCGAGCTTCCCGACTGTTGAAGTTGTAACAAGCAAAACCTTTCTTTGGACCTTGCCTCGTGATTGTGGTGACATGTTTAAATTCAATTAGCCACGATTTACCGAAAATATTAATTTTATTACGCGCTTGAAACACGCCACGGAGCATAACTTTGGCTCGGCCGACAACTCTTTGATCTTGGCCGGTGGCGGCTCTCTCCAAGCAGGAACCTGCCGCCGTTGTTTTCCTGCTTTCTGCCAAGCAGTCTGGGCAGGAATGGTCGCCGCGTAGCTGCGCAGCCAGCGCCGTTGGGATTAGTTGGACTCTTTTATTTCCGGCAATTCAATTTTTTTGTGTGAAATCATGAATTTACTGCCGTCTAATCCTCATGGGAACGGGCTTCTTTATGCCGGATTTAACCAGGATCATGGTAAGCAGAGGCGCTGTTTCTTTCCAGATGAAAACTAGCAGCGTTGGGGATAGTGAGCTAACAATGCTAAACGGATGTCTTCAAAGAGAATACATTTGCCGTGACGTTTGATAACAATCATTCCTTCAACCATTAGTGATTCTCTTTGTTCAGGGAAAGACAATACGTTGACGTCGTTGACAAACGTCTTCACGAAGCTCAAAACCAACAACTTCTTGGTAGCTTTAGCTGCCCTGCTGTCCTAGCTAGTGAGAGCTACATCAACTTAGCCGTTTTGTTAGAACTTTAACTCAGGTTGGGCTCGTGTGGCAGGGGTTGTCAAATAAAATGTGTGTTGAATGCTTTCATTTTAAACAAAACGCCGTCTGGGCAGCCATTGATATTTGATAATTCCCTTTCCCAAAAGCAATAGTAAGTCAAATTCCCCTTGACTTGGCGTTAGCTGAGTGCGTGAACGACTGCGACGCTGCTAACAGTAGCTAGGGCTCATCTCGCTAAGTCCAGTCTCACTGTAAATTAAGACGTTATTTTCTCCATATTTCAGTCACTCCCTGGGAAGTTATTTCGGGTCGCCTATTGTCCATCAAGTAGTTTTTTCCCCTGTCGAACCGGAAGGCTTAATATTCAGGGTTTATTGTTGTTTTTGCTATCCACCCACTCACTTGATGACACGCCGTAAAGTAAAACGCATCAACTTTAGCATCGGCGTGAATAGACAAAACAATTGAATTTAAAAAACAAAAAAACAAAACTCTACTTTATTCGAACTTGGCCAACCATCAGGTGATTCTGTAAGCGATATGATAGCGGCCTCAAGAGTTAGCATCGGCGCACGTCGACGTCATTGGCGTGAGCACGGTGTGACACTTCAGAATTCCACCAGTTGACCTGTTAATCATTTGCTCCATTCTCTCTGTCATCTTCTTTCTATACATGTATATATATACACACCTATGGTCCTCCCAGTCCCCTAGTGAGCTCAACTTTGACGTTTTATTTTTATTTTTATTATTATATTGCTGTGCCCTGGCAATCCTGTCAAGTACGGTCCTTGCAATGAGCCAATTAAAAAAAAAAAAACGCTGATAAGACATCAACTGCTGATAAACGCCCTTTTCAGTTGGTGATCCATGTCTGATGCCATCTTTCCCCTGTGTTGCGTCTCTGCAGGATGCTTCGCCTGCGGAATGGAAAATGGATTTCGCGTCTACAACACAGATCCACTTAAGGAGAAGGAGAAACAAGGTAACGGTCTCTGCCTTAACGTTTCCACGCTGCTCGGGTTCGTCACAATCCAGCCATAATCTCTCAACCAGTGAGTGTGCTCGGAGGACAAAGTGCTGCCACGTTGCAACATTTATAAAGAAGAAGCTGACGGATGATAATCATCAAAAAGTGAAGTGGCCAAATTTCCAAGCGACATCAAGCAGAACAGCAAGAGAGACAATCTTGACTCTTCTGTCTAAAGCTTCAAGTTTGTCATACCGCTCCCTGTTCCGATACCGTGCTGTGTTTTGTCATTGTCTGGGATGTTTGACCTTGTTAAGTTTACATTCCCAAGAAAGTGCTGAAGTATCCGCAGTGTAGCTGCATTCATACTGTGAATTCTTTCAGCTGGTTTGCTAGTTATTGGCTGGATTTGGAGAGGGCAGACTAATTATTGAACTTGCACTGCTCTTTGAAATGATTTGGAGTACATTCGTGATAATGCTCCCATCCTAAATACACTTTTTTATATTGTAGAAATAATCCGGGCAATAATTGACACTAAAGGTTTTCAAACGGTACTTTCCAAAAAGCGTTGCACCAGTCAGTGTAGATGAATCACATCAATGCTACCTTGAAGTCCACATTCATTGCTAACAAAAAGTCTAATCTTCCTGTTCAGCTGAAGGAATCAAGTCCTCACAACTCCTTTAAAGAGGAGGGGTGAATGAGGAAATGGCTCCACCCTCAACAGGACGGGCAATGTGACTGTGCACATGACTTAATGGAACTCTCCCACCTCTTAGCGTTTGATGGCTGGGGACAGAGAGTGGTCCTTTAACTCTCTGTGTTGGTCCATATACGCTGCTCTGTTTGTCAAGTGCGGACTTTTTTTTTTCTTTTAGTCACAATGACTCCTTGTAATTGCAGAATCGAGTCATATATTTGTTTCCCAATCTCGACTACACAGCAGTGCAGTGCAGTGCAGTGCAGTTGACAGAGTTATGTAATCAGCAAGACTTTCATTCAGTCACATAATGACATTCAACTTGTCTTTCAGAGTTCCTGGAGGGCGGGGTCGGCCACGTTGAGATGCTGTTCAGGTGTAACTATCTGGCGCTGGTTGGAGGAGGAAAGAAACCCAAGTACCCAACCAACAAAGGTTTAGTGGACCATTTTGCTTTTTCAAACCATAAATTGATTGCAGCTTTATACCAGAACTTTTTTGTTTGTTTGCCTAAGAAACGTTTTGCAGTTTGTATCGCATAAAATATCTGCACATCCTCCGTGTTAAAAAGCTTGAAATCCAGTTTTCTGAGCCAAAGAAACCTTCAGAACGTTCACAGTGACGTTAAATAGCTCTAAATCTAATTGGCAAAAACTCTGGTTTGGTCATGTTGCTTCTAAAATCCAATTAAATATCATGACGTGCCTGGAGTGTGTTGAGGTCTGTGCTGCATGAAGCAGTGCAGCCTGCTTCTATTTCAGTCAGTCCCTTTCAGTCACACGTGCAGCAGAACATCGTTTGAAACAAAGCCGCTTTTTAACTTTGCATTTCATTCATCGGCACGTCGCTCTTTCCCGTCATGTGGTTCTGCTGTCACACATGTGTGATTGAGTGGAGAGCAGTCACGTGGCAGGGAAAGAGGAAGGACTCAAGTTAGACGCGCTTCGCTCGGCAGGTTCAAATTAATCGCGCTGTGTTTGAATGGCCGTTAAACAATGACCTCTCTTTGCTGGCGCAGTGATGATCTGGGACGACCTGAAGAAGAAGACGGTCATCGAGATTGAGTTCTCGACAGAAGTGAAAGCTGTGAAGCTGAGACGTGACAGGTAATTTCAGAAAGTTGAAATGGGTCCGACTGCGAAGACGCTTCACTCGTCCAGGATCCTTCAAACTTAACTTTGCTGGTTGTGTTTATTTGTTGTTGTTCGTACGGGTAAACATCACCAAATTCTGTCTTCGCTCTTTGTTGCTGCTGGAAACAAGGGAAGCTACAGCAGTTCTGTACCGGGTTGTTCTGGTTCCAAGCTTGTAAAAAAAAAAAAAAAAGAAAAAGCCACACACGGCTCATTTTTCTCTGCTGAAAGTTCTTGCAGTTTGCTCTGTAAAACAAACACGACATCAGCGACACAGTTGCCTGCACAAATGACATGCACATGATATTCTGAATATGAACAAAACTTGGATATACAACCAAGCAGAAACCCTCAAAACCGCTGTCACGGAACAAAATTCACTTTCTTTTTCTGCATTTCCTAAAATTCCAGGTTAAAAAGATTATTTCTGTGGTCTCCTACTTCCAACAACAAACATATCCGCTCCATCCGTGGTCTCCGCCTTAGAACAGCTCACTCCCTTGCGATTGGCTAGCCGCTCACTGCTAGCGCTTGCTAAGATTCAAAGATTTTATTTGTCTCGTCACGTCGCGTGGCAGTGAAATGTTGGTGTGGCAGAAGCCATGATTGGACACTACGAGGAATAAGTTAAGAAAAAATGTTTTTTTTAAAAAGTGCCAAGTAAAATATAATTTCTACCAAAGTAAAACTTAAAAAAAAAAGCTAGCGGGGAAAATGACTGCTTGCTCTCGTGCAGCGGGAAAATACAGACAGTCTGTAGAGGCCTTACTGTGATAATCAGCTCGACTTGTGATGTAGAAAGTCGAGCAAAATCTGATTTCTGCTCATTTCGGCGCAGCGTTGTGGGGAAAGCCCGCCCACCTAAAAATGCGCACGTCACACTTTGTATTTGCTGGCTCAGTCGGTCTGTCAGTAATGCTGAAAGACTCGATAAAGAGCTGCAAAAGTCAATTTTCTTTATTCTGGTTTCAGTCAAAAATCAGATGTTTTGTCGTCGTCGTCGTTGGTAACAGACGTGTTGGTTTCTTCCCTCCTGCCAGGATCGTGGTCGTCCTGGACTCAATGATCAAAGTCTTCACCTTCACCCACAACCCCCATCAGCTGCACGTCTTTGAGACCTGCTACAACCCCAAAGGTGCGTCTGGCTGTTGACAAGCCCGCGCTCAAACGTCGACCGCGCCTCCGCTCGGGCCGCTGCAGGAGAAGCTCCGCCTTCGCCGCGGCCGCTGTCACGCTCCGTCGGTTGGAGTCCCGGGACGGCAAAGAGGATTCCTGCCATCAATAATTTCACAGCCGGCCTCTCTCTGCTTTTGTTCTCGCCAGGTCTCTGCGTGCTGTGTCCCAACAGCAACAACTCTCTGCTGGCCTTCCCCGGCACCCACTCGGGCCACGTGCAGATCGTGGACCTGGCCAACACCGAGAAGCCCCCCGTTGACATCCCCGCCCACGAGGGGGCGCTGTGCTGCATCGCGCTAAATCTCCAGGGCACGCGGATAGCCACTGCGTCGGAGAAAGTAAGCGCAGCCGAGCGGGCCGGGGGGTTCTGGACCAAGCCGACGGGGTTCGCGTTTGAAGTCGGAGCCGTCGTTCCTGTCGCGCTCCCTGTTTTGTCCCAGCGGCTGATGTTTGTGGGCGCCGTGTTTTTCCACAGGGGACCCTCATCAGAATCTTCGACACCTCTGCGGGGCAGCTCATACAGGAACTGAGGCGGGGCTCTCAGACGGCCAACATCTACTGGTGAGCACTGAGCCCTGACGCCGTTCCCAGACTCGCAGTGCGGCCACCGTTGCGTCTGTGTTTGTGTCGCATGCACGTTCAGTGTGAATTTTTCTTTTTTTTTTTTTGCTTGCGCACGACGCCACACGCACCCAGCTCACAGACGTGTGTCCTCTCCAGTAGGGGCGTAACAATGCATCCATCAGCATCAATTATTGATTTATTTATTTTTACCTACGATTTGTATTTGTGATTTATGTTGATACTACATGAAAATATTGATAGACATTATTATTGATTGATTTATTAACAGACTCAAGGTCCAGTTAACAAGATCAAAAATAAATAATAATAAAATAAAATAAAACAGACATCATCAAGCGAAGAAAATAAATAAATAAATAAATAAATAAATAACTACAGCCCGGGGTCATCCAGTGACCCCCATTTACAAGGAACACATTCCAGTGTTTCCAGAACTGTGACGTACAGCGTGTGGCACCGTACCTAATGTTGGTCAGGCCTGAGACAATCTGATTTTCAGAATTGTTAGGGTGCACCTTTTTGTTTTTCATATATATGTTTACCTTCAGTTTGAGACTTTGTCAAGGCAGGTCCGGCTAGCAGCGAAGCAACAGAGCGATGTTCGCCTCCTCGAGTTCACCAGTCGGCAACGTCGGAGGGATTTCTGACCAAAGGATGAAAGACTCTGAAATTGCTTTGCTTGCTTTGTTTTGGTTCAGAAAAATTGATGTTGAAGATGTTCGCGCAAACTGCATACAGTGGCCACCACGCAGGTTGACTCCATTGATTTTGCACTTTAGTGGTGACCTTGGTTGAGTTCTCAATGCCAGGAATAGGTGATGACTGCACTGGTCAAATCATATTGAAGGTGTTTTTTGATTGCGTCGGATTGGGATTGGTTGTCACCTCATCCACCGCAGGCTCCTGCATGGAATTGAAACCATGATATCGTGACAGACGGTGTGACGTTGCAACAACGTCTCCACACAAACCCCCATCATGTTGTACTGTGATGAAGCTGCTGAGTTCCAGCCCCACTCTGCTGTCAGCATTCAGCCACGCATGCTCTGCTTTCAAGCCTTTCAACCACCGGGTGACTTTCCACTGCTTTGCCGCCTGATTGGCTGACGATGCTGAGAACGTCATTTCTTTATTTCTTTTTAATGACTATCATTTTCTCTTTGCACTGTATTGTTGCTGTAATTATGCAAATTTTCCCCCGATGTGGAATTAATGAAGGCATTTTATTCTATTCCATTCTATTCTATGCGATTCAAAATAGCTTTGAGTTCTCGGTGAGATTGCAGCGTTTCCCACAGAATGCGACTTTGTGTGCGCGGTGGAGTTTTTCTGTTCTGTTTGAATCAAAGTGGCTCTCAAGAAGCTCCCAGCTGACCTGGTGTGACCCCTCCCGTCTGTGTCCTCTGCTCATTCTGCAGCATTAATTTCAACCAGGATGCCTCCCTCATCTGCGTGTCCAGCGACCACGGCACGGTGCACATCTTCGCTGCGGAGGACCCCAAGAGGAACAAGCAGTCCAGGTTTGTCGCTCGTCGTCGTCGCTCGTCGCCTTTGCCTCCACTTTGTTGTGAACGAACGACCTTTTCAAACAGCAGCCCGTCGTCCACTCCACGTGCTTCAAAGCCGTAGTTAAGAGAGGGAATTTTAAATGTAGAGTGTTGATGTGAGCTTTGGTTTTTCTTGTGGTGAGATTGCAACAAGGTTATAAAAAGCTAAAAACGTAAAGGAAAAGATGCTGCATGCACTGGTTGTGAGAGTGACGCTGCCATATTTCCCCCTGTTTTTTTTCCAACCATTGAGAAAGTTCAGAAAGTTCAGGTCATTATTATTATTATCAAACACCGACTGCATCTATTTCTCCGGTCTTGGTTTACCTTATTTAAATATGGCAGCGCTGACTTGCTCTAAAGGTCAAATTCTCACCCTCCTCTCGGCCTCTATTTCTGGCTTTCTGCGTGTAGCCTGTGAGTTGTGTTTCCTGCCGCCCGACTGTCCTCTCTGGATAAATATTTACTCTTGAACGTGGAGTGCGCCAGGCAGCCCTCTGCTCCAATCCGTCCCGCTGCTCTCTCTCTCCCCGCTGCAGTTTGGCCTCCGCCAGCTTCCTTCCCAAGTACTTCAGCTCCAAGTGGAGCTTCTCCAAGTTCCAGGTGCCCTCGGGCTCCCCCTGCGTGTGCGCGTTTGGAACGGAGCCCAACGCCGTCATAGGTGAGTCCGTTTTTTTACAGCGCGTGCACGCACAGCACAGCACCACACCGGAGGGAAACACAGCAGAGGCTCTCGGTGATCAGTTGTGGATTCCTTCCAAATCTGCTTTTCACCGACGGTTTCTATGTTGAAAATACATCTCCTGGTATATTTAGCAAGTTAGTGTCATCATCATTTGACCAATACTACCTGGCTGACTGATCTGAAACTTATCAATCAATCAATCAATCAACTTTTATTCGTACAGCTCTAAATCACAACCAAAGGTGAATCAAAGCGAGTTGTACAGTCAGAGGAAAACCAACTGGGCCCCCCCCAGAATAAAATAAGAAATAATAAAATAAATAAATAAAGTGCTGATCTGAGAGTTTTCTACCAGTGTCTTTGGACTCACATGTCGGGGTGAAGGGGGGAGGGGGGTGAGTTGTGGTTTGGAGCAGCTGATCAGACTGGTGTCACCCCCACCGCCCCTCCTGCACTCAGCACCCCCCCGCCCCCCAGCAGCGTGGGATCGACGGCAGCGTCACTTCTTAAAGACACAGGCGCTCATGTGGGGAGCAGAGACGCCTCCTGTCCTCTGCGGCGCTTCGCTTGTTGTGGCCTTTTCCCCACCTGAATAGTCACTGACTTTCTAGACATTGGACCAGTTTGACCCAGTTTCCCTAAATAGCTGCAAACTATGAGCAGCTCATTCCCACTCACAAACTATTTTTTCCTTTCGATCCACGTCATTGCAGAGAAACAAAGAGTCCAGTGTTGTTTGTGTGTAATGTGATTATTAATGGGCTCAGCAGTGCTTCCTCAATCTTTGACTGTGCCAAACACTGGCATGAATGAAGAGAGAGAATGTCTGTCTGTCTGTCTGTCTGCCTGGTTAGCTAGCTATAAGTCAGTTGGTCAGTCATTCAGAAACATGCTTCCTTCGTCTGCCTTGTCTTTCCGCTGGCGTCCCGACTCTGCTGACTGTTTCTTCCTCTCCACCCCCCCCCCCCACACCGCCCCCACCCCCCTTCCTCCTGACTCGCAGCCATTTGCGCCGACGGCAGCTACTACAAGTTCCTGTTCAACCCGAAGGGGGAGTGCTCCCGAGACGTCTACGCCCAGTTCCTGGAGATGACCGACGACAAAATATGACCTTTGACCCCACTGGAGACTCCTTAACCACGCAGACTTTTTTTCCCGCGCTCCTTTTTTTTTTTTTTTTTTTTTTTTTTAAAATCTTACGTTCTGCTCTCGCTTCCTTTTGCGTCCGGAAGGAGGAAAAGCAGCAGGAAGTGAAGCTGGTGGTGTCACTCGCGACCTTGACGGACTCTCTGGGGGAGCGTCGGGGCCAAAGGGAAGACGGACAAACGTGGAGGAACTGGAGCGAGGGTGTGGGCGGGGGCCAGGGGGAGGGGGGGTTGAACCCCCCCCCGAAACCAAGTGAGAGGAGGGAGTTTCTATTTCACGCCAGTCTTCCAGGTGATTGACAGAGGACGGCTGTTTTTAATCACGCAGGGACGGACTCTTGCATCACGGGGACGGAGCCGCCGGGTCGGTGAGAGCTCCGCCCACTAACACCACCTAAACCAACCGTAGGATGTGCCTCAGAAAATACAAAAAAAAACAACAAAAAAAATAAGCCGGGAGGGAATCTGGACGAGCGCGCACGTTGCCGTCCCCGTGTGTGTGCACAGTGCGCGTGTTTGTGTATATACCAGTGTACATTACTAGGTGTCGGCGAGGAGGGTCGCTTTAGTATTACTATTAGATTTTCTTCTACTCACTGTAAAGACGCGCCGCACCCGACTGAATTTGAACTGCCCGGCGCAAATGTACAGAATAGTGATGGCGAACAAAAGAACGGAGAAAAAAAAAAGAAAACAAACACCCAACAACCCAAATGTCTATTTTTGTTTCATACTTTGTGCAATATGTTCTCCAACAAGTTGTTCTGTTGTTTCTACTACGGCGGCCGAGACGAGCGGCTGGTCGCTTTTTCTTCACTGCCTTGATGGAAGTGCGGCGGCGAGAGTGAAAACCACTCTCGCGGCCGTTACGATGCGTTCACTGCAGCCGTCACAGTCGTGAGCTCGGCGTTTAGCGGCTGCACTGCGTCTGTAGTCCATCAACAAACTCTCTCTCTCTCTCTCTCTCTCTCTCTCTCTCTCTCTCTCTCTCGGTTTTGGTCAAACTAAAAGTGCGAAGTCAAACTTGCAACCGTACACTTTCGAAAGTTTTCAGCTTTCGCGTAGTGCAAAAGTCACTTTAGTTATTTTTTGGGACAATGATTTGTCCCAGCAGCCAGTTCACTCAACGCCAAAACTCCACTTTACAGAAAGTGGCTGTTAAAAACCTTTGGAAATCAGCCCTTTGTGACATCACAAAGGACAAGAATTTTTTTTTTAACGACAAACAAAGCCGTTCGCCAGGTTCACCAATCTGTCCTCGATCTTAGCATCATTTTTAGCTGTATGCTGTAAACAGGCGGCTAACTGCTGTTTCTGTGCAGGGCTGTGGAGTTCAGTGTTGGGCTGCCCCGCTGCAGCCCAGGATGACAAATAAACTGCGTTGCAATTGGTGTAATAGGGGACCTTTAAACCCACTGAGATAAAGTGTGCTGGTGATGACTGGCTCACCACTGTGAAACATTAACAGACTCTCCAAACTTTTTGGACAACGGTGAGCATGAAACACGTCTCATTTGGACTGTTTCATTTCCAAAGGGCCCTTCTTCTACAAACTGGCCCAAGGGTTTAAACTGAAGACTGGAACAAAGAGTTTTGTTTCCTCACACAAAGGTTTCCCTTCTTGAAACCCAGAGGAGTTGCGCCCTGCTGGATGTCGGAGGTATTGCACCCACCCGAGGCATTGGCGATTCCATCGTGACCGAAAGAATTTCTTATTATTCCCAAAACGTGATCAACTGTTTTTCTTCTGGCCGACGTCGGGGCCGCGCTCTTCCACACCCTACCTAAAATCACACAGTCGCTCTTTTTTTTTTTGGGGGGGGGGGGGGGGTCACACAGCCTAAAATCAAGTAAAGCATTAGGAAAGTCGAGTTCGAGTGTTCAGGCAATTAAAGCGCAACCTTTCAGGAGAAGCTCTGCTCTGTTGCTTTAATGGACTTCTTCTCTGAACGGTGAAAAGCTCTGGTGGTGCTTCTTCTGCTCCACTCACTGAGTTCTGCTGCGTCTGTCCTCGATTTTCTTTTCTTTTCTTCTTTCTTTTTTTTTTTTTTTTGGTCCGTTATATCTCGGCGGTTTGCACCTCGGCGCAAGCGGCGGAGAAACCTCATTAAACTGAAATGTTCAGCTCGTTTAAAAATCAGGGACTCTGAAGGGCTTTTTGCGTGAAGCCTGTGATTCTAACCCGCGTCAATCCTTCCTTCCGCCGTCACACAACCGTGTTCACGAGTCACTTCACACACGCATTTGTTCCATTCGTCAGTTGACTGTGTTTATGTTGCTTCGGTGCAAAAAAAAAAAAAAAAAGTTAATATATATATGTACATATATATGTACATATATATGTATGTATATATATACATATATATACATATATATATATACATATATATATATATATATATATATATATATATATATACATATACATATATATATATATATATATATATATATATACATACACATATATATATACACATATATATATATATATATATATATATATATATATATATATATATACACATATACACACATATATATATATATATATATATATATATATATACATTTCATTCGTGACGGGTTTTTTTTTTTTTTTGTACTTTTATTTTGCTTCTGATTGTAACTCGGCGGCAGGTGTGGCACCGTTCAACACACGCAGCGACTGACCACAGTGTCGTCAGACGCCAACTTGTCTCTGACACTCGGAATGATTGTAACAAAAACAAACAAACCTGCAGTGAAGTCGGTGAATAAAGTGTAACTCCGCTTTTACAATGACACCGTGGGCTCGTTTTGTCTCCTTTCTTTCTTTTTTACATGGTGGAAAAAGTCACGGTGTCGTGTCGCGTTTGCGTTATAGGTGAAAGGACCTGGCAGTAAGATTTAACACCACCTGCTGGTCAGAAGGAATATGACAAGCAATGTTTTGTTTAGTGGAGCGTTCAAAATAAGATGGCTTTTTCTCCTTGCTGATGCATTCACTGATAGGATAGAGACATTTAAAAAAAATGTCCAGCTCAGGCAATTTTGCAGAAATTATGCTGATCATTTTTCTATTCTTACAAATAATATGATTTGTACATCAGCAAACACCTCTCCCCTTTTCATTGTTTAAAAAAGGCCCCTACACATTTCATGATGTTACGACTGACCGCACTGTTCTCAGCTGGTAGAGTTTCAGTACCCACATTTCTTTGCTCATCATGAGGTGGCGACCCAAATGTATTCCACAGCACTCAAATTTATTCCACAAAATTAAAAATGCGAGCCCACTTTCTGTCATGTCGAGTAAATAAAATACTGAAATGATTGAATTGGATAGTGTGCCCTGCAAAATAAATACCCAACATTTCTCTCCAAATATGTTTTAAAATCCCCTTCAGAAAAGAAAAAGAAATCCGCGATCCAATCAAAACAGCTGTGCGACCCACTTTTGGGTCACGACCCACAAGTTGAGAAACGCTGTGGTAATCCATCCATCCTGTGTGTCACTGCTCCTCCCGCACTCGGGCTCGTCACGCTGCTGTGTTCTCACGAATGTATTCCTCCTGATAACTGGAATCTTTGTCATGGTCCAAACCTTTCCAGAAAGTGACGTGTGCACTGATGTTTGAAGTGAACGTCTCCGCCACTCCGTCCTGCTCTAAACTCTGCCACTGTTTTGGTCTCGAGTGTTCTTGGCGCAGGTGGGACCTCCTCCTATAGGTGAAGCCTGTCGTTGGCACACTGCACCCCACTGGGGCAGGGTCGCTTGGACATAGAGCTGGCTTTGTTTCCTTCCTTCTTCCAGTGAAAACTCTCATTGTGTCGACTTCCAAAAGCAAAGGCGCCGTTTGGCCAAACCTCACTTCACCTCGAGCACTTCTGCTGGAAAATACGGCCTCATGCAGCTGTCAGACTTTTTGGATGAGTTCACAGCTGGAGGAGAAGCTTTTGGCTTCGGCTGCAGCTGTCTGGGGTCATGGAAGGTCATGATTTGTTTGTTGAAGGGGGAGTTGCGCTGGTGTGATTGAACTCTAGTCAGAACAGACCTGCCTCGAAAGGAAGAGCATGGGTGCAACCGGGTTACCCTCCCCCCCGACCAACAGACCCCTTTCCTACGAGTCCTGGAAAGACCTCAGAAGCTCCTGAAATATTTTTGCAACACACAGATGGTTTGCTATCAAATAATCAAAAGGACAAAAAAAAAAGCTGTAATCAGCGCATCGCTATGGCAACCTTTTTTAATTTTTTTTTATTTAAACAATTAGTAACCATTTAGAAATTGCCACATCAATAAAGTCTGTCTGTGTCTATGTTGTACCCATTTCTGTACCTTGTATTCCAGTCGAGCAGTCTCGCTCAATTCACTCTCCAAAGCTCAATGGATAAAAATCCAAGCTTTTTGAAAGAATCATTTTCTTCTCCCTCTAGGATGAATTAAAATGAAAAAGCAGCACTTCAGTCATGTGACCATGTCTCATTGAAATATACCGTTGTAGCTAAAAGCTGCTAAGCTACGTCCTGGATGCTAACAACAACTAGCACGTCGTTCTATGTTACACGCTGCTCATTCCGGGTAGAAAATTAAATTTTTGAGCTACAGCTAAAATTATTTTCTCAGAGAAAGAATGTGTTTAGGAAGCCGCAATGAGGGAGAAAAAACCAAAAGCAGGCAGCCTGACGGTGGAGCAAACTGCTGGCTGGTGGTGCTTTCACTGACCCTGATGAGGGAACATTGCCCGTCGTGACATAACAGAGCCGTGTGTATTCACGCAAAAAGTGGAGCAAGTAAAAGGCGTGACAGGTGATTACTAAAGAGTCTGTTGACCGAGTGGAAAAACTAATTCTGAATCATGATATTGGACCATGAAACAATGAAGTCCACCAGAAAAAAAAAGAAGAAGCATGGATCCGTTTTTCATTTGGAAGAGAAGCTGATAGTTTTCCATGACTGCACTGTCACACACACACACACACACACACACACACACACACACACACACACACACACACACACACACACACACACACACACACACACACACACACACACACACACACACACACACTGCTCAAGTTCTCCAACAAAACTGGAAACCTTTTTTCCTCCATCTCACGCTGACGACTCCAGAAATAAAGAGTTCTTCACGCAGACAAGGGGGTGAATTTTCATTTGCCCAGCAGAGGACTTTTTACTCAAAAGAAATACAAACTAGGAGTTGATGTGTTTTTAAATTAAATTTATAAAAAAAAAAAAAAGAGAAAGCATTTACCCACTGAAGCAGAACAAACACCTATCACTTGCTTTTTCTTGAGTAACAGACTATTTTGGAAGCCTGAACAGAAGGAAATCCATAAGCGAAGAAGAGACTGCCAACGTTAACACAAAGGTAACAAAACGCGCCCGTCTGTTGGGACGGGCGGGAGGAAGGAGGGAAGGGGGGGGGCAAATGAAAATACAAAAAAAAAGAGGAAGAAAAACAACTAAGAGGGTTAAGTGCAGCAACTGGTCAGAATCATATAGTAGCGTAGATTCAGTCTACATTTTTCTTCAGTTCCATATTCAGATAATCTGCTCAAATACATTGTCTCTAGTTCCATTACATGCAAGCTCGATGAAGCATTATGGTCAAATACGCATGGGGAATATACAACTTTTTTTTAATCTTTTTAAATATCTCATAGGTTATTTGTAAAATATGAAAAAAATCTGTCGACGTACAGCGATAAAAAGAAACTCCTTTTGCGTGACCGAGCAGAAAAAGGAAGAGCGTCCACTCCGTAGTGTTCTTTTCTTTTTTTTTTTTCTTTCAAAAAAGGAAAAAAAAAATGAGGAGACTACATTCATTTCACCGAACAAAGAGTCCACGTTAAAAAAAACACACACAAAGAAACCCAAAAAAAGATGAAAAAAAAAAAGGAATTCCCAAAAAAATATCGTTGTGTGATGTTCGAATGAGCCCACTTATAGCTTTTGTAGTTACCTTAATTATTACTAGATAGTATCTGTGCCTTGGTAAGATGGACGAACACTCAAAAATATCCAAAGATACACTTGTACAACAGAATACTGCATATCTACTCACGACAGGATGGGGGGAGGGGAGGGGACAATGGGTGGGTGGGTGGGTGGGTGGCGGGGGGGGGGGGGTGTCAGGTGGGTGGAGGCTGGGTAGGTAGGGTTGTCGACACGGAGGCTTAGCTGCCGAAAGATGGGAATGTCCACACGTAGGTAGAGACGCAGGTCGCCCTGGCGGAACACGGCCACTGGTGGCGCTGCCTGCTCAGCTTCTCTTCCTTCTCTTCTCTTCTCTTCTCTTCTCCTCTCTTCTCCTCTCCGCTTTTCTGACACGTCCAAGCACCTTGACTGTTGTGTAATGCTACCGGGGGGGCATGGGATTGGGGGGGTAGGGCTCTTCGGGACTCCCTCCACCTGTGCTTCTTTTTGCCATCTGGGTCTCAGGGAGGGTGGGGGTGGGGGGGGGGGGTTCACAGTCTTCCAACTCTTCTGTCGGGCTCCGCCGTCTCCTGCCTGGTTTTGGTCTTTAAGTTTTTGCATGGTGTTCCGTGGTCTTAAATAACAGGGTGGGGGAGGGGTTTGACTTTTTGGCACCTTGGAGGAGATGATGAGCGGGTGGGATGGGATGGGGTGGGGGTGGGGTGGGTCTCAATGCATACTGGAGGAAGGGGGGGAGGGGTCAGCGAGCAGAACAGGGGCGGTGGGGGGGTTGGATGAGGCTACTTGGCGCCGTTCTGCTCGCTGACCCCTCCTCCCTCCCCGGCTCGGTCCGTGGTTCCGTTGTTGGCCGTTTTGACGGCCGCCGGCCCGCCGCCCACCTCCCCCTCCGCCGCCTTGATCCGCTTGGACTCGGGCTGCTCCTGCAGTTCCCCGTTGTGCCTCTTGGTGGGCAGGGAGGCCGAGGCCGAGGCGTGAGCCGCCAGGAGGTGGAGGGGGTTGGCCACGGCTGCAAGACACACACACACACACACACACACACACACACACACACACACACATTTGGTTTGGTTTATCAACTCAACTCAACACTGCTGGTATAACTGAATTAGACTGTAAGCTAAACTAAACTAAACTAAGCTAAGCTATACAACCATTCACAGTAAGGTGAGGTAGTGCCTGTAGTGCAAATAGAGTGCGGTAGTCCTTGTAGTGCAACAGTCAATGGTTGATTGTTATACTGGTAAAAGCTCAACATACTGCCCATAATGACATGATACAGTGTATAGTCGTAGTACAATAAGGAAGCCTGGTGTGGACAACCCATGGGGTTCCTGCTTGCGTCTTTAAATAAATGAGGTCTGCAGGTTTGGGTGCGCAGAGCCACCGTAGCTCACTGGCAAGCCAAGACGCTGCAATCTAAAATGTTGCCGTTTCTTCTTCAAAATCTCCAGATTTTACACACTGAGCCTTTCACAGAGCACAACAGAAGCAGCATGAAACTATCATTTGCTTTAACTCAGTGCACACTGGCCCTGACCAGTCATTATGTCTGTATCATGTCCTCTCTCCCCATTACCTTCTCTTTTCACTCAAAAATTCTGATTTGTTTGCACTCAACTAAATTAAACAGGCAGCCAAAATCATGTATACATCGAAAAATGCATTAATATTTCATTTGTATGAGTACTTCTATACGTTTAGATACCGCTCTCGAAGTTTGTGGCGTTACCCTAAATGTGGCACCAACAAGGTACCAAACGTCACCTCTAGTAATTGCAGGGGCCAAATGTAACTTGTGTTCATCTTGTGATGTCTGAAAAAAATTGGGTATTGAAATTCTTATGCAAGTTTTTCTTTTCCTGATGTGCCTACACATTATTTTGGCTGACTGCATATAAAGGAAAACACCTGCAGAAGCCCGACGAGCTCGACAGCGCTGAGCCCTGAGGCTGAAGGTTGAAGTGCCGGAGGAAATGTTTCTAGATTCTTTGGAAGCGTTGCACGAGTCAAACTGGTAAAGGAACCCGAGAGGATTCATTGTGTCGTCATGAAATACATATTTATTAATTATTAGTTATTAACATCTTTCTTCTATAACGGACACAGAAATATTTCCGATGTTATCCTCGTAAAGAATAATAATAAACAGTAAAAAATATATATTAAAAAGATCTAATAATAATAACGTATTAAAAATAAATTAAATATATTATATTAAATAATAAGTTCATTAACTTTATTTTATTTGCTTATTAATAAATTAATATCAAATACATTTTGAAAAATATACATTTGTGTCAATAATAGAAGAGAAATGCTAATAATGGTGAAGGAACCCTCGGAAACATCTGGAAGACTGAGGTGACCCGTCTGTCACATTTAAGCTGACCAATCAGACACGTCGCTGCCACTTTAGCCACGCCTCCAGCCCCATGTCGCTCGCTGTGTTTCTTCCTCGTCTTTTTCTGCGACCTTGAAGGTCGCCGACCTCCTGAGTTCAGCCAAGTGACTGAAAACGCTTTTTCACGTGAGGCTGTTGTGACGGACAAGCTGAGCCTCGAGCTTCCCGGCTGCGGTGTCGCTCGGGGACGGAATGAAACGCCGAACGTTCGTTCGTTTTGTGCGCGTGTGCTCTGCTTGGAGCTCGAAGGGGCGAGAAGAAGTGGGACGGCAAACCTGAACATTTGGTGGGAGGGACCGCGGGAATTAAAAATAAAAAAAACAAAAAAAAACAACCAGCAACGCAACACACACTCAGCTGAAAGGCGCTACGTGTGTTCATGACTGCGCTGACCTACTTTGAGTTTGCTGGAGAATTGAATGGATGGTCCAGCTGAAACTGCCTCCACCGAGAGTCGCGACGCGTGTTCAATGACTGAGGGGAAAGACTGCAGCGTGCGTCCGCGGCCTCACCTGTGCTGGCGGCCGTGCCGATGGGGACCAGGTGGGTCCCGTTCTGCGTGATGGCCTTGACGGGCAGCTGGTGCTGACCCAGAGGGCCCTGCTGCAGGATGGTGACCGTCGTCAGCGGCGCCGCCTGGGAGCTCTGGATGATGCGGCTCACTCCCCCTATAGAGGCGGCCGTGATGGACGGGACCGACTCCACTTTCACTGAGAGGAAATCAATCCATTAATAAAGAAAACCCGACTCCTCGTGTGGCTTCATACAGTATATAATCACCATATTATACTATATTATAGTACGTTTTCATAAAGCATGTAACTAATATAATTATATTGTTTATTGTATTTATCCCACATTGGTGATGAATTTGCATGGTACAACAGCACAAACAGTGCAAAGAGAAGAATTAAAAAGAAATATACACACACATATGTACACACATATATATATATATATGTACACACACACACATATATATATATATATATATATACACACATTTTATTTACATATTTAAATAAGTGTAAAAACAAAACAAAAAATATTTTAATTACTACTACTACTATTGTTATTAGCATTAATAATAATAATAATAATAATAATGATAATAATAATAATAATAATAATAATAATAATAATAATAATAATGTATAGCGTATGGAATTGTTTTATATTTTGCACTTTATTATATTTTTTGCCTTAACACTTCAAACACCCGTATCTGCACTTTTTTACTTTTGTAGAACTTATACTTAACTTTACCACTTCCACGCACAATGACGTTGGCTTCTGCCACAACATTTCCCTGCTACGCAGTGCCATTTAGTGCCATTGTCTACAGTAATGTGACAAATAAAAATCTTTGAATCTTTGTCACTGATCCAATTCATGTTGCGCCTCCTCCTCCTCCTCCTCCTCCTTAACCCCCCCCCCCCCTCAGTAACTCACCCTTGAGCTCCTGGTGCTCGCCGCCGCCGCCGTTCTCCTGAGGTTTCGAGTTGGCGACAATGGCGGCGGGCTGCGCGGCCACCGCGGCCATGGTGACGGCGGGGATCTGGTGGACGACGTGCACCGTCTGCATGACGGGCGCGGCGCTGGACGTGGTGGTGACGATGGCCGGCGCGGCCACGGCGTAGGTCACAGGCTTCATGGTCGTTTGAGGCAGCGGGCGGTGCACGGCGATCAGGACCGGCTGGTTGCTGAGGGGGGAGCCTGTCGGGGGAGGAGGGCGAGAGAGGGAGGTGAGGGGTGGTGGGGCGGGGGGGGCATGATGTCAGACAAGAGCCAGTGGAATTGAGGCTGAGAGGAAGACTTGGTTCTTTTCCGGGCTCCTCACCAGGGGAGTTCTGTGCGAAGCGAGCCTCCTGGATGACGGCGAGCTTGGGCTGGACTGGGGCGGTCTGGGCGGGGGCCGGCGGCGGGGTGGCCTCGGGCTCCAGGGGCACTGGGGAGCCCTCCCGGGACAGGCTGTCCGGGGTCTGCACCCCGCTGGAGTGGGCCGACAACGCCCCCGTGTGGTTGGGGGACGCCGGGGCGCTCCTGCCACGGCACAGCAAACGAGGTTGGACACAGTGCGGCTCTGTCCTCCACGTCAGGGTGGAGGAAGCCTTCACACAACGGACTACTGGCAACTGATGACCTCAGGACAGGAGGAACAAGCTGATATGGCTTCATTATTAATATTAACGTTGATTCTTCGCTGTCCTCTAATTCATAGCAATGGTGGCAGGCCAACGGTTATAAGGTCACACTGAAAATATTGAATCAATACAAACAACGACAACAGCGAGGAGAATAGGAGGAAAAAGAGTCCTGTTCAGGCATCTACATGTTGCACCTCTACGCCAGTCGTGTTCTCAACCTGTGGCCTCCCCAAGGAAACATTTAGGGTTCAGCTGCTGGAATTAGTACATAGCGTTAGCAACGTAGCCATTAGCATGATAAGCTAACCAGCCTGTTTAACAGGACTGCTTTGGTGCCATCACAGGTTCATGTGATTGACTCTACGGCACATAAGGCTCTGTTCAGACTGGGCCACATTATTGACCCATCCGACGGGTCGCTGCAGCAACGACGTCGGAGCGGACGTCATATCACTGCGACAGCAACCCTCGTTGCGATGCATGGCCCTGGAGCTTGGCTTGAGTGGAGCTACAGTATCTCCACACAGAACTGATGAGCCAATGAGTTTCCTCCTCTTGTCCAGGCACTGCCGTTTCCTACTTCTCCTGTCTGCTCCATGACATTCCAGCGCCGCACCTGGAATGGCGCCCTCTGGTGGCGCATTGGCTCTTAGCGTTACGGACGGTCAGAACCCATTGGTGTGTTTGGATCTGACCAAATGAGATTTGAAACTACCTCCAGAAGGTGGATTTTGGCTGGCAGTCTGAACGCGGCTAGAGCGACGCTAAATTAGATTAGATTAAACTTCACCGTCACTGTACATGTCACATACGTACAGCGCAACGAAATGCAGTAAAAGACATAAAGACGAGGCTTCTTATCGTGGCCTACCTGGACGAGAGGGGTCCCACGGGGGTCCTGAAGCAGGGCACTCCCCTGGGCCGACGCTTCCTGAAGGCCTGTTCTATCAACTTGCCTTCGGAGGCGGGGTCGATCCTCCAGAAGGAGCCCTTGCCGGGCTCCTCCTGAGAGCGGGCCACTTTGATGAAGTAGCGGTTTAAGGACAGGTTGTGGCGAATGGAGTTCTGCAAACAGGACAGAGAACATTAAGAGATGCAGGGGATGGGGGACATCTCAGAGGGCAAAAGTGGAAAAGCAGAAAGCTAGCCGACGACGGGGACAACCCAAACACGCTCCGGTTGCACGACGACGGGCGCATGGAATTGGAATTGCAGGCCGACGCGTGCGAAAGGCTCGGATCCGCTGGGTCGCCAAGTCTACGGCGGCGATACGGAGCCAAACGAAGTTGGCGAGATTAGGTTTGGAGTTCTGCGTTCAAACGGCCGACTGGAAAGGAAAAGGAACGGGGGGGTGTGGGGGGGTGTGGGGGGGGGGGGGGGTAAAGGAGGCGAGGCGCTGCTTTGAAGACAAGTTTAGACGGGAGCTGCTAAAAATGGAAAGGTGGTCTCCCCTCCGCTCGCACGCAGTTCTTCGAGAACCAGCGAGAGCGCCGCAGTCGTCTTCCGGCGTCGTGACCCGTCGCGGCGGCAGACGGAAAACGCCGCACAAGATGCTCGCCTGGGCGCGAGTGCAAAAAAAAAAAGGCGGCGCTGGCGAAGCGGCACGCGGAGCTCCGTCAGGGCCGCAGCGTCCAAGCGTTTGCCAGCTTACTGAGACAGAATGTTGCTCCCATCCAAAGATCTCACTCTGGAACCGGTTCTGGAATTTCTCAGGGAAAGCAGCGCTGCCTCCGCCAAAACACTGTCATGTAAAAAAAAAAAAAAGAAAAAAAAAAGGTGCGAGCTAAACTTTGGGCCATATAAACTGCAGTGCACACATGACATCTCTTCCACACAGCTATTTTATTAGCATGCTGGACTGAGAAACAGATGACACGGGTCTGCTTTTCAGATGTAGCCGATGTTCAAAACGCTGCTCAGCCTCCGTCCAGCACCGCATCACGAAACCAAGAGGTCTACATTCCAGACACACCATAATAAGCAGTTTACGTCATGCTTGATCATACATCATGTTCTTAACGTTTCCTCGCCCGATTCACACATTTTGAATCAGAGCACCATTTCCTCTTTCCTTCCTTCCTTCCTTCCTTCCTGCGTGCAGAGTCGACTTGAGCGGGACGCAGTTTTTATTTCAAAAGTTGCCATGGTATATTCTGCACCCGTCAGCCCTCCATTAATATCTCTCACAGCCTTTTCTCCTCCACTTTGACGGGGTGACAGGAAGAGCGGGTTTGCGGACTCTGATTAATAAGCACGGTTCTTCTTGGCACATTTTCCAACATTGATGTAAAGCCATGTTTTCCCTAAAACTCTTCTAAATTTCCGACATGCTAGCGTTTCAGATGCTCTACTGGGGGGGAGGGGGGGCAGCACTCGAGTTAGGAAAAAACTAGAAATGCAGCAAGTTGCTTTCGATCAAACTGTTTAGCTGAGACTGAGTGGCGTGAAGCTCCGCCTTCTGTTAGCGCTGCAGGTCATGAACACGTCTGAAAAGTCTTTATTTTCTATGTAAACGTGTGATGACTCCGACAAACGCAAGTTTTTCCAACAACCAATCATCGCAATTTAGAAAGCAGAGTGATCGCGTCACTGCCTACTCGGCCATGTGTAGTGTGTGTTCAGTGTACACAACACCGGCGTGCAAGCAGGCAGATTTCCATAGGATACTGATAAGAGGGGAAAGTTTCAAATACCCGCTTTTTAGCCAAGTGAAAATAAGACTTCTTTAAAAAACAAGTTGACTTCATTGCAATTGTAAAAACAACATGAGAAACACGTGTGTGTGTGTGTGTGTGTGTGTGTGAGAAGAAAGAAGCAAATGAGGTGGGCAAGAGAATGAAGTGCAGTTTGAGTGTAAACATTCAACAGAGTAGGAAATTCACCAAATGTACACAGTGGGATAGGAAACAGTCTATAGGAACAGAAGAACGAAGGTCTTCTTTAAATATTGCCAGCTATTTAAAGCCGCCTGACGCAGTTCAAAGACCACAAACACAGAAACTCACGACGAACAGCGAGTTTTCACACTGCGGGACCTTTAATACAGAAGAGAATGGAACAGAGTGACTTGTGTCAAATCCTTCAAGCGACGTGTGAAAAAGAGAGACTCTGACCTGCCAGCCTTTGTCAGCTGTTCTGTAGTAGGGGTAGTTCTTTGTGATGTGAGTGTATATTCCATTCAGTGTGAGCTGCTTATCTGGAGCCATGGTGATAGCTTGGACTATAAGTTGCGCGTAAGAATACGGAGGTTTGGAGTCATCCTGCGGAGAAAAGGAGAGAAAGGGCATGACTTGGCACTGTGGTCATTGTTGCAATGCAGAATGTATCCGAGGTACATTGCGTTCACGCTCTCGTTTGTTTCTGTACACGGAATGACTGCGCACAGACTTTGCAAAGGTCAACCAGCGCTCCAAAGTCTACCGTCTCGCGATGAACATTGGGCAACTTGCGGACTAGAACGCGTAACCGGGGGAGTCCACATGGCTGAGATGCAAACGCCGATCCACAGCGGCTCTACGCAGGCACCAGTTTCATCCTTCGAAATCCTTACAAGTCATTTGAAAACGGGGCAGACACAATCATATTTGGGTCTATCGTCAGTGCAGCGCAGCGCACAGCAACCACCGCACTCCCTCTCACCTTTGGGCTGTCTTCACCTGAGGCCTCTTTGTCGTTTTCTGATTGAGAGTTGTCTCCTATTAGGTCGGAGGCGAGTGCACGGCCTGTCCTGTAGCTGGACAGTCCCGCCCCCCTGGGACTCGACGGACAGGAATTTGCAGCACTGCAGAAAAAAAAAATAAATCTAAAATTATTTTTTAGGACAAAACAGCAGTGGTGCAAATCTAAAGGACCGTAATCATTTATGTTTTTTTTTTTTTTTTGAAGCAATGGCCACAATCAAACTCTCACCTGATGGTACCAGTGGGGGAGGGCAGCGGGCTCATGAGGTGGCCGATGTCAGGAATGTTTATGGTCAGCGGGGAAATTTGGGCTTGGACGGGCTTGACCGGTGATTCCGGCACGTTCCTTGGCTCCTTCTTGTCATTGGAGAGGGCTGTGAATGTGATCTTAATACTGGTGCTGGGGAACCGCAAACAACACCTGAGAGAGGGTCGGGGGTGGGGGCGTGGGGGTTGTGAGAAGAAGAGCCACAATGAGAAGGTTGACATTTGACGACCACGCAAACCGGCGTTAGAACATCAACGCCGACTAAACGCCGTCCTCCTGCCCGGCAACAAGCAGGTGGAGGAGCACTTGAGAAGCTGGGAGTGACGGCGTGGTGGGACGAGACTCAGCCAACCTCTCACAGTTTAAATATGGACGACCGACGCGACCATTACGCAACACTTCATGTCTTCACTTATTATTAATGTGGTATATTTGGACCAGTTGCTGACACTGGAAAAGTGCTATACTACCAAAGGCATGGCTGCAATATTAGGTGTCGCGTCTCACCTCGGCGCTCCCAAACGCCACATCTGATCTGAGATGGACGCTAGTGTCAGCGTCGCAAGGGGTGGAATCACAAGTGAAAATGGGAGGAGGGACAGAAGCGTTTGCTGGCGAGGTGACCAACCCAACTAGTGTAAACAGACCTTTGGAGGAAAACACGGGAGGGGGGAGGAGGGGGCAAACTGACACTGAGCCCCAAGGGAATGAACTGACTGCAACGCCGCCCTGAACTTCCAGTGTGAGACTCTGCTGCTGCTGCTACTAAATAAAACAAAATGACATAAAAATGGCGTCAAGCCGGTCAAAATATTTTTTTTTAATAAAAAAAAAAATGTTGTATCAGTGTTACCATACCGCATACCACAACACGTCGCTGCAGTTCACACCAAGTGCACGACAGAGTTGTTGGTATGCTACACGAGGTTGCAGCAACGGGGGAGGAGGGGGGGCGAGCAAAAACATGCAAGTTGCTAAACACAACACAACACTGTTACAATGCGCCCATTTACACCAGATACCAAATACGAATTATTAATGATAAAATAAAAATGTAATTACCCTACATTAGGCGGTCACGTACCACTCCCCCTGAGCACAAGTTCAAGTAATACTTGGCTAGTGTCGTGACGTCTTGCTTACGACTGCACGTTCACGCCGGCTGGCGAAATAAATAAATAAATAAATAAATAAATAAATGAATGAATGAATGAATCAAACCCCGACGTCGTCAATTTGACGTCATGACTTTAGATTCGGTTGGTTTCACACGGAGAGACTTTGTGTGTGTGTGTGTGTGTGTGTGTGTGTGTGTGTGTGTGTGTGTGTGTGTATATGACGTGTTCGCCGCACACACCAGCAGCGACCATATAGCAGCGCAGCCTGACACAGCACGTGCAACGTCGCTGCGGGGCAACAAAACAATAACAACGCAGGCACAAAAAAAACACACACACACAAGCCCAATGAACATGCCAATTTCCAAACGAGGTGACTTTTCAGTGTTGAAGCTTACATTCGTGGGAGCTGCAGAGGTGGAGCCCCTCTTCTCTGGAACACCCCATCAACAAACACCCCGTTTTTTCCGAGGCAGCGGAGATAGAATTCCCCCGTGCCGGTGCCATCCTCCCCCGCGGTGAATATCTCGAGGTGGCGCCGGGAGATGAAGCTCGAATGTCCCATGCTGACGTCCACCGAACCCTGGGAAGAGTTTCGTCCGATGGTGACCGACCTTTTCTTCATCAGATACTCGAATTCTCGGCCCTCCAGCCGGGCTATAGCCGAGCCCGACATCCCGCTAACCACCGCCATCTTCAGAGTTGCTTGGAGATTTGGAGATGTGTTTTTAAGGGGGAAACGTTAATACCGCTGCAGGGTAGTGAAGAGGGGGGGGGATTTTTGTTTGTTTTTGTAAAAAAAAAAAAAAAACCGGGGGGATCCAATTTTACACCGTGGAGAATTTGGCTAGGAACGTGCCAGACCGGGGACACAGCGGCTCCGACCCACCGCCGCGAAGAAGAGGAAAAAAAAGAGGCGCGTCGGCCAATCAGGAGCCGCCAAACGGACGGAAGTGTCACGATGGACATGCGTGTTAGCCAATGGAAGGCAGCCATGGGTTGGCTGATGGGTGATGTTTACCAATGACTACAATAATAAAAATAGCCGTGGAAGCAGAGGTCGGTTGCAGCGCAGGTTGACACGCAGATAGACGGATATCTGTAAAATGCGGTGCCGTGATTTCAAGAAGAGTTTTTTTTTCTTTTCCGATTTTGGTACTTCTCTGTGAGACAGTTGAAACGTAGTTAGGTCACAACAAGTGACAGTTATAAATGCAAATAAAACGCATGGTTCATTGGTATGTGAAGCCAAAACTTGAACACAAAGGCCAGTTTGAGCAAGGTTCTACCCACAGAGTTCATATATGAATGAATGAGTTTCAATATTTTTCTTGTTCATCTTACCTTTAATATGTATATATGTTAAATATACATAATATGAATCCTAAACATTTGAGATTTTATCTATACACAACTCGGGAATAGCCATTTTAAACTATATTTCAAAACATTTGAAATTGCTCATCATGAATGAATGACATCCTAGGCAAGGTTACATGAACTTTCTTAAATAGAGTCACATAAGCTGCTATGTCCCCTTTAATGTGACATCCATCTGTCAGGCCATGGCTGGAGGTCTCTTGTTGAGAAGTAAAGGTTCTAAGTGAACAGTTTCTGTCTGCCCAGGATTAATCTCATGGAAATCAACAATAAACATTTTTAAGTCAGCGTTTCAATCGGTAACTCCATTCTGGATTTTGAAACAGAATTGTATGTTCAAACGAAAAACGTTTTTGTGTCATTTATTGGAAATTACTATGAAAGGCCCTCTTTAAAAAATAAATAAATAAATAAATAAAAAACAAAAAACAAATCTCAATTATGACAGTCAGTTAAGATGCCAATATAAAGTTATAACATGCTGAAAAAATACCATTACTTCAAATTGAGCTCTAAATCCTTTTTTGTTTTGTTTGGATGCCTCTGGTAACACAAACTGGGAATCCTTAACTGAAAATAACCTAAGTCTTAAGTAGCATGGCCTAATTATATCAACTACATAATGTTTTTTTTGGAAAAAATAAATTGAAAATAATACTCGAATCATGTTTTATAATCAATTTTCACCTTCATGAAAGAAAACGAACGCTTTGCTGCATAGATCCCGTTCTGCGCACATCCGTGTTTTCCCTCCAGCCCCTGACTGAGTTTACCAACTGTAGTAAGCACAACCTCACGCCGCCGACTGGCCCTGTGTATGGAGGACGCGGTGAATAATGGATTTAAAGCCACTCGGGCTGCTCTGACAGTGGCGCCGAGGCCGCCTCTCGCTGCAACAAACCCCGAGTGCCACAAGCTGTTCGTCTTCCGATGCCAGGACGCTTTTTTAGGCTGCGCAGAGACATCGGCCGGGAAACGTGCTGCGCAGAGAGAACCCATGCGCCATGGCGGCGCACGTGTTGCAAGTCAATGACGTAATTACTCAGAGCCGAGCTACGTTCAGGACTGGAAGTGTAAATAGTGGTTCTGAACTGTCGTCACATTCAAAGCCAGGAATCTAAAGCCATATGCGCTCCCTCGCTTTTCGTTAATCTATCTATGCCTGACATATTTACGTCTTTCGTGTAATATATGGAAAAGTCTTTTGGCACATCAGTGCACCAAGGGGCATCCTGATGAAGGTCATAAAAAGTGGTATAGTCTTTGGAGACATTCATTTTGGCTCTTTGCCATTTATTTCACTAGTCCTGTGTCACTGAGAAATACTTTCAGATACATGTGCTAGAATTGCAATCGTGTACTGCTTATGAGAATATACAAAATTGACAAAAAAAAGATAATAATAATAATAATAATAATAATAATAATAATAATAATAATAATAATAATTTTTTTTAAAAAAATCGTTGATACACGCTGAAAGAGCATTCAGTCTGTCATGATTGAAATAGTCTTTGCATGATGCGTGCCTTCAGCATCATATTGGTGATGAAAGCCGGCGATCTAGTCACAATTTGAGTCTTTTATAGTAGAATTAGCAGCGAGGAGTTCCGAAACCCCGTTCAACTACTACCACCTGCTGGTCAACTGCTATCAATGCAGGGACACATGGAGGATTCGTGTGGTTATCGGCCACTATTCATGTCCAGTACAGTAGTAGACTATGTAACTTGAAACTGAGAAACACCATACAAGTTTATATACAAATTCGCGGTGAACATTTTCCAATGGTGAAAACCATGTTTTTATGTTTGGTAACAGCAGCAGTATTTTCTTCAACTAAATCACTCATACGTTTGGAATTTTTTCAATGGTCAAGTTTTTAAACGGTTTGCAAGGAATGGAAAGGATTAATTCTGAAATCCGATGGATCTCCTTTGATAAACGTGGTTGGAATGAAAAAGTGTTATATAAGGGATGTCTCATCAGAATGCCAAAACAAAGACAAAAACGCCACAGTAATGCAAATTAGATTTTTTTTTCATTCAGTGATTAAGAGATTAAAGTTGTGAAAAGTAAAATTGAAAAGTTGTGACAAGGCAAAACACAATTAAATGTTGATGAGATAAAAATGTATTGTGGTCTGGAATGAGGATTATTTTTGACTGCAGATTTCCTTTGTTCATTTCTTCAGATAAACCTTGTGAATTTTGATTACATTTTATTGTCTTAACAATTTCTATGCTAAACACTCTCAGTAGAAGCACAACGATTCCATTAAAACCTTTCAGCCTTTAGTTCTGTGCAACCAAAGCAGTGATACATACATACACAATGTATCTGTTGAGCACCAGGACTTTGTTTAAACTGTAAAATTAACTTGCTTTTTAAACACCTGAGAAAAATAAATACATAAAAGATTGGCTGAAATAGAAATTTACACCTCATATAATACTGAGTTAAAAAAAACAACAACTATCTGTTAATCAAGTAACTAAGTTTGATATACCTCATTCACATTATTTTCACTCTTATATACATTCTTTTCAATATTCATTATCCATGCATTGATGTGGGTAAAAACCAAAAATCCTACAGATGTGCAGCCTTTTCTGTTAAAAGAGACTCCTGATGTTCTTACAACATCAATGTTAAAGGCACACGGTGGGATAATGTGGAAAATTACAATGGGGTGTAAAATAAGTCTGATGACATTAATGCAAAGCAATTTTCTTTAAAACAACAATCAACCTGTTTACATCTGCACATGCTGTTGTTATCTACTGACTATCCAAGTGCACTTAATTTAAGCTCCTGATGGCCCCTAAAGGATTTCTGCAGCTCCTCCCTCAAAAGACATTTTGATGTGAACCTTGCTCAAGATTAGATTTATTAGGTTGCATTAAGCTTACTGCGGCAGTAAAACTCTGTTTTACGAGGAAAAGCCAGTGAAGGGAAATCACACCTTACTGCTCTGCTACGTTCCAGAGATGGGGAGCTGAGCTTTGAAATATTCCCAGCATAGAGCGGTGAAACCATCAATAACAGCGTGACCAGCGTTAAATTGCATCATATGAGTTATGCTTTCAAGTGTCTGGAGGTGGAGGCAGCAAGATGGAGCAGGCCAAGATAGCTGACGCTTCATGGCCCATATTAGTCTTTGTAGAATCACTGTATTGACTTATATTTGTTCATATGTGGAGTGAACCCCTTGGCTTGTCAGAGTTGATGCAAATCTCGTTTTTCAGGTAAAATTGTAGCTGTAGCTGTAGCTTTAAAAATACATACAAGTAAATCAAAAATGTTTGCAGAGCAAATGACAAACAAGTAGTCCAAACCAATTCCACTTTTGAAATACTCAAATAGGGATTCTAAAAACCTCACCTACATATAATATAATACCTAATAGTAAATAACAATTGCAATGAATTCAACACTGTCAATCAAACCACTGTGTTGAACAGGTTGTTTTACCTGCTTTACCCAATAAAGATGAACAGTTTAAAGGCCCCACATAACGCCAAATCCACTTTACCCGTGCAATATTCTGACTTTCTATATCCTCTCAGAAAAAATCCATCCTTGTGTGGAAGGGTGTGTGTTGCCCCGCCTCCCCTTGCCGCTAGTACCACCTGGGCCTGAGTGCGCAGTGCTGCCACCTGTTTAGATGATCACACTTTTGTGGGCATGCACACTGTTGCCTGCATGGTATTCCTCTGGCAAGGGCTCCGTCTGGCGCGCCGTATTGTTGGCCTGGAGTACCTGCAGCCGTGTCCCTCCCCAGGCCTGTGTCCTGAAGGACGGCTAGTGCTGATCTCCTGCCCTGGTGCCGTCCCTCCGTTGGCCTCTGCTACTGCTGTGATCAGCGCTCTTTATTTGTTTCACAGCTGATTGAACGGCTCGAGTGCAGCGTTTCTCAGCTGGTGGATCGTGATCCAAAAGAGAAGCTGTGGTGCTCGTTGAGGCTTTGTGGGCGTGTTCATTTATTTAGAGATCTTAATATATAATCTATCTATCTATCTATCTATCTATTTATTTATATGGATATAAATATGTATATATGTATATATATATATATGTATGTATATATATATATATATATATACATATATATGTATGTAGAGAGAGAGAGAGAGAGAGAGAGAGAGAGAGAGAATGTTGAGCATTGATACACAATTCAATTCAATAATTTCAATAATTTCAATTCATTTACTTGACATAATTGAAAGTGGGGTTTTATTTTCATGGCATAAATATGGGTGGTGACTTCATGATAAGGAAGGAAATGCTGTGGGTTCTGAGATTCCACCAGTCCACTGCACTAGAATAACCGTACAGGTCCTGGGTCAAGTGTTTTTCCTGGGGTGCAATTCCTCCAGGTAGCATTGTTTCTCTCTCTCTCTCTCTCTCTCTCTCTCTCTCTCTCTCCCCCCCCCCCCCCCCCCGGCCCCCCTCTCTCTGCTTGCCGCACTTGCGTCGACCGTTCAGAAAATGTAAAACAAATCAACCTTTATTGATGTCACAGACTGCAATGACGTTCCTCCCGGGTTCCCCGAGCCATGTGTTTTTGGGTTCTCCCTCTGTCACGTCATTGTTTTTTGTCACCTTCTGAGCACATGGATAGACCCCACAAGGTAGTTGTGAAACTGGAGGCTCAAACATTTTAGTGGCAACAACATTACAAACTGTAAACACAGTTAGTTATGTTGCTTTAGAGAGCTGTGAAGTTTTTTGGACGGTAAATTATGCACAGCTGCTCTTATGGAGTCTCGAAAAGAGCTCAAAACTGGGTAAAATATGGGACCTACTGTATGAGCAGTAGCTCAGGCAAGAGTTGTTACACAAAAACAAACTTCACTTCTTTTTCTGGACACGTGATAAAACATGCCCACGTTTCTCCTGGTGCTTGACTTGCTGACGGGTCAGGAGCCACGGCAACACCCTGAAGCCACGCACCTAAAACCAGGTCTCTCCTCGCCACCTGCAATCAGACGGTGTCACGTTCCAGTTACTGAGGCCATTCGTGTTTGTGTGTGTGGCCCGAGCATGTAGCGTTGCACGGGAGACTGGCAACAACTAATGGAAAGACACATTAGGTGTGGTGTGGAACCTGATGCCCCAGAGACTGAGGTGCGGTGACATGTAAGAATCAGCTGCGAGTGAGTCCCATCTCACCGCCGCTGTTGAGCCGTTAGGGCGCCGTTATGAATTAGTAATGCATGGCAGACACATTTCCAACAGTCACCTGGAGCCGGGATAAATTGGCCCACGCCCTCCTGAAACCAGCGCAGCTGTGTAAAAACACTTGAAGAGTGGAAGGAGGGCCAGAGCAAATGTAGACTGTCCATAGAGGAGGCAGCTGAAACTGCAATTCAATAAAGTTGATGTATTAAGTCAAACTTGCTGTGTCACTCCGGCAATATGGGATTCTCTTTTGTTCCCGTGCTTGTCTCCTTGTTGAAACTCTTTTCTTTAGGCCCGTGGTTGTTTAAGCCTGAGGTTTGTTCCGCTCTAAAGCTTAAATAACAGCCACGCTGTAAATGGGGCGTGTCTATCTGCAACCCTTTTAAAAAAGAAAAAGAAAAAAAAAATAAACAAGCTTAGCCGCATGCTTGAGTTACAGGTTACCGTGGTGCATATTTTCAACTTTGAGGCAAAAAGAATTTAAAAGTCAGGTGCCACCAGAAGGAAATGTTGTGTTTTCTATCTTTATGTTATACTTCCCTTGCCCTGGCTGTCACACTAAACTCACCCATGTAAAATGAGCAAGTACCCCAGAAGCTAATGGACCCAGTCTGACTGGTTTTCAATTGAATGGCTTGACCGACCAATGCTCAAATTTCGCAACGGGAAAATCACCACAGACACTGGCTGGAGTCAACAGCCTCAGAAGGAACACTTGATGATTGGTGTCATTGTGAAGAGGACAAGGGGCATCCTAATGAAGAGAGAAAGAGACGTCATGGTGGACATGGCTTGAAATCAGTAACATTCAGTAATAAGACATTATGAATTCCACAAAAATATTTATCATTGCTGCAAAATTTTATAAGATGTTCAGGACCAGCCAGTTCGAGCAAAGACCACCGTCTATTTATTATAGGGTGCCATGTTATTCTAAATTTACTTTACCAATGTTTTTTCACAGTAATAGGTGTCTTGAGCCTGACACTGACGTCCTAGAAAATGTGAAGTAGTCCATCCTTGATGCCATTTACTTCTTTCACATAGCTTGTGCAAAAACAAGCTGTGTGAATCAGCTGGTTGTGATGTCACTAAGGGTATTAATATTACTCTGACGCCTTTCCCAGGTTAGTGGGAAAACCCACCCTGCCAGGTATTTCTTCTACCCTTTGAGACCTTGTTTTTCTCTTTTTCCTTTTCCAGATAATGTCCACCTGGACGAAAAACAGGTCTGAAAGTGGGCAGAATATGACCCGTTTGGCAGTTTATTGTAACTGTTTATGACATATATTCTAAAAAACTATGACTAAAAATCTTCAAACATTTTTTTCTGAACCTCAAGTCATGTGTGCATAAGCCAACTGAAAGAACAGGTTCACTATCTTAAATCATGGCAACCACCATCATCATCACTGCAAGACTTGTTTGGTCAGTTTTATCACATGAAACAGTTTCAGTAGCCTGGACTTGAACCAGTGCATTTCTGACTTTTTTTCCCTTGTTTTTTTTTTTTAAACCCTTGTTAACTGAAATACAAAGGTAATCATTTAATATTTATTTAGTGCACATAATCCTACAGAAAATCTATGATTTACACTAACGTTTGCAGATCTAAACTTTCACCAGAACAGATGTCTTGATGTCCGATGTTAATTGTCCATTTCTGGGGAAGTTATCCATGTCTGGTGAAGTCTTTCCTTTGGAGCGGGTGGTGGAGCAGAATCACAACCCAACAAGGTGAGCTTGAGGCCAAGAGTAACTTAAGTCCTGAGAAATGAGACCACAGCTCTGCGTAAAACAAACAAGCTTATTTCCTTGCTGGCATGTCTGGATGACATCTCACTTTAAACGTGATGTTTTGCACCTGTAGCTGCTGCTCTCACTTCTCATCTGGGCAGCAGCTCCTCCACTGGTGTGCCCAGGTTTCCCAGGTACCAGGAGATCCAGAAAATCAGGCTGATGAAGATGATGACTGGCCCCGTGAAGACCAGGAAATCCCAGAAGCTCAAGGGCGTGAAGATCCCGACGAAGAAGATGATCAAGCCAAAAGCATCCAGGAGGACAGCGATGAAGTAGCACCACAGACATCGGCCCACGTGAGCTGTGTAATCCATGATAAATAAGCGGCAGGCTGTGCTTTATGCCCCGAGCAAATTATTCCCAGCTTTGGCAGTTTTGTCAGTCTGACACGCTGAAAATGTTAAGGAGGCAAACAAATTGGAAGGAAGCGCTTCAACTTCCCCTCTTCAGTGCCGCCTGCTCGTCTGAAGAGAGACTTGATGGGAGAGAGGAGTCTAAATGCTTGTGTCACATTCCTGCCCGTGTCTACATCTCATTTCTTCCTCCTCTGACAGAAGATAAAACTGGTTTACTTAAAGGGATATTTCACTTTAAAAAAAAAAAAAAAAAGATTTTCGGCTGTTTTTCTACTACTTGAACACACATACGCACTATATACGGTTGTCAAAGTTCCTTACTTGCTGTACCATTTTGATATACCATCCTCATACACACCACTTTAACTTCAAAGTTATCGTTTTAAAGTCACTTCTGAAAAATCACAGAGCCCTCAGACATTAGAAGGACTTTACCTATTGCGCAATGAATGCGCATGAAGTTTTAAGTTGAATTGGTAAAAAGGCACGTTATGTTTAAATGGTCAATGTCTAGAACGTGTGGCCGTTTCTGTGTGTGTGTGTGTGTGTGTGTTAATCAGTGTGTCTGCTGGCACACACGAACAGAGTAACAACATCCATTCACATTGACAACTTTATTCTCACAAAAATAATTTACATCAGTTGAGGATTATCCAGATAAAATCTTTTGCTATGTACATGTTAAAGATTAGGTAATAAAGCAAGTTTCTCGCTATGTGCAAAGCCCTTCCATCCACAGTGGACACAGGGCTTTTCCCTGATGAAGAAAATTGTCTTCCATTTGTTTTTTTTAAAGTGACTTCAGTAGTTAGCAGTTCATAGGCCTAGTCTGGTGGAGAAAGTAGCCTGTGGGTGGTCATCCAATAGACCTGAAACCACCTGCAAAGAGAAGAAAATACATTTTACATACATTATAAGGCAGATGAAGCCACGTGTTATGTCCAACATACCGTGAAATGAGAAAAAAAGAGCCATCGTTAAGACTAGTGACGCATGTGTGTATGTTTTTTTTTACCCCCCACATCTAGAAAATGTATATATCATATATACATTTCAAGAAACTTATTAAAACTAAATCCTGTTATATAGTCTCTCTCTGAAAACTAACTTTACTGCATACTTTTGGCTAATAACATGGTGAAAACACACTGAAACCAACCAAATTTTTCTAGCAAGACAGTTGACAAATGACAAAAAAAGCAGAACAATGCAAACCTCACATTTCAAAGACTTCTTGTTATCAATGGTTGCAAAAAACAAATAGAGGAAACTCCCATGAAGATTTGGTACCACAAATCCAATGGCCTCGTCTTAATTCTCAAAGTTGCTTTTCTAATCAGTAGTAAAACAGCTTTTCTTCTTACTGACTGAGAAACTCCATATAACAACTTGGATATATGTTTTTTTTTCTTCTTTAAAATGCTTATTTTGCGTCTGTTCTGGTAACCTAACATGAAAATAAATAAATTAATTCAAAAAAAAGTGCAGGATTGAAGCCGTGAGGCACACCAACCTACAATTTACGCACACTGGAGTAAATTTGACAATGAGTTGTGTGTGGCTGCTTCTTATGAAACACCTGTTCCCAATCCCAGCACCACAGTAATCATATGACAACAGTATCAATGCGGCGTTATGTAATGCCAATATTTCCCTCCGTAATTACCGGCCCTCTGCACACAACCCCATGAATACACAAGTAGACAACGCATTCATCACATAAACCTGAGCGTGTTAGCCAAGCCTGCAGGGCACCGCATTTTGCGCACTGGGAATGTCTGGAAACACCTGAGCCTCTCCCTTACCAGCACTTATTCATGCACGGCATTGTCAAATCAGACTGATAAACACCTCAGTCCATGGCTCATTATAGGTAGAGAGGCAGGTGGCTGCTGCAACTGTGATACTTTTGAGTCGTGGAAGTCTGATAATTGAAAGATGGGCCACTGATAAAAAAATAAAAAAATAAATAAATGTATGGGCTCTCCATCACAGTTGAAGCCAGAGCTAAGAAAAAATAAAACACCAGACATAATTTTTTCAAAAACCCAGCAGTTTTCTTTCTTTTAAACAGCAACTCCCAATACAGTAAGTAAAAAACATTGACTTTATCCTACTCCAATATACTGACATGAGCGATCAGTAGATCACTGTGAATAGAATGTATTACAGTTTTCTTTGTTGTTGTAGAATGAGCTTCTCTAATTCTAAACATCATGATTTGTGATGTCATGACCTGAACTGGGACTTGAACCAATGCCATTTTTCAGCACTGATTTCAACCACACTCATCAACTTCTTTGTATTGCTGTGTGTTCAGGGATGATATTCTGCACACCTTGCCTGTAACCAGTGGTTTTTTGAATGACTGTTGCCTTTCTATGGCCCCCACCCAGTCTGCCCATTGTGGATTCTGACATCACAAGCCATTGTCCTCCAAGCAACTACTGTAGCTCTCACTGGATGTTTTCTCTTTTTGAGACAATTCTCTGTCAACTCTACAGATAATTCTGATCAAACATGTCCACCACATTTGCACTTAAAACAACATACCTAACTGCATTTATAATTAGTTATGTTGTTGCCACTAAAAAGCTTGAGCCTCCACTTTAACAAGTACCTTGTGGGGTCTATCCATGTGTTCAGACGGTGACGAAGGTCACTTAAATGTCCCCTTTCCCCCATTCTGATGCTCAATTTGAACTTCGGCAGGTCGTCTTCACCACATACTGCTGTGTGACTGGCTGTGAAGCAACAGGTAAAGAAACAATAACGATCACTGTCAAGTACTTGTCAGGTCTCTGTAAACCACCAACTAATCATTTACCTGCTGTTCATTTATGGTATCAATAATTACCTTCATGAATTTGTGCTGTATAAATAAAATGTGTCTTGACTCGAGCTTAATGTCTTAATGTCTTAACAATTTTTCTATTAACTGAAAATATTGTGTGTGTTTTTTTATTTAAGTAAATCCAGTTCCTACACAGGACCCTCCTCTAACCCCACAAATGATTGCGGTCAAATGTCATTAATATTGTTAGGAGTAAACACAGCGTTCCAGCTAGGGGCATAATACGATATCCAAATTACACCAAACAACACAAGCCGCAACATTAATGGTCTCAGCGCCTTGTTGCCTCGCAGCTCAGTTACAGCAAAACCCAGCCTCGCTGTTGCGCAGTGTTTGGTCTCGACCGCATCATTTCCCACAATTCTTTATCCCAAGATCATTAGCCGAGTTGGATAATATGGGGGATTCGGGCTGGCGGCCTTTTAAAGTTAACTACCTGGAACCTGTGGGTGGAAGAAGTGCACGGAACGCAGGCTTCTACAGGATCCTCCGCCTTGATGCCTCCGTGAGGAGGCCCAGCCATGTCGACACCTCTACCGGCTGCACTCTTGGATCAATACACACCAATGAGTTCCATTAAAATGCAATTGCGCCTTTTGGCCCACAGGGTGTCTGGCTTACAAGCAAACTGATGGGTAAAATAATGCAAAAGCGAGAAAGAAGTGTGAAGGTGAGCAGAAATGGTCAGGCTCATTAATTAAAAGGCGCCACGGGCCACTGAAGATCTTTTCACAGCAGCAGGGGAAAGACACATATATATTTATATATTACAAATATTCATGAAGAGGCCCTTAGGGAGGGTGTGTGTGTATGTGGGTGTACAGGGAGGCCATTTCTCAGTGGAAGCTCCATATGTGGGTGTTCGCTGGTCACAAACAGAAAAGTGAGACAATTCATAATTGCGTGGCGCGGTAAAGGCCGAGGGAGAGGGTGCCGCTGCGAACGCCGATACCAACGGCGATGATGAAAGGGTCCCAGCCGCGGCACCGAGCAACAGTGACAAACAACACAGCAGGCTGGGAGGAAGTGTCGCAAAACACACTGAATATTTATGATCCGCAATTACGGCTATATGTTCGGGACCAGAGGCGCAGATGTTCGGGGGTCATACGCAGCTCAGAGGCCCTTTAAAAGGTCTCTGAATGTGCTCGTTTCAAGGCCTTTATTTTTCATCCCGGACTCCAGCGGGGGCAGTCTCGCACAAATTCATTGTCCCAAAAACTTCTCAGACACCCATGAAACGGCACATTTGGCCCTTCATGTTTGCAGCCTCCTGCTACAAAGCCTGGGTTTCAGCTTCCTTTGTTGTTGTACGAAAGTGGAGAAAACAAGGCGGAACCAAAGCTGGACTGAGAGAGCGTGTTTTGTTGCTAACGACCCACAGAAACTTCTATTCATTTCAGTGTTTGAAATTTGGAGTTGGACATGATGATGACAGATGACATGGGTGAGATGGATACATCAACACCATGAAGTTGTTCATAGTGTTGTTAGCCAGCACAACACCATGCAGTTTGCACTTGAAACTATGTCAAAAGTAAAGGTAGTTGTTTCACAGTCAAGTTAATAATTTGTGTTGCTAGACTGGATTGTGAACTTGGCGAAATCCCAGGAGGCGTGGCGAGTGGGCGGTGGGTTCGTGGGGTGTAGAAGCTGACAAACTCAAGCCAAACTCAAGTCAAGACCCATTATTGCATCACAAATGGGGTGATTTCTAGAACTGTGTGCTGTTGCACATTTTCATATAATGTGTGAAAGGCAAAAGAAGCAAAAGATTTGGACTTTGAGACAGGGGTAAAGTATAGTTGACACAGGATGCAACATTTCAAGCTCATTCGTGAACTCTTAGAAACATGCAGTTGTGTGGTTCTTCTAAGTTCTTTCTAAGTTTAAAGAGTTGCACTGATTGAGGTGATGCTTACTGTAGAGCAGCAGCAGCTGGAGGAGGGAGATGATGTCAGAGGAGCCTCTCTGCTCTGTCCTCCGCGGCTCGCCGGGCCACTTCTGCGCTCCTCAACACTCCGAGCTCCACGTTCCTGTCAGCTGGGGCCACGAACTCTGTCCGGGAGTCAAAGCCTTTGTTGTCATGACCTGACACGGATCCGCTGCCGCCTCGTTCTTCCCACGAAACCCGACACGGCACCGGCGGCAAGGCGGCGGCGGCGGCGGAGGAGGCGCGCACGCTCCCGCTCATCTGCTGCTGCTGCTGCTGTTTCTTCTCCTTGGATTTGCTCCCACTCGTGGAGGAGAGCCTCTCGGACAACTTCCTGGCCCAGTGAGTCAAGCTGATGTCCAGGGAGCCGTGGCGTTCCTCCGAGTACAACCGGACGTTGCCCGTGTACCACAGCACCCACCACACCAAGCTGAGGAAGATGATGAGCGAGCCCGTGTAGATGAGGAAATCCCCGTAGAAGCGGCCCTCGGAGCTGAGGTTGCCGAAGATCCCGACCAGCAGCACCACCAGGCCGGTCACGTCGAACACCACGGCCAGGAAGAACAAGGTAGCGCAGGTCCCCACGCAGCTGCGGGCCATGCCGGAGGAGGAGAGAGGCGAACCTGAGCCCGAGCAGCAGCGGCGCCGCCGTGAAATGCCGACTGCTTTGGCTCCGTGTGCATTTTCGCCACCCACCGACAAACACCTTTGCCGTGTCCACCTGTGCGCAGGCCACGCCCTCGAGACGACGTCACCGAATCCAATCGGAAGAAGAAGGGGTGGAGGAGGTCAGGGCGCTGCCTCTCCATTAAGGATATCACTTTGGACCCTTTGGTTTCAGTCGAACTCTTTGTTTAGTCGAACATAAACACACACAGAAACAAGTCCAGGTTATGTCAAGGAGAAGTAGGAGTGGTCACCAAATCACTGCGGCTTATCAGGGGCTTGAAATAAAGCAATAATTCTAATAAAATTGAATTATGTGTGTTTAGCGTTGACCAATATGGATATCCAATACTGCTTTGAAACCCTCGCTGACATGAAAATGTAAGGCTTCAGAGGAAATGTCCAAACGTCCAAATCCAGACCTGCACCCAACTGACACCATGCACGGTTAATTGATTAAAAAGAAGCAACAACAAAACAAAATGATAGATCACCAGATGAAAACATTGTGTTTATCCCTCTGTTTACAATTTGTTCTGAAGACGTCCTGATGCTTTGTTGTTTTGCAACAAATAGCAACTTTCTGGAATAATTCAAACTGGTCTAAATGTAATTTGTAAACAGTATGTTATTGTCTGCGCCAGGCACACAGCCGCCTTTACATCATCTACATATTACTATAAAAATACTTAGTTTTCAGCTCTACGTTGGACCTCCTGTGTCTTTGGTAGGGTGCGGGGGTGGTATTTGGGGGGCAGAAACGAGGTGGACACGAAGCGGTTTCCCTTGGTGTTGTCGTTACTAACCTGGGAGGGGTCTCTTGTGTGGTATCACCACCCCTTCAAACATCACAAAGAGCAAATTCACACAGGTACCCACACTTTCTGAAAGGTGGGCGGATGCAAAATGACTTGCAGCCATTGATCCAAGATTCAGCATGATAAAGATGTTTTCACTGGCACTGTTTTCTGTATATTAATGAGGAGGAATATCCACTGTTTTATTTCATTCTTGCTCTTCTCTACTCCCTTACCGCCTCCCACCTCGGACAATAAATTAACTAAGTTTAAAGTGAACCCCTCGTAGTTTAAATCTTTCACTTTAATGTTTCTTACTGTTTTTTAATGACGCACAGTCTGCCAAAAGATAGTAAATGTTCCTGGGGAAAAATACAATCTGTAAGCTTTAGTGCCCTCCATGACTGCCACAACTTGGTGTGTAGTTCCACTGGGATGTGAGAAAATATCTGGTGGCAACACTTCAGATCCGGTGCTGGGAAAGTGGCTGCGCGTGCTTATGCCCTTGAACACCTGACCCATAAGTGTAGATATTTGAAAGTTTTTAAGAGGCTTGAAAAACAAAAAGCCTTCAAAAAAGAAAGAGTCGTGAGATGATTTTCAGCGCTGTGTTAAAGATGACCCGTTTCTGCCGTGTTCCCTACTTTGCACTTGCAGCACGACATTCAACACCAATGCAGCTTCACAGTTTGCACATGCACACTTAATTAAATGGCCCACCCCCCAAAAACAGTAAATGCCGATCATTTAAAATTTTGGTGGCAAATGCGGTTTTATTGCACCAAACCTGACACATGCAGTGAAAACAAGACAAGCAGCACAAAGTAAGACACAGTAGGATTCACTGGAGGAGGATATTCAATTTTCTCAGCGAGAGGCTGCGTAAGTGTCTCTCACTAGTGAGACAATTAAGTGTAATGATGAAAAAAAAAAGAAAAGCTGTGTCAAGACATGGAAATGTTAACCCAGGAACAGTATTCTGGCTATCTAAAATGTCACCCTTAAAAGCCCAGGGGCGATATATAGTTGCTGACCTCCTCTTTGGCAGCGTTTCACTTTTTGTTTTCGGTTTGAAGTGACTGAAACTCAGTCCCACTGTGACAAAATCCACGTTTTTATTCATCTCTATAATAAACCGGAAGATTACATGGACTTCCTTCAGAGGAGTCCTTTGAGGCGCAGAGTGGTGTCTCTACCATATGCCACGCAGCTGCTGGGGCGGGAAAAATAAAAATTGCATGGAAAGAAAATTGGAATTAGTTATGATAGTACTGTCTTCAGCTAGCAAATACAAGAAGAAGCATTTTGAAAGGAGAGCTGCAAAATAAATGTTCACTTTTAGTCCAAATCATGCAGTTTGTTCATTTAAAATCTATGTAGTGATGCATCCGTACCATTATCGGTACCGAAACCGGGCTTGAGTACCCGATACCAGTTTGCGGCAGTGGCAATTTACGTTAATTGACTGCAACGCTGGCAGTGAGGAGTCACGTGACGTCAGCGGTGCGGAAACATTTTCAGGCGGACGAGAGCGAGCGCGAAAGGAATTCAACCAGAAAGCAAACCACGTTCAGCCCAAACTGTCTCGAGCGACCAAATCTACCACTTACAACACAAGTAACTTCAGAAAACATTTGAAATCCCCGCACAACGCAGAATGGAAGGAGTTCACTCGTGGCACCGGCAACTTCAGTGGACATGACGCGGGCGAGTCGGAAGAAAAATGGCCGGAGGGAACCCGTACATTGTCCTGGGTGAGCTGCCCGTCACTGTCCGTGGCCGATGGTCTGGGTTTCCGACGTCTTATTTGCGTACTGGAGTCGAGGTATGAGATTCCCAGTCGTCACATTATCACAGACATGGTGCTACCGAAGCTGCACGAGTCCGTGAAAAAAAAAAAACACAAAACAAAACAAAAAAACCCAAACCACTTCCGCATACTTCTTTTCATCAAAAAAAATAACTCGCCCCTCACTTAAAAACAGGCTTTAATCCTGACAGATCTGTTGATGACCACGGTTTTATGTTGGTTCTTTAATGATTGTTTTGAGTAAGTTTTGAAGTTCAGTGGCAAAGCTGTTAACCCACACACTTTTGCACAATGTTGCACCCAGGTTATTCGTTTGTGTGGCAGTGCCATGTTTAAAGCGCTTTTGTTAAATGTCAGTATGCGATCATTTTGTTAAATGTGTGTTTGTACTGCCGTGAAACCTGTGACAGTCACAAATAACAGTACATCTGACAAAAATATTTAAGGAATTGTACAATTGTAATTGCATGTCAGTGCACGATCCCTATCTATCTAGATTCTAGGTGATGTATGATGTGTACACGTCTTCATTCCACGAGCCCATGCAGTCTTCATGCGCACTGGCATATTTGGCCACTAGAGGGCGCTGGTGGTCTTTGAAACTCACTGGTACACCTGCCTGAGGCACCGCTTTTAAAAATTCACTGCGCTACTTAAACAGCAGCACGGCTCCTAATGCTGGGCCTTTTTCTGTCGTGATGCAGCGTTAAATTGCTTCACTTTGAGAGGACATGTCCGACCTGTCGCATCAGAAAATGCGTTATTCCGCCACACAACCGGTGTTTTACGTGCATACACACATGAAAGACGACAAGAACTGGCGGGGAAAAAAAAAAAAAAAAAAAAAAAATTCCAATCCTGGGAGAAGATGTTCGGCTTGAAAATACCCTGATGTCCGTCGCATATCTGGCTGGCTGTGGTGGAGTGCAGACAACGCCTCGCCACACGTGCATGCACCACGGAGAACCAGTTCACTCGTCACAGATGAATCTTTGTTTGCTTGTTTAGGCGTTTGTGGCAACGCCTGCTTCGAAGCCCACATCCGTAGTGCGCCATGCAGGGAATTCACTTCTAATGGTAGTGCTCTCATTTATTCATAGTGATTCATAGCTGCGCCTGTAGGTGTGTGTGCGCAACAGATAGATGCTGAAAATAATGATCTAAAAAGTACCAAGTACACAAAATTACCCTGACCAATGTTGTATGATAATAATGTATCTCCAATCCCAGTGAATTCCCTTTGTCTTTACTGCTCACAATGTGTGTGCTAAACATGCAGTTCCTTTGTAAATACTGGTGCCTCATCACAGTTAGTCTCAAGCTACTCAGCCGGCTGTTTTTTTCTGGCCAAAGTTATCGAGTCACAATTTTAATAGGAGGCAGCAAACAGAGGGTTAAATATGCTAATTTTTTTTGAGGAGATGAATCACGCACGGCTGTTCCACTGCAGTCTACAACGCGAAAAATATCTGAAAAGTGGCAGAAGTTTAACACAGCTTTCAAATGCACGGATAATTCTGATCGGTCCTCACCTAAAAGCGGACTAATGGATCATGTCATACATTTTCTCCATCTATTTTCCCCCCCCTAGAGATGATAGAAGATTTAGATGTAAGAACGCTTATTACTCATCAAAAGTCAATGCAGTATAATAATAAAAACCCACCATGTATAAGCTTATGATAATGCATTTACCATTACGAGAGAAGCTATACGCTGCATATCCCGACAAAAAAAACAAACTCATTAGCAGTTTGATCGCCAGCATTTAATGGCAATTCATGCAGCGTACCAGGGATCATTAGCTGTGTGCGAGAGTTGCCACAGCGCACAACAACACACTGCAGAGCGGCGATGTGCCCCTCATAGAAAGTGTTGCCGGCGCGCTATTAAAAGTGAATGGCAGCTTGTTACTTTAAGTCAGTGGTGTGTGTCCCCGAGGTTAAAGTTCTAACTCTGCATTAACACACCGCAATGCAACGGCAGTAACAGGATATTTTCCCAGCCTCCAGACAGCCGCAGTCTGAGGGATTGAGCTGACATTTCGTCAATAACGATGCCGGTTTCCCTTGAAGTTCTGCCACTGCGAGCGGCACCTGCTGAAGGAGCCCCTTCTTAATTTACTTAACATGTTTATCAATCAACGGTAAAAATAAATAAATTAGAAAAATCTAGGTTTTTATATCAGCGATCGATCCGGCAGAGTGAGTCGGGCGGGGGGTGAGGGGCAGAGGTGAACGATCACCTGTCTCTTCCCTCTCCGCTCGCTAATTACCAGCAAATTAATCCCAGTTCTCGCCGCACCAGGGAGCTGTTTAGAGCTGATAAACTCGCCGCCTGACCACTGCCAAACACACCGGACCAGAGAAAATTAGCTACTAGCTGCTGGCTTTGTATCACTGCGAGAAGCTATCCGCCACCTCCGGAAAACAAGATTGATCCGAGCGGGGAGTTAAAAGAGCGATGTTAAGGGCCATAAAAGCAAACAATTAAGCCAAACAGAATAAAAGTCTCAGCAGGGCCACAGACACTGGAGAGTTGTGGGATAATTTCTTTCCAGGTGTACAGAATACTGCCACTGCACATTTAAGGCGTTAAAAAAAAAATGAATAAAATATAATGCATATTTTGTGGGATCTCGGACATTTTCGGCGAAAATGAAATTTATATTCTGCTCAGCTGAATGTGTGAATGTCAATCCCATGAGCGTGTGGGGGGTTTAAATGAACTCCTCAGCTCCGCCAGTTCAAGGCCGTGCGCTCTGCGGTTTCCTTTACCAGGTGCTCAGTTTGTCAGGGTGCAGATGAACAAACAGGAAGCGTCAACAAATTCTCAAAATACGGCTGAATGTGAGTCAGATCAATAGACATTCAGCATTTTTTCTCTCTCGATATTCAAGGGTAACCTCACTCCCTCCTCCTCCTCCTCCTCTTCCTCCCAGGCCTCCTCGCACACACACACACACACACACACACACACACGCACACAGTTGTATTGCGAATCCCCGGGGTAGTCAGCAGAGATGAAAACAAGTCAAATGAAGTTCTTCTTCTTCTTCCTAAAAAAAAAAATGCCCGGGAGTCATTTACACTTAAAAAAACAGCCCAAACTTGTTTTCTTTACACGCTTCCTGTAAGAGATCAGTGCAGACAAGCTAAACTTGCCCTCCACTTTCAGAGTGGCGCGTTTTTGATTGACTGATGTAAGCTCGACGACTAAAGCGCGCGGCGCTTCACTCGGCTCCCACCGAGCATGCGCCGCGTCTCAATGAAGTCGAGCATCCTGATGAACCCCTGGCTGATTACGCCGCCTTTCACCGCCGCTTCCTCTTTCTGCCGTCTGGCAGCAGAGTCGGCTCACGTCGACCCCGCTTGGCCCACGTTCCCTACCTCTCACCAGCAAAAGGGTGGGGACCTGGGCTGCGCGATGAAACCAGATAATCCCACAAATTGCTTCACAGGCGCCGCAGTGACACCGCTGTGAACTCGGCGGGAGTTCTTGTGGTCACTTTGACTGTGCAGGGGCGGTGGAGGGGGCAACTTTCAGAAGTGCTTGCTTTACACAACATGACCCCGGAGACCACATTATAGTGCGGAATCAATCAGAGAAGACGCGCGGCAGCACGAGCGCTTCATCTGTGCCAGGAAGACGCACGATGGGAGACTTCCTCTCTTCCCTTTGAACAACTTCTGGAAGTGAAGGAGCTGCGGCTCTATTAAATAATTGAGCGTTGGAAGGTAATTGAGGACATAGATCAATAATATCTAGGGGGCTGTTCTCATTACGGAGAGAGACCCCGGCTGTTCCAAAAGTTGTAGCTCAATGATGATGAATCTGGAGAGGCAGGAGAGACAGGAAGAGAAAGGAGGCAATGAGATCTGAAAATTTAACAAATGAGACCCATTTCCCGCTCCTGTCTGCCTCGTCGGAGCCTCCCGTCAAACCTTTAGATGTGGCAGGTGGTTCGGCCGCCTCGCATTTCAATATGTCAGTTCTCTGCGCTTGGAAACGGGGGATCTTCCCAGGGAGCCTGACGGCTTCCCGGGTCCTGATTTCCCAAAGGATTGGCAGTCTCGACACGCATGGGCGTCTGCGAGCGTTTAAACAGTCGAGCCCGCCGACAAAAAAAACCCACCGCAGCCTCCCAAAACGGCACCCGGCTCCCCATTACAGCCCCCCGGATCGCCTCCCCCCCCCCCCGCACTCCTCCATTGTCTCCGTCTCCCGGTTCTCCCACACTCTGTTCCGTGCCTCCATCACCTGTTGGCGATGTAAAAGAAAAAAAAAAAAAAGGATGTGTTCGACTTTGCTTTCCTTTTTTTTTTTTTTCTACTTTCAAAGAACCTGCGGGATTAAACAGAGTCATTTCATTAAATGTTCACACCGCCTTAGCCACAAGTGAGGAGTGCAAAGTCGATGAAGCCGGGCTTCCTTCAAATCAGACGTTGTACCTTCCCCACCTAGGGTGAAAATTGGAGGCATGCATTTAAACTGATGGAGTGTATTTTTCACCTGTTTATCCCCGAGGGGATACGCCACACACATACACACACGCACAGACACGCACGCACACACTATCCACCCGCCTCACCCTCCTCCACCCCCCCCCCCCCCCGAACGCCTCCTACCTCCCACCCAAAGAGCTGGGAATGCCTGCATGTGGTGCAAACTGAAAACGAGCGACAAAAGCTGGGAACACCAGTAACCACATACCACCGGACAAAGTTTTCATCGGAAAGTGAGAGTCCACCCCCTCGTTATCAGCACATTTTCTTCCACTTGCCGGAGCCGCTGTTCGTCAAATTGCCGTCGACTCTTCTGCCGCGTGAGGTTTTTTTCTTCTCCCCCCCCCCCCCGTGGCGTCAACTGTAACGACGTTCCCTCCCTTTCCGTCTCGTTTGTCTCAGTGCGGCACGAAACACACCCAGCCCGCCGCCGCCGCCGCCGCTCGAGTGTCCTTCACAAAGAAGCAGCTTCGTGTAATTGCATATTAGGAAGCCCACCTATAGAGAGGAGGCGGCCGACTTAATTCCGCTTACTTGTCGTTCGGTGGACCACGGCAAAGCAAGTGATTTATTGTCTATTTGTATATTCCTCACACGTCACACAATGTCTTATTTTTGACATTTTTGACATGATTTAAGACAATTTAGGACAAATTATCTGTTGACTATATGTGAGGTCGCCGTGTTACCGAATGTGCCATCATAATACAAACTTCTAGATTATCACATACCCAAGTGTGTGAAATTTGGAGCTTCCAATGAAACGTCCGTCTTGTCACTGCTCGTACGGATCGTTTCTCTTTACTTTATAGAAATAGAAATAGACACATATCCACACAGTGAACTGTATATGGGGCCAGAGGTCATCCCTCATTGGCTGTCGTCCCGAGAGATCTGCTCCCCAAGGACAGCGGTGGCTGTTTATAGTCTCAGGCCTCAAGCGTGTTCAGTCAAACACAGCCCAGTGGGCTGAATGGGGCGAGCGGCGATGCCAATGAAACCGTCCCCCTCTCTTAATTCCCATCCTCCACTCGGAGTGGCCATTGTCTTCACCCCAGCCATATAAATCAGACGGAGGAGGAGGAGGATTAAACGGAGGTGAGGCGGGCAGGAGGGAGGGAGGGAGGCAGGGAGGGAGGAGGTGGAAGATGGAGTGGCGGAGAAAAAAAGAAAAACAGGTCTTATGGCCAAACTGTCCTCTTCAAGGACGTCACGGTGATTGGGCTGCTGCGAGGAGGAAGAGACTCGGGGAAATGAGAGAACACAATGTCCAGTCTGCGGTGCATGTGATGCGCTCCCGTACAAATTCGATTCCTAGAGCTCTCAAGTTTTATTTCTGACCTTAATGTATCATGCAGGTTCCTTCGATAAGATGAATGAAAGAATGAAATCCGACATTTTTCACTAAATCCTGATGACGGTGTTTCACAGCATCATTTCAGCTGAATCACTCCAATCTGTCAAAAACTTCTGTGTTCTTTTTTTGGGGGGGGGATTCCCTCCCCAAAACGCCTACCTTGATGCATGTGATGTAAGCTCCATGTGTTTGTGCCCAAATGTGTTGTGATGCATCAGGTGTGATATTCTCCCCATGACAGCTAGCAGATGGTTGTCACTTCTCCTCTTGGTTCTCACTATCGTGGGAGTTTTGCTGTGAACTAATGAAGTGGCTCCTGACTGGTGGCCCGGTGTGTGTGTGTGTGTGTGTGTGTGTGTGTGTGTGTGTGTGTGTGTGTGTGTGTGTGTGTGTGTGTGTGTGTGTGTATATGTATGTATATATATATATATATATATATGTATAGCTGTAGATATTCTTAATTGCAATTGCTGAGGCAAGAATAAGACCAATACAGACACTGTTGGAAAAGGAAATGTAGAAGAGCAAGGGTGAATTCATGTGAGGGGGTTGCTGGGCAGGCAACCAAAGCTTTACAGTCTTATAACCATGTGAGCTGGGGGCCACTGCGCCAATGGCAGTGGAGCCATTTTCCACGTGACAGCGAAGTCAGCACAATAAATAAATAAATCCAATTTGCACCAACATTTATGAGATATAAAAACTACGCCGTACATATTCAGATGATATAATGAGCCACTCTCTGCAAAAGAGTGTTGCAGTTCGCCTCACTGTGTGAGATCCAGAGCAGAAAATCTCTCTGGCAGTTGTGCTGTGCAACCGCAGAGCATCCTATCATGTTGCTCACAATAACGTTTCAAAAAAGAGGCTCACACCATTTCAGACAGCCTTATTTACAGCTGTTGATGTAGCCAGACGGGTCTTGGATCAGTCTGCTGGGGACAAATTGAGAAGCATGCCACTGTTGTCAGGCGGATGGCCGAAGCGTCTGATGATGACACACAACAAAAGAACCACAAGTCATATAAAGGCCAGTGACCATTACGCAGCACGGATGAATGAGTCCAGATGACAGACTAATACCGCAGTGCCATTTTTACTGGTGCTGAACTTTGGGGAGCAGTTTGTCTGCAACAAGAGAGACAACTGTGGACTGGTTGGGGGTAAATCTAAAAGGGCTCACTGACTGGTCTGATCTGGCAACCTGGCTGGAATGTGTCTTCAATCCATTGGATTTCCTTTGTGTGCGCGTCTGAAGCAATAGAAACTATTTTTATTCGGATTTTTTTTTATGGGGGCCAGAGGTTTGGACATGGAGATTTGATGAAACTCTTGTTTTCACATCTTTTACTGAGAATAAAACAGGTGTTGCAACAACATCTACGCTGCTATTATCATGCTGCCTTCCACTTAACTACCTGATTTTGTTATAATTGAACACTGGCTATATTGTGCCCCATCTTTTTTAAATTCATATATTTACCCGCAAAAGTTAATTTGGAACCAATTGTCATTAACAGTGACGACATAAAACAAGCAGACATTGCAATGAATTCAATTTACACAGTTTTGCATTAAAAAAAATCAGTATGTGTTGAACTGGACAGTGGGAACAGATATGAACTGAGTGATATGAAAGATACATGTTCAAAAAGGAGGAATTGGATCTCACAGGCTATTCCCTGTGGGCACGTGAAGTTGGGAGGACTATTGTTATGACACAAATGCATGCTGACTATGAGGGGAAAACACTTAAAAGGGAAATATGCGATTTTCATCACTGTCAGATATAAGGTAATAAAAAATGTTAATCCTTCAGGGGCAGAGCTTCACATCACAGGCCCTGCCGGTCTGTTGTTATCGAGCTGTTTCTGCACTTCAGTTTGTATAGATGGACTGGCCATGCATGCATGTTGAGAATCTCTGCTTCCTCTTGCCAACACATGCAAATAGCATTAAAATGGGCTCCAAATGGATGCTATGCTAATGTTAGCTGATATCATGCTGCATACAATCCTAACTCCAGAGAGTGGTCTTCAGTTACCAGAAGTGTTATGATGTCGTGTTTCCAAGGGGATAACTATCAGTGATGGACCCCGCATCCGGCACAGAACTCTGTTAAAATGTGTATGTGGTTTAGTTGTATTTTAACTGATTTAGGATAAATAAAATAAAAACAAACAAAAAAACAGAAAAAAGTGCAAAAAAGTGCAAAAAACAAAACAGTTTATGGCCACTTTAACATTCATCTACGAACTTCCACGAGAGTCGGTACAAATGCAAAACTCTTGATTTGGTGAACATTTGGAATAGGTATTTGGGTCTAAACGGATATAGTGAAGAACCTGACCTACAATGTAGGGTTTCAAAATACCAGGCACATCTGAGAGGCCGTCCTGTCTGGAAAAGAGGAGGCACTTTGAGAGATTCTTCGAAGGTGACTGGACGCTACGGTCCAACTGTTTGATATCGCCGAGGAGACTGTCGAGATCTGTAGTGCGGGGCCGATCCAACTTGAGAGTCTTTCCAGTAAAAACAGTTGATGGCAAAGCCGACTGTAAGTGAGACAAACACACTTTCTTATCAGAGACAGTGCTATGGAATTGCAGACGCAGGACAAACTCGGCTGTGCGTGCCCTTTGTTTACCGAAGCAGAAAAAAAAACAACCTCCATTTGCTGGGCTAGCCAATTTTTATGATATAAGTTTCAAGGTGTTATTGTTCTGCTGTGGTTTTTTTGTGTCCTGACATGACTTCAGAGTTTTATTTCGGTGCCTCACAGCAAATAAGCTTCGATGTTCAGATTCCTTAAATAGCCACAATATTGCTTGGGGTTTGAGGAAATTGAGGTTTTGTCTTATCTGTTTGCTCTGTTTTTAACATTTCAAATTTCTTAAAGATAAAACACAACTACGTCTTTCCTCAGTCTATGTGTGGAAGGGATCAATTTAGATAAATGTTCATGCATTACCTCCAATCTCCACTTAATTTGTTTGTCCACCAAAGTGGTTTTGAGGTGAGTGACGGCGTGAGCCGACTCACACTCAATGCTTATGGGACGTGGCTCGCAGCAGGTGCTGTGAGATTACAGGTTCATGCCAGAATGACTTATTATTCAACAACAGTGAAAAGGGAAGTGACAGCTTGAAAACTGTTTTGTCTGGGCTTACTTGTGTGTTTGTTTGCGTCCGCGTTGCATTCCTGCTAGCAAGAGTTTGCACATTACACAGGGAAATGCTTGATGTTTCCTCATAATTGCATTCCATATTTTATGGGGTCCATCCTCTGTTTTTTTTGGGGGTGGGGGGGGTGGGGAGTGCTCTGATCTATGACCTTTGACACGAACTTGGAGCAATGGCGCTTGAAAATATCCCTGCTTTGTACCTTGAGCATTATGCTGCTTCTGGGACGCTTCAGTCGTGCTCGGGGACAAAAGTTGAGAAAGGTAATTATTCGAATGCAAGCAGTTTGTCCTGCAGTGCACAATGTGGCCACATATGCTTTCAGCAAAGATTTGGGGTAAATTGTCCGCCTCAGGTACCAGGGACCTGGCACAGTGGTGGAAAAATTGATTTTGGACACCACCATTGGACAACTCCCTTCTGCATGTGCACTGTGGATGTTCCAGGTCAAACCTGCATGTTGCAGCGAGATAATGACCCTTGTCACGCATCCAGATCAAGTACAAGAATTTAGATCTATTTTTTGTCTTTCAGAGCACGTTAACGTTTAATGATAATACCCCATGAAAGGTGGGACATTTTAAGGGTGTCTGAAAACTTTGCTACCGTCTAAGGATTTAATCTTGGCAGTGTTAAAACACACAGAAAAATAATATTAATGTCGCAAAAAAAAAAGATGAGTGCCTCTAATCTAGATTGACTTTAGAAGTTGGATTGTGCTTTTGCTGGACGCAGGTTGTGCCGCAGCATGAAAGAGCGGTGGGAGGGGGGAAAAGAGCAATGGGGAATGAAAAAAAAAATGGGAGGGAAGAGGAAAACGGACGCCGGTGGCGGGGGTTTGTGAAAAAGGAGCCGAGGAGGAGATGAGATTCTCCCTTATCTTTCACGGCAGTTACACTTTGTGGATTTTTATCTGCGGCGGCGGGGAGACATGTGAGACTCGCTTCGTCTGTCCTTTAACTGATTATCTATTTGTCAACATTTCTCACCATTTCTCCCCTTTCTCAAAGCGCCCGGGGAGGTCTGGGAATATTGACTTCCACTCCACCAAGAATGTAAAGACGGATCCCAAATTGAGTGCAAGGAACCGTCTCAGCTGCCAGGTGTAATTTTGCACCTTCAGGAACGCCGCAGGAGGGCCTCGGAATAAACTAAGTACTTAAAGATCGACCCTGTGCGTGCAGAAAAAACAAAACAAAAAACGACACGTCAATTACCGGGCGCCTCATGCATAACCTGCAGGGAACGGCCTTGGACCGAGGATATATGCTGATCGCAAATCGGGCCGGGAGTATAGCAGGATGGCAAAGGGTTTCTTGGTCGGCTGTCTTGACGGTCGTTCCGCCGTCCTCCCGGGCAGCCGCCGCAGCTTCTGTGCGATTCGAAACAAACACTTGAATGAGCTGAAAGGCTTAATATGATTAAAAAACGATCAGCGACGTCAATGGCAGGAGCCGGCGTGTGTAATTGGATTAGTAATGGGGAGCACAAATGAATAGATGCGCGGTGCGGGGAGGCTGGTGGTAAGGGTGGCGGTGTAGCTCAGGACGGACGTGGATGGAGTGCCATTTCTATTCCGATGCGGCCGGCGTACTGCGAATGGAAAGTAAGCGCCATAAATCACGTCGCAGTGGCACTTGTGAGGAGTCATTACATTTTTTTTTTTTATTTTCAAACGAGCAAATTCCAGATAACCTCGTCTACTTGAATTGGATTCCAGGACAATACGGCCCTGTCATAGAAATCTGATGAAATGAATTCTTCCCCCTAAAAAAGGAGACAGTCCAAAGCTCAGAGAGTCGCCCACGTTTTTTTCTGAAATAACGTAGGCGCTCGTTTCTGCGATTCCTCCGCGGCGCCCTGACGGCAAGGTGAAGAGAAGTTCTGTTTGTGTCAGCCATGCATCTTTCCAGAAACGGTGTCCCAGTTCCTCGGGATGTGAACGAAATGTGCGGCCTGCGCTACGTCCGTGCAAAAGTCGACTTCACGGAAGATCGGGCTGGTGGTTCTGTCCGATCAGGTGGCTCTGTCTGGTCGGGTGACTCTGGAGGCGGCGAGACAGCGGCTTCCTGATTGAAGCAGACCGCATGCAGTGGCTCACACGGATTCTTCAGGTGTGTTGCAAATTGCATGTCTCCGTTTGTGGACTCCACTGCATCATCTGATCAGCAGGGTAGTGATGCCCCAAACAGAGGATGGCGAACGTCAGTGTCCGCATTCTGTGAATATATACAACTTGTGGGGGGTAGTGTGGCAAACACCCCATAGTGACGACGGGGAGTTTATCGAGCTCGAATTGAAATTCCAAAACAGCCGGTTTCCATTGCCCCCAGAGATGCGCTAAACCTAAACAGTGCAATGAAAGACTGGTAATAGAAACACCTAAATTCCGAAAACCATATTTACCAAATACTGTATGATTGAAAAGTTTTTATGCTCTCATGAAGAGGTAATATAGACTTGACACTTGCAGTCACGCGACCAGTCAGACCGATAGCCACTTGCCTCGGTGTCGGCACTGGATACAGAGTACATGACAGGTCAGTCTGAAACATCCAATCAACAGGTTTTGAATGTGCTGTCTGTCTTCCAAGTCACGAGATGAGATTTCACAAGAATTATGAAGCTTGTGCCAGAAAGAAACTACATACAAAGCTCAATCGTACCAGAAATATTGCTTTTATTTTGCGAAAAGTGTCATAGAAACTTGGTGAAACTTCTTCAGTTCTTCACTTTCGCTTAGCCTTTCGGATGAGAGAGTGCTGAAGAACTACAAGTCCCCCTTTCCCCAACTTAACCCTTCGACTTTAAGATGACTTGGATGACTGAGAACCTTCAAAGACATACAGCTATTGTTAGCTGCAGAGCACGTATGGAATAAAAGCTACCACGCTACCGCCGTTACCAAATCGTCATGCCAAAAAGTTTTTGGACAGCTGGTGGCTGCGTCAGACAAACAAATAATTTCTTCTGTTTATTTCATCTGTATTCAAGTGTGGCATGAAGCCATAATCTCGCTTAAACATCCAGTTTTGACTGGGAAGGAACAGTGCACGTGCAGAAGGGAACATGTGTGTTGTGGGTGACTGAACTAAAGGAAAATGCACTTGGAGACTTTTTGCATTCTTAATGCGATACATCAGAACTGCATGCGCAGCTGCGTGTTTCTGCACATGAAAGCAATTGTTCCCCGCTCTCCTTTTTAAGTGGAGAGGTTTGTGACGCACATTGTCACAAACAATCACATTCATGTGGACTGTTTACTAAGCTGCGTTTTCACATGTGCTACTCCTGAGCGTGAACACATTTCCCTCACCTGCACCGAAACGCAGTATTTTCCCCCCTCAGGTTGTTTGAGAGGTGATAAAAAAAAAGGGCTGTTTTTGACGTACATGCGCAGAAAAGTTCAGTTTTTTCCGTCGTGTTTGTTTTGCATCGCATCATTCTGGGGAGGGGAGGGGGGACGTCAGGCGGCCGCAAGTCTCCCGCGCGCGGATCTGAAATCCGAGTTAGAACCGCGAGGGTGTGATATGGAAGAAGCTCACAATCTCTTTCTCACGAGTGGGAGCGGCGCTCTGTTTGCTCTTCTCCGCAGTCCGTCGCTGTTGCAGAAAATTTGGTCGCCGACAAGAAAGGCTATATTAGACGGCGGCTTATACGTTTGGGGAATTTCCACCGTTCAAATGCATTCTCATATCAGCTGGGTCGAGCGCGTGTGTGTGTGTGTGTGTCTGTGCGCGTGTGTTCACAATGTGAAGATCTGTCTGCAGTCTCTCACATTCCCGCTGCCCTCAGGCTGCAATAAACTACAGACGTGTTTCCTCAGCTCGAACCCCACCTCCGCCGCCCCTCTCTGCGACACCGGCTGTATCATTATCCGGGCAAGCAACACCAATGACAACGGCGGCGACGACAACAACAACAACAACGACGACGACAACAACAACAACAACAACAACAACAACAACAAAAGCCTCTGCAATCTCAGAGAGTTGGAGGAATTTCTCCCCCTGCCTTCTCTCAGCCGCCTCTATCAGGCATCTCTGCAGAGGAGGCTTCCACTGAATGCACAAAATCGCAGCAGGGAGAAAAAAAAAAAACAACACAAAAAAAATATAAGTCCACACTCATGATAAATGCACCGCTGTTATATTTTTTTTTCCCTGTGTGAGAGAGAAGAGGATGAGCAAAGATTTACGGCTCTGGACTGAGGTGGGCCGGGAGTGTTTTTTCTCTCTCGCTCTCTTTTTTTTTTGTTCTAATAAGGACAAAAAAAAAAAAAGAAGCAAATAAGAGAAACCCAAAACGGACTGTAACCTCCGTAATGGCGCTCGTTCGTTCGTTCGTTAGATCGCCAACGCGAGCAAGGCAGCGCGAGATGGTGGAGCGTCGGACGTTGAGGAAGGTTACAAGTGTTTCTGGCGGCGCTCCCAGAAAGCCATCGATCCTGGATGTTACTGTCTGCTGCAGGATTTGTGCGGCTCTCGTGTTGCATCTGTTTTTCTGGCCTCGGACCAGATAAGAGGAGCGTGGGGGCAGAGTTTGAGACGAGGCGCTGCAGATGACGGCGTGGGTGCGCGGCGAGCAGACTGCAGGCGTTTTTCTCCCCCTCCCCTCCCCTACCCCCCGCAACTCCCATCAACCCCCCCCCCCCCCCTCCCCCAACACCACCACCACCACCCTTGCCAAACTGCATCTGCGTGCATCTGGGCTCCGCCAGAGACGCTAGATGGCGATGTTTGTTTCTGCTACCCGGGTTTTTTCACTTGCCAACGCACGATCTTCTCCTTGCCTCTGGGGATGGAGGTGGTGGTGGTGGTGGTGGTGTTGTGGGGAGGGAGAGAAAAACGAGAAAAAAATCAAGAACTCCTAAATTCAGATATTGATATTCCTGCGCAACGAAGCAACCCACACAACATTAACTGATAAATGCCCTTGTTTGAAATGCTGCTTACGTCAGTGCGGCCGCGATTTATTCGCGTATTGATTCAGCATCTGAAATTATTCAGTGTGTTGTGAGTAAATCGGCGGGGAGAAGGTCTTTAATAATTTCATTTCATTTTTCTTTTTTTAAATAATCATTGCTATATTCTCTCTTTCCTCCACGTGCTACTCCCCTCCCCTGGGAACAGCACCGCCACTAATGTTCCTCCCGTGGAGGACGAGGAGGAGGACGAAGAGGAAGAGGAGCGGAGGTCTTCTCCTGCCATCACGCTGACAGACAGACAGACAGACGGAGGAATGCAGACTGGGCTCTCGGTGGCCATTGATATGCTATTGCCTGGCAACACTCGCTCGCGCGGCACAATGCGAAAAAAAGATGTATTTCGTGACTCGCGTCGAGAGTCTCTGTCGTGTTCCCGCCGCGCGTGACAGTCGGCGGTCACAGCTGCACGCACGCACGCACGCACGCACGCACGCACGCACGCACGCACGCACGCACGCACGCACGCACGCACGCAAGCGCCCGCGCTCACCATTCAAGTATCGGTGCGCTAATTTGAGAGAGAGAGAGAGAGAGAGAGAGAGAGAGAGAGAGAGAGAGAGAGAGAGAGAGAGAGAGAGAGAGAGAGAGAGAGAGAGAGAGAGAGACGTGAGTAGGTGGTGCAGGGCACGTGCTTTAAGCATGCACGCGCACGTGTCCTCTTTCCTCATCGGAGAAGCCGTTATGGAAGGGGTCAAAGAGGTGCGAGTGTGTGTGTGTGTGTGTGTGTGAGATTATTGGTCAGAGAGGGAACAGGAGTCCCGCTCTTGCCCAATGAGCATAGCAGCAGCAGCCGCAGCCAGGCTCGATGCAGTGGCCGGCCCCTCTATTGACAGCCAGAAGACCCTCCTTGTTTGTCAGTGGGAGCCACTGGAGCAGTCTTGGATCGCTTTCCCTGTATCGATCAAGGCAAATGGAACGACCTGAGTGGAACACAGACCTAATGCGATTGTGATGTGTGTGTGTGTGTGTGTGTGTGTGTGTGTTTAAGACAGACGGGGTTGGTGTGATGGCAGGGAAAATGTGATTGCGGCGGGACTTTACAAAGTCATACCATCGATGCGGCATATAAAATATAAACCTATGTAAAGCAAACGGCGGACCAGTCCGCCAGAGTGACGACAAGAGCCAATCACTTTACTGACGGTGAATTTTCTGGATCATATCCAGATCACATGAATCTTTTGGGTCACGTGCACAACAACACAACACACAACACATTCCATTGCCACAAACAATAATTTTAACATTTTTGACAAACCTGTTCTTGATTTCTTAACCCTGTATTATGTGGAGTTGCTGTTCCCTGGGGTGCTTTTAAGGCAACGAGAGGTGAATGATTCTATGGGCCCAGCAGTCCTGAGGGCCCCCACAGGATACAGTTGTACAACGGGACTACTTTGTAATTTGTGTCAATTGGTAATTAAGAATCTAAGTGAAAGACAACTTGCGGGGTTCCTCAAGGGTCTGTTCTTGGGCCACTTTGATTCAATATCTATATTTTAAATACTCTTTCATAGTCTTAATTTCTTTCTTCATGATTTGAGTCCAGTCTTTATTTCTTTGCCTTTGTAAATCATTTTGAGTTGCCTTGGGTATGAATAGTGCTAGAGAAATAAACTTGCCTTTCCTTGCCTTACATATGCCTTAATATGCTTAGTATGGGAGGTTTAGTTTAGTTTAGTCATATGGCCCAGCATTGCATGCAACACATCTGGGCCTTCCTATTAGCTTTAGCATCAGCAACATAAACGTATAAATAAATATTCTAAGATTTTATGCTGTCTGTGATACTGCAAACATCGAAAATACCACATTTCTCACATTGTGACAAAAGAGGAGTCAAGCATAAGGGATTACATATCCCATCAGTGCTGGGGCTGGAATACCCTTCGAAGTGCACTGCCATGGCAACCTGACCTCACATAACTGATCAAAAGTGTATGAACGGATGAATCACTTTGTTGAAAAGTCAATGGAACTAATTCTCATAGGGCCATTCTGCTCATCACTGTTTTTTTTTTTTTTTACTTTTAAGTGTAGCATCTAAAAACACTAACATTTACTCATGGAGGAGGTGAGTGTCAGTGACAGCCTAAGCTTCCACGTGTGTCTTTGCGGGCTAATACTTTTTTTTTCTATAGCAGCAATTGCCTTACTAGTTGTATGAGCTTAATCTTTCTCGTCTACTTCTTCTGTGTTGTGTATCTGAGCAGCTTTGAAAAGCCACTTCCTGCCTTTTTGTATGTTTGGATCAGATTGGCTAGAAAAGTCCTTGAGAAATTCAGACTAACAAAAAAACGCAATCTCTTGAGTGTTTTGGGAGTATGGATGAGTGGGATTTCGAAATCAGAGCCACTTGCTGTGCAAGGTTAAGCTTCTCCACTTTTACTGAAAAAACACCCCACACAAGAATCAAACACCAATCCAGAGGCCCTTCACTTCAGTTCTGCAGAGGAAGCGATGGGTCACCGTGTAGTGCTGTGTTTACAATGACATACATATTCTTCACCTGGCTCTACAAGTAGTAATAGCTTGAGGTCAGCCAGGTGGCACAGAGCCGCGTGGTCACATACGAGCACTCAGAATGTTAAATGGGTGGCGAGTGGTAAACTGCACACCTCTGAAGGACTCCTGCGTGGCTCGCAGCAGTTCGAGCTTTTAAAAGAAAATGCAGTTCTCAGTTTGCTGTTTCATTTCAGATGCAGACCTTCAAGTGCCCAAGACAGTGTGCATGTGAAATGTGATCCTTGATGCGAAATATAAAAAGACCTCCAAAAAACTGCATTCCACAGCAAGGACAGGGGATGCTCGCAGTTCTTGAAATGTTTGGTCGGAGGTTCTGCTGCTTGCTTCTTACTGAGCAAAAGGAACAAACTAAACTAAATAGGTTGACACTGGACTAATGGAAAGCAAACACAATGGGCCAAATCCACAAACAGCCGAAAGGACTTTGCGGGCGTAGTCTCCGGCACCTTGGCACCGTATCCACAAAGGTTTTTGTGCTCAGCCCAAGAAAGACACGTCTCTCCAAAAATCCCCGCAGCCCTATGCACATTAAACACACACCTTTCCAGGGTCTCTGTCACCCTCTGAAAGGGGCAGTATGGTTCCATGACCACACAATCAATTCAGCAAACCTCTTTCCGTAAAAAGCATTTTGCGCCAAACTAGAGGCAAATTAGAGGAATCTATTTCAAATCCTGCTCTTTCCAGAGACGTTCTAATAAAAGAATCTTCTCAATGTGCATCTTGGAAATGCACCAATGGTCCTATTTTCAAGGAATGCGGCTCTATAACGTTGCGATCCCGGTGAGTCGGCGTGTCAGAGGCAGCGGCGGAGCATTTAGCGCTCCGCCAGGTTCTTCTGACACCGCCTCGCCCCCGCGCAGGAGGAGGGGAGCCGTTAACGGAGACAGTGACGTGACCACACACTTCACCTCTGCCACACGCTGGAGACGGAACCGACACTGGCCGGCGCCACATCTCATTCTGCCCCGCCGCTGACCCCTCGCGTCGGCCGCCGCCTCATTCAGGAGCGAGCCGCACCCCCCCTCTGGTGCCCCACCCCACCACCACCACCACCACCACCACCACCGCCGCCGACGACGGTCAGCTTCGAGAACCTGTAGGCAGGTGAAGCCGGCGATAAATCTGATCGGGCAGCTTCGAGCGGAGAGGCTGGTGGGGGGAAAAAAAAGGAAAAGCTGAGGGATGTTTGGGAGGAGCGGAGGTGAAGGAGCGCATCGCCGCTCCGTGTTTCATCTTGGCGCCGCCGCTGCCTCAGACAGTGGAAAATAGAGCGCGCCGTTTATCTGTGCGCGCCAAACGCGGGTGGCGGGGGAGCAGACGGGTAATCCTGTAAACCCTGATCCCCGGGTCAGCTCTCTCTGCCGGTGGCCCGGCGGGTTCGGAGGTTAGAGATTGAAACTGCCGCTCCTCAATTCACAGCCTGACAGGGCGCCGCGGCCTCCAGTTGCTGAGACGTCTGAGCAAATAACGAATTCTGACACTTGAGTATTGACTTTGTGTTTCTACGTATTTGTGCTTGAGTTTTTTTAGGGTCTTTTTTTGTTTTTTGTTTTTTTGGTCAACATAGAACCCGTGGACTTTCTCTTTCTTTTTTCTTCCCAGCAATCGACTTGAATCTCAATGTAAAAAGGCGGGGAGAAAGAAATGCAAGCGTTAAATAATTCAAGAGCACGAGAGGTGTCAAGTTGGCTTTTAGCTCCTCACCATTTTAGAAAAGATGACTACTTTCAGCTTTTAAAAAGACATGCTCACTCTCTCAGAGCAAAGAGGCTTCTTTTGACCTTCTTTTCCCTTTCTCGTGCGCCGCTAAAGGCTTTTACAAGTGCACTGTGAGCCGTTTACTAATTATGAGTTCACGTCAGGTGGGGGTTAATGCCAGTTTACAACTTTGAAACACCAGTCAATTATGAAAATTTTACCAAAAAGATTAACCTCGAGAAAATGAAAGAAGAAAAAAGAAAAAGCCCAGCAGAGGCCCTCGCTGCTGTGTGAAAAGCCAGTAAGAGTAAAATGTTAAATCGCTCGGGCAAAGTCGAGTGGATGAGATGATCAAAAGATGTATTTCACAACCAAGTGGCAGAAAAGGAAAACACTGCAGAAGGCTCTAAATAAAATGACCTTTGTTAAGTTGTTTTGTTGTGCCAATTGCGCAGAAACTATTTCTGATCGATGCAACAGGCCCATCCTTACTTTCGCAGGAGCATGGCATTGGTCCCACCTCCCATGAGTCCCACCTCCCATTAGTGCGACAAATTGCCCATTGGTCCGACCTCCCCTAAGCCTAACCCTAACCCTAATGGGAGGCAATTTGTCGCACTAATCTGAGGTCGGACTAATGGGCAGTTCCCACTTTCGCAACATTAGTTTTTATTTTTTGTAGATTGTAGTTAATTATTTTCATTTAGTGTGAATCGTGTTTAGAAAACAAGCTATTATGTTATTAGTAGAATAAGTATGAATGTTTGATTATTCTCTCAATCGTCTAATCGATGCCAGCAAGACAAGATAATCAATGACACGTGTATATATATATAAAAGGCACAACATCTGAGAAGGGAGGTTAAAAGCACAAATTTTCACATACATTCTTAATACTATCAGTGAACTGCAGAGAAATCCAGAGAAAAGTCCATCAATTACATTTTCTGCTTGCTCCACATTTCACAAAGCATGTGCTAAACACACAGCTCAAATAAATCAGGATGAAATAAGTAGAGCTGGGTTTCCAATTCCACGAAGTGATCTGGTGTTAATTAATGAAGCCATGTAAAGTGTACTTACATCATAGGTCTGCCAGAAGAAGCAGTGGTAAACTAAACCGGTAGGAGAATGGTGGGAGGAATGATGGAATTACTGTCTCGTATTTTTATTTTTTTTTGCTGCAGGAAGGCTGTGGAACACCTTGGTCTCCTCATCTCTCCACACTGACATGTCCACATTTCCCATAATGAGTGGGAAAACGTGGCCCCGCTCATTATGGAAACACCCAGGAAGACACATGGGTCATGTGGGCTGAACGTTCACCACATCAGAATTAATCGCACAAAACTGTTGGCAAAAAGCATTTTGCACATTAGACCTGATTAGAACAATTTAAACCTTGTTTCGCTGTTCTCACACCGAATGCAATGATTGATCACAATTTTGCTAGAACTGCGTCTAAAAATTGTTTAATTATGAGTTTCTACCCTTGAGGTGATTCTTTTGCAATTTTGGTGTACAATCAGCATAGTCATAAAAATAAAGTCAATGTTTTGCTGTTGTCTTTATTGAATAATAACACTCTTTAACAGCCAGTCGCTCTTAGTTACAATCAAGAGCTTCATGTTTAAAGGGCTCTAAGAAGTCATTGCAGGGCCTCACTGGGATGGACACATCTAGTCCCAGTACCAGCCACTTACACCTGAGCTGTGCTAAATTGCGCCGCGTCGCTCGCCGTCACCGTCCGCGCTCCTCGCATTAGTCTCCATCCTTTCATAAACACTTATAAAGAAAACAAATTGGGAAAGTGTCACCAACGTTCATGGGAAGTTAGTGTGGGGAGGTGTGTGTGTGTGTGTGTGTGTGTGTGTGTGTGTGTGTGTGTGTGTGTGTGTGTGTGTGTGTGTGGTGGGTGGTGGTGGTGGTGTCAGAGCAGCCGGAGGCGGGGGGGAGGAAACAAACCAATTACAGGCATTGATTTACTCCCCACCCGCCTCATGTGTGTCTTAGCTTGCCGGTCAGGTTCCAGGTAATTCGGGGGATTGCATCCACCGCCGTGTACTTCAGTTATCGCAGCAATCCCATCTCAGCCTCCGTCCTCGGAGCCAGCGAGCGGCGGTCAGACAGGAATATTAATAAGCAGCTGTGGCCTGAATAGGTGCTGCAGAGGCTCTCTGTCCCTCCTCCGTTTGCGTGCGGGGGAGGGGAGGGAGCCACGCTTTGTGATTCGGATTCTGCAGGTGTGTGTGTGTGCGTGTGTGTGTGTGTGTGTGTGTGTGTCGCACGATTATAATGCAGAGCCTCTTGGCCGCGTCTCGGGACGGAATCACTTTTTCCGCCGGTGCCAGCGTGCGTCTCCACTCCTCCACTCGAGGCGGCCGAGAATCAGCGAGGCTCCCGGCTGTGGGCTTCCCCCGCCTCCGCCTGGCCACGCCCTCAGCTTCCCCGGGCTTGAAGGACAAGATGTGAAGGACAGGAAGGCGGCAGGGGGGGAAAAGGAGGGGGCCTTTACGACCTCCCCCGCCCCAATTTTGCGCACCCAATTCCTCCCCCCCTCTGTTTCAAATTCATCCACTCCACTCTTGAGTTTCCCCCACCCTCTTTTCTTCTTCTTCTTCTTCTTCTTCTTCTTCTTCTTCCTCTTCCCCGTGTCCACCACCCCCGCCTCTGACTCCTCAATCACCACGCGTTGGGCTGCCAGTGGGATCAAGGCGCGGCGAGATGTATGAGCGTGGAGGAGAACGGACGGCTAATTCAATCAAGTCTTATTATTCCTGCGGCAGGGCCGCGTTATCAGCGCCGCTGCAAAGGGCGTTTTGATGCATTGCCTTTGCGCGCTCTCCTCCTCCTCCGCCTCCTCCCCTTCCGCCTCCCCCCGCTCTGCCCGCTCGCGCCGAAATCAAAGTTGTTGTGGTCCAAGAGTGGGGGAGTAGGGGGAGGGAAGGAGGCGGGAGGTAGACGAGCCGGGCGGAGTCATCAGAGAGCCGGCAGAGGGCTTGTTTTCTAGCCAGTGTGACACGCAGCGACAGGCCATGTACCGTCGGCGTGACAGCGCCAAGGGGGCGGAGAGTCGGGCGTGGTCGTTGTGAGCGAGAGGGGTTGAGGGGTGGGTGAGTCGGGTCGGGTTCTTAACAGGTGGCTGAGTTCTTTTTTCTATTGTTTGTTATGTAATGATTAATGAACACATCGTTCACTTTACTAAAGACGGGAGACCCACCCCACCGAACCCGTCTGTGTAACCTCCAGAACACGAATGAAGGCTGAGACCAAACTGAGACCATGCAGTGCCATGTGACAGATCAATCAAGTCAATTGTGCATTTAATTTAATGCAATGTTTTTATTTAGTGGGCAGTTATGCACATATGCACACATCACCTTTCAAGGTGCCTGAAAGTTCTGAACAACAGAAATTAAAGGTTCTCCTGCTGAGATTCTGAGGGTTATTTCGACACAACCGTTTTCCCACTCTTGTGTTTCTTTTGAAACCTCATGCCAAGTGTTAAGCTCCGGCGCTCCTGTTTTGTTGAGCTTTAACAAAGGATCTGTCAAATCACGTATATGGATAATTGAAATAATTTCAGCTGTTTCTATTACAGTACATCTTGCTTTTTTGTAATTCAAGTCTTTAAAGTTTCTTTTAAAGAGTTGCAAGAAGGTTGCAGAGACAGTAGTTTTCAATATCCGACAATATAGTTTACGACTTGACCATTAGGGCATCCAGTTCCAACAACAGATTGCTTAGTAGCTTCATATTTAAAAGTCAATGTCAAACTTGTAGCTTTGTTAAACCAACTTGGCATAGCATGATTTGATTTTAAATGCAAGTGCATTTTAAAAAGTAGGTTCACACAGTGTATCAGCGAGCTCAGTTCTCGCTGCTGCCACAGTGTACTCAGCACAACATGTGCTGTAATCACACTTGTCGGTCCTGCCGTCTTCCAGTAGGAAGGCTTTAAAGTGCTTCTACCTTTCCATGAATTGCAAAAGCCAATCAGCTTCCTTCATGGCAGTGTGACAACCGTGTCACCTGCTGCTCAGGTCCTGTTTGGGCAGTGTAAGTGTGTTTGTCTCTTGCAGGCCCTCTCAGTCACCACCATCGCCCTTAGTTTGCTTTCATTGTGTAGTCTTAGTTGGCCATGACAGGCAGTGCAATAGTGAGAAACCACAGGAGAAGACCCTGAAGGAAAGCTCCTACAAGCTGTTGCTAAATAGATGAGTGTGGATGGTGCTACAGCAGCAGTTTTAATCGTAGTCAATCGAACTGGTGGCTTTCCTTGGTGGACAACAAGGTTTTGCCTTAACCGCAACTGGCTTTGCCAGTCGTTAAGTAAAACGTGGTTAATAATGCTAATAATGTTAGCTCTTGTGCTATCGCGTCCTGGTTTGATTGGTTCATTTCAATGTCAAAGACAGATGATTGGCCCAGTCGCCTTGCAACTTCTGCCTTCTTTTTCTCTCTCTCTAAAAAAAAAATAAATTATTGGAGCTCTTTACCAGGTAGATAACGTGAGATACGTCCAAAGGATTCAGGACACATGCGATACAGCAAGTAAACTATCTCAGCGTCGCACTATATGCTCATTTGAAAGGCCAAAGCTGCTAAATCGACAGGGGCATTAAAATCTGTCTCTGTCCATCAAATTGATAACACCTTTACAATGAAAACATCAAATTGTAAGGCTTTTTCAATTGACACGTGTCTACAACTGAGGCTTCAAGATCTGCGGAAATTCCGTCTATTTTTATTCTTACAAGAGGTTGAGAAAACGTCAACAGTTCAATATTTTTTTTGAAACGGCGACAGTGTTTACGGCAGCGGCTCCCTCACAAAAGCTTGAATCATATCCGACTCTGGCAGACACGCTGCTACCTTATGACACCGCTATTTACAGTTTTTTCTTCATTGTTGCCGACTGACGCAGCAAATTCCCCACAGCGCATTCAGCTCCCGTCTCTCTCTCTGTCGTTCCCTGTGTGGAGAAATCTGTTCTGCGGCGCTCACTTGTTCTCCGTGTGAGAGCATAAAGAGGCGCAAATCCAGTTGTTCACTTTAATTGTGTGTGTCACGCAGACACACGCAGAGCCTTTTATTTTCAAGCGTAATAGCAGTTGACGGATGTGTGTTGTGGGAAATTGGAAAAAGGTATAAACGCGGAACACAGGCGACAGACAGGAAAGCACTAATGTGATGTTCTTTTTTTGGCCTCTTTTCATCTGCCAGTGTGTTTTCCAGAGGACAGTTCCCACTGATGAGGCGGCCATTATGACACACTCAGTATTTCCTGACCACGTGATTCAACCTCAGACGGCGATTTATCCAAGGACAAAGACGAAAGATGAAGCCACAGTTGACAGAGACTTACATGTTGCATACACAATAAAACGTCAAAAGCTTTGCATCTGACAACCATAAGCAAAGTAAAGCAACACTGCTGCACTTACAGAGCTACATGGTGCTAAAGACATGGTGTAACTCGAGAAAAGCCAAAATGTTAATAGGTTCCATACTGTGGACAATTTACTTCAGCAGTAAACAACAGTAATATGTGTCCCTAGCCTGTCAGAGCAGGAACCAGATATAGAAAAAGTCCATGCCCTCACTCATTTTGCTTGCACCACATTTTCTTTTGGAAAGCCTGCATTAAAAACACATAGCCCTTGGAATGAGTCCTTAGCGATGTTGCAAAGTCAGTTATAGCTCACCAATACCTCTCCCCGTTTAGTGACAGCACACAGATGCCCCACAACCAGAGACTGTTTATGGCTCTTTTCAAACAAGTGGAAGGTCCAGCAAAGCTGGTTTAGCAGGAACAATTTTGCTGTACACCTTTACGTGTTGCCATGACAATAAAGCCATACCATACCATACCATACCAGCTTAAATTTGTTTTGTGGGAGGCTATAAACACAGAGCTAAACTTGGCTGAAAATGGTTCAAACATAAGACTTTTAATGTAAGGAGAAATGGTGGACAAATGTCTTGACCAATGCTATTGCAGCCGATCCAGCTGAGCTTCCCTGCAACCAAGGAAAGAAACATTAACCTATGAAGTAGCGAGGGGCAAGGAGCAAAGTGTGGTAAACCCCGGTGGAATCACTGAGCACTCCAGCAGTCCAACCGAACACCCAGGAGGTGGCAAGGCAGGCTAAATCTGAAGTAGAAACGTGTCTCCTAGCAAAGGGCAGGGAACATCCGGTTACTGTCGGAGCAGGTTACCGTCAGAGCCGCTCGACAGCTAGTGGGAGTGTTGAAAATGAAAACCTCTCTGAAGGTTTTACGGCCTGTCTGCAAATAATGAAGACACTGAACGTGAGGTGAATGCATGCGATTCAGACAGAGCAGTGCATAATGCCTGTCACAGCATTTAAATTTTTTTTTTTTTTTTTTGCATGCTCAGAAACTTGCTACAGGTCCATTAAAGGAAGCAGGAAAGGGCTTTTAAATGTGTTAATAAGCAGGTGGTGCTTTATTGGAACGACACATTCCATTTGTGGACGTCCACCGAAACTGTTTTTCCATTTAAAAGCCATCTACAGTATGTCATACAGAGCACATAAAGCATTAGTGACAGGAAGTAGACATTTATTTACTTAATATTTTAGGGATTCATATAGCTTGATGCACTTTGAAGTACTTTAGGTTTCAAGACCAGCGGACTTTAGAAAGTCTTTTGGCCATGTTACTGCAGCACTGTGATGCAAATGCTTTACTTAGCGACAAAACAATGCTGTGCAAAATGGTCAAGCTGGCAGGCTGACTATTTTTTTTTTTTGGAAGTCAGCTTTATAAAAGAGTCTGCCTTTAAAATTAATTTTCTTTTCCTACGGAGGAGCACTTTTGCTAGTTAATGTTTACCAATATCAACATGAAATCGATCATACTTTTATTTCCGCTTATACTGCACTCATGGTGGGAGTGGGTGCGGTTGACTATCCCACCTATCTTATGATGAAGGTGGATAACGGCATTGACGATTTGCCAGTTGGCCAATAACACACAAACAACCGTCTGCACTCACACATATGGACAATTTTGAGTTGCCAGTGCAGTGCAGCTATCTACAGTGCAGTGCAGATAGCAGTTATGCTAACATTAGCAAATCCAAACAAACATTTTTGGAAGTTGTGATCTGGCCACGGTATATAGACCCAGGGACGCCAAATGCCAAAATTAACATAAGTACTGTGACTAGTGTTTTCAAAAGTTGACGGGTTGATGATATCTCAAATATGTTGTTTTGGAGTGCATCCTCTTTCTCTCCTCGCACTTTTAGAAAATAGACTAATGTCAGAGTAAAACCTGAAGCCCTTATTGTAGAGACAAAGGAATACAGAATGAAAAGAGCATGAAAAGGGCTGAATATTGAAGCCGGAGATGATGTGAGTCACACTGTCACCAGTGTCTGTGAAGAGACACGGGAGGACTGTCAGCGGCTCAGACAAGGCTGACGGAGCTCTGGAGAACATTTCAAGTTCAGGATGAGCGCAACACCCACAGAGGAATTTGGTAACGTCCTTAACATTCTGCCAAAACAAGAAACTTTTGATTAAGGGGGACAGGAAAACAGAGAAATGGTTTTAAGTCTAAAGCTACGGGGGAAGTGGAAGAGATGAATAAAAGAAAAATAAGTGAAAATGCTTAGCGTGAGAAGATTGTGCTGTTTGAACGTCACTGCTGTTTTGACTCTGTCTGTTATCGCCTAAAGGCAATCGCTAGATCCTGGGGCGATGGGGGGCAGTGGTGTTAACTGATTACGAGCTTCTTGAGAGTTCAACAACCCCAAAATAAAGCAGTAATTCCAATTTGTGCATTTTATCTTTCTAGTGGGAAAGATAATTTTGCACTGTAGCGTGCAGTGACGGCGTTAAGGTCCCTGATAATTTGGACGTCTTCAGTGATAATATTCTGCAAACCTTGGTTGTAACCAGTAGTTATCTGAGTTACTGTTGCCCTTCTATGGTCTCCAACCAGTCTGTCCATTCTGACCTTTGACTCCCTGACATCAATTGGTTTTTCATGAACACAGCTTTTGTTCGTTGGCGGTTTTTCTTCTTTTTGGGACCATCCTCTGTAAACCCTGGAGATGGTTGTGCCAGTGTGAAAATCCCACTAGATCAGCAGCTTCAAACACTCACAAATGCCTGTCTTAATATCACTCCACATTCAAAGTCAACCAGTCCCCCTTTTCACCCATTTCTATACGTAGTCTGACCTTCAACCAGTCATCTTCCTAAATGCATTGAGTTGCTGCCGTGTTTGTTTCGACAAGCAAGGGAACCTTTTATTTGATAAAGTGTTCGGTGAGTGTACGTTTGTTATGCCTCTGTTTTACTCATCTACAATCCTTTTGTTCATCATTTGTCTGGCAAAAGGTACAGTAAGAGCTACGCTTCCCAAAGGTTTTCAAATTCTGTTTTTTTTATTTTTTTTTTATTAAGCCTGACCCAGCAATCTTAATCTGTGTTCCAAACAAGTCAAGTCAAAGTCAAACAAGTGGAAAAGATGTTTCAGGCTTCACTCTTACTGCAGTAAACATGGCTGGTGTGATCACAACCCCAAAAACAGATAATATATGTACTGCATGCTGTCAGAAAGAAGGCTTGTGTCTCAGAGAAAGCCTCCAACAATGGATATTTACACAGTCCTGCTACCAGTGGGCTTACACTGTTAACTGTTTTTATAAGACTTGTGTTAGAGAGCTCAGTGTGTTGACAGATACAAATCCTGCGTAAAGCCGGCAACACCTCTCCGGCATACTGACGAGCCTATTAGCTGTCAGCGCCGGGTCTGTCGGGTCTCAGCCAACTGTAAATCCTTACGTTGCATGTTTAATCATTTTTATTAACAACTCGCTTTCACCTTGAGATCTCCAGTTTTATGCTGGAACAGGTTGGAAAGCTGAGATCAAAGGAAGGCGTCTTACTCATGCCAGTGGAAGATGACAAGATCAAACTCCAGTGTGTGTGTGTGTGTGTGTGTGTGTGTGTGTGTTGTATAGTAGATGTAGATGTGGAAGTGTATTTAAAACCGAAAGCATGCTTGTGACGTGTTGACAAGTAAGAGTGACAGACATTGTGAATACCAGGGGAAGCCACATATGAACACAATCACACACAAAGGTTGATGTTGTCTTCCAGGTGGTGGAAGTCCACTTTAATCTACACAGACTGGCACCAACGTGATCATACAGTGTGAATGACTTGACCTTGAGTTTTAACAGGCCTTATTGTAGCCATTCCGGATTCAATGAATGGATTTTGTTGGTCTTCCTCCAGCAGTAAATGAGGTTTGTTTGGTCAAAAAACTGCAACACTCCAAAAGTGGTGTTCCCCTGTGATTTTTGTACTCGTGTGTGTGTTTAGTGGCATGCCAGTATAAAAAAAAATACATATTAAAGAGATGATCCAACACCATATTTATCTGTGTGTTTACAGTTTTCATCGGAAAATGCTCAGCTTAACTTTTTGCTGAAACTGAGGCTTTATTGAATCTTCCACGCTTCCACGTTTGGAACTGGACAAAAAAAGCAGCTGAGAGGCAAAGCGACCACTCGGCAGGTGTGTGTTGTCACTAATCTGGAAGAGGTATTAGTGAGGTATCAGTGCCCTTTGTGGCATCATAACGGCTGACGGGTTTTTCACACCTCCCTTTGATGCAAATGTAAGTGAGACTTAAGCTTCCAGCGTGTTTACACCAAGTATTAGCCGTGTGTTTCTGTTAAACTGCAAAACTGATCCGGGCACAGATCACATTTTAATACCAGGTGTAAATGAGGTGTCAGTCCTAATGTGCTGCTATTCTCTTCTCTATCACAGCAGCTCCGCAGCACCACTTACTTCGCAACCAGATATCGATTTGCCAATGTCGCTCTCAGAAAGAAAACAATTAATTGCAATTTTCGCCACCGCCTCGGATTAAACGATTAGAAAACACAAACAATTATCGTAATTAATTGTTTGCATGTGGCCGGACTGCAGAAACATCGAGTGGCCCCACTTTTCCGGGCGAAAAACAACAAGACGTCAAGGTCTGTGAGCCGTCGTGTGAGTGGCAGCAGCAGCAGGTCAGCTGGGAGTAAAGCAGCAAATGAACAAAAGTGGACGAAGACATTGTATAAATGGGAGTAAATAGGTTTGGGCAGGTTGAAGAGTCGGTGGCGGGCAGAGGTGGTCCACTGGGGCCCCAGACCCAGACTGAAGAGAAGAAGACGGTGGAGAGTGTGATATGAGCTGATGGCTGAGTGGAGACAGAGGGAGGGACCGGGGGGGGGAAAAAAAAAAATCAAAAGAACAAAAAGGAATAGATGTTATAAGCGTCGCGGCGGCACCGTGAGAGTCCATAAACGATATGAAAAGCGAGAGTGATGAAAGAGTCGGCGCGGCAGCGAAAGGCAGATGGACGAGACGGCAAATAGAATCTCTCTATTTAAGACGGCCCTGTGTGAGAGAAATCATTTTCCCTCAACGTCCGAGCCGTGTTTCATTTAGGCCATTAATCACAGCTGTAATGGAAAACTGAGCCCAGTGCCCCCCGACACACTCCCATCACACCCCGACGTGCACACGCGCACGCTGACGCGCACGCTCGCACTCACACACACACACACGGAGCGACGCAAACCTACGTTAACAACGAAGCAGCAGCACTAATGGCCACACGGGAGGCAGCCGCAACAACACTGGAAGCAAAGCTCATTTCACAAACATAAGTGCTTGCCAAAAGTGCATTGCTGCCCCCCCTTCGACCCTCCTGTGTGTGTGTGTGTGTGTGTGTGTGTGAATCAGTGCATAAGATAGAGAAAATTGTGCAGATGGATTTTTGGTTGGTTTTCAGGACTAAATAAAGAGCAGATAAACGCTGCACGGCTGCTTCATTATTCTTCTGAGCGAGTGTCTGAAACGCAGCTCTGTGATTTGCCGGTTTCAGCATTTGACGCTTGTTTCGGGGCTTGATCCCAAGCACTTCGGGGGTCGGCGGGGGGTGATTTTTCATTTTTTAAAGGTTTAATCGATGCCATATGACGGCTGTTGTGGATGTTTTTCCTCTCCCAAATGGTATTAAGCCTGCTTTTTCTTTCATTTGTGCAAACAAGCTGTGTTGAGCATCAGGTCAACAAAGCACTGCCATGTGTAATGCAGTGAAGGCATCAAAGTTGCAAACACTCAGGGTTGCTACGTTGTGTTGCTCCTCTTCACCAACACCTTTGTTCCACTCTGCCAAGGCCGAACAGCTATTTCTGGAAAGTGCGTCAGTATAAATGACATTAAAGTGGTTGATGGTAAGTTTTTTTTTTTTTTTGCTTGAGTGTTTCCTCTTTTCTGGATGATTTTTCGATTATTGCTATGTTTTGTTAAGTAGCTTTTCTTGTCCTGGTTTGAACTTATAAACTGCAGACTGTTCAGCTGTTACACATCACATCAAATCACATCACAGCCCCATAAATCGGAGACGTCTTTCTCCTAAATTACAGGGCGATGGTTGGAATGTTTCCCCCTGTCTTTCACTGCCTATACCTGAATAAACCAATTTGGATAACGGCCTGTGACACGACATTGATTGGCTGATTACTGATTGCTTATTGTGAGGGCTGTTATCCCTCTATCTCTCTGTGTGTGGTTTTCCTGTGGTTTGAACTTTGTAGACATCATTTTCCTCCGGTGATGATAATGTTTGTGTGGATCTTCTACTCCTGATAAGCACCACAAACTGAAGGTCTTCATTTTAGTTCCTAATCTGTTTTGTGTTCCTCAGAAATGCATATACGGTGTTCCCAAGAGTGTGAGGGGTCCTTCAGTGCTGACCGTGGTGCAGCCTGCCCCAAGCTGCTGTCACTCCCCCTGATATCAGTGAAACTCATCCTGGCTCTGCGTCTTTCCTGCGTGTGATCATCATCGCTCTCCTCAACAAGCTCCTCATTTCGCCGACACGCGCTACCTCGTAAAGTTCATGCGGATCGTGATTTTCCGACATGATTCCATTTAGAGAATAATTGTCTGTCTGTCGTTCTTTCTTCTCCTGCTTTTCCTCCAGGTTGTTCCCTTCAGGGTAGCGATATCTGCCTCTCTCCAACCGTGTCGTCTGCATCCTCGTCTCTCACACCAACTAACTCCATGTCCTCCTTCACTACATCCGTAAATCTCCTCTTCCTCCAGGCCTCCTGCCTGCCATTTCCAACCTCACCGTCTTTCTACCCATTTATTTGCAGTTGTCCCCTTTAATATGTCTAAACCATCTCAGTCTGGCCTCTCTGGCTTTATCTCCAAAGCATCTAATAGCTGTTGTCCGTCTGTAAGGACGGAAATACTGACTAGCAGGTTCCTTGTGAACCAGAGTGGTGTGGTGGAGCTTATCTGTTATGTGATAAGAGCAGATGGCTGCAGACCTCCAGCCTGTAACATGGGGTTCCGCTCCACCGTCAGGCAGGAATCCATGCCGAAAGAAATATCACAAAATCAAATCTGCCAGGTCCTTAAAAATAATGAAAAAAAATAAAAGAAATCACAACGTATATATGCAACTTATTTATGATAAACTCATTACTGCACATTGTTGCATGAAAATAGTGCGTATTAACTGAAAATGCAGACAGACGCTTCTGATATTACAAAGACAGGAAGAGACATCCAAGCATGATATTGAAGTTCAGTTTTCCTCCTTAATGTTTTTGAGCCCCTCTGCTCTTGAACCTGCCACTGTTATATATTGAATATATTGACACTGCTGTCCATGTTGCACCTTTTATATATTTTTGATGTTATCTAAAGTTAAAGTGGTGCTACTTTACATTTAATCTGATGTTATCTTTTTAGTTTTTTTGTGTAAAACTGCTTCCCACTGATGTGACCTGCTGATACGCAAGAAATGATGTCAGCGTGGAGCCACATGGACGAGAACCAAACTGTTTTACCTATGTGAAGAAAAAAAAAGAAGGAAAAACTGGCCTGGAGAAAACAGCAGTCCTGATTTCATGATGTCAACTTATGTGTTTCCCTCCCTTTCCAGAACTCCTTCATCAGCACCTCGGGGAGCCTCTCAGTGTGGGGCTCCTCTGTGGCAGCCTCGCTGCTGTCAGCCAGAGATAATGTGAAGTTTTTTGGGTGGTTGACCTTCAGCGTGACCCCAGAGGTGAGGCGGGAAGGGCCGACTAAATTATTCATCAGCCGTCGCCAATTGCATTACGGAAATAAATACAAAATGAGTCTCATGGAAATGAAGGCTGGTGTTAGCGGGACCTGGATTCTTTGAGCTCGGAGTGAAATGTGCGAATAAATCAAAGTGTTCACGGACGCCCACCAGCCCGAGGGCTCCTTTCAGAACCAGAACCCAAAGCAGAAAAAATCATTTTTTTCGCTCCTTTATCGCTGCATTTCACGTATGTTATCCCACATTGTGAGTAAGAGCTGCGAGACACAAACCTCTCCGCGGCGAAGCTCTGCCAAAACGTGTAGGTGTTCGTCACGTTCTCAGATACAATAGAGCCACCGTCATCTCTGCTGTGCACAGGATGCAGTCGACAACTGACGGGATGTAGAGTTTTTTTTTTTTCTTCGAAAAACACAGCGAGGTGTGTTTCGTTTATTGAGTTGGACCGTCCAAAGCTGCCCCCCCCCGACCCCGTCCAGCGTAGGTTGCATTAATAATACATGCATTTTCTGTATTTTGAGTGCCCTTTATATAGTTATACGCCGGGTTTGCCAACACCATGTTTGAAAGTTAAAAGCTTGTTGCTAATTTCGTCAAATTTTGCAGCAAAACCCCCCCAAAAAAACAGGGGTACCGTGTGCTTTCCCGTCCTCTGACGTGATTGCTCAGCCATGAAAAGTGTTTTTTTTTTTTTTTTTTAATCCATTAGCGTTTTTGTTGCCTGCTGCTTCTACAAGTGAAAACCCCTCTATGCCCCCCCGCTGCACTGCATATAACCTACATGCATCCATGGAGGCTTCACGTATACCCGCAGCACATAGCACTCAGTGTGGGTGGGCGGGTGGTGGGAGCTCAGCCTCGACTACTAACGACGCACGCTAGCATTAGTTACTATGGTTTCAGGTCAGCCGAAGGCCACATTCAGATGAGGGATGCTCGTTCAATGCGAGCTACAAAAATTGGAAACATCTTTACTTGCAGTATGTATGTCAGCGGCGTAACAACGTAAACACAACGCATGGCTGTGCATGTGACGCGTGTACTACCGCGGCTTGAGTACAAACATGACAACAAAGGTGAGGGCAGCCTCTAAATCAGACACACATCGCCGCTTTCGGTCCGACGAGCAACGCATTTACATTTTAATGGATAAGCCCATTATTATTTGCTGTCCTCCTACTTGGGCATGGCTAGTTGATGGGAAAACGTTGTGCGCATGCGCAAGGGCAAATCGTGTCGGTCCGCACGTTGTCACAGCCAGTAGGATGGTCGTGGCGTCACTCTTGGAATACGTGCTGAAATGTTTCACGGATTCAGGGGCGAACTGAGACAGCGTCTGAGGAGCGTCTTCTGCTGATGGGGAAACTTGTGGCGTGCAAATGGGGCCTGGCTGTAGTTGTTAGAGATTCGCTAACATTATTCTGCAGCAAATTCAGTCAGAGGGTTCGCTGCCCCTTCATTGTGACTCAGGCATGTCAGCCATTGGGGATCCAGAGACAACTATTCTGACCATGACAGGAGATTCAGTGGACAACATCAGCAGTTACTGGATGAAGCTGTTCCCATCAGGAAAAAAAAAAATCCCACATGAGTGCTTCAGTGAATTGAGACGACGATCCTGACAAGCACTGATGGAAAGACATCCACTGTTCTTCGACTATGTTGCCCAAACATGTCCATATCTTGTTCCCCCGATGTAAGTAATGTGAAATTGGTTACTGCGTGATCATTGACCCACATCCTTGCAGTCCGATCCTGGCATTGAAAGAAAAAAGAATCCAGATTCAAATTAGACGAACCTCTCAGTCCCCTGGGTGGAAGACCCTGTTTACAACCCACTCCGCAACAATGTCATACCGGCTCCTTGGGACTTGCGACTCCTTATAATGAATGCTCAGGGCTAATTTCTCCCATCTGCCGAGTGCACGTACAGCACAACAACACCCCGCGTGACCTTAGAGGAGTGCAACCTTAATTATTATCAATGGTAACACCTGTGTCTACCCCTCTGACGCGCGTCATAACGGCTGGCGCACAATAAGTGAAGGCCTATTAAATTCTTCCACCGTGTGATGCAGACAACTAATGCCGTCGTCGCACATACATCGAGAATGCACTCGAGTTAAGTAGGGCACGGAGAAAAGGGGAAAAAGTGGAACAGTAAAAAAAAAAAGCAGAAGAGGAAATTCGTATTCATGCATATTCGTTTATTCTGGAAAGTCAGATACGTCTTTAATACGTGGTGGGGAAATTATTTTGGGCATCAAACATATGTGGCAAAGCTTTAATCTCACCTTCATTTCGAAAACAACTTTAAGACCTATGCTGTTTGCACGCATAGTTTTTTACAAATAGCTTACTGCAATGCACATATTTGTAACCATCCTGACTGCGTACAGCACTTGCACACTGGGAAATGTACCGACTCTCTCTCTCTCTCTCACACACACACACGCACGCTTATACACTGAGGGCAGGCAATACCCTGCAAAATCCTGCATGCTCATTAAAAGCGGTGCAACAGAGTACGACAGAACATTAGGGCCCACACACTGCCCTGGTTTAATACTCTTGAAATGATCCCCCAGAGTGTTTAACACACCGTTGTGGTTGGCTTGACTGCAGTCTGAGACCACTGGTGCAAATCAAGCAGCCACATCGTGGTCTGTTTGAAAGCAGAGGTGGAGACAGTGGGCGGCTACTTGGGCTTGCGGCGTCAGGTCTCACCCTAAAAAAAACAAAAACCTGCTGAATCTCAAATTAAGGTTACTGAGATTGCACACACACAAATACTAGTACCAGGTTGGACCCTATTTTACCTTTTGAACTGCCTTCATTCTTTGTGGTGAAGATTCAACAATGTGTTGGAAACATTTCTCACATATTTTGATCCACCTTGATCAAGCACAATGTGACAGTGGCCTTAAAACTGACAGGGTTCGATCCCCAGCAAGGTTACAACAACAACAACGCAACCTCATTGTTGGGGGCTCTACTTGAGTATCATCCTCCTCCAAGGTGCCAAGCCCAGACAAATGCAAGGGTTTTGAGAGGAAGGGCATCCAACATACAAACCTATGCCAAACCAATCACGGCAATCGGTTTGATGGAGAACATTATTGTCACATGATGCATTATCCTGATGGAAGAGGACATTAGACGATGGTTCACTGTGGTCATAAAGAGGTGGATGTGGTTAGAAACAATAGATTGATAGACTGCGGGGCCCAAAGTGCCATGAAAGTCCGCCATGGCATCACCGCCACCACCACCAGTAGCCTGAACCACTAACTACTACTCTCACATCGCCTTATGTTCTTTTTGGCCAGAACAATGGAAGATTAGAACACCAGGACATATCACATAAAAGTCTGACACTGGCTACATGCCCTGCAGATGACGTACAGGATTCAACAGCCAGAAATCCAACGCTGGTAAATTACAGAAAGGCTCCAGTGGGAATATTGATCCCAGTAATTAGATGGAGGTCGTCATGCTCATGCTCATACGTGGCTAAACGCGGGTGCTCTTCACTGTAGATGCGGCCTTGTTGCGATTAAGATGAGGCTAAACGTTGTTTACATGGTAATGTCTCACTCTGAATAAGACCTTGACCTGGAATATATAGCTGTGCATGTAAACATGCTCAGTGTCTCACTGCAGTGGTGGACTACGAGGCGTGAACACAACCTCATGTGCACACGCACTCGCTCGCTCTCTCTCTCACACACACACACACACACACGCACATACGACCCCTGCAGCGAAAGCAAAACAGGGTCGAACGTGTTGCTGGATGAACATGTGAGGAGTTCCATGCAAATGAAGCACAATGCTAGATCAGCGCATGGGGAAGGTGTCTGATCAAAGCCGCCGCCGCCTGAACGCCTGTAAACCAAAGCGTGTGTCGGATACAAACGGCGCATCGTGTCGGAGCGTGTTCGCTGCATGCCTGCGTTACATGTTGCACATGTTGTTGCCAGCAGGCGATTTCCCTCATTTTCACGCCGATATGGAATTTCTTCATTTGAGAGAATCCTGTCTGGCCGGTAACTGTAAGAGAAAGGCCGATGAGGATGCTGATATTGCCGTTGTTGGAGCTGATCATTTTCCCAGAGGTTTTGATGTAGAGATGAGCAGGGGGGTGCTACCAAACAGTTTGGACTGCCGCTGTGGTGTATAGAGCACAGCATATCATCCACTCCAGCACTGAGGATGCACCTTTGTATTCCCTTTTTAAGAATAATTAGACATATTCTTTTTGTGTCAGACTTTCAAATTCATCTTAATCATAACGTGAAGTAATGTATTGCTCGGTTCATATGCTGTCTTCAGAGACACAAACATGGGTGATGCAGTGAAACATATGGTAGGAGGGAAAAAAAAAACCTTTATTGTGATGAACTAAGTTCTTACTGCCTCGATTGCATCGCCTCACACTGCCTTCCTGTGATTCTTTTGTAATTATAATAGTATAGAGTATGTAAAGCATTAATCATCTAACCTCTATGATAAAAAGCCTATTCTACGTAGCAGCTTTGCTTGATCTCAAACTCAAAGAAACATCAGTCATGTCTTCTGACTGGGGTTAGATGGAGGATGTCCCACTAAAAACATCAAACGCTGTGTAAATTTGTTCAGCTTATTGCACGCATAAGAATACTCCAGCTTTTTTTTTTATATTAAGTACATTAAAATTGAGTGGGTATATTTTTTAATAGAAAAGACAAAAATCAATACTTAATATGGCCATACTTTGTTCTTTAATGTTTGACTGAATGCCTGGTGGAAGCTGTGCAGTCTCGAGGAAAAGCCTTTGGAAGATTGTCTTTTTAAATCCTGTTGCAGGTGGAGCCAAGGTGCTGGAGGAAGATGTATCAGGTTGTGGATCCTTTGCCAAATGATTTTCTGCTTTGAAACCGCGGGTAGGTCGTAATTGTGTCATAATTGTACTGATTGTAATTATTCAAATGCATTTACCCCACATCTGAATGAGAGTTTAAAACCTATATTTCTACAGCACGTCCTATGAAAATAATCTGCACAAGTTTCCACAAGTTTTACAACGTGAACTTTTTCTTCTGAGTAAAATGAGGGAAGCCCAACTTTAGGCTGCCTTTAAATGCAATTAATGGCACTTTTCTTGTCACTTATTCACACTGGAAGTTCCACTGCAAGTTAATGCTTATCCCTCTTCACAAGACACCATTTGACATTGTGGGAGAACAAAAGTATATTTCTTGAAGACCAAGGCTTAAACTGAGGCCCCTTATCTGTAAGCTTTGTTTCCACGCTGGGATGACTCAGAAAGCACCACAAAGGCCCCACGAGACGCGCTACAAACCCAGACCAACAAAGACAGGCTCTTTAAAGTGTGCTGCACTTCCACTCAGCTTTAAGCTGTTGGAGACTTCCCTCTGAGTCACCTGAACACGACTATTTATCACTGTCTCGATGTTGCGGCAAAGTCATTATTCACCTGGGATAGGAGGATATGTGAGAAATGTTTTTGGGAGTTATGGTAAGGCAGTAGTCCGCCTGCTAACCCATAGCTCAGCTAACGTTGCCAAGAGTACCCCAAGCAGTGTGTCATGCTGTGCCCGTTCAGAGTCAATACATGACAGGTGAAGACAAGAAATATAAAATTAATGAAAGTGATCAAGAAACAACCTGTTTTGTTTTTGCTTTCTGACATTTGAATTACATTACACCCCTTGACTTTACATTATCCCAGATCAGACCAAAGTCCTAAATGACTCTATTTTAACATTTTCTAAAAGTTATGGGGTAAATTTCTTTTTCTAGCTTCCCATGTACCAAGAAACGTTGTAATTCCACACTTTGGCCACCATCTGTATGCTAGATCCTAATCCTCCTCTACCCAGAAGCTTGAACTTGAAGGATTAAGGGCCACAAAATCAAAGTGTAGATAGGCATCTTTAGACCCTTTTGCCTTTTCATGTCTTCTTACCTTTGGTGCCGCAGTAATTAAGACAGTCTAAGTGTCGGGGAAGAAAAGCCTTCCCTTTTTTGGTGTCACAGTGGCACCTGAGAACCGTAATCATTCCCAGGATAATCACTGACAGCAGACAGAGCCGGGGTAAGGCAGTCATGTCTCTTGTGAATTTGCAAATGTAGCTGCTTTTCTCAGTAGCGTATTGGTGGTAGCATTACTACATCCGGATCCAGGTAGCTTACAAGCTGTTTTCCCAGGAAAAAGGTTTAAAGTGCCTGCCCCCCCCTTCTGCTGGTGTCATATCAAGAATATTTACTAAGGAGAGACTCTCCACAGCACTGCATACAGATTAATCTCCGTGTTGCTTTGTTATTGACTTCTCTTGGCAAGACCGACTTGACTTGATTTACAACGGACACTACAGAAGTAGATAACAACAAGGGCAAATACAAGGGCTGAAAAGAGAACAGCTTTTATGTTGGTTGTTTACAATGTTTGTTAATTATCTGTCTGTCATTCATCATATTCTTCAGAAAATTGTTTTATTTTTTAAATAACTGAAACTTAACTCTTTTATTATATCATTATATCATTCTATCCTCCCCTAACACCTTTCTGACCTCCTTGGCATCTCTGGCTCCGCTCTGGCATGGTGTCAATCATACCTCTCAAATAGAACCCAGTTTGCCACCCTCCTTGGCTACCCTGGATGACAACCAACCTACTCAAACTCAATAGCAAAAAAACTGAGCTCATGGTTGTGGTCCCCAAGCCACTGAAGGTTGGAGATCTCCTCATCACTGTTGATGGTTGTTCCATCAGACCAGCCTCTGAGGTCTGCACCTTGGGCGTCATCTTTGACCCCAACCTCTCCTTCCAGTCCCACATCAAATCCATCACCAAATCTGCTTTCCACCACCTCAAAAACATTCTTAGTCTCTGTCCCTTGCTGTCTGACTCTGTAGCAGAGACGCTCATCCATGCTTTCATCACATCCTGGATGGATTACTGTAATGGAGTCCTGTCTGGGGTTCCAAGTAAAGCCCTGGACAGTGCAGAACTCAGCTGCCAGGGTTCTCACAAGCACCAAACCCTGGCAGCACATCACCCTCACCCTCATCCACCTCCACTGGCTCCTGATCAAGTTCCACATCCACGATGCACTCCTCCTACTCACCTATAAGTCACTTCATGCACTTGCACTTGCTGGTCTCCTCTTCATCCCTCGGACCAAGCTCGGAACTTTCGGGGACAGAGCCTTCAGCCTCTGAAACTCTCTCCCTGCCGAAATCTGTAACTCCCCGACTCTGGACAGTCACACCTCAAAACTCACCTTTTCTCCCTTAGAAAAGTGAAGCCTGCACATTTAGAAATGTCCAAGTTGTTATTTTTTGCACTTGGTGCGTTAGTTGGTATACCATATTGCAAAATAACACGTTAAAGAGCTGAAAAAGTCCTAAAAAAATAGGTTCCCTTTAAATTAAATGTGGGTGGATCAATGATGTGTAAAAATGGAACGCATTTTTTTCCCCCAATTTCTAAAGGCTTTACCCCTGACCAGCAACAACACACTGTTGGACTAACACCCAGTCTTGTCACTTTGCAGTGAGCTAAACAGGAAGCGTGAGTGTGTGTGTACGGTTGGCAGTACAGTACAGTAAAAGGATCAGTACTACATGAAAATAGATTACAGGGATTCATCCAGTTATCGAGCCTGCACAGAGAATCTCTGCTAAGTGATAGCAAGGCCTCTCAAAGAAGAGAATTGCGTCTTAGCGCCTCTTTCCTGTGTATCCACTGTCCACCGCCTCCTTTTGCGACTGTAAACCTCTAAACTGTAGATTTAATTAAACTGGGAGAGGAATTACTGATGGAATTTTATACTTGCAGCGGTGTCTGTGTGTGGGCTTACTGAGTGAACACTGCGATAGCTTTCAGGCCTTTCATTCTGCTTGCTGTGATTTAGCCAGCTAATACTCAAGCTTCCACTTAATGGAACTTGAGCATGTAATTGCAAGTGTGTGTAACTGCTGTATTGATCCCCTGTAAAAAAAAAAAAAAAAAAAAAAAATCAGTCAGCTGAACCCTGTTTTTGGATTATTTCATCACATAATACTTGTACTGTGGAACCTTTGCGCCTCAACTCCATAAGCAGCGAAAATTAGATTTGTGTTATGAGCTACAGGCACCAATAATCTGTGAAGATAAACCCAACCATGCACGGCAGCTGGATCGCTCGGATTTCATCTCTGAACTCATCCTTCTTGCTAACTTTCAACAGACAGCGTTTTAAGATAGGTGTTAACCCGTAACCATCCAGCTTTTTCTATGGCTGAAGAGGCGGGAGATATCAGAGTGAGAAGCGAATGCTGCTTTCAGTGCTGAAAAGAAGCTGGCTTATGCTGCAGAGATTAGCGAGGATCCTCCTATAGCATTAGTTTGATCAGAACTGGAGGCATGTTCACATTTTTAGTAGAAAAAGAGTGAAGGCCTCTTTTGATCGACTGTGGTTCCCACAAGGAGCAGCAGCTCGAGTTCCCCCTTGTGCCAGCAGAATGCCTTGGGGCTGTCGTGACCTGAACTCTCTGGAAAAAGAAAAAGATCTGATTGATCTGTTAGACTAAAAACAGACAGGGATGTTTGTCCAATGACCTTCCACGTTTTGCATCGATTTCAAGGAGGATTTCAGAAGGGCTCCGTCTGCTCTGCCAGCATAATAGATGTTATTTCTTTGCGATGACTGTTGAAATAATATAACATTGTTGATAAAAATGTGAGATAAAAGTTAATTGAACGTTGATCAGAAACTTATGTCCATATTTTGGACAGTGGCGGCTGTCATGGCCAACTAGGCCTCCTCGGCTAACTATACTTAGAAAAGTACATTTTCCTGTTTCCTTTCATATAATCATGAAGTTATTATCCATCGTCTGTTCTTTTCACATTACATCATCACTACTTGGTTGAGTGGCTTCCATTGTTGTATATTATGCTAGAGTTTTCATCCAATCATATTTCAGCTAGCTTGTGTTGTCGGATTCTATGAAATTTGCTTTAGGCCAGCAGGATCGACATAGCAGGCTCCTGTCCACTGTAAGTGAATTGACCACAGTTAGTTGCAGTAGCCAATCAGATCTCGAATATCGTTGAACGTCACATGTACGTGTCCTGTGATTGGATAAGCCCCCGAGAACCTCTAAGAATTAACTGAGCGCGGAGATAATACAATGTTTGAAGAATAATATAAAGATTTAGTTGCTGAATCATCTGCAATTTAAAAGGTAAATAACGTGGTGCATTGGTGCAGCAGCTGTGCCAACATGTTCAATTGTTTAATAATTTAATAGTTCAATAGTTTGTTTCGTTGTCGTCACGTTGGTCTTTAATACGAATCTGCAACAATTTATTGGACAGGTTTGGACAAGAGCTTAAGCTCACAGAGTTTAGTGTTGGTGGACTTAATAAAACTTTGTGGAGGAATTTCTTAATATCACCTTTTTTTGTAAGTTTTGACAGTATCAGTGGCCTTAGTTACTGAGTCTTAATAAATTAAATGCTATGGAAACTAAGTTTTGCCTGACTAGGTCAGCTATATGAAAGTGTGATTCCCTATGGATTTTTGAGCTGTAGTGTCATATTGATGGTGATATTAGGTGTATTAATTTAGGATGGACTAAATATGACATCACCGATGGCCTAGGTGGGAAATGCACGGCCCGCTACAGATTTTGGAAGTTTCAAAAGTTGTCTTACTCAATCACATGCCGTACAGACAGCAGACCTGTTCGTTTCTCGCTCTACCTTCTTGTCATGCAAAGATGAATCCAAAGGAATTCAATCCCCTGGTTTTAGGCAGAAACTCACCATCATCTGGGCAAAGTAACACATCCTTCCCTTTGACTTAAATTTACAGTTTTGGACAATTGGTGATTACCCCAATGAAGTACCACCTTCTGCACTTTTGAGATAATCCAGGGGTGAATTTTTTTTTTACAGTTTTATAAACAGCAGACGAGAGGCTGTTTTAAACAGACAGCTAAATGACAGTGTGACCGTGTCATTAGAGAACACTGGCACAAAAAGCACCGTGCAGAGCTCAGCCTTTCATATGACTCCTTGTTGTGACTGAAAACGTCAGGGCCAGATGTATGATGCTGACATCTACATGAGGCCTCCATCCCTTATGGCCTTCAGTTTATAGCTTGGATCAATGCTCCTCTACCTCCATGTGGAAAGGTAAAAAAATAAAAAATAAAAACTTCTCCTCCATTCTGCCCGCCGGCTTTGCTCTCTGATTCCACACGTCACCGGGACTCCTTGGCAACCGAATCGACTCCCTCGCCGTTTTTCATTCATATTTTTCTGTGACCCAATTTTCCCTGGTTTAGGCGGCGTGAAAAGATGAGGCACAAAAGCAATTTTTCACAGAGCTTAAAGCCTTTTCCACATGAGACAAATTGTGCAAAAAAAATAAAAAATAAGAGGAAACGGGTCACAAAAATTGTTGTAATGTAATCACTTGTGCCATGTGAATTAATCCGGTGGTTTGAATCGCACAATCATGTAAGAGCTGATTATGCTAATCCTCGGCGGTTGTATTTTTCAGGTATTGTGACCAACTGTATGTGCAGTCCCATTAGCAACCGGATGGAAAGCGATCTGCCAACGCTACCAAAAGTTTGCAAAGTCAAAAAAAACCCAACCCCAATAAAGATCAGTCTGCACAGGCTTAGCATTGTGAGAAGAAACGCGAAGAGACATTATATACCGATCCAGTGCAGCGTTCAATTAGCGATCTTTGAATACCAGATGGGAAATGTGTTTCTCAAGCATTTTATCAGGCTGACTGTGGATGTGTTTTTGAACCCGCTGCTGAGATCCTGCTTAATGATCTGTGTACCTATTGAAAATCAGCCTGCTGGATATTGATGCCCGTCTCTGATAAACTAAGGAGAACTCGACTTCCAGCGGCAGCTTTCTTGGCTCTCATCCAGGTGAGCTTACTTCACTTTGTGCCTTGCTTGGCTAAGGGGGGGAATTAGAATTAGGCATCTATCGCTTGCCTTGGCCTATGGCCCTGAAACAAAATGATTATTCCTCACATTTTTTACTTAATGACTTTGGCACATCACCATATCCTGCTCTCTAACACATATCAATTAGTTGGGACTGCATGAATGCTTAAAACACTGGCGTGGGCAGAGTGCTGACACAGGCATTGCGACTAAGTCGTCCTCGCTTGACTCTTAAGTAGTTGCGATAACTCCCGTCTCAAATCCAAAGTCAAAAGGTCCCAATTTAAAGAGCCATAACAAGCTGAGTTCACTCCGCTGGAAAAGGCTCAATTAGTTAAAAAATAATTACCTGCCGTATCTCAGGGTATGGATGTTGCACGTCAGTTGTCACATTATAGCGTTTCGAGCCGGGAAAAAATGCTGCGTGTCCATCTCGCTAAGCTTCAACTACAAGCATTTTGAGCTGGCTGCAGCAATCAACAACCAATAAGCCCCCTGCTGGTTGCGATGACACCAGGAAGAAACTACTGCAAGTTGCTTTTGATAACCAATGAAGAAGATGCAGAAGAAAGAACGCAAGTGACTACTGCTATGTACAGCCCACATGGGCCCTAAAAGCCTAAAAGGCTGCATCTTATCACCACTTCTCCTGCACTCAGAGTCCTGGGGCTGCTGGAGCCAATCCCGGCTGTCTTAGGGGGAAGGTGGGTTACACCCGGTACAAGTCACCACTCAGGGGCTCTGAAAACGCACAAATATTTATGCGGTTCTGCCTTTCGTTTACACGAAGCCAGCGATTTCACTGAAATTTGGATGTGGATTTTCTTGTGGATTTGTGTAAACGCTGAAACCCATCCTTTTTGGAAACGCTTGGGTCACAGCTCTAAACCCCTCCCCCGTCCTGCAACCTGAGCGGCCGTGAGGTGCAGACGACCACTCACAACAACAACAACGACCACGTCAGGGAGCAGACCTGACCTGTTACCGCATACAATAGTGAAGAATAACACATGGAGCTCGTGGATGGATCGTGGATTGTGTGCAAAGTGAAAATAAACACAAGGAAAGTGATTTGCAAACCTCCTGTTTTACTATTTATGCATTTTCTTTTGGGTGGGCGGACTGGGATATTAAGGCAGCAAACCTAAATGACAAAAAAGTTAGCAAACTTTTGCTGGCACAACTCCCTTCTTCTTCTTCTTCTTCTGCCGCTTATCTGGGGTCGGGTCGCGGGGGCAGCAGCCTTAGCAGAGATGCCCAGACCTCCCTGGCCCCAGTCACCTCCTCCAGCTCATCCGGTGGGACCCCAAGGCGTTCCCAGGCCAGCCGGGAGACACAGTCCCTCCAGCGTGTCCTGGGTCTTCCCCGAGGCCTCCTCCCTGTGGGACATGCCCGGAACACCTGCCCAGGGAGGCGTCCAGGAGGCATCCGGAACAGATGCCCGAGCCACCTCAGCTGGCCCCTCTACTCCGAGCTCCTCCCGGGTGGCTGAGCTTCTCACCCTATCCCTCAGGGTACGCCCAGCCACCCTGCGGAGGAAACTCATTTCGGCCGCTTGTATTCGCAATCTTGTTCTTTCGGTCACTACCCAAAGCTCGTGACCATAGGTGAGGGTGGGAACGTAGATCGACCGGTAAATCGAGACAGCGACCGCATCACTGCAGCCGCTGCACCGATCCGCCTGTCGATCTCACGCTCCATCCTCCCCTCACTCGTGAGCAAGACCCCGAGATACTTGAACTCCTCCACCTGAGGCAGGATCTCCCCACCGACCTGGAGAGGACAAACCACCTTTTTCCAGTCGAGAACCATGGCCTTGGACTTGGAGGTGCTGATTCTCATCCCAGCCGCTTCACACTCGGCTGCAAACCGCCCCAGCGCACGTTGGAGGTCCTGGCTCGATGAAGCCAACATGACCACATCATCTGCAAACAGCAGAGACGCAATCATGTGGTTCCCGAACCAGACTCCCTTTGGCCCCTGGCTGTGCCTAGAAATTCTGTCCATAAAAATAATGAACAGAACCGGTGACAAAGGGCAGCCTTGCCGTAGTCCAACACGCACTGGGAACAAGTCTGACTTACTGCCGGCAATGCGAACCAGACTCCTGCGCCGATCATACAGGGCCCGCACGGCCCTTAACAGAGGGCCCCGGACCCCATACTCCTGGAGCACCCCCCACAAGATACGTCGAGGGACACGGTCGAACGCCTTCTCCAGATCCACAAAGCACATGTAGACTGGTTGGGCGAACTCCCATGAACCCTCGAGCACCCGGCGGAGAGTATGGAGCTGGTCCAGTGTTCCACGACCCGGACGAAACCCGCACTGTTCCTCCTGAATCCGAGGTTCCACTATCGGCCGTATCCTCCTCTCCAGCACCCTGGAATAGACTTTACCGGGGAGGCTGAGGAGTGTGATCCCTCTGTAATCAGAGCACACCCGCTGGTCCCCCTTTTTAAAAAGAGGAACCACCACCCCGGTCTGCCAGTCCACAGGCACTGTCCCCGACCGCCACGCGATGTTACAGAGACGTGTCACTGGCACAACTCCCTGTTAACCTTAACATGGACCTTTCAAGGCTTTGTGTTCTAAAGTAACTCGAAGCAGAAGTTCAACTTTGTCGGTTTTCCCGTCTTTTCACAAGTGATTTTCTTTCTTTTCTCAGTGGTGCTAATGTTTTCAGCGAGCTGCTGCTTCTTTAAACATGGCCTGCTCCAGGTGTTCTTCTTCTTCTTCTGCCTTCAGGGAGTAAACTCGCGGCGCCACACCAGGCCAGGCATAGGCACTTCATCGTTTTCAGTCCTTCCCAGCGTAACCGTGTAAACAGGAATGTCTTTGAATACAGCTTTGGGTAAACAAGTTTTTTTTCGAGTGCGGTTTCGAAAAAAAAAAATCCAACTCCGTGTAAACGGCCCCTCACTTACAGGACTGAAATAGCGAGACATACATTCACCCCTGTAGGGAAATTTTAGACTTGCCAGTTAGCTTGTAGTGTTTGACTGTGAGAACCTGGACAGAACCAAACTCCACAGGTTGAGGCTGTTTTGAGGAGCCAGTGCTGACAACTGCACCAAGAAACAACTCAACCTATTGAATGCAAAGGTATACATCCCAAGGAAGAGGCACCTTTACTTGTGCCTGCCCATTGTTTGGCAAAAAAACAACAACCCCCCTCATCTCCCATCCCAAATAATGCAATGTTTTTTATTTTCTCGAAATAACAATAATGAATTTGGTTTATTTATTTATTTATTTATTTTTTTTAACAACAATTCAGGTTCTCATTGCTTCAAGTGCCAATATTTTTCAGAGGGAGTGTGAGTGTGTCAGCATGAGTCGGTGTCTGTGTGTGAAAGAGAGAGACAGGGTGTGTGTGTGTGTGTGAGAGAGAGAGGTTGAGTGTGTTCACACGGACACCACTGAAGAATCTGACTGCAGTGAGAAAAATAAAAAAATAAAAGGGAAGCACATCATCACGGTGAGAACTATGGTTTGCCCGGCGTGTCAATGCAACCTGTTCCTGTTTGCTGCTGCAGGAGACAGACGCTGTGATGTGCAGGATGCTGCCGGGAACACACACATATGGATCCGTCCACTGACGGTGTGCAGCACTGGGTTCCCACCATGACAGCGTGTTCTCCTCACTCTGGTCTAACTAATGCTCCCTCATCCTCTCCATCATGGCTGGTGTTGAAGCCCGATGAGTCCGCTGATGATGGCACATTTTTTTTTTTTTTTTTGACAGCAAGTGCGAGTTCACTTTCTCTGGAGGCTGGAATTTAAGTTTTTCAAACCTGGGGTCCAGGGAAGCAGGGACAAGCAGACTGTGGCACTATGATGATATTTTTGTTGCATTTTGTTCAGGCCGTCTTGTCTTTGGTGTCATGTCCGGTGCTATTTTTTGAGCCTTTTCTGTTAGGTTCTATTCACTTTGTTTTTCGTCAAGTGTGTTTATCTTATTGTAAGTCATTTAAGTCTGGTCTCGTCGTGCACGTCCTGATTGATGTTCCTGTCATGGTTTTGAGAGGTCTGTCAAGTGTTGTCTTGTCTTGTCTTGACTTCTGGTTGCAGTCTGTACCTACCTTCTTCCTCTTGTTTCAGACTCTGAGTTCCCCCCTTTGTTTGATTTCCACCTGCGTCCTGTTGTCTGATTAGTCTCACCTGTGGTCCCCCACCTTCATGTATAAATAGTCCTCGTCTCCCTTTGTCTGGATTCAGGTCATTGTCTTAAATGATCTCAGTCAGCCTCTTGTTTGTTTCAATGTCATGTATTTTTGTGAGCCTGATTCATGATTTTGGAGATTTTGAGCCAATTTTTATTTTGTCTTTTTCACATCAAGTCAAGATTTAAAGGCCCAGTGTGTGAAATTTGGCCTGAGTTACATTTGTTATATTGTTAAAAGCTTACAAACACGATAAATACGGTACACCCACAAATACTGAAATAATGAAAGTGTGTACACACAGTAAAATAATAGTAATTTGGTTTTTCTACCCGTAGAATGATTCTTATTTATATGTAAGATTATACATATACAGTAGCAAGGGTCTTGCTCCGAGTTAACTGCCATCTTACGGAGCCATATTTTTTAGGCAAGCTGGTGCGCTTTTTATATTTAGGGTGAACGTTCACGTCTGCAAATAAACTAATAAAGAACAAGGTTTGTGTGCGCAGGCCACCGTAGTTCACTGGCAAGCTCGGGAGAGGGAGGGTGAGCACTGCAATCTAAAATGTAACCACTTGATGTCGCTGTTTCTTCTGAAATACTCCAAATATTACACACTTAACATTTACATTTGGGAATAAACCGCTCATTATTGCACCTGTCGTCATGATTTCAGCCTTGGGGTCTGTTGACTCACCTAGATGTGACAATTGCAGCCTAGCAGTCGGCTTGGTACGACAGGACCGGTTGAGCCTTAAAAGCTGAACCCTGTATTGACTTTTTGAAGCCTTGCGCCTGTCACGTAGGCGTAGAGGAAACATACGCCCACTCAGCAACACGGCTGCTCTGAGAGCTCAAGGTTTCCTGGTACGGCTCTTCAATCGTGTTTCCACTCCCCAGACTGGAGATGAAGGGAGTGTTTTCCTTGAGGTCTCATCCCAGTGCCATTAGCCTGGACAGCATGCGGTGTGTAATGTTCCCACTAGTACACATACCTTGCACTGGCACGTGTTGCAGTGTGCTCATTTCCCAATGCTTATCTCCGCGTTGGCCCCTCTTCCTCTTGCAGCGTTCCACAGTCACGCTCCTAGATGGCTGTTGGAGGCGCGTGACCTGCACATCTCCACGATGCCAGTCCTTGTTTATTTAGATGACTTATTCAGTGCTGCAGCAATATCTGCGCCCGGGGACGACGACTTCTATCTCGCGTGGAAAAACGTCAGATTTGGCTTTGAGACTCCTTTCAATATTGGCAGCTGTGTGTCTCCTGTCAAGGGCCACAGCTGTCAGGTTGTAGGACTCCTCATTTCGCAGTTCTCCGCAAGGAAGTGGGTCTGTCGTGACGCACGAGCACAGAGCATTTGTGAGCGCAGTGCTGGCAGTCTCTTTCAGGAGGTCCTTCAACTTGCCTGGGATCTTAGTAATAAAGACGCATTTCGGATTCAAAGTGGATATTCAATTTTTTGTTTTGTAGGCACGTCTACATTTTTTTTAAAAAAAATGATTGCAACATTTTCTATGAAAATAGCTCTCCTACCATGTGACCCTGTGACCGACTGAGATTTTTCCGTCATTTATTACCAGTCATTTATAGAAAACATTTTCCTCCTTTAACTTGTGTGAGTGGCAAACAACATTTTAAATGACGTGTCATTTTAATTTGTGTGATGTCACTGTTTTCTCACGATGCCACAGCGATGACTTTGGCTTGCTGTCCCCAGAGAGAATGATGTGCGATTACCTTCTAGATTTTCCTCTCTAATCTTTGCTATTTCAGGCCAATGCTGTTGAAACACAACCTCGGTTACCCCGCTGTGATTGCTCTGCAATGAATATGTTGAAGGCTTCACTCCATATTTGTGTGCCAATGTTGTGCCATTGTAGGTGTGCTGTCATTTTGCAACTATGTTTTAGTTCCGAGTTTGTAACACTTCCACACTATTAACATTTTTTGTGGTTACATTTGGTTTGTCCAGTGTTGCCATCTCCTTCCTGTATTTTTTTTAACCGAGCTTCATGTCTGTTTCTAGGATGCAGTGAACTCACTATGCACAGCAGAAACAACTTGTGTTCCTCCTTCTCCCACCACACCCACCAACTACCCTGCAGCAATTAGATGAGGAAAGTCCATAAAATCCAGTCAGCTGACTGTGCAAGAGCCGCTCTCCCTTCACCCCCTGTCCAAGCCTCTTTTGAATATGCTGCTCAGGAGTCAATCTGTGTTGACTTTCATTTGAATTTGATTTGTTTACCTTTGTGAACTCTAGTCGGATCCAGGTACAAGACACTTTTGTCCTCTTACTCAAAACAAAAATTGTTTTTCTGGGTTGTAAGGGACGCTTTCAGTTTGTATTTATGCTTTCACCACATCATTTAGAGCAGTCGGGGAGGCTTTATTTTCCTGTTTGTTTTGTTTTATGTTTTATTTTTGGGGATTTGGCAGCGCCCCGGCGCCTGTTTTGCTGTAGTTTCGCCTCACTCCTTTGTATTGTATAACTCACAACAAAAAATAACTTTCCTTTGACCATGTCCACCTCCCGGACAAGTTCGTAATAGGTTTTAACAGACAGGCTTTAGCAAAGCTTTCTTTTCCTTTTTTTTTTTTTAATCAAACTATTTGTGGTGCGTGTGAATGGGTTGAATGGGTTCTGGAATCGTTCAGGCAAACAATGCAGCGGTGCCTTGCAAATGGAGTAAACAGGAATAGTGTTGCCTCTTGCAACGACTTCTGCCATGAGCTGTAGCCACTGCGTTCAACTTGCAGATAAATGATGCTCCTTTCAACGGGATCTTGACCAGATAAATGTATAAAGTGAATCCAACAGACTTTGAAAACATTCCTACAGATGTGGCAGGTTAAGGTAATTGTTAAAGGGAGAGATGAAGTAACCTTTTTAATCATAGTAGAAGTAACATTTGCAATCATGCAGTTCGAGGTGATCGAGCCACAAATCTTGCCAAAACTGGGTCTGCATTGCATTTCTGCGGCTGCCCACAGCACTTTCACACGAGACAGCATCCCTGCTTCTGTGAGAATTTGTTTGGTGTTTGGTGCAGACTTATTAGCTGCTGTTTCCTGCAAACGGCTGAAAATGTCTTCCCAGCATATGGCTGGCAATTATGAGAACTAATTTGGAGAAAAGCAATTACTGGCTGTAAATACAGTGAAGGGCTAATGGTATGGAAACACCGACCGTAAACAGAACTAAGAATCAGGCTCAGTGTGAGGACAAGATGATAGTGTAGAGTGCGTGTCCTTAATTACACAGGGCCCTGGTCGCCAAGCACTGGCGTGTTTTGAGCGAGGAGGGCTGCAGATGAGGCTTTCATGTTCTTGTCCACGGTTGACAGTGGCTGTATCCATTACTCACCTGTCACAGCAGATGCTTGCCTCCTGTACCTGTTTGTCTGTTTCCCTCCTCGGTCCAGCCACCATATGCTTCCTGTCCTCCCCCACCGTTGCCCTTAATTCCTAATGACAAGAACAGGAAGGTTAAAAGCAGCGCGAGTGGAGGCAAAGTGAGTGGAGACAGCTCTCGCCCCACAGCAGCAACTGGACTTGAAAGGAGCAAGCCGAACTTTAGTCTCCATCTATCAGGAGAAATATGAGGGATTTTTTCCCCCTCCCTCTTCCCTCTGGTCCGTGATGGCTCAGGTTGCTGGGAGCAACCGATAAGGAAGTAAGTGCAAGGTGGATGGATGTTGAAAAAAAATATCCTGCAATACTTTAAATGGGCAATAAGAAAAAAGAAAGTGAATCTAACATGCTTATTGATGTCATCCTATTGTATAATCCAATTAAGTGTATTTTTTTATGGTTGTAAATTATGTTAAATGTGATTCAGAGATAAAAAAAAAAAAAACAACAATAAAAAACATGAATTCGACAAGAAAATATTTTCACTTTTACGTTATACTAAATGGGTTTTAATTACTGTCCATGTTGTGTGTATGTTGTTTTTACTCTTTATATTGTATTTCATTTATTGATAAACATTAGACTGCTGAGTTGGAAAAGCAAAAATAGGCTTATCTCATCTCATCTCATCTCATGTCTCTCAGGAGATCTACAACACACAACAAATTGGACATTTTTTGAGAAGCTTCGATAGGCCAGGACATCCATTTAATTGCAGCCACTACAAAGACTCAAATATCTGTGTGTCTCTGTGTGGTGTGCTCTCGGTGCTCTATGCAGACACACTGTGCACCCAGACAGCTAGCGAAGGTTGTGTGAATTGAATTGAGATGAATTGTATATGAAATGACAGTAACTCCACCTGCAGAACGAAGAGGTGTCGCATCTTTACAGGTGGGGGAGGGCATAAATGGAAAAAGTAAACAGAGAGACGTTTAGAGCCATCCAATATGGGTGAAATATCTCACGTTGCCCCTGTGGCCACCCACTGGAGCCACCAAATTGCTTTCTCCTCTGAACCCAAATATGCTTGGACAACAATGTCTGACTTCAGCTGGTTCTGTGGCAGCTGAAGGAAAAGCCTCCAAATGGGGAAAAAGACATTGAGACACAGACGAAGAAAATCAGCAAAACCTGACCAAAAGAGGTCAAGGTAGCTGGAGCGAGGCAGGCAAAGCACGCTGCTTGCTGAAGGGCCTGTCACTTGGACAGAGGCAACACTCGTCGTTTCATCATTGTGCTCAGAAGCTGACGAAAACAGCGGGCAAAAAGAAAGAACGGCGGACGCCACCGGCACGGAAAGAAAACACAGGTATCCGCTCGCCCATATCTTCCCCTTTCCCGCCATACAAATTGAGAGTTGTAAGAGTCTGAAATTGGTAAGAAATCTCAGCGGCATCATTGTGCAGGCCATCAGAGTAATAGACTGTCTGGATGCATTATCTGCTTGCATTATCTCCCCCCGCCGGCTGCGGCCAGGGCTTGGACCCGGTCCCGGAGCGAAATGATTGAGAGCGGGAGGAATGAGGCGAGAGGAGAGCGAATCAAACCAGTAAATGTCCGATAAAATACTGCAGTTTGCCCTGCATTTGGAAATCAAGCGGTGCGAAGGGAAGGGATGGGGAGAGAAAAAAAAAAAGATTCTCGAGGAGTCGAAGGCAGAGCGGTTCTGAGAGAGATACGATTTGGCCGCTTGATATAATAAGTTATTCATTAAACGACAGTTTGCGATGGTGGCAGAGTGGTTCCGCTGTCAATGCAGACACCCCCCACCCACACCCCCAACACATGCACCACCCTCAAGGCAGCAGGAACCCACAGTGTGCCCTAGCCATGGTGCAACTTCCAAAATAATATGAGGGAGCGAGAGAAGGTGGAAAAAAAAACCCACTCCTTAACAACGCTTCTTTTGTGAATAAGTTGCACCGCTTTTATAATAACCTGTGTCTACGGCAGGGAAAGTAATAGGACGGAGCCTGTGGACTGAGACAAGCAGCCATTTTATAATGAGGGATGGAGTCGCTCAGCCATACAGCGGCGCTCTTCCTGTTAGGATCCTTAAATTAAAGAAGCAAACGATGCGTGCAGCAAATTCTCCAACCTAAATCTCCTGGGCTACCTTTTTTTTTTTCTTCTGAGCGGAATCCAACTCAGGCTTCTCTCCCTCTCCGTCTCTATACCGGCACGACTCTCATCTGCTCCACTGAACTCCTCCCGGGCGCACGGTCGTCGCTTGTATCATCCAGTTGGAACTGTGTTTATCTTCGCCGAGCGTTTGTCGGCGGCGGCGCGGGAGAAAGAGGCGGTTACTTGTGCGTTTCATCACTCCGGACTTGCAGTGGCGCTCGCAGCGAGTGTTTACCCCCCCGACTGGAGGTTGTCGGCTTTGCCTGTCTAGGATGCGGTAAAATTTGGCTTCGGACGCCCGAGAAAAACAAACAAACAATAAAGCAACAACGCTGTAAACGCAAGGCAGTCGAGTCCCGAGGAGGAGCTGAAAGTGCGGCAATTAGTTAGCATGATAAGAGTTTTAGCTCGGCCATGCAAAGTTCTGAGAGGGCAACACTGATCCCGTCGCTGTGCAAATTAGACGAGTAAGTTGAGATTTTTAGGTAATTACAAACTCAGACAACATTCTGTAGAAGTTAGAAGCCTCACTTTAATTGCTGCTCCAGAGTGTTTGCTGCTGCAAAGAGGCAACACATGTCAAAATTTGAAATTCATGGAACCGTAGTGCTGCTTTGATTTTCATTCCCATCCATCCATCCATCCATCCATCCATCTGTCCATCCATCCATCCATCCATCCATCTGTCCATCCATCCTTCCGTCCGTCCGCCCGTCCGTCCGTCCGTCCATCCATCCATCCATCCATCCATCCATCCTCAATACCCACTTCTTCCTGAACTCAGGGTTGCGGGGTTTCATTCCCATATATTGACATTTTATTTCCAAACCTTGTATTTCTTTTCTCTGTGAGGGTGCTCCTTTTCACCACTGTGACAGAAAGGTGTAGCCCTAACATCCACCGCTTCATTCTGTATCACCGCTGACTCTGCTCTCTGAGTTATCACAGCCTATCACAGCTGTCTCCTGGTGAAGGCGGGTTTACACACTCGACAAGCGATCCGTTCAACACCCACGCAGAACCCTCGCAGACACAAGGAGAGCATGCAAACGGCAAACAGAAAAGCCCCTGCTCAGGAATCAAATCCAGGTTCTTCCTGCTGTGAGTTGACATCGCTGCCGTGCAGCTGCAAACCTCAGTCCGTTTTATCAAAACAGAGTAACCTTCTGCCGGGAAAGTAATTTGAAACTGCCAAAAAGGTGTTTTCTTCTCCTTATTTTTTCAGTCCATGTGGCAATCGCTATGACGGAAATCATTTTGAGTGTAACCAATAGTTAATAGAAATGTTGCTGCAGTTGCCTATCTGCTCTGTACAACATTTTAAATACTTTGCTAAAATGATATCCTTCAAAAGTCCAAGTAAAAGGACTTTTACCTCAGAATTTGATTTCTTTCCTGGGAAGAGACAGTGGAAATTTAATTATGGTTCTTGTAGTTTTGTGTCTCTGCTTTCAAGATACACGCAAAGATGGAAAAATACACTTTTTAAGGCTTGGCTGTTCTGGAGCTGTATTCTGCCATCCAAACCAGACCAGGCCAGCTGAGACAGTCCAAACATTTAGTTCAATTCAAACAAGTAAGAAGGAATGAGGTGAGCACAGAGCAACCAAAGGGAGGAAGAAACCATTTACTTGACAAATGATCAGCCAGGACCAAGCAGGATAGGCTCAGGTGAACAGCAGCTAAACTGAACAACTGAAGTGAATGCACACCTTGTTTTCTTTTCTTAAAAGACCAACACAGCAGGAGGTCAATTACAGCTGAATCTGAAGAAGTGCAGGAATGCACTCTTTATAATTAGCTTAATGGTGAAGTCAGACAAATTTTTGGATTCAACCTTAAACAGCTCTGAAAGGAGCAGCAAAGTGACTTCACCCACTCTGCTTTGAGCCAAGAGGTTGAATGGTAGGCGTGACGGATTTTTCACTCTCACCTGCACTTAATCCACACCCCCTTTGCGCCTCGTAATAAGGGGGAAAAGCTACTTTTCACAAACACAAACTGGCTGCGCTCCAACTCGAGTGGGATAAACCCACAGGCAGTGTGGACTAATAGAAAATCTCCCGGCCATGCATCATAAACTCTGAAAGCTCAAACTGTTGAGAAGGAGGAGAGAATGAAAATAAATGAGGTGTAAACACACCCTGGATAAATGTGTGCCTTCAAATCAGCGTAAACACTAGTTATTCATTATCAAACGGGCAGTTTAATTGGTGGCACAGTATACGCCCGCGCCGTGGCTCCCCGGAGTCATGTGACAAGCTCTGACAGAGGGTCGACTCCTCCGCGATTTTCTTTACAGGACTGAGTTGTGTTGCTGTGAATCGTCAACCCGGGGAGGCCGACTTCCAGCAGGAGCTTGGGGGAGAAAAAAAATAATAAAACAAAAACAACAACAAAAAAATAACAGACGGGCACAACGCGAACATATGGATTATGGGGAATTTGCATCTGTTAATAAAGCTTGTCGGAAATTATATATAAATAACAATTGGCAATGTCTGCGGATGAAACTAATTATCCACCTTCTTTATTAAGCGCTCTTTGGTAATCCCTCCAAAGATTCTCCACGGTGGCATCCCTGCTGCAGTCAGCTCGTCGCAGGAGAGAAGAAATTATTTATAATGCATTCTTCATGAAATCCTGATGGTGCTGGTTGGCTCAGCCGCTCAGTCTGTTTACTGAGCGCGTTTGTGTGTGCGGTGGGGTGGTTTGGTTAAAGAAGGGTTTCAAGGAGAGCAGTAATCAGCTCCATACTCCCGGTGGATTGTTCCACACGGAGTTAAGGCAAAGTGGGTTTAATCTCACCCCCTTTGATGGAAATAAATGTAAGAGGCAGCCACAAGTAACAGTGAAAGTAGACCATCAGGAGAGTGCTATCATTTCAAACTGTAATATATAAACTATATGATTTTAATTGAGAAAAAACATGCCAACAAAATGACAAAAAAGTTCCTCTATTATGTTCTAATAATAACAACAACAATAACTATCAGCAAATGGGATTTTTTTTTCCTATTATCCAAATGGCCACACACAAAACTCTTCCACTGCTGGTTTTGCTTTAGGTGTGGACCAAAACAAACCGGTTCCCTGCACCTCTTCAGCTGCCTCCTGTGTAGCGAGTACTGAGCCTCCACTCAGCAAACAGCATGTCGTGGATATCATGAGGCAAGACAACATTGCAAGTTGGAATACACAGCTGTAGGTATTCTCTTCTGAATCATTTTGTCTTCCTGTAACTTTAAAATGTTTGTCTGTTCATGGCCTTTTGGCTATTTCTCGGGTGTGTGATGTCGCTTTTTTTCGTGTCATGATACTGGTACTTCTGTAGACATCAAAATTTGATTTTCATCTCGGTGGAATAAACGGAATGTCTCATATTGCCCCTTTAATAATGACCTTGGGGATTTGCCCATCCAAACTAGTTGTTTGTCCTGAAATCAACTCTGCCATCAATCTGGTCAACTATCCAATTTATTTGTATCTCACCTGCCCCCACTGTGAGGCTCACACTGAGTCTGACGTTGCGCTGACGCTCGGCGGTGATTCTCATGGAATAAATATGAGAGGCCGCGCTGAGACGCCAACCCTTGCTGTTTGCCGTCTCGCATTTGGTGTCGGATAGCGACGAGTGAGTAGCAGCTCAACTTTCGGCAGCGAACGAGTTTGTGGCGACAGTTGTCATCAGTCACATTGACAACCACTGCGGCGGGACCGCGGGGGTCCCGCTGGAAATGAAGGGCAAACAATGTGTTTCTGCGCGGTGGGAATGTAGCTGAATAAAAGGATGGAATTAATATGTCACTCTTGGTTTCACTACAGACACAAATACTTGATGAAAAATATTTACAATGTCGACTGCTCTCTGCACTAGAAGTAGAGTTGCGCATCATAGATTTTTATTATTTTGATTTATTTATGTTTACATTTTTATCATGTACTTATAATTAATTGCCATTCATTTAAAAACTGCAATGCTTGCAGTCAGCTAGACATCTTAGGTTATAAAAGTTATACAAATATAATACAGCAACATTTTTGGCTGGTAAGTTTGGCCAGCGAGCGCCTGCCAGTCGTCTAATCCAACCACAAATTACTGCGTTCCCACCTCCAGCGGGTGATTGAAATCAAACAAGCAAGGGGGGACGTATACAAACAATGAGTGTCTGCAAGGAGCAGGGAGACCCTTTGACAGAAAGTGAGGGGAGTTGTTAACACAGCAGCACTTAGGCAGCCGCTTTGTGGTTCACTCATTTCCCCGTCGATCATCATGAAAAACATCTCACCCGTGTCGCCTCTCAATGAACGCTGCAAGAGCGATGGCACACAAAACCAAGGAAGAGTGAGCAAAGCTGTTTTCTTCCTCTTCCTCTTCATAAAATGCACTCCGAGGCGTTTGTGTGCCACGGGAACCTCCCTCCGCAACTACCGCGCAGAAAAGACGCACGTGTGTTGACAATTTCGGCCATTCTGAGAAGAAGCCACCGGGCGGCTGACGAGCTGCTGAGAAAAGCTTCGACAAAAGTGAGCCTCCAAGGACATTAAACAATCCCGGCTAACAAGGCTCCTCCTTGGACAAGCACAAAAGCTCCCCGTGCAGGAGGCCGTTAGCGAGACGCGCGGCCACCGTCTCAACGCGTGCACACGCGTACGTCGCGGGAGTTCGAGTGCGCCTTCTCTTGATGAGAGGGGGGCTGCAGAGTCTCAGGCATGCCTGCAATCATATAATCAACGCCACATTCTTTCGCCCTCGTGAGTCACGCGGGAGGATTCGGAGGCTCTGTGTCGTTTGCCTGCCATCCATATGCTGCACCTCTTGGCAAAACCCCTCCGAGTCATTCACAGCCCGATCAATTAAACCCCGTCAAGCCGCTCGCTGGCTGGCGACAAGAAGCAGGGTGGGGAGGACATTCCCTCTCCAAAAAAGGGTCTTGATTCGCCATGATTGGGGCTCACAATGTAGTCAAAGGAGGGAGTTGGAAAAAAAGCGAAATCTTAGGGTTTGTCGCGTCGCAGAGTCAAAAAGGAAAATAAACGTTAGCCAGAAAGTCAAGGCGTCTCTCCACTGGAGAGGCAGGCGAGCGGCACTCTTTGGTGAAGATTGTCCAATTGGTGAGCCGTCGTGCCTTTTACCCATGAGTGTTAGATTTGCATAGCTCTGCAAGCCACCAGGGACAAAATACGATTTCCATTATCTGCGAAAACTTTCCTTAGCAATTCAGCAGACAGATTCAAACAGAATTTGGAATTTCTAATCAAAATAAAACAACACAGAAAACAGAAATAAAAAAAACTTGGGCAAACTACGTCCTGGGGGCCATATGCGGCCCGTTAAGCTTTTTAATATGGCCCTTCCAAACTTGAAGAAATTATATTAATAGTAAGTAAGTAACAAAATAGCTGTATTTCAGTTAAATACCATGGGGCTTCAAAGACAGGTATCTTGTTCTAACACTTTTGTTCAATTTGACATTAAAGCACGTTTTCAACATTTCGCATGGTACATATTTTCTCCTATGAGGTGGGTCAACAAAACACTCCATCCATCTGGTCCTGGTCCGGCCCCTCTGTCAAATTTTAGAACCCATTGCGGCCCACCAGTCAAAAAGTTTGTGCACCGCTGGCCTAATAAGACAACCTGGAGTTCCCTGTGGTAGAGACTAATCAGCAGCTCAGTCATTCTTCCTTGCCTCTGGTTGGGAAGCACACCACCTTTTTACCTTTGAGGTTCTTTACATCAATTACATTGCATTATATCCTCCAATCTCAAGTGAATTCTTTAATTACTGAGGGCCCTCCGGCACTGCGCTAGACCCCTCATGCATCTGGTAAGAGTTGCCGGACACAGCGCTCATGCAGTACTGCCCTGGAAACCATGGTTCAGGGTCCTCTCTGAAGGGAAGCTGCTGTCGCCTCGGTGCTCAGTGGATGGTTGAGAGTTGGATCTCCCCCCCATCAAAACAGCAGCTGTCATCGCGATTAGCATCATACAGAATCTCCCTCCTGCTTCCGGTTCGACCCGGAGCGGAGGTCCCCTCCCCACCGCCTGCGTTTCAGACTCATGCATTTTTCACACCTTGCACAATGACGTGTTCCAACCATCTGCTACCTGTGGGTGTTTTCTTGGGCCCACACACCACCGCGTAGCATCCCTACAGGGACACTCGAGCAAACCAAACTCGATTCCCTCTTCTTATCCTGCCGGGAAGGTCAAAGTGGAAGTTTCAAGGCCGTGTGAGTAACTAGCTGGGAGCGACTTCTTCTGATGCTCGCCAGGAGAGAGGTTCCTCTCGCCGCTTTAATATACCTCCAAGCATGAGCGGGAACAGATGGCGGGGTTTGGCAACGTTTGTTGGCCTGAAAAAGAGTCTTTTGATTGAGATGCAAGTTCGTTCATTTAAATGTTTGGAAAAAAAAATAACGTGAAGAGAGTAAACAGTGAGGAAGAAAGGGCGTGAGCGAAGCCAAATCATATCTTGCTATGTATGCAATGTCTTAAGGACCATCTGGAAGGCACAGTTCAGGGTTCGACTGCACGCAGAAAAACACTGTGATGAGTCAGACGCAGTTTTCTCCATTCATATGGCATATATTTAACATTGAACTTTAGGACCAAGCACAAGTAAATGTGTGTGAAAGTGTGTGTGTGTGTGTGTGTGTGTGTGTGTGTGTGTGTGTGTGTTCTTGTCTGTGTATGTGTTTTAACAGCGTTTCCGCAATTTAGCAGCAAGACTAGGCCTATTTTGCTGAAGTAAGGGGCGGGTTCTTTTTTTGCTGAACAGCTTGTGGAAGTGGTTTTTCACAAAGTCGTGCAGCTTCAGTAGCACCGTGTCTGTGATATTGTGACGGCTGGGAATCTCATACCTCGGCTCTAGTATGCAGATAAGATGTCGGAGGCCAGACCATCGCCTGAGTCTGCCGCTAAGTTGCCGGTGCCACTTGTGAACGCCTGGTATTCTGCGTTGTGTGGAGATTTCAAGAATTGTTTGTGTTGTAAATGGTAGATTTGGTCGCTTCTCTAGACAGTTTTGCTGAGTTTCGTAGTATCGGTATGTAATTTACGAGTGCTTAACCCTGGTATCAGTACCGATGTCCGATACTAGTTATCAATGTAAAAAAATAAAAAATAGAGAGATGTGTAAATGTTCTGCTGAATTAGTCAGGATATGGCATTGGGCCTGGGGCCTTTCTGAATGAGGTTCTCATGTTCTTCTTGTGTCTGCGCTGGTTCTCTCACGGTACTCCGGCTTCCTCCCACAGTCCACTAACAAATGCACGTGAGGCGATCTGAGAACACTAAATTGGCCGTAGGAGTGAGAGTGAGGGTGAGTGGTCGTTTGTCTTTCTACGTGATAAACTGGCGAGAGTGTAACCCCGCCTGCTCCCGAAGACAACTGGGACATGCTCCAGAAACTCCCACTGACCCTGAGAGCTGGAAAACGAATAGAAATAGAAAAGTAAATGAGATGAAATGAGATGAGATGAGCTAATATGTTTTCCACCTTGTGACAACAACCGCATACTCCGTTTATCTCCTCCCAGCTCGCATGTTTGGGTTGGCAGTGGTGGCAAACTCAAATCCTCAGATGACATCATGGAATGGAAGTGCTCCAACAAGGCCATCATCCTGGCTGAGGTGCTGGAGGAGTAAAGCACCCGTCTGGCTTCTGACAGCTGACTGACAGCAGACAGGATATGTTTTCACATGTGAAGGCTGCAGAATTAGTGGTTCCAGAGAGCAGAAGTGGCAGGCAGTGATTGGGTGGCGTAGGTATGACGAGAGGGGGAATCTAAGAATAGCGGGAGACGGTGGCTCCACGGGTCGAGAGGGCAGCGATAGCTTGAATGGCGACTGGATGAAAGCTCACATGGCCACCTTTTCACACTCGCCTCATTTCCACTATTAAAGAGGGTCACACAGAATTGAAATTGTTCACTTCTCACCCGTTCACCTCTCTCGCCGACTGTGGTGACATTTTCTGATACACATGACCATGAGATAAGGAATTCCACCCAGCGGACGCTCACTGCGACCAAGGACCAAGGACTCGTCGACTGTCCTGTTTGACTAACAGTAGCAATGCCAAGTAACTTAAGTAATGGACAGATTGGACTGATGAGTCTTTCAAGTCTCTTGTATGAAATTACTCTCGCGTCATCCTCGACCTGTCAGAAACTTTTCCTCTGTTGCCTCAGATTGGATGGAATTCTCCTCCATCTGTGAAACTCTAGTGTGGTTACATGGAATAGAACATGGTAGCGTAGCTCCATCAGCACCAAGCTATGAGCGTGTGAACTCTAAGCGAACTTCCGCTTGAATGATAAAGCATCGACAACTTTTAAGTCCAAACATAGATTTTTTTTTTTTATTTGCATGCCGCCGTTCAGCCTTAAGCATAATGCACAATTAAAGGCGTGACGGCGCTCAAGAGACAAATCGCCCTGAGCTGTCTGCGAGGCTCAAGCTAATTCTACCATAGATCATTCAGTTCCACCCAGAAACCCACCTCTTTGGCCAACTAATTGATTACACTTGGGTGAGTCCGAGTCGTTGCCAAGAGGCAGACAGTGGGAGCATCCACGACGAGCTTCGCCGCAGCCACTGCAACACAGAGAGAGCGCTCCCACCCTCCCCCACTCCCATCCTCCCATTCATCACCCTAGCGCACCAAGAGAATCATTTATATGCTTTGGTTAAACTGTAGCGCATCAGTCAGTGAGAACTGTTAAACAAACAAACAAACAAACAAAAAAGGGGGGAAATAAATAAAACGAAACTGGACGTCGTTTTTCCCCGTGAATCATAGCGGCCAGTGCAAGAGTAAATCTGGGGAGCGGATGAAGCTCTTTATGTGTCGGCTGCTTTATATAAAGTGCAGTAATCAGCTAATGGCCAACTTTGCTCGCAAAACACGGGGCTCTTGCAGCCTGTGTTACAGCCGCCATTAGCCTTATATTGGTAGTGACAGCGCATGTTCGCCGGGGTTTCTAAGTGACTCCTGGTAGTGCGCCTTCTAATCCCGTAATTGGTAGAGCGAACGAGTGGGAGAGAGGGGGAGAGAGAGTCCGCCGGCACACTCTCTCTCACACACACGCAGAGGATTGACCCTCTTCTCACACACACACACACACACACACACACAGACGCATGCGCGCACGTGCATGCACACACACTGAGGATTGACCCTCTTCTCTCTCTCTCTAATTAGCAGTATTAGACAAAGAGCCCTGGGAGAAGACAGATTGCATCCCATCTACAGTGTGAGATCACTCATGTTGGAGTGGCCCTCCGAGTAAACTCGGCGCAATGTACCACCGTCTGAAATAAAGATGCGAGAACCCCCCTCCCCCCGCCCCCGACACATCTCCATCTCCCGTGGCTGGGTGAGGAAATGACGGGGAGGGGTGGCGGGGGTGGGGTTGGGTGGTAGAACCTTGGGAGACGTATCGACGTCGGCAGCATCCTAGCAGGATGGATGGGAGATGAAACGAGTGGGAAACACTCCTTGTTTCCCTGCAAAAGTGGGGGGGTGTTCACACGGCTGATGGATTTGACGATGGAGTGAGAACTGCAATAGACGGGAAATAATCACTGTCACCTCACGGTAATGCAGTTGTGGAGATTCTATGTTCTCCCTGTGTCCGCATGGATTGGGTCCCGGTATCCTGGCTTCCTCCCACAGACCGACGACAACGACTCATTAGGCTAACCAGCAAATCTAAATGATCTTTCGGTGTGACAGCAGATGATTGTTTATTTCTATGTGGCCCTGCAGGAACCTGCTGATTGTCCATTGTGTTGTGACATCTTCACACCAGGATGGCTGCAATAGGATCCAGCAACACCCGTAGTGAGCCTGAGTGCAGCATAAAGAGCGATTGAAAATGGATGGTTGGATGTGAGTATAACAGCTATTGGTTAGATCAGTATTCTGATGGACGTTCCACTACATTTAAAATACTTATAACCTGGCTCACCTGATGGATGGTTTCCTAAATTGCTCGAATCCATCTCACGTATCCATCTGGCACTTAGCCCGAAGAAAGTTTTGGTAAAGAGGTAAATGAACTGAAACCGAATCAGTCTCTCACATTTAAGTGAATCAATCAGATTTTTTACTTAGCCACGCGCCACCGCCTGTGGCTAGCCGCCATGCACCATGTGTTTAATTAAACTCTTGCTAACTCCAGTTGGGAGAAAAGTGAAAGCGGTGTTGCCTGCTGCCTTCAGTCCTGATTTTTTCCATATTATTTTTTGAACGTGAAAATGCCTGCAGTTTTGATCAAACTGCCACTACAGTATAACCTCCATGCTAATCTCTTAAGGAGCAGCCACTGTTGAAAACATTTTGTAGTCTTTCCTTACTGGTCCTCTAAGAAGATTAATTCCAATTGCTATTATCAAAATGCACTCTTTTGGATTTTGGCAAGACGGATAAGTAAACTTTTTAAGTCAACACAACTTGAATTTGAGAGTGTTCTTAAAATCTAAAGTCAGATTAGGTCAGATTTCAAGTCTTAAATCCAGCTCATCCATCTTGCCAATCTCCCACAGAAACCAATTTAGCCATTTTTAAAATTTCATTTGGCACCATAGTCCAGTCACAAGATGGAGAGCCGGACATTGCAAGGGTGAGAAGAACCAAGCTACTCTGAAAAACCTTGGAAAGTGAAATGACAATGTTGAGATGTGAGTGAGATTTTACCATCTATTCCTTTTTTATGTCCTACAAAACAGGAAGTTATTGTCTAACAAAGAGAGGGAAGAGGCTGTGAAAGGACTGTGACCCTGTAGGAGGAGACGGAAGAGAACAGCTGGTTCTGCTGTAAACAGTTGCCGGTAAACTTGTGGGCAGGACAATGTTGTTCATATTTCACCACTGTGATTCATCCAAATATTTTGTTTACACCTAAGTTGTGTGCGACACAGCTGGTCTTTTAGTTTGTGGTCTTGCAGGGAAAAGCGGCGGTCTTTCCTAAAGAGTGCTGCTGCTGCTTTCAAGCGCACACATCGTGACAATCACTGAGCTCGCTCGTGTTGTTTTATTCTGCTGCTTTTGCTTTGAACATCTTCCAGCACATGCCCTGTTGAGCCAGAGATCCAAAGATAGAAAAAGCACTGTTGACTGCAGGATTATGAATTGAAGCTGGCAAAATGGATTTCCTCACAACCATCCGAGTTCATTTTTTTTTTTTAACTTGGGTTCGTGGGTGAGCACAGTGGAGGCAAACAATCCACTGTCAGTTGTTCTGGTTGTCAAGTACAGTCCACCTATGGGCATATCCCATAAATTGAGACTTATCTTTAATTTATGTAAATTAAACCCTCCGTTGGATTTATTCAATATGCTGTGAGTGTGAAAATGACAGAAAACTGCAGCAACCATGTTGAAAACACACACTGATAAAATATTGACAATTATTCCTGCGACAGCGCCACAATCACTCGTCTGCGTACATGAACAGATAAAAGCAGCACAGTCAGTCACCCAGTGGCCGTCACTTTTTATTTTCGCTTTGCTCCAACGAGCTAAAAGCACATCTGCGTAGCCAGCTGCAAAATGCCCCCCCGCCACCCCCAACACCTCATCCTTTTATTTTACAATATCCTGACAGCCAGTATTCAACAGCTTTTTGCTGCCGGGCAGGAAGTGTGCGACGCTCTGACACTGCAAACAGCTGGCCACATGTGAAAATGCGACCCATGAGACGGAACGCGGCGATCTCGGGATGGGCTAAAAGCGCGGCGCAGCCGTGGATCGTTTTCGTACCGCCGTGCTTCCTGACGAACCTGACGATTGATGTGCGGCAAAAGGAAAATCGGTGTTCGCTGCGTTTGTAACGGGAAGTATGATTTGGTTTTTCTTTAAATGTAGACACGGCAAAAGGATTTAAACATCTCCCCAACTCTTAATCGCGGGCTTTACATCAAAATTCCATAACAAACACCTCCGCTCGCTGAATATGCAAAGAAAAAGGGAAGACACATAGCTTCCCCTCTGCAATGAATTTGTTTTCCAGATTAGCTCATTTATTCTGCTTATGTGTAGCCAAGACACCCAGGGCAATTTCCCACAATGCGCAATGCTTTGCACACACACATACACACGCACACGCATATACGTGCGTGCGTATACACACACACACACCTACACACACACACACACACAAAATATCCTCCTCCTCCTCCAAGTCCTGTGTCATAGCTTTTAGCTGGATGGCTTTAGAGGGAGGGTGCCGTTGATGCAAGGGCGAGATATCTGCTGAAGGTGCCCTCGCCTCTGTGGAAAAAAAAAAAGAAGAGAGAAACAACCGCACTGTTCCAAGACTTGGAAACATCCGAGCCTCCTATTACCATGACAATCAGCGCTTTAAGTAAAAGACTGAAGAGGCGAGATGAAATCATGCGGAATCGCTCTCCGTCCCACACTGCATGAGCAAATGCAGTAATTAAAAGGGAAATGTGGGATTGTTTCTTTTCCCTTTCTGATGATTCTGCATTGAAGAGGCGCAGAAGACGAGGCCTGGGGGGGCGTGGGGTCTGTGTGTGTGTGTGTGTGTGTGTGTGTGTGTGTGTGTGTGTGTGTGTGTGTGTGTGTGTGTGTGGGTCTTTACGGAGGGATCGGCATCCCATACATACCAATAACGCTGATCCATGAGCCGGCCTGCTGAGACGGTGGCGTGCATATATCATTTATTTTTTCTGTCTCTCTCTCTCTCTCCATATTGTCATAAGAAAAGAACTTGATGCTTCAACATTAAAATCGTCTCAAGGCTTTTCTGATGAGCCGGGCCATTTTCTGTGCCCTTCAGCTCTGTAAATGGCAGCGGACCAAGCCGTGGCACCGGAGAAAAGCTCCTTTTATTCTGCGATGTTGCAGTGATCCGCAAAAAAAGAAAAAAAAAAAATAGGGACCCTTTGCAGGACCTTCCCCCAAGGACCCCCTGATTGCAATATTCTGGCTGGGCCTTGAATCACAATGCGTCGTCGCGCTGGCTACCAGAGGGCCTGCTGGGCTCCGAATGCTGCCAGCTTTATTCTAATACACTCTCACGCTTTCATGTATGGCCTTACAAGTGCGTGAGCAGGCTGTTAATATTTCATCACGTTGTATTATCAACCTGATGCAACATTTAGTAGGTGTACACGTTGTTACGGGGTACTTCTTTTTTCTCCCCACAGTCCAGTCTGAGCACATTTGTGGTGATCGGAGAGTAAGATGCAATACCTATGCAAGTGGCGGTGCGGCGGTAAATGTGTTTAAAGGATGTTAACTCTTAAGCGATGTTTGTAGTACACGCTTTCATTGTGCTCCCATCGCATTAGGAGGCACGATAGGAGAGGAGGAGGAAGAGGACGAAGAATAATCCGATATGTATCGGCTGTTTAAGAATTATTTAGTAAACATTATATACACCGTTGAAGTGTACTTCCATTTCCTGTCATTACCACAAACCACATTGGAAAAGTTACATTAGTGCTCATTTGAAAGTCATCGAAATGAAACACAAATCTGCCATCGCTGTTAAAATAGTTCAATCCCCATTTTGTCAAAACATTGCCATAATCATCAGCATCAGCGTTTTTTTTTTTTTTATTGAAGAAGCCATTCTGAACAAAAAGTCTGACACAAATTAAGTGCAAATCCTACAAAGGAAGGACAGGAAGTACAGGTTTACACCAGTTCCATTACTGTATACAAGGGCTGAATGTGATTTAGCCACTCTCTTTTTTTGGAACGTGAAAGCTGCTATACAGCCACTGTGGAAGGGAGAGTAACAAAGAGCGGCAACAACAAACAGCATTTGCAGTAGTTTTTCTACACTAATGCCTTTTCCAATTGAGAAAATGAATCCAGTCCCACCGACATCAAAGTTGAGTTCTTTTGATGAACTGCTTTTTGATAATATCAGTATAATTAGCCACATCCCTGAAGAACTGACACAGAAAGTGCTAAAAGCAGCTTGGTTTGTCTTCCCCCCCCCCTCTCGTCCTCTCCTGTTAGTGCTTAAAAAACTGCATTCTTAAAAGCTGAGGGAAGAGACGCGCTGATGTAACGTCTGCAGAGTGTTATCACACTAGCGGCGGTGGACCAAGTGCAGTGCAGCGGTTGCAACTGTTGCCTTCACTGCACTGTTTCCCCACTGGGGGCCGTGTGAGCGGATCGACGGCCTTTTGGCACAGACTGATGGGCAGCCTCTGCAGAAAAGCTAATGTTAGCACGGCATGCTTCAAGCGCGCACAGACACACAGACACACAGACACACAGACACACACACACACACACACACACACACACTTCCAAAAACATACCTACAAATGTGCAAAAATAAAGGACGACTACAGGCGCTACGGTGCGTCTGCGTGCACACATGCAGACATGTAAACAGAGCCAGTGACACAGCGCCAGCTCAGCACAGCTGTGGCTCCAGTCTGATGTGAGCTCGGCCATCCAGGCAGAAGAGGTCGTTCCCCCGGCATCACGTGGGAACCAAACTCTTTGTTGTCTCCGCCCAGCCGCTGTCCCCTGTCCTGTCTCTCTGCGTCCACGTCACTGCGTGTCACTTTGAATCCGTCCCCGTCTCACTCCCCGTCTCTCTCTCTCTCTCTCCGCATCTCACTCCTCCACTCATTCTGTGTCACTCCCTCGCAGCTGCCGTGTCACCTTGTCTGTCGCAGGCTGCCGTTCAGGCTCATAGTTGTTATTTTACACACTTTGGAATATTGTGCTGGAAACGGATGAAGAGAACAATGTTTTAACAATTAGGTGATCTTGCTATGTCGCTCAGTGCCCACTTTTTTTAAAAAAAGCTGTTTTGTGTATGACTGGTACGTGGAAACCCAAAATGAGGTGACTTTAAGGTTGAGGGTGTAATATTTGGAGATTTTAAGAAGAAACAGCAACATCAAGTGGTTATATTTTAGATTGCACCCTCTCACCTTCCCTCTCCCGAGCTTGCCAGTGAACTACGGTGGCCTGTGCACACAAACCTGGACCTTCTTCTTCGTTGGTTTATTTGAGGACGTTACCAGTCACTCTAAATATGAAACATGCTGGATTGGGGCTGGATTGTCGGGCTGAATTGTCCACACCAGTCTTCCTGAGAAATATGGCAGTGTAAGATGGCAGCTAACCGGGAGCAAGACCCTTGATCTATGTATATTCTCAAATATAAATAAGAATGTGTTCTATGGGTAGGAAAACCAAATTACTTCTATTGCTTCTATTGTGCTGTGAATATACACTTTATTAGTGTGTTTATGGGCAGTAAATTGAGGTTTTAACCAATACAACAATTGTAAATCAGGCCATATATTACACACTGGACCGTTAAGCAAGTGTTACCACCACGGGCTTTCCATTGTGGAGTTTTCATGTCAGTCCCATGTCTGTCTGTGTCTGTGCAGGTTCCCTAAAGGGAAATCCTGCTTTCTCTTTCTGTACAAAGACATGCACATAATTGAAACTGCAACTCTAACTGTCCGTAGGGGTAAATGTGAGTGTGAGACAGAGTCTCTATGCAGCCCTGTGATCAATTGATGACTTATCCAGGGTGCAACCCGTCGTCACCCGAAGACAGCTGGGATAGGCTGCAGCACACACAGGAATGGATGGATGGAATACCAACAAAAAGACACCCAAATATTCCTTGTTCTTATCCATTGAAATAATATCACTAATCCATCCATCCATCCATCCATCTGAGGTGTGTTTGAGGTGGCAGTCGACTTTGCAGGGTTTTCCTGACCTCTTTCTCAGCAGTGACAATTCCAACCCTTCATTGGGATCTCAAGACTCTCAGGCCAGTTTGACTGGTCAGCTGGCCAAACCACCTCAGGTGTTGAAGAGCAGCACTTTGCTCTGACTGAGCCCAGCTACCCTTCAGAGAAGACTTAATTTTTTGACTGCTTGTATCTGTGAACTCCTTCTGGTCCTCTTCCAAAGCTCATGAGCAGAGATGAGGTACAGAACAGACAGCTAAGGCAACAGCTTCCCCTTTTGGCTTCACAACAAGAACAGGGAAGTGGAGCCAGTGGTGGCTGTTAGCAGAAATGATCTATTACCCCCTGAGTCTCCACATGGTTATGCCAGTCTGGGAGGTCTTAACTGACACCGTGTTCCATCACGTTCCAAGACTGAGCACCCTGTGCGGTTGAAGCACGCTCCTTGTCCCGGACTCTGCAAAATTCACTCCACCAGTGTTTTCTATCAATGGTCTCCATGCTGTCTGTGAATTGTCCCGCATTAGAAAAGCCCAACGTGTACTTATTCTACATGCTTCCACCATCTTGAAATTAGCCTATTGTGACACCACAATCTGTACTACGTCAGTGGAAACAAACCCCCCGCCAGGTGTTGATTTCCCCCTCTGAGACCATCCTGCGGCCACCTTGTTTTTGTTCCCCTTCATACATGGGAAAGATCCAACAAAACAACCTTCTTTTTTTTTTTTTTTTTGCTGGAGGCAGTGAACAGAGGGGTAAATATGCAGTTTTGTGGAGATGGTGGCAGCTTTTGGTCATTGAATCTTCTTTTCTATTTTGGTTGGTTTAATAATTAACTTTAGAGCATGAAACAGCCACTCTGCAGTGCAGTGATCGTTCCTTCAGTGTAATTATCTGTAGCTAAATGCTCATGCCTCATAATAATCCCATTACATTGAAGCAACCTGTATTTGTGTTAAGAATGTATCTGATATTTCTTTTTAAACAAAATAAGATAATATAGAATAAATAGGTCACAGTTTATAACTTTTCTGTGTCAAATGAATAGCAAAGTAGTGGAAAGGGTTTTGTCTTTCTATCTGTGTCTTCCCTCTATGGTGTGATTCCTTTTCAAGTAGTCATAAATTAAATACAATTAATACACAGTACGTTCAGTATATGGGCTGTCGTAATACAAAATGTTGACAGTCATGAGAGAAGTATACGGAACACATGTCTGTACGCAGCTATTTGTCTGTGATTTCACAAATCACAAAGCCTTAATTTTAGACCGAGCCTGTCTCATTTACAATTTAGCTAACAGCTTTAGATTGCGGCTGGGGAGAACAACAACAAAACAAGAGAAAAACAGGCAAATTAATATCGATGGATCACAGCGTACGAGCAAGGGATGGAGGGGCTTTGTTTTCATGACAGGCCTCAGGCAGCTTTCAATCCCCACAACGTAGCACAGAAGCGGTCTATGGCAAACACAGCCGCTGAGGTGGTTTACAATCATGTGAATACAGACCCGGACATATGGATGATGCAGAGAAAGAGCCCCGGGTGCTCATTAGTGGCCTCCAAACACACTACACATAAAGGCTTGTCTGCTCTGAGCATCATCTACTGTTTGTGCACTCTCTGGTCAATTATCAATGTCCACTGTGTTGCTAAATTCATGTGTTGTCTATGCCCCCCCCCCACCCCCACCACCCACACACCCCTACTACATTAAAGCTCACGGGAGGCTAGAATTGAGGGAACGCTGGGTAACGAGCTGGAAAACGGCGATGATAATGTGATGTGAACGTGTCAAGTTGGACATGTAATATTGCAGTTGCATTCATGGTATTGCAGAAAGTCGCTCTTGCTTCAGTCCAAGTCCCGCAGAGAGCGTTTAATTATGCAAGAAGCAGACTGTTGTCGTCCCCACAAGGGCATATTTTACTTAAATGTTGTTTTGTTGAATGACATGAGAAAAAAAAAATCAAAGGCTTTAAAAATCAAAAAACAACAACCTCCAAAAATATCCCAGTTTGCAGCCAAACATGAGGCCAATGCTCAGTGAGGCAGCCCCGTTTCCCACAGACTCAAACTGATCAGGCAAATTAATTCATCACGGCGACCTGCTGCCATTTATGTTTTCTCCGAATGCAATAATCAGAAGCTTTTAATTGAAAAATCTTCCATTAAAACCTCATTCTGGAGCAACACTGTTAAAGGGGAATCCGAGAAAAGGGCGTGTAAATGGTATTTGGGTCGATTAAGTCAACGGCAGATATTACATTCCCTGTTCTTGTCTTCTTCTGATCTTGTATATCAGATAGAAGATATTGTTTTTTTCTAATTATGTTATTATTTAAAAAAAATCCAAATCCTAATTTTGATGAAATATTTTGTCAAGCCGACCATTTGTTTTGTTTCTGGCTGGGATTATCTATTTACTCTCCATTTCAATACAGCCATGTCATTGCATAAAGGCGGTGTGTACGTTATACCGCCATCAACGGTCAAAACTCTACCTAAACTAAAGCTTTGACCTTTAATTATTTTTGGGAACTGGAAAATTTCAAACAGACGATGGAAACTGGCTCAAATAGCAGAATCTGAAGTTTGAATCGGAATTTCCTAGATCAAGACATGCGTTTCTTTCAGCCTGTTGGTTTCCTCACAGGCTAAAACTTGGTGTGTTGAATACTGGTCTGGTACAATATTATACTAACTAACTTCATTTATTTCAGTGAAGCAGCACCTTGCATAGTTAATTAAAAACAAATGCAAACACAAATGCTAAATGCATCTTGGCTTATAGCTAAAGCTAACGCGTTGGAAAAGGAAGAAAAATATGATGTTTGAGTCTATGAGGGTGGACTGAACACTTGTGACAGACATTTTAAAAAACGGCATTTAGGTTAACTCTGAAATATATGGAGCCTCTGGTTTTTCTGGAGAGCTGGCGTGCACACTGATACGAATTTAAAAGTTATGTCGACAAAACTAACTGCCTGATTTATCTGGCAACATCTGGGGGAAGTAGATCTTCTCACTCATGTATCTCTGGGACCAGATCATCTCAGCTTGTTCATCCTGCTGTGCTCACACACTTTTAATGGACTTTGCAATGGGTCTTTTGAGTGCAGCCATTAAGTGTGTACAGTGAGAAATAACTGCATGTGAATACATTCTGCAATGTGTAATGCAATAAAAGAGGCTTTCCGTTTTGGGTTTAAATGTGGTAATTATATACACACACATATTGCGTATATACTGTATAGAAATATTTTTGTCTTGACAAATGTCCCATCAGATGCACATTAGAGAACTTTTAAGTGAGTATGTCGAGGGGAGAACAGGAGGAACTATTGAAGGGGCTGTTGGTTGTTTTTCTGTAATGAAGTTTAATCTTCCAGATGTAGACAGAAAATGTCTGATAAACGCACACGCACACACACGCACGCACGCACGTACACACGCACGCACACATGCACACACACACACACACACACACACACACACACACACACACACACACACACTTTGGCTTATTATCAGGGGTGTATCTGAAAACAAAAACACACTCTTGCTAATATTTGATGACATTGGGATATTGTTCAGGAAACAGGCTCAGCTGCAGCAATCTGTCCCAGAAATTGGAAATGCGACGCTCAAAAACAGATTTCTCGACGACACGTGAAAAGAGTAGGAGTACAAGCTTGGCCAGAGTTTTGGGCGATGAAAAAAAAAAAAATTGGGGGGTGCTGGCTGTGAGAAGACGAGAGGCAAGGAAACACGCAATGAGCTTCTGCCTTTTCTTCCGATGAAAGCGACTCCGGACAAGACGGCAGAAGGGACAAGGTTGATTGTGGGTTCAAGAGGTGGGGGTGGGGGGGGGTGGCGGAGGGATGCAGGGTGGAAGAGAAGCACTCGCTTTGATAAATCAACGCTCCTATTTTGGCAGCTGTGACCCACTTTCGCGCCCTCGCTCTGGAGGAGCAAGGGCTTGCGCACGCCCACGCACGCCGCCGTAACGCATCAGTGAAGAGGAAAACAGAGGCATCTGGAAAAGTCGTCCTCCGGGAGCCATTGACATGATTTGAAGGGGGGAGGCCTTGCTACTCCCCCCTCTCTCCCCCTCCCACCCCCGCCGGCGTGGGCGGCTCTCCGCTAGGTGACTTCCTCCGGGTGCGTCAGCCGTGTGCAACCGATCGGCTGGCCGGCTAATTGGCCGAGCGCACGCGCACGGACGCCTCGCTCAAGGAGCGCGCCGTGCCATAACGCAAGGAGGCGTGTGAAACTACACAATGTATAAATGATTGCACATTAATGTTTAACTCCAGCTAAAGTGTCTCCTCCGGGGTGAGCGGAGGGGGAGGGGTGTTGCGTTGGAGCTCCTCCAGGGCCGAATCGACGGACGCCTTCTCAGCTGCTCCAGCTCCAGCACACATGTTGTAAGCTAATGCTTTTGTTATGTAAGGATTGAGGAAGGAAAACGCGCCTCACGGGACGCATTTGTGACGTTTCCCCCAATGTGTCAGATTTCAAAATCCGGCACTCGAGCTCTTGCAAGACATGACACTGGCACATTTTCAAGACGCTCAAGGAAAAAGGAGCGGAGTGATTTGCATGCGTCAAGCAAGTGCAGCTTGCAGCTGTCATCAGCGTCAAGTCAGTTTAATTCAACATCGCCATTCAAATTTGTTTTCATTGTTTGGTTAAGTTTCAAGATTCAAGACTTTTATTGTCATAATACAGTTCCCTGTCCAACCAAACTAAGAGGGCAAGGCCACGAAGGTGCAGTCAAGGGAATCAGTATTAAGTACAGTATATATCTATATCTATATCTATATCTATATCTATATCTATATATGTGAAAGTCCTGTCACTATGCCTCCAATTGATCATGCGCCCTGGCTATTCGGCCAAAGGGATATCCTATATAGTTAAGCGTGCATGGCTATTCCCAGGGAGTCTGGGGTTCGAAGCCCGCCCGGGCCCTCTGCGCCTTGCCACATATATGTATATATATATATATGTATATATATATATATATATATATATATATATATATATATATATATATATATATATATATATATATATATATGTATATATGTATATATATATATATATATATATATATATATATGTATATAAAGTATAATATTAAAAGAGAAAGGGGAGGGAGAATATACACAAGGGACAATACAGCATTGCAAAAGTAATACCATAAACAAATAATAGAAGTAAAAGAGCCATGCACAGTGGATTAGTCATTGTCGTATTTCCAAACGTGATATTGCAGTGTAATTATTAGCAGCGGTGAGGTAGTTAAATACATAGATTTATACACACGCAGAGATGAAGCATGGAACACCAGGGGTGACAGGAGTCAAGTGTTTGTTGTTGTTACGAACCCAGGTGTGTTCTGTTGTGTTAATAGCTGTTCTTTAGTCTGTTGGTTTTACTCCTGATTGACCTGAACCTTCTTCCTGAGGGCTGCATGCTGAACAGGTGCTGACTGGGGTGATGGAAGTCTTTTATGATCGCCATGGCTCTGGTGAGACACCTTGAGTTGGCGATTGAGTCCAGAGAGGGGAGCGGGCAGCCGATGACCTTCTCTGCTGTTCTGGGGACTCTCTGTAGGCTCTTCCTCTGCCACAGGGATGACGTGAACCAGTACACTTTCAATTGTGGCCAGATAGAAGGAGACTGGTAGATCAGTTTGCAGCTTGATCCATCTCAGGACTCTCGGGCGTTGCTGGGCTTTTTTAACCAGGGCAGATGTGTTAGCTGCCCAGGACAGATCCTCTGTGATGTGGGTTCCGTGGAACTCGAAGGATGAACCAGCTTCATTAAATAACCTACTGGAATGCTCTAAGAACGTTAAAAAAAAATCAGTAAAGAAGTTGTATGTGTTGTGTTGAGAGTTGTTTGCCTTGAATATCTGATTGAATGTGATTTTAGAGAATGAATATCAAGTGTGCAACATGCAGCAATAATTACAGCAGTTGAAAACGTTGAAATTGCTAAAAAAAAAAAAAAAAAAAAAATCAACATTTCTACAATAAATCTATGTATTATACTTGCACACTTGCTTGTCTGTGCTCAACTATAAAATAGTAAACAAGCATTGTAGTTTATATTTCAGGCTCTTTAAAACAGCCTGCTGTCATTGTGTTTACACAGAATTTTGCAGACTTGGAATTCTCTCAGTCATTTTTAATTAGACATTGGGAATGGTTTTCATTAAACACTAAAATGCTCTCATACTTGTTTAGCACATCTTGACTGATTTTCGTGCCCTCATAATGATTGTAGAGCATTTAAGATCATTATTTCATAAAACTGGTTATAATGGAGTTTAATGCTGAAATCATTCAGTGACCCCAAACTAATGAATGCATGTTTTTGTGTGTGTGTGTGTGTGTGTGTGTGTGTGTGTGAGAGAGAGAGAGAGAGAGGGAGAGAGAGAGAGAGAAAGAGAGTAAAACCGCATAAAATGCACATTGATTCAAAAGTGTTGAGTGCAGAGGTATTGTTGATTTTTTTTTGGTTCTGTTTTGAATAAGGACTTGATGAAAACGTCCAAGTTACCATTTTGCCCTGCAGCTTGAGGCTCTTGAAATGTCAATCTTACTCAACTCAATTGTTGAATTAAAATGAATTTGGTGGCCTTATATCAGTGGAATCAACGTCAGTGTTGCACTAGCATTAACACCAGTAGCTGTTGACCACAGGCTGTCAGTCTTAGATGAGAGTTTCGTATCCATCTATGAGTGGATTCAGTCCAGAATTACAAATTCACACTTTGTTGACTTTATTTACTCTCCATTGAATTTAGTGCCAGTTGATTCTCTAGCAGCAACTTTGACGTCCCTGTGGCACATTGCTGTCCACGTTCCCTTCCCACCACAGCTGTGGAAGATCCCGGGAAGACTGTGCAGATCACGCTGGTGTCTTACGGGGACTCTGGTGGCTGTGGAAAAAAAGAGGGTCCAGATGCATGTACAAGTGCAGTGATGTTCTGAAATACATTTCAGTTTAATGTTTTTCCCAAACATGTTATGAAAAGAATACCAACACAGAACTAAATTGAAGCTCTGGTTTGTGCAGAGGAAATCTAGAGTTCCCTCAAGGGTGCCTGGTTCCTGGGTACCGTTCCTTGTGGTGGAGAAGTGCCTGAGGCCGTCCCTGTGATAATGTGGTGGCTTCTTCACCGTGCACACACCTTGTTTGAGTGATAAAAGCCGAGATACGCTGAGTGGAGGCTGGAATAATGAATGAATGGATGGATGGATGGATGGATGGATGGATGTTCAGAGGTGCTTTTCATAAAATATATATGGATTTTCTTCCTCCACTGTGACTTGTGACGACCAAAACACTTTCACAGTGAAGAACCGTAACAACCCGCGATTCCCCATCGAACATTGTAACAGATGATAATACTCAGTGGTTACATAAAAGCCTCCAGTTCCTATATATGGACCCTGTTCCCCCGACACACACTTCCCCATTAAGTTCTATTCATTTTATTCTACAAGGCAGCACCACAGTAATAGTCATTTAAGGCACCAACCACTGTGCTTTGTGAATATATGGCTGTGATCAGAAGCCAACAATGGACATCTGCAGAAGTCGCTGGGTTCTGAGTCTGGTATACGTCTGGAAGATGTACAATGTTTTAGATGAGGGCACAGGGATGGGGAACATTCCTTGTTAGAGAGTTTCAACCTGTTTTTGGCCCCGTTTGAGCCACGAGACTCATTTTCGAGTTTTATCGAATTTTGGTTTCATTGGGCATTGTTATCTGTGCGATGCACAGTGGGGCGTGAGGCCGCTTATATGCTCAAAATTGGTCATTGGATGGTTGGATGAATTCCTGACGGTCAGAAATGTTGGTCGGCTGACTAACTCAAAGCTTTTACAGAGTTGAACAAGAACCCTCATCAGACTTGCCACTTTTTCTTCTTTTCCTCCTGATGTGCTCGCGCTGGGTGACAATTAGTGCCTTTGAACATTTTGTAAGACGGCAAATTGTAACGCGGCACTAATAGGTGATTGGCGATAGGCTGACATCAATTGCACAAAGAGGATCTTCACTGTTGCAGCCTGTCATAGCTGAGGCCTATCAGCCTAAGAAGGAAGAAGGTTGAACCCACAACAGCATGACACTGTTCAGTGTGAGCAAAGTCATTGAGGGCCTTGGCTTCCGTTTGGAAACAACTGACTCGCACATTAGGATTTGCAAAAAAAAAAAAAGATTTCTAAGACTGTGTGTGGCCAGAAGACGGCTTCTTGTCAAGCTGCTGCGTCTCATAAAGTATTGGTCTCAGGCCCAAAATGTTTCTCTACTCTAAACATAATGTACCGAATCTAGAAAAAAAGAATTCAGTAGCATGCCACACCATGAAAATGATAGGAAAAAAAAAGAAAAGCAGCACCCTCATCTTGTCCTATTTCAAAAATATTCTACTTCTGTGTTTGAAAAAGAAAAGAAACTGTCAGGATTTTAACTCTCCGCCCGGCTTGACACTTCACTGACCCCAAAGCTTGAAGTCCTGTGGGGGCGGGAGAAAAGTGGGGGTGGGGGGGAATAAAAAACCGGTGCATTATCAGAAATTCTTGACAAAGCAGTTTCTGCAGAAGGACTTAGGAGCACGCATAGTTAAACTCAAGGGGACAGTTTCTCTTAAAAGCTCTTGTACCGGCCCGGCCTCTTTCCGCAATTTGGGAAACAGTTTTCAAAAGGAATTGGGTCATAGTAATGGCAGAAGAACATGGGCAGTATAAAAGATTGTCCCCTCGAGAGCCAGAGCAAGAGGAGTCAAGAACAATTGTGGCCCGCGCTTCATTGCCTCATCACTGCTGCAGCAGCAGCAATATCCTGTCAGCTGAAAAACTGCTGCTGCTCGGCCTGCCCTTCTATTTCCCACGTTTAGGTAAATGTGCATAATCCGAGGGCAGCGATGGGCCACGCCGCTGATCCCGGGTCACTTCATAAACAAATAAGAAGCTTAAAGTGTCTCTGAGCATCTAATAATTGTGAAGTTGGGAGCTTTGCCGGATAAAAGGAAGGTCCTGCGGTGGTCATGTGGAAAAAAAGAAGAAGAAGAAGAAGTGGAAGAAGAAGAAATCCCCGGCTCTCTGACCGTGTCTGAAGCCTTTATTCTGCTTGGCCAGCCATAATTGCAAGCTTAAAATTATAGAGGAAGGAAGGGAAAAAAATCCAGGGAACTCAAAAATAGTTCAAAAGTCTTTATTCTGCTCAGCTGCTCACCGCGACATTCAAATCTTGGACTTCTGATGAAAAAAAACAGTTCCTCCTGAGGTTTTTAAGTGACATTTGCAAGGCCTTGTTAGTCACTATAACCACTTCTTTTTTCTTTTGACAAGTCTCAGTTTCTGACAGCCTAGAAACCGTACAATCTGTTAAGACGAGGATTGTTAACCTCTAGTATTTTCATTTTTTTTCTTGAACCAACCTGTTTTACCTTGATGGCAACAGACCCACTCACACAGAATGGTGCAGCAGCTCATCCCGGTACTGCATTGTTTGGCATAAATTGACTTTTGTTCATGTGGCTTTAAACACCAGTTTATTTACACCGTTTCAGTGCTTTTTAGTAAATTATTTGTATTCATCATCATGGTGTTTAGTTTTTTGTTTTTTTTTTTTTAGTGTTTGTATCATCAGGAGCAATTACCTCCTCACACTATCTGTTGTTGTTTTTTCTCTCTCACTGGCAGGATCGCTGTGCCACAAACCGCATCCTCGTGTTAGCGTTTTTCACTGCAGCACATAAATTCAGCACTCTGGTTGCTGATGAACTATTGCTATCATGTGTAGCGTTTTCCCCCAGTTGAGAGTTTCTATTTTGAATTCACCAGGAGGGACAATGTTTTGGAAACGACTTCTTATTACACTTGCACAACTTTTCTAATTACAACCAGAAATTCTGAAAATAGCTCTTACCGTTGACTCAATATGTTTGTCTGTCAGGTTTTCCTGCGTTTAACCCAGCGGATGTCTCCCCATTGTTGTTGTTTTTATGACATGAAATGAACATTACTAAACCAACCAACAACCTGATGCGTCGGCACTCAGGTCCCAAATCCCCCCACTGCCGGTTGCCTTTATTCACTCACACTGAGTGCAGTCACGATCATTTGCATTGTAACGATCCACTTGGACCTCACAACACTTCCGTTTCGAACCGTCGCGTGTGCGTTCGTGCGGACACCTGTGCCAGTTTCTCTGACCGTATTAAAAAGGAAGAGGAAGTAAAACGTTGCCAAGGCGACCAACCGGAAGTTGGGAAGTCGGCAGCTACCGCCACGCAGAGAAAGAAGTCCGCTGCCAACTTCGGACCAGCGATCTAGTTGTGCCAGTCGGGGTCGGTCTTAGCCCTCGACGACCAACGTTTCTCTACTGGAGCCTTCCGATTGGGATTCACTTCCTGGATCAGTCAGTCACCCTGGACTACGCCACGCCGACAGTACGGAGACAAACCACCCACTCACTCACCTACTCACTCACGCTGGGGAGCTGCAGGGACGCCTGGTCGTGAGTACAAGACGACGTCGGGAGATGGAGTGGAACCTCCTCTTTTTTCCCCCCTTCTCAGAATAAAACGTCAAAAAAAAAAAAAAAAAAAAAAAAAAAAGACAACTTGAAAATATTAAATTTACGTGCTGAACCAATTTTTTTTTTTTTTTCAACAAAGAAGAAAGCAGAACTGAGCTGACTTTATTTTATTTTTTGGTGAACAAAAAACTAAATAACTTTTTTTTCCTCCTTACTCTTTGTGTGCTGAAGAACTGAAAATTGAACTGAAAACTCCTTGGTTGTGTTTTGTGTTTTACATTATTATTATTTTTTTTGAAAGACTTAATTATATTTTGGTTATTGTTGAAAACTAACGTCCTCCCTTGGTTACTTTTGGTTTAATATATTATATTGGTAGAGTCTGAAAACGTGTCTGGGTTTCATTAATTTTTAATCTTGGTTGTTAAGTTTTAAACTTGCCATCCTTTGTGGGGGTTTGTAATTATATACTAAATGTTTTGATTTAAACACCAGAACCAAAAACTACATAGAACTAATGATAATAATAATAAGTAAAACAGATTTGTCAGGTGCAACCTGACTGGCACCCCAGATATAAAATAAACTCATGGTGATTAAGTCTTTAACTTAATATAGCTATAAATAGAAACCACTACAACATGCTGAGGCTGTGCTTCACTGATTCTGTAACCTTTCCGTCCAACTGCGGCCAAGGTCATGCTGTGGCTAATAGCAGCTCATAATGATGGCACACATTTATTTAGTGATACTAAGAGGTAAACATTGTGTTTAGGCTCTGCAGGTCTGTCTTTTCTCGTGAAGGCTGTGGCTGTTTAAATGCTTTTCAGGTTGTGTTTTTTTTTTCAAGTTTGCTTCAGAAACTTATTGCACCTAATCAATTTCCATCTTGGCTTTCCTAAGGCTTTGCATTGCTTCATCTGGCACTGCATCAAATATCCTGCTGTCTGATGCATTATTATATTATATTTATTTTCATTATTCATTGGCGAGGGGGAACATCTGGGACATTTCTTTTTCTTTTTGCTTGTGATGCAACTTGATTTCAATATCAGATAACACCTTAAAACACACTGCAGTCTCAACTGAGCTTGAATTATTTTCGCAGTCAGCATTTGCCACGTTCAAAACATGCACCATTATTCCAATTACACTGGCAGAAATTTGGGCCGCATGTCTTGCCTGTGCACTGGTACCTTCAGAAGATAAAGTTGCATCATTATGAGATTTTCCGTGATGAAATATGCATATGAAATACCTGTACAAAGTTGCTTCACTCACCATACATGATTATGTAAAAGTGTGTAACAAGGCAGTGAGTTGGTGGCCATTTGAAATGCATCGACACCCATCCACATACATGAATTTACAAGTTTTACAGGAAGGAAACTGAAAAATAAGAAAACAAAACAAACACATTTGGAAAACTTCAGTTGAACCTCCTGCAAAAAACCAAAAAGACTGTAGTTAGCAACATCTCTATCAGATTTCATGTTTATGATATATATACTGCAAACTCTGATGTCCAGCTGTCTCATACCAGTTGTGATGCTGGAGTAAAAACAATTAAATCCTGAGTAGATCCAAGATCTGGACTGGATAAAGAATTGTTTGTGTCACATTGTGACTGCCTCCTACAAGTGGACCTGCACTCATCAGCAAATACAAACGCAAGTTAATTGTCATTTAGTGACTTTATCAAACAAAAAAAAAACACTTTTTTTTCTATTTAATGCAAATCACCCCCTTCAAATATAGCACACATGGTCTAAGTGATGTCAGAGTAAATGTTTAAATGTATGTATCGTACGTGAAAATGACTTTACCAATGTTTTCTAACAGTAAGATGATCGCTGACTGATGCAACTCCCAGGTAAGTCACAACACAGCATCAAAGCCGGAAGCCACATCCAAGTGTTTTGTTGAGAGGCTGTAGACAAAGTGCTTTCTGAAGGTCTCTAGAGTGTCAGGAGAATTTACCATACAAGAATGAAAAGCAGGGTTTAAAATGGCATCAGAATAATATACAATAATAATAATAATGATGGGGTATCGCTCCAATCTTCTCTGAATGTTGAGTGCAACTGCAAACATGGGCGCCCACAAACATTCAGCGATCATCATTTATTTAGTTAGTTCATTCATTTAATAAGCTATGTGATTTTTACTATGCCGGTGTGGATTGATTTTTCACGGGGAATAGACTTATTTCAGCCGTCACGTTCGACCGCTTTACAATGTGTTTAAAAGCTTTTTGTTTAGCTTCTTTCCTTCCAATTGCATCAAGTCGAAGTCCTGGCAGAGAGGGGAACTTGGACAAGACGTAAAGACACTCACAGGCTCGGCTGTCAATCAAAGGCTTAAAGACTGAACGACTAATCAGACCTTGCTTACACTAAACTCTTTGAGGGGCAAGAGTTCAGCTCATAGTTAGCAGTGTTGGGGAGTACCGAGTTACATCCAACATTGTTCTATAATTTAATTACAACATAAAGATAACTGTAATCAGTTACATTACTGGAAAAAATGTTATTAAATGATAGTTACTTGTGGAATCTGGCCAACTTTTATTTATATACATATATATATATATATATATATATATATATATATAAAGCTGAGGTTTATGTCTAATTATATTTTTCTTGCTTTGCATGATTTTCTCACGCACTGATTTGGCACGAGCACCGTCCTTATCTGTTTCCGTCCACTGATGAAAGTTTGATACTATTCTGACACTTTCTGATTGGTTCTCCTTTCAAGTTTGGAATTGCAGCGCCCCCTACCACTCGCCTGCCAGTTGAATTGTCTCTCTCTGTTTTGAGCACTTCTGAAAGCTGAACATCGTCATGTCTGAACAGTTGAGAGTGTGTAATCAGTTACATTTCCTTGATAAAATAATTGAAATAGTTACACTATATAACCCAACTGTTGAACATAAAATGTGTAAATCACACAATCCAGTGGGGGATGAATTAAAAATAAACAATGAGAAAAATTGGGGCGAGAAAAAATAAATATGAACCCCTTCGCTCATAGCAGCAGCAGTGAAACCCTGGAAAGATTAAAAAAAAAAAAAAAAAAAAAAAAAAAGCAGCGAGTGCGGCCGTTGCACAACTCGCAGCCTCATGAAGGTTTCATTCCGTACCGTGTTTATTGCAGACGCAGAAATGGATCTGAAACATTCATGGAAACGCCATCCCATTTGGCTACAAGCCACAGAACACAGATGTGTGAAAAAAAAAAGTTCTGGGCCCAAAATGTTTGCGCCTATTGACGTCCGAGCGCTCAGCAGACGCGCAAGCAGGGATGAAACACGAGGTTCAAGACAAAACCCAGCGGTGCCGCCTTTGATGTTCGCCCCTCCAGCCCCCCCCCGACAACCTTACGTCTCGGCACACATCTATATCTCATGCTGCTGCCTTTCCCGGAGAACAGTTCACAAGTGAGTTTAAATTTTTCATCACAACAAGTATGGATGGCATCGTCCAACGTCGTTACCAGGCAACTGCTTCCCAGCCTCCCAATCAGCGCCGCCGCTACTTCCTTCGAAATTCAGGCACAAATAACAGCACGCTGTCGTCCCCAATTGAGGGTTCCCATGTTGAATTCACCAGGAGGGACGATGTTTTGCAAACTGCACCGTATTGAACATATTGCAAATTTACTAATGGCAAATTACAAACCGAAATTTGGAAAACGGCATATACAATTTCCTCAATATGTCTGCCAGTCTGCTTTTTCCTGCGTTTAACCCATGGATGTATTATAAGAACTGGATACCGGACTGGCAACATGGCGGCGGGCTGATTTTTTTTCAGTGGTCACTCGAGGTACTGCAGCTAATAGAAAATCCCATGGGCTGTGTCTCAGCTCCTTCTGATCGGCTGTGTCCTGACGTGTCTGTAAGTGACGTCCTCCAGGATCGGTATGATTGGCCAAATAGATCATTTGAGTTACAGAGGCACGATGGAAAGCGGCACTACTCCGCATGCTCTATTGATCCATTAATGCGGAAGTCAAAATCTCTTTTGGGACATGCGCTGGGTGAGCAACTTCATTGAAATGAATGGGCCACCATGTTGGAGTCTGGGGGCTTGGTTTAACCCAGCGGATGTCTCCCCATCCCGAAAGCCGTTGTTGTTGGTTTTTATGACATGAAATGAACTTTGCCAAACACAACCTTATTAGGCTGACGCGTCGGCACTCAGGTCCCAAATCCCCCTCTACCTGTTGCCTGAATTCACTCACACTGAGTGCAGTCACGATCATATTTCCTCAACACATCCTGTGGACGCGTTTCACTGATTCTATCACCTGTGGCCAAAGGGATTTTGCCATGCTGTGGCTAATAGCAGCTCATAATGATGGGACACATACATTCAGTAATATTAAGAGGTAAAAAAAATTGTGTTTAGGCTCTGCAGGTCTCCTCCAAATAAATAACGTCACGCTCGCCCTTCCTTCACTGCGCTGAATGGATTCATTTGCTGCGTGCCTAATGGGGGAACAAAGCGGTCTGGATGTCCAGTTATATCTACTGGTGGTGGTGGTGGTGAGGGGGGTGGGGGATTGGGGTGTCAGTCAGACAGTCGATGCTTTGGTGCCTCAACCTGCTGGCAGTCTCACCCCTGGTGATAATGAAAAAGATGCTTATGCTAAGCATGCGCACCCCACCCCCACCCACCCCAACCCCGCGACCACCACCACCGCCGCCACTGCCACTGCCACCACTGCCGCTCCTGTCAGGGCTGCTTTTGAAATTCCCCAGTCTAATGAGGGCTGGCATTCCACCTTCCCTCAGTGTTTCTTCCGCGGGAGGGAAGCGGGGAGGGCGTGAGCGGCGGCGGAGGCGACATCAGTCAGAGCGGCGCAGTCGGGAGAAATCTCCCTCTTCCCCCTCTGCGGACGTCAGATGAGGCTCTCCGATTTGTCCGTTTCATAAACAATGTCATATGATTTGCGCGGCGGCGGTCAGACGTCTGACCTCCGTCGGCGGCGGCAGATATCAGATCTGGCACCGCTGGCCGCCTCCTCTGACACTCTCGCGGGCTGTGCGAGAAGTGAAGGACTCAGGCAACTGTTTTAATATCCTTCTTTTTTTCCCCCTTCTTTTTTCTAATCCCTCCATCCTGCCTGTTCAATCTTGAATCAGCTATTTTTCTATTTTGGTTAAGATACAAAGTTAATCTCAAGAAAATGCACAGTCGATTTACGGAACCCTGTTGGAAGAGGTTTGTTTCTCTGTACCGCTTTAAAAGAATAAAGTCATTTGCTCTGTAACCCACATAACAGAGCCGTCATAACAAGATTTAGGTCACATTTCGTAGAACAGAGGTGTCAAACTCAATTACACAATGGGCAAAAATTTTAAACTTGGACAAAGTTGCAGGCCAACTTTGATATTAATTGAAAAAAAAAAAAAAATCTTCCTCCAGATATAAGAGTGGACCTGTTTATATGGACCCAAAAAGTTTAGCTTCCCCCTGAATACAGAAGAAACAAAGCATAACGCTGTACAATAAATAACTTCATATCACACACATGCAAAATAGAATTTCAAAGTGTCCTGCCAACATACAGTGCCTCCCCGTGACAGTCAGTGTCACATAATCACGTTTCCATCACAGAGGGAGTGTTCTCAGGGCAAACATCCGCCTCTTTCACTGAAACTGTGTTTTGGAGGCAACAAAGGTCAATATTTTCAGAGCTGTCAGGTCTTGAAATCATTTTGCTCACCTTTTGAGGACCAGTTTGGGATGTTTGGAAGCTTTTTACAATTTCAAATTCCCAACGTGTGACACTTAAAGGCATCTCCTGGCACAAATTCTTTTCAGCGAGCAAAAGTTGTGTCATTGTTGCATTTTCATACAACATTGTTGCATATTCATACGACAATAAACTTGTATATTCATATTTATACACAAAGCAGCTTTCCATACTAGACCACAGTGTGTAGCCAAGGCATGAATCTGATCAGAGTTTTTCTCCACTTTGTCTGACATCACAGTTGGTATGAGGAAATAATTAGATAAAGTGGGACATCAGAACACACGGATTGACACTTATATTGTTTGCTTATGTGCTCCCCTACTATAATATAATATAGTGGAAAATCTTTCACATTTGGTCCTTTAAATCTGCAAATAGGAGGAGGTGGAAAACACAGTGTTGTGCTCATTTCAGAGCTGCAGAGCGTGTGCAGAGCTCTGGCTCACTGTGACATCAGCATCTGAATTTGTGATAAAACGTATGTGTGTGTGTGTGTGTGTGTGTGTGTGTGTGTGTGTGTGTGTGTGTGTGTGTGTGTGTGTGTGTGTGTGTGTGTGTGTGTGTGTGCGAGAGGGAAATTTCAGCCGTTACCGTGACAGTCAGCAAAAGTTAGCTTGAAGGAAATAAAGTCTATCCATTCTGAAGTGCTGAATTACATCAGCTCCTTTTTAGCATTTCACTATGTCTCTGTTCTTCTGTGGGCTCAGTCCCAACAGTTTGGAAAACATTTTTGCCACACTATTTAAAGTGGGTAAACAAATGGATCCAAATGTTTATGAATAAATTCTTGAATTTTATCTTAAACTTGTTCCTTTTGAGGTTGCTTGAATCTCCGACCTTGCTTACAATTTTACATTATGTTCCAACTTTGGGTTTTATGTGGCATACTCTTCGAACAGGCTTTACATGCTCGTCATCCAGATTAAATCTTAAATTTGTTGATACTGATGAATCCTCTCCACCATCCCACCAGCTACTGGTCCATTCTGATTCCTCTGCACTGAGACCCTTGGGGTCTCATCAGCCAGCAGCACCACCGCCACTAGTGACTTGACTCTCTATGGGGGACGACCTACCTTGCTGGCAGGCAGCCCTCAATCAAAAAAAAGAAAAACGGAAAAAAAAAAAAAATGCCCCAAAAACACTTGCACCAAAGAGTGTTTGATTTTCACGTTTCACCTGCTGGAACAAGCATGACTTCATCCTTTTGGTCCTCTTGATTGAAATGTCATGTCTGCTTCTCAAACTGTAAACATTTTCCACCCTCGCCAATCAGTTTTCTTGTTGTCAAAAGCTCCAACAAATGGGATTTGATGGAAACTGGCAGCCTGTCAGCGGTGCAGTCCACATATAACCTAAAACTTGCTGCCACGAAGGACCATGGCCGCGCTCGAGTCTCAACGATCTTGAGTTTCCGAGGAAAAGAAAACTAAAGTAGATAACTTGGAGGGCTTTCCCTTGAACCAAACTACCTGCATGGGCTCAATGTGGTGCTTTGTCGTGATTGGCTGACCGGAGGTCAACACTCCAGGCTGGGGACACAATGTGTGAGCAAAAGTTTGATGGTAATCCCGACTTGGCTGCAGCCGTTTTCAGTGAGAGCCGGCTCTTATTGTGCAGCGACCAGGAAAGGTCATTGTGGACAGTTGGCGCGTAGCTACTTTAATTAGTGTGTTCTCACCTCCTGACCTGCACTGGGCTGGCTTCCCTCTTCAAATACCGCACATCGGCCTCACCAAGAGGGTTTTTAGAAACATTTGGACACGGATGCTGTTTATATTCAACCAATGTTGTGGTGCTTTTGAAGCACCATTAGTTCTAATATGGGCCCAGGGTATTGATGGGTCTAAAAATATTCATCTAACTGGTCAGCTACTGTGTTTATATAGATTTAAGTATCTTGGCTGCGAGCCTAGCGATATCATAGTTTTGGGGTTTTCTATAGAGAAACCCTCATTATCGCTTTATATGTATTAAATATATGAGCAGCACAGTTTGTGCTCAGTAATAGCCTCAGTCTACACAGAGACCACTTCAGCAGTATCTGCAAAATAAGATTTTGTTTTTTCCAACCTATATAGACCGTCCATCCCCTGCCCTCCCACCACACCCAAGCCTCACCTTTCGCCGGGGCTCAGTCCCGAATGATGCATTTCACGGCAATTACATGTTGATCAACATGATGATATTTCACCTGGACAGTGATCTGTATTTCTTTACACTTTTAACATTGTTTTTAATTAATTAATTATTTTATTATTATTATTATTATTATTATTATTGTTATTATTATATTGTTTATTTCATGGAAAGTCTCAACCCATCTCTTCCTTTCTACCTTTAAGTTTCAGATGCAGTGCCACATATTTCTTCTTTAAAAGAAAAACCCACGTTGTACAGTCACTTTAGCCTGTGGATGAACTCCCCTCAAAATTTGAATTTGTTTAGTTGGCGCTTCAAAAAATGTTTGTCTAAAAAAAGGTACTGAAAACAATAGGAGGGTCCTGGCATCTCACGAATACCTCTCCACAGTTTAAGGACACATGTTTGTTCTGCCCTCTCAGTACACCTTGTTGTTCGTATTGAGTTCTAAACATGTTAAGGATCCAACAAAACAACTGTTTCTGTAGGAGGTTGTAAACAGAGGGCTAAATATGCTGATAGTTGTAAAACAAGGTGTACACTAATAAGTGCAAAAGTGCATTTATTTAGACACAGGATTTTTTTCAGGAAAAAGAGAATGTATGCAACAGTTTATATATGTTATTTGGGCTGAAATGCCTCTTTACAAATTGCCTCAGAGCATTGAGAGTGTTTCATAGTAGGGTTGTAAAACAGAACATTACAGTGGATATGCTCCTAAAGCTCCATGCAGACGTGACCTTTACTGAAAATGTTGCAAATTATTTCACAGCGCAGCATCAGACACACATCAACAAACTTGGTGTCAGTTTTGTGACTTGACATTTTCCCTGCCTTGCAGTGCTGCCTCTCCAGGGCTGAGCCTCCAAGATTCCCTCATCTGGGCAAAAATGAACTTAGAGCTCTCTCTGCTGAGTGCCCGGATCACTCTGCACAACTCTCTGAAACATCTCTGACTCATTGCACTTTCTTCTCACACATGCTCCCCGACCCCGATCGGCTTTTTTTTTTTTTTTTTTTTCATACAAGCTACAACATGAAATCCCAGCTGGGGTCCACATTTTGTTTTACTATGTGAGGAAAACACATTCCAACAAGCATGAGTGCATCGCCAAAATGGCCTCTGGCTTTCGTCCACCTCCTCGGTTTTTTCCCCCCTCTCCGTGTATTTTATACGTGCAACGGAAAAATAATGGCTCTGCAGTTTCTGTTGATAAAGGCACGTGATTGCATTTAAATTTAGCAACGACCGCGCGCACATATTTATGTGTACATGAGAGGCGTTCCTCTGACTGCATTCCCCTTCGGACTGCCTCTCAAGGGTCTCGCGACACTCGCTTTGATCCTTGGCAAGATCCTTTTTGGCCCACATCATTACAGCCTCCTGCCTGCCAGAGACAATGTGCTGTGCTCTCACCTCGCCGCATGTATTCCAAACTAAGGCATAGAGGACTGAGTCAAGGTCCCACTCCCACCCTGCAGCGGCTCCCACACCCCTCTGCCGCCTCTGATCTCAAGACACTCGCTGATCAGAGGGTGTTGAGAGGCAGATCTGCTGTGCGCTGCAGCCCGCTGCTCTGTGGGAGCACTTTCCCCCTCTTTCCGACGCTGATTTATCTGCCCCACTGGGTCAGAGGTGTGTTAATTAGCGCAATTCTTAATGTTGGACATCGCGGGGAAAAGGGACAAATCTATCTTGGGTGTAGTATATTTGGTCCATTTACGCATTAAAACACGCTGGTTTTGTCGCCGTTATCGATTCTTTATAATCCCCCGTTACGATTGCTTGGATAAAACCCAACACGAAGGAACCGTGGCGGATATATATATATATATATATATATATATATATATATAAAAGCATATTGAGCGGGACCAGTCACTGTTTCATCCTGACCGGGGTGCGCGCTGCCGCAGCCAGATGCGCATCGGGGGGTCGATGAACTACGGCTGCAAATAAACATGGAAGTGTGGAGAAAGCGAGCGTGTCGTACGGACAGAGGTCCGCGCAGACATTTAATTTCCAAGTGTTAAATGCCCTTAACGAGACTCGCCTCCTTTGCTTTAATTTGCTTGGATGAGGATGAGGACGAGGACGGGGGAGGAGGAGAAGGGGAGGGGGGAAGGTGGGGGTTGGGTAGGCTTCAATTTACCGATACTTGGCTGAGTTCTGACGCCAGAGCTGAAGTGATGTAAGAGACAGAGGGAGGGAGAAAGCCGGAGAAACTGGGAAGAAGGAGAGAGGGAGGCTCAGAGCGCCGAGACTCTCCTCACTTTCGGAGACCCAGACAGGCAGCGAGTCCCCAGCGGGCAGCCCAACAGAGGTAGGCTTGCTTTTGACACTCGCGTCGTAGCACTTTATAGAGACATGTATATATAGGAGGCTACGCTTTGATTAAAATGCCCTGCAGTGCACACTCATTGGGTGGTAAGGCGTATTTTTTTTTTTTTGCTCAACACCCTCTCTGGCTGTCGCTGCCTCCCCAACTTGAACGCAAACTGTGAGAGAGCAACCTCGAACAGGATCCTTTCTCCTCCCTCCCTTCCTCCCTCCCTCCCCCCACGAGTTAAAAATATGCCTAGTTGAATATATAGAAGCCCTGGTAGTTAATGAGTGACGCGGCTCTGACGTGAGGATAATAGCTAATGAGCTGCTGTCTCATATGTGTTCCTCCAGCCTAAAACTTGGACAGAAGCGGCGCTGAACTGGCGCTCCGAGAATCAGCACCTCGGACAGCGACGCAGCAGCAGCAGCAGCAGCAGCAGCGGGACTTCGGCTGCGCTCCGGCCGGGGAAGAGCGCGCAGCGCCCAGCCACTCTTCCGCGCCTTCCCTCGGTCGGGCGGTATGGTGCCGTCCTGTCACCCTTCCCCGGCGGGTCGCGATGGGCTGTAGCCCGCTCATTGCGTAACGAAATCAAGGCCAAATGCCCTTGACAGAGTTGTGCTGAGAATGACGGCGGCGAAGGAGACCGAGCGAGTAGGGGAAGACTGGCTGGCGAAACTTGAACAAGTCTAGATTCACCGCCAGAGTTGACCGCGGCATCGTTCCGACACAAGACGCGAAGAGTCTCCCAGAGCCACCATGGGTAAAAGGCACCTTCTGCTTCTCCTCATCTACCTGGACCCGCTCAGCGTACTCAGCGCCGCCACGGGACCCAAGAAAGCCAAGGCGGGCACGAAGAAGCTCGTCAAAGCCACGGCAGTCCCCACGGTGGTCTCCCCGCCGAAGACCCCGCCGCCCGTCAGCAACCACGACACCTGCCTGGGCTACTACGACGTGAGCGGACAGTATGACAAAATGTTCGAGTGCAACAACACGGACCACCGGTACTGCTGCGGGACGTGCTTCCTGCGCTTCTGCTGCGAGTACAAGAAGGACCGGCTGGAACAGAAACTCTGCACGAACTATCAGACGCCCCGGTGGGTGGTGACAGCCGCCCCGTCGCCCACCCCCACCGATGAAACCTACGACCCGTCCATGGACCAGACCAACACGGCGGTCTATATCACCTGTGGAATCATAGCCTTCATCATAGTGGTTGGAGTGTCGGCGAAAGTTGCCTATGACAAAGCCACAGAGCCGCCTCAGGAGATGAACATACACAGGTGAGTGGGTGGCAGCGTTTGGAGAGCTCCTCCATATGTGTTCACTCGGTGTCTGGTTGGTTCTCAGTCAGGGAAAGAATTGACGTTCTTCTATTAAAACCCTTAAAAAAGACACATGACTGAGGAATCCATAAGTGCTCAGCATGTTTTCCACATTGGTGCAAAGTATATTGCAGTGTTTAGTTGACATATGGCTCTTTTGCATTGGAAAAGAGATTAGCCTCCAGTGCATGTATGACGTATTAAAATCATGCTTTGCAAGCCCTACCTCTGTGAAACCAGATTCTCAATTAAGGCTGAGAACATTGAGACCAGCACTTCCCAGTTTGGGAATGTGAGCATGTTTGTGCATCATTCTGCTCAGTGAGGCTCACCAGAAATGAGAAAAGGAGCACAGTTTTGCCCCCAGGATTGAAAACCAAGTACATTGAACGTGTTTGCTACATTGGCTCTGTGTTTGTATTAAATGACTGCCCTCAGAGAAAAAGAAACAAAACAAAACAAAAAAAATACAAGGTGAACATCACATTTTTACTGAGAGTTAAATATAGAGGCGGTAACAGAGAGACGCACAGTGCTCCAAGCTCACTGCTCAGGCGTGTGAGAAACAAATCCGCGGGCAGCTGTATCAAATGTCCAAGAAAGCAAAAAAATATATTTCTCGTAACCCTGCATCAGAGCCTCCTCCCCCTCCTCCCTTGGGAGGGAGAGGGGGGGCTGCTGGTGTGTTGGAATTAATTACCAGATGCTTATCTGAAGCACTTTCCCGATCAGATTGTGTCATTTTTTTGGGCAGATGTTAAACGTGCAAGCCCAAAAATAATTGCGGGGAATCAGAAAAGGAGAGAGAGCTGCTGCCGCTGCTGCTGCTGCCGCTGCTGCTGCTGCTGCTGCTGCTGCTGCTGTTGTTGCGGCGGCGGCGGCAGCGACTGTGGGAGTGTGGCATTCGCAGAGTTTGTGTGTGAATCTGTCATGCGTGGGCGGGAGAAGGATGGATGCCCAACATTTATATTCAGGTTCGTTAGTTTGTTTTGCAGGCATCGTGCTAAAACCAGGGGCAAAATTGAAATTAGAAGACGAAAAAAAAAAAAAAAGGAACACGCCTGATGTGTGAACGTACAGAGCAGAGCAGCCCAGGCTTCTTTTGCTCATGAGGCGGCCGTGTCAAGGCAGTCAGCTGTCAAACACCGTGTAACCACCTCAACCCCCCCTCCACAAGCGCTGCTGGTGAACATGGGCTACACCGAGGCCAAATGATTGCCTCTTACCTCCTCAGCCGGCTGCTGTGCTGCTTTCCCTTCTCCCGAGGCTGCCGAGTGTGGGCCACACGTCGTAAGGCAACAGCAGCCCGCGCCGGCGAGCGAATGCTGACACACATTGTTTCGCCAAGATTGAATGGCTCTTTTTTTTCTCCTTTTTTTTTTTTTATTGGATGCATTATTCAACACTTGAGCGACCTTAAGACGGTGAATAATGGATAGTGTTAACGTTGAAGCCGTATCAAGGTCGTGCGACATGCATGCACCGCTGCACATTCAATAAGAGGCAGAAGGGTGGGGGGGATGGGGGGGGGTGTTTAGGCTAAAACCTCCAAAAAAAGCAAAGGTTCTGCGTTTTCAGCCGAGGCGGTGCTGCAGAGGTGCTGCGACCCCGCCCCCTCCCCCCCCCTATCATTGACGGCTGAGGCAAACAAACACTTTTTGAACTTTCTTTCATCGTGAGTGCTTCTTCTCCCCCGTTTCCCTCCACCCCTCCGTCTCCATGGAGGGCCCCATCCCTCCATACGCACCTGGCGCGTTTTGGGAGAGGAAAAAAGAAAAAAAAAGAAAAACAGCATTCAAAGATTCGACCCAATTAGATGACATCGCTCGCTCTCTCACTTGCTTGCTAACGCTGTCAGCGTTGTTTCTCTCGCAAATGAACGTTCGTCATGTTCCCAGACGGTTTCAAGAAATAAATAAAAAAAAAAAAAAACAAGAGGAGGAGGAAGAAGGAGAAACGGAGCAGCCATGAATTACCCGTAATAGCACAACAGTGCCTTTTACAATCATCCGCTATTTGTGAGTGCAGAAAACAGACGTGGAACCACTTATTTTTTTTGTCTGCGCCGGTGGAGGTTGGGGAGAGGAAGATGGTGTCGGCAGTCGGTCATTAACAGCCTTTCCTTCTTTTTTTTTCTCCAGGGCCCTGGCGGACATCCTGAGGCAGCAGGGGCCCATCCCCATATCGCAATACGACTGTGAGAATTTTGCAGCCATGAACGGCTCGCCCAAAGACAACACCCCAGTCAGAACCTCATCCAAGAACCACTACACCCCTGTGCACGCCTCCAAATCCAACCACGGTGAGAGCCCCTCCGCACTCTCCCTCTCGCCCTCTTCTCTTCTCTCATCTTCTCTACTCTTCCCCTCTCCGAAAGCCACGCAATTTCCAACGTGTCACTTGTGCCGGTCAAATTTAGCTCCACCGCAGATTTCAGCAGTTTAGCCCTTCGCCCACGGTGCATCTCAGCGTGTGCCTCTGCACAACATTCTGTGGTGTGTGTGTGTGTGTGTGTGTGTGAGTGTGTGTGAGTGTGTGTGAGTGTGTGTGAGTGTGTGTGTGTGTGTGTGTGTGTGTGTGTGTGTGTGTGTGTGTGTGACTTGCATGTACAAGTTGGCGGTCGCCTAAAAAAAAAAAAAAAAAAAAGCAGACTCCCCCTTTTGCAAGCGGGGTAATCTCCCGTGTTAACATCCAGCAATCATCCGATTTGGGCAAGAGGCAGAGCGACGGAGTAGAAGAAGGGCCTGCCAGCGGAGGTAATTACAGGCTGGCAAAGGTAGAGCGGCCCCGCCGAGCTTGACAGGCTGGGAGTGATGACCTCTCAGTCACTCAGTGGGTCGGTCGCACGGGCCGCGATTTAACTCGCGATGCGGAGAACAGACAGCGAGGATAAATGGGTAATATGGCTGCGAGACGGGCCGGGCCTGGCATGCGCGTGGGGGTGGTGGGCGGTTCAAGTAAAACAGGTGTTCCCCTCAGACAGAGAGGGAGACGGAGGCTCTCAGGTGGCGGCACGTTGGCGATAAATGCCGGGAGACATGAAATAAATTGCTAAAGGCCGGAGAGTAAGTAAGAAGGAGGAGCGGATCATCCGCCATGTGCAGCCAGATGAAATATTTTTCCCACGTCGGCTGCAGCGGCGAAAAGCTTGATACGTGAAGCGCCTGCTTCAACTACTGAAGGGCGCTGCTGGCATGAAAAGGAAGCCATAATACACATATGTATATGTATACCAACATAAAGATAGATAGATAGATAGATAGATGTACTTTATAAATCCCAAATTGGGAAACTACACCATATATACATATATGTTTGTAGTTAAATACAGTCGCTGCTCAGGTTTTCAAAACTTCACTCTGACGTCACGACCGGTGTGAGATTGATGTGAAAACAACATCCGGACTCAATGAGTGACGTCGACACTCTTTGCAGTGTGCGTTCTGACCAGTAGGTGTCACTATGCCTTTCACACCTTGCCTTGACATAAATGGGGTCTGCTGCTATTTAACCAAGGGGGCAGAAGTGTTTACATTCTGTACTTAAGTAAAAGTATGAATACTTGTGTAAAAAGATACTCTGGTAAGTACTGATTCAACTCCTTTGCTCAAGTAAGAGTAAGAAGGTACAGGTTGTGGAATGTACTTAAGTTTTATCATTAATGAAACAATACATTTGTTGATCATTTTGAAAAAAAAAAGAAAAAAGAATAAGTTGTGACAGATAATGTGGACTAATCTGACCAGAGTGACCCCAAAACCGAGGTACTAAAATAATGCCCTTTTAAAATATGATCCACATTTCTATTTAACCACACAACAGCAAAGTTCAAATAGCTCCACTTCACGCAACAACCACAAATTGCTTTTAACAGAATTTTAAACACAATACTTTTGTGTTCAAAAGAACAAAATGTACGTACAGATATGGGTGTGCAAATGTAGGCAGTAAAAGTAAAAAAAAAAAAAAAAAAGTCATCAGAGAAAGAAATACTCTAGTAAAGAACAGATACCTAAAAAGAAATCAACTTAAGTAGAGTAATAAAGTATTTGGACTTTGCCCCTTCCCTCCTCTGCTGTTTAATGCAGACCATAACAGACACATTTCTGAGTGGTGGTCTGACAGCTTGCGGCTGCGTCTCCGAGTCGACCAGTCGCTGCCGCCGGCCGACGTTCCTGAAGATCCTGAAGGCGAACGCCACCTGACCCAGTACAGTGGAATCCCAGAGCCACGGGACAGCGGAAATCCCCCCCCCCCCGTTTCCCCCTCCCGTAAATAATGGATAGCGCCCGCTCGCAGCTGTTGTTGCCTTTACACACTCCTCATGTAAACTTGGCCTCTTTCTGCCACATCTCTATCTATCACGCGCGTCCCGCAGCTCAGGGCTTGTTTCTGCGACCGCAGCCTGCCGCTCATTCACTTAGTGTCCCCGTTGCTCAGATGCTGCATCCGTCTCAAGCTAATGGTCACTAGCCCGGCCATGCAGGGGGTTTGTGGGTGGTGGTGGGTGGGGGAGGGTGGTGGGGTGAAACATAGCTGAGCACTGCAGACTTGCCTGCAGCGCAACCTTCCGCGCATTCATACTCGCAAAAGGTTGGCCTGGGCTTTATCCAGTGCTCTATTTAACCCCCCGCCACTACCCTCCCAACACACACACACACACACACACACACACACACACACACACACACACACACACACACCCTCTCTCCATCCTTTTAAACATAATCGCTGCAACTCAAGCGGATTCGGCACAGTCTATCCCAGTAAATATATATATAAAAAAAAACTCTCTCGTGCACGCCACCCCCCCACCCTCCTCCTTCTCATTGGGGGGGAACCACGGCAAGTCCTGATGGGTAGGGCTTGGACATGAAAGGCAGTGACAGGGTGAGAGCGTGCTTAATGCAAGCTCCACTCGATGCCCTAACAGGCTCGGAGAGGCTGCCGAGGGGGAGGCCATGCATATTCATGCGCACCCAAATGGACATTTGGCGCGGGGAGGCAGACCTCTTGAATGGAGGGTCTTCTGGAGCTGCAAAACACCAGCGCCGAGTCTCTTTTCAGAAACGCCAGTAGAGAGATCTGCATCAAACAGGTGGTTGAGGTTGTTTTCACAACCCAACAGACTCGGTTGTGATTGGAGGCTTGAATTCGACCGGAGTAGCAACATTGCAGCCGCTGCCAGTTGGCTTTCGCGCTGCAACCAACCAAACCGTTTAAGTAATGGACCCCCCCCCCCCCGGCACGTGCTGGCGCTGTGTCACGGGCCATTATTTTTAGCTAGCGATTTAGACCAACAAAACTTGGTATACATTTGGGACTACTTTCCATATTCACTGCCAGCCAAACCATATAATACAAGTTTTTGGTTGGCCTCCTTTTTGAAACCAAAAGCTCCATCCATACAGCTAAATGTCCATATAACGAATACAGCTACAGGTTTTCAGTCTGCCTCCAGCTTTTTTGTTCACTTGAAGTGGACGTTTTTAGGGGGACCAGAGTTTGATCCTTCGTTTGATCTGCATCAACGTTCGATTGTCTGTTCTCACCTCCCCAAACAAACCGCCCTCTCCGAGCAAACTAACTGGAGTCTGATCAAACAGGGCTGGTGTGAATTCACCCTTAAAGTGGCCGGTCAGCTCACGTCAAGAGCAGGGATAAAGAGCCGCCTCCCTCTGGGATGCTAAACATGCCCTCTTGTTCTCACCACCTTGAGTATAAGTTTTGTCAGCTCTACAGCTCTACAAGAAGAAAAAACTGAAAAAAAAAGCATGTAGATTGTTTTTTTTCCTTTCACTTATGCCTTCCCTGGTGACACGACCCCCTCTGCACACTGCATTTTTTAGAATGATATATTGCTTTAAAAGGAAAAAATAACAGGGCCCAGAGCAGAAACAGTGCGGCAGGCATAATTTGATACCAGCCGCTATATTTATTCTCACCCACTGCGCATTGTGGCGCCGTTGCTCAGATCCTCTTGGAGGGCACGGTTTAAACGCAGCGCGCCCCACAGCCACAACAAGGAGCTCAGCGTGAGAGGGGAGGAGGAGATACCTTCATAGGAGTTCACCCTTGGTCAAAGTAAACAATAACTGCATCTGTGAGTAATGCAGTTTGGCCCCGAGCGCTCTTCGGATGCAGTCGATTTATTTACCCCCCACACCGAAGGCAAAGATTTGCCTATTTTTCTCTCTTGTTTTCCAAAAGTGCTGCTTGGTTTCCTCCCTGACACGTTCTTAATAGGCTGAATGATGAAATACAGTTTTAAAGCCGGCGCAGGGGAGACGGTGACCCCCCCCCCCCCACCACTCGTGAAACAAAAGTGAAAAAAGGAACAATTTACTTTTGTGCAGCGGCTCTGAAGGATGGAATTGCTACACTGGATTTTCAGCTCCATGCCCCATGAATTCAGCGACGGCGGATGTTCGTTCTGATGCCCTTCAGCTGGCCGCGAGGCCGGGGCAGCGGCTGAATGCAGCCCGAGATGAGCAGCCTCCAGAGCTTAAAGGTCAACTGCTGTGGACAATTAGAGGTCCTGATGATAGAGTAACATTTCCGGCTATTTAGCAGCTTTGACATGACCTTCAGATATTTTCAGACACACACACACACACACACAGGCACACAGAAGCGCACAGCCCGCAGCTGCGTGTCTTTGTTTGTGTGTGTGTGTGTACGTGTGTGTGTGTGTGTGTGTGTCTGGGTTAGGAGAGGAACCCAAACAAAAAAAACAAATAAGTTTGGCCTTAAAAAAAAAGAGACAGTGATTTAATTCCTCCGATTATTGGCTGGAGACCCCATTTATAATCATATTCAGCGAACCCCCTCCCATCCCAACATGCTCGCACACACACCTACACTCACGCACTTGAGAGCCCCCTCCCCCCCCCCTCCAATTAATCCTAAAAGCCCGCTGCAATAACATCTCCACTCTGACCTCGCCGGCTCCCTGTTGGCTGGATAATCATCACCCACGTGTGAAAAACAACATTTCCATGCTGACTGCATCAACATGTTTAATAGAAGCTTCCTCTCGAGTGCACCTGCGTTAGTGTTGGAGAGACCCCGACCCCCCCGCCCTCCTCCCTCCCCTCTTGCTTAATTGTCTCCTCCTCTGGATCTCATTATTGGCCCAAATTATGCAGCTGGACCTATGGCTCCTCTCGTGCACGAGCACGTGCACGCCCCAGAGCTTCCAGGTGTTGAGGCGGGGGAACCAGCAGCCTCCGCTTTAAGACGCAGCACCTGTTAATTGTGCAGCGGTATGGGAGGAACCTCCTGTCTGACACTGTTGGTTTTTTTCACAGGAGGGCAGGGGCGGGGTTAAAGGAGCGGGGCGTGCATTTGGCAAGATGGCATTCTAAGAGCTCATTTCTTTTTCTGCTTTTTCATTTGCATGCGGACATCTCTGTTATTGTGAGCATAGAATTTAAGAATCTTCACATGATTGGAAAGACGGAGTGGCTTAATTTTGTTTGAGGTCTCATTGGCCAATAATAAACCTTAAAAAGAAAAAGCCACAAGAGGAATAACAATATTATACAATAATACAATAACAACAATGTGCGCCGTTGGGGAGGGGAGTCACATGTGGGCAGCGACCGTTGCATGTCTGGAGTCCTGCTAGAAAGGTTAAGACAAGCACTGCTGTGGTCCCGCCTGCCATTTCCCCACTGTTGCAAAGGAAATAAAAAAGATGGCATTAATCAAAGGGGACAAGCCAAAAGGTGACTTCTGTGGTCACGTTGGCCAGTCAGAAACCTAAAAAAAACAAACCAAAAAAACCCACAAAAAATGAAATCCTGTTAGCGATGGAGGAGTCACCAAAAGCTTTTCCTTTTATCCCGAGCCTTTTATTCAAACCTGCTCTATTTTGGTTACAGTGTCATAAACAAAATTAAAAACTTTAATTGAAGGGAATAGAAGCCAGAAAACTCTATTTTCTGAAATCCTTAAGTCTGGAAGGAGTCTCCCAAAAGCTGAGCTCACCCAATGTAATTAAATACAAAAAATACATATATATATATATATATATATATATATATATACATATATATATTTATATATATATTTAGGGCTGTCAACATTAACGCATTAATCACAAATTAGTTCAATACAATCCATAAGGCGTTAATTTTTTTTTTAATCGCTTTTCAAACATAAGGCCGGGTTCATACCGGAAGTGGAATTTCCTCGGAATGGAGTCCGTTTCCTTTCGCCGCCCTTGTGAACTGATGGCGTCGGTCAGACCAGACCCGAAGCCGTACAGCGTCGTTGTCAGGTCAAGATGGACGATGTGAAATTGATCTTGATGAAAAAAACAGCTCTGAATGGGAGGAAACAACAGCTGAGCAGAAGAGCTTGTCAACCATCGCGGAGAAACGTACGTCTAGTGTGAACAGGAGGGCTGCGGCTCGCGTGCAATTTTCCTGGGCGCGGCACTTCCGCATTCGGTGTGAACCCGGCATAAACCTTTTTGTCCCTTTTACTCACCCGTAGTCGGCCCCTCAGGCCGATTTCTGAAAAGAAATACTTTACATGATGGGGTTAAAATTGCTTAGAAATGCAAAATAACAGAATTTGACACATGCAATTCAAACCACGATTAAGGGCAGTTAACTATGAAGATTCTGCGATTAATCGCGATTAAAAAAAAATGAATCGTTTGACAGCCCTAATATTTTTTAACTCCGACACCCGTAGATGAAGCTGTGTGAGAGCGCACGTCTGCGTGCATCTAACCTTGCGGAGACGATGCTCACAGCTCCACGGCCCCTGGTACTATACCGTCGAAGCATGTAAAAGCCCGTGTTAAAGATTAATCGACCTTTGTGTGCGATAACCCCCCTGCCATGGCGGCACGGCGTCACGTTCGCCCCGCAATGTAATAATCCAATTAATCACACTTCCTCGCCCTTAGCGGTAATTCAGGGGGTGCAGGTGCTCGGCAAAGTCGAGGTGAATGTCACGATTTCTGGCACCACGGGCCATAAATTCAAGATGCGAAAATCCACCTACCCCAACCACCACCACCACCACCACCACCCCTTCTACAGGCTCTTCATGCTACCTTACCTTAATGAGTGGGGAGAGGCAGCCAGAGAAGAGGAGGGGGATTGCGTTTGAAGGGTCTTTTTCACATTCAAGGGTTGTCGCAGTGGCTTGTGGAGTCGCCTACCAATGACAAAGGTGACAAAAGAAGGCAGCAGGCGAAGGCGGGGTCCGCGTGACGGCCGCAAATGATGAGACAGGAGGGCAAGGAGGTGGACGATTGAGGGTGGTGGTGACGGAGGGGGGAGCAGGGGGAGGAAAAAAAAAATCCCCCGCAGATTCTCTGTCTGCAGCCATGAAAGCGGAGCGTACAAGGAGGTGTGATTGAGTTCAAAGTGCATCGATACGTAGGCGTTTGAAACATATTGCTTTTGTTTTTCCCGAGGATCGTCGCTCACTGCTTGCTTCTGCGATTTTTTTTTTTTTTTTTTTTTTTTTTTTTCGCCGAACATTTCGCAGCTATCAGCGCCTGAGGGCGGAACACAGTCAGTAAGTTCAGCGTTTCAAGCCATCATTGGGGAGAAAAAAACACACACACATATACAGCTGGGGCCACTGTGAACATGATTGGACAAGGCCAAATGTAATTTTGTTATTTTCAACAATTTCCTTCCTTTGTCTTTGACCAGCGTGTGTTCATGTCCCAGTCGCCACCAGGGACAGGAAATTGCCTACTGGATGTATATACTGTGTACACTGGGTGTGTAACCACAGGCAAGGAGAATTAAAGAAGTATCATTTCAAATAGGAACAAACCAAAATATAATATATATTCCCCCAGATGTGAGTCACTCAAAATCTTCATACTGGACATGTCAAACACACGTCAGGCATGTCAAATACTTCACTCAGCTCCTCCTGGGTGTGTTTATGACTGGAGATGCTCTGAGAAGTGTTCAAAGTTTCAATCACTGTGCACACTAGTTTACCGTGAGATAATGTCAGATGTGCCGTGAAAAATTATCCACTTTTACTTAATTGGTACTTAATTGGTTATAATAACTTTCCAACGTGTAGTGACTGTGCTTTAAAAATAATGTAAGACTGTTTTCCTCCCAGGAAATCAGCTTTAGCATCTAAACAGGCCCAGATGTCACACTGAGTATAAATACATGAAGAGACTGTATTGTCATTATCAGGCTAAAAGTGTCATCCTGTCGTGGGTTTGGTTGGTCGTGTGCCATGGAACATTTTCTATATAAAAATGGTTGAAAAACACTGGCTTAGAGGAACCATTTGCAAGACTTGGCAGCACCTGATTGTGAGAAAGCTTGTTAGTAATGTTACATTCACTTCATTTTTTCTGATGATTTAAAAGATAAAAAAATCCGATAAAAACGTGTTAAGAAATGAGAAAAACAAAAATAAATGTACCAGAATTTCCTTTCAACGTGAAACACAGGATCCCTGCTGTGTCCGTGCGCTCGCGCGCGCGTGTGTGTGTGTGTGTGTGTGTGTGTGTGTGTGTGTGTGTGTGTGTGTGTGTGTGTGTGTGTGTGTGTGTGTGTGTGTGTGTGTGTGTGTGTGTGTGTGTGAGAGAGAGAGAGAGAGAGCGTGCGTCTTGCTGATGATGTCATCACTGCCGATCCCAAGGCTGGACACACAAGACGTTACACAACTGGTTGTTGTCCGGCGTGTGACGCGGGCGCCTCACTTACCCTGATCTGTGAAAATGGCCGGACCGCAGCATTAAAATCAAGCCATGTTTGACCTTCAGTGACGCAACAGTGATGTGGCAGTGGCGTTTGATTCAAACTAATTAAACTGTCTTTGGTTTTAGACGACTACTCTGCAGCTAAATGAATGAACATGTGTGTGTGTGCGTCTCTGTTGTGTGTCCACCTGTGTGTGTGTGTGTGTGTAAACAGGCCTCCACTACGGGAAGGAGAGCGTCCGGAGCAGCAGCGGCGCCGAGCATCACAACTTCATCTCCTCCGGCTTCGTGACGCTGGGCCGGGGCCACCCCAAAGGTAACTCACCTCCTCTCCGCATCGTCTGTTTTTATTTTTTTATTTCCTTCCTCCCCCTCGCAGGAGATTGAATTAACTCTTATCTAATCTGCGCTCGAGCGCCGCTGCCGCTGCCGCCGCCACTGCCGCCGCGTACCGGCTGAATGCTAAAGCGCAATGTTCCGCCGGTGATCAACGGCAGGACAGCGGCGGAGGGGAACCGCTTCCAGATTCAATTTCCCTCCAGAGCAATGCGCACACAACCCCCCCAGCCTCTGCCTGGTGCAATTAAATACTGGGCAAAACACACAAACACACACACACACACACACGAGAGGCGGAAGGTGACTCCCAGACTGAACACACACACACACACACACACACACACACACACACACACACACACACATGCATTCATTTCTTTTCCCACGGGCACCAGGCTGATTAGTATGCAGCCATGTCGGCCAGGCCCTCGTGATTTATTCCCATCCATTTAAAATTAACAAAGCAGAGCCTGTGAATGTGTTTGGCGTGTGTGTGTGTGTGTGTGTGTGTGAGAGTGTGTCTCACCTTGCGGGGGCAGTATGAGGGAAGGGACTCTTTTACTTAATTCTGCTTTCGAATGCTTAATTGAAAGAGGCGACGCTAAACGGCTGGCACGAGCCACCAGCTTTGCGGGCTGAAACGTTGCCGCGTTCGTGGCTGCGGCCCTTCGTCATCCTAATTGCACAAACTGGTCGCTCTGCTGCTGCTGCGGCTTTGATAAAGACCAGTTGGGATTAACGCGTCGCCCGGCTGCGAGGCTTCGTACCCGTGTTTCGCCCCTCGGAAGGCTGCACTTTAAAGGTACAGTGTGTAAAATTCCGCCATCAAGTGGTCAGATTTTAGATTGCAACGCTCTTTCGCTCACCCTCCCTCTCCGCAGCTTGCCAGTGAGCTACGGTGGCCTGCGCACACAAACCTGGATACCTCGTCCACCTTCTTCTTTGCTGGTGTATTTGAGGATGTCACGTAAATACGAAATGTGCTGTCAGGTAGCTGGATTGTCCAGACCAGGCTTCCTTGGAAATATGGCGGCTAACTGGGAGCAAGAGCCTTGCTATTTGTACATTCTCAGTCTTTGAGTAGGAAAACCAAATTACTTTTATTGTTTTGTGAGTATACACTTTTAAAAATATATTTAGGGCAGTATATTGAGCTTTTACCAATACAAAAATCATAAATCGGGCCAAATTTTACACACTGGATCTTTAAACTCATTCCCAAGGAGGAGCCTTTGTGTCGGTGTTTACGCAGCATTAGCTCCTTGCATTTCACATTATTTGTATTCATGCCCAGAGGGAGTCCACTCATAATGCCATTCATAGGAATCCAGCAGAGAGAGAGAAAGAGAGAGAGAAAAAAAGCTGCAACCAATATTCCCTGCAAAAAAACACAAAACAACAAAAATCATCTTTATTCTCTTATGTGGCTCGCGAGATGCTCGCTCTCGGATGGCCGCTCCTCCCTCCCTCGCTTGCTCCCTCCCTCTGCGGCTCCGTGCGTTTCCGAGTGCGTTTCAAGCGTAGCGGCAATCTGTGCGGTCAGAGCGGCGTTTCTCTCGTCGCAGCGCCGCAGCCTTTGATTCCGCCGACGCAAAAAACGAATGAAACGTGACAGATTGAGATCTTGGAAAGGTCCGCCGACGCAAAAATAATCATGTGAAAAAAAAAAAAAAGAAGAAGTCTGGCATTAAAAGCGGGCGGGGCTTGTGGAGGGGAGAAGCTAAAACATGCGAGATGCCTTCGTCCTCCCGCAGTCGTCGTCCTTTCAAACGACTGAATCCCGAAATCACGGCGGAAACATTGGCCTGGAGTTTCACTGCCGCTGCTCTGTATTATCTTTTCACAATTTTTTACAATCACTCCAGGGTGAGCGAACAGTTTAAAGCGAGCCTCCCCCGCTCTCTCGTCCTCTCTTCACAAGCGCACTTCACGTCCTGGAACTCCAGGAAAAAAAAAAGAAAGATAGAAAGGAAAAAAAGGCTGCGGCTACAGTAAATTCTAATTCGTCCTGACTGACAGATGCAGGCGGCTGCATGAGATGCAACATTTCTGACAACACGCCGCCTTAATGAATTGCAGATAGCTGGCAAATCACTCGAACCTGTGCTGGCGAGTTTTTCAGTTTTCCCTTTTGTTTTGTTTTTTAAAAAGTAAAAGTGTGGATGGATTTCTTTTTTTTTTTGAGCCTCCCGAGAGGAGAACCTGTGGGCTGATGTGAACTTGCGGCCGTGAGATGGCGCCGGCACCGACAGCTGGTAAACAGTCCGGCCGGATTTAAATCATCACCGGCCTTTCGCTGTGTTCTGAAGAGGTTTACACAGCTTGGTTTGCTCTGGCCCTGTGAAGAGCGACGCAAATAGAACTAGAAATGGATGTAGTTCCACGTGAACCTCTGAGCAGATGTCATCTTCTGTGCAGCGTCTGTTCGTCTATTTTATAATTTTTTTTGCAACTTTAAAAAAAAAAAAAAAAGAACTGCAGACAGAACCAGGGCATGGCGATGGTGCAGTCTGACTCGGGCATCGGGAGTTCCTGAAATTGCTTATTCCTACAAGCAGAAGGTGTGTCTGGCTGCTGTTAATTACATGGTAGTGTGTTTGTGCGCGCGCGCATGTGTGTGTGCTGCGGCAGCGCAGCCCTCGGGGAGGAGACGTGAGGTCACAGCAGCTGGATGGCTCACATCTGCGAGGTGGGGTACAAAACAAGCCGTGCTGAACTGAAAATGAGTTCCGCCCCGGGAGCGGCCGAGCTGGGGAACCGAGAGAACTTCCCCAGCAACAGCGACAGTTTGTTTATTGCCGCTGCACCTCTGCGGCGCTGACCTCCCCCTCAGCTTCACCCGCAGCACCTCTCTAGCGCCAGCTACTGGTGTCCTACTTCCTCCTTCGGCGACCCGCAGCCAACCTCGCAGGCGGGTCACACACTCGCTCTGTTTCCAGGGTCGCAGTCCTCGTCCCCGTGACCAGGCCTAGTAGCTGTTGTTCTGCTCGTCTCCCTGGTTGCCAGTTCTGGTCAGCGAGCTGTCACAGCACGAGTGCAACCCGGGTGTTATCACTTCCCAACATGACGAGCTATTAGTGTGAGAAGGATCGTGCTTCATATGTCCTCTCATGTTAATTGCAGGCCGATAACGGTGAGTGGACATTATGTAGCCGCTAAAGATTGACTCGTCCAGGGTGCAACCTGTCTTTGAAGACCAACGATATTTAGATCTTTATTGAAATGACCCTTAAGACATTGATGAAATCCATCTATTTTGTTACTTACTTACTAGTAATTAATTTCTTCAAGTTCAGTGGGCTGGAATAGAAACCATAACGGGCCACATATGGCCCTCAGGCCATAGTTTGCCCATGCCTGTCCAAGCTACTCAAAGCTACCAATAATAATAATAATGATAATAATAATGTGACATCAGTCTTTTTTAATTTTGTGCTTTTATTTTGAAATCTTGACGCCAAAGCTGTGAGGTACATGGAGGGTATCGTTCATGGGATAGATATCTGGAGCCACCGAAGATGAAATGGGCCCTCCAGGGCTTCTGGGCCCAGGTTGGGTCTGGTCTGGTTTTGTCGATTCCTACTGAGGTGCAGCGATTCAGGGCAGCCAACACCAACTACCAGATTTCTTTCTTTCTTTTTTTTTTTAATGTCATGCACGATTGCACTGATTTTATATGGCTGATGCTACACTGAGGATTTCTGGCTTCACTGCATAAAGTACACTACCTCTGGAAGAAAATTATTATTTTCTCGTTTCCTCTTCCATTTCTTGTCAGGGAAAGGGAAAAGTCGGCCTGACACATTGGTGTTACACAGTTCACTGCAATAGAAGTGGCAAAAAAAAAAAGATGGTGATACAGCATAGAAACTAACACTGGCTAATAAATGGAAACAACTGTCACCGCTCCGAGAACGTAGCTAGTTATATCTAGCTAATTGACTGGCCCGATCAAATTCTACCATACGATAAGAGCAACTCACCTTGACATTGAGTCACTACGACGCCTTTAACTCATCAATCTACCCAAATTACTGCTCTGTGCTTGTGCCTTTTGCTTGGTTCCCCCTGCAGAACTGATGCTTTAAAAAAAAAGCTTTTAAGTGTGTGTGTGTGTGTGTGTGTGTGTGTGTGTGTGTGTGTGTGTGTGTGTGTGTGTGTGTGTGTGTGTGTGTGTGTGTGTGTGAGAGCGAGGGAGAGAGACAAAGCTGGTGTCTGGTGATGACAACGGGTTTGGAAATGCTCTCTATTTGTCTCCAAGATTAGGAAAGCTTTCTCAGCAGATTGGAACGGCAGAGAAACAATCAGCCGCAGTCGACTGATACAGCGAGAGCTGCAGGTGTCACTGTTATTTGTCGGAAGGAGTCTCGGCTCTGGGAGGGGCAGGGGGGGGGGCAACAATGTGCCAACCCTTGTACTGTGTGTGTCATAACTTAGCATTCTCGTGTTCAGCTTGTTTGCCCAAGTTGGAACAGCACTTGCGCTCCCCCGCCCGCCCAACTAATTAGCAAGAGCTGTCGACGTTGAGATCGCAATTGTTTCACATTTTCACATTTTTTTTTCACAGTAATTTTCCCCTGCGAATAAAGAAGCTGAAATGAATGAAACACCAAGGATAAGAAACTGACAGTCATGCTTTTAGAATAGAATTGTGATTTATAAGAGTTGGTTCGTTGAGGTTTGAGCCTTTAGTTCTATTGACGATGTCATGCCTCATTGAGCATTATGACCAATAAAAATGCAAAATGTTTAGAAATTTAGAAATTTGTTCTAATTTTGTTCAAAATTTACCTTCGTATCGCGCAAAGAGTCCACGAAGAGGATATACTGGGTCAAATACATTAACTGTTGCCGCCCCGTAATCAATAGCCACACTGTGTGCAATAGGTACACTTGTTCAATAGCTTGTTAACACAAATACCTTTATCAGCCAATCACATGGAGGCAACTCAATGCATGTAGGCATCTCTGGGGTTTACAGAGAACGCTCCCGAAAAGAGAAAATGTTTATTGACAGGCAGTTGTGAGGAGGGAAATGCGTTGTTGATGTCAGGGGTCAGGGGTCACAATGGACAGACTAGTTGGATAGTTGGAGGCAAAAGAAAAGCAACAGCAACTCAAACAATCACTTGTTACAACCAAGATATCAGAATAGCCCCTCTGAATACTCTCCTGCTGGGTGTAGCGCCTCATAAAGTAGCCATTGAGAATATTGTCAGACTCAAAAAAAAAGCCTTGAATCTGAAAAACCACAACACATTTTGATACTAATTAATGAAGTACGCAATTTTCACTCAATCAGAGCCGATTAAAAGCTGATTGCGTTTTCAGTCGGGCGCCAAACGCGACACCGGCTGCGTTTGTTCGCGCAGCGGGAACTCACCTCGGAGGTTGCAGAAGGGAGGAGAGCGAGTCGGGCTGGGTGGGTGGGGGGGCTACTAGCCCATTCCAGTCAGGTGCCAGTGTCCTGTGTGTCCACTTCACACCAACTCGCAGCCCTGCCTGATGATTTTTTTTCTGCCTTGCATTTAAGGCGGCAGCAGCTCTTAGTGTGTGACAATCTTTCATTGCTCACAGACGTGCTCCTCTGAGGCCGTCCTGCACACACCAGGGTGTGTTGAAGAGGGTGGGTGGCCATCTGCTCTCTGCGTGACCCCCCCCCCCCCAAACCACTACCACCTCCACCACCACCACCACCACCTTGCTTAAAGTCGTTCTCGGCGGTGAAGACCAGCAAGAACACTGAGCTGTTGCAGGACTTTAAAGCAAAGCTGCTTCCTCTTTCAATTTTTAGGGAAGAATAATGGTGTGTGTGTGTGTGTGTGTGTGTGTGTGTGTGTGTGTGTGATGGGGGGTGGGGTGGGGTGGGGAGGGTGGGGGGGTGTCACCTTTGGCTCTCATGTTTATTCCGCCGCCCTAAAAAAAAAAAGGTAGAAAGCCAGCGTCGCTGACAGTGTCTGAGCGGCGCCGAACTTTATTTAGCGCCCAGCTGCTTACCTCAGTCCCCCTCCACCCGCCGCCATCTGTCCGTGCAGACGCGCCGCCTCCCTGCGCCAGATCTGCTGCGGCGCCCCCTTGTTGTCCTCTCATCTGAAATTTAGGAGGCGGCAAGGTTGAGGCTCCCTGTCAGAGCGTCCCTGACTAATGACGACGACTCCCCGATAACCCCGCCGTGTGTGTGTGTGTGTGTGTGTGTGCGTGTGTGTGTGCGTGCCAACAGGACAGCCGCTGTGGGCGTCCAAACTGCAGAGGTCAGGTTTTTATTTATTTTTTTATTTTTTTGCCGAGAACGTCGGGGTGTTTGTGTAAAAGAGGGAGGGGCAGAATCTCTAAAGGTAGATTCTTGCTGCTGCTGGTGGAGCTGCAACGCTTTCTGACGCCTGATCGTAGCTCCTGGCTGCTGCTGCTGCTGCTGCTGCTGCTGCTGCTGCTGCTGCTGCTGCTTCCTAGAGGAGGGAAGTAACCAAGCACAAATACTTCCTTACTGTAGTTCAGTAGGTTTTTGCGTTTTACTTCAGCATTTCTGGTTTTGTTTGTTTTGTCCCAACAACCCTACGTTTGTGCACTAATATTTGTACTTTTTACTCCTTGCATTGGGAAAACACACTGGTTACTTTTGTGTTTAAAAGGTAAAAAAATTCTGTTCAAAGTGATTCACTCATTATTATTACAGTTGTTGTTTGAAGTGCAGCTATTTGTTGCTAGCTGTTGTGGAGTTCAATATAGAACTTGATCTTACTTTAGAGTGAACACTTTGGCTTATCAATAAATGCATTGTTTCCTAAACTTTTTACTTTCTTCTTTTACACAAGTCCGTGCTTTTACTAAAGCACAGAATGTGAATATGTGAATACTTTTGCTCCTCTGCCGCTGCTCCTGGCCTAACAGCCAGAGCTCGTATTAATCATTCTTCCAATATTCCACTGAGCGTCACTGTCATCGTGTCTCTTTTCCACCCTCGGAAAAGAATATATATGTCTATATATATATATGTATATATATATATATATATATATATATATATACATATATATATATATATATATATATATATATATACATATATATATATATATATATATATATATATATATATATGGCGGCATGCAAATGTGACGCCATATTAAAAAAAAAAAAAAAAACGAGTGTAGTTTGCCTGCTGTTATTGGTTGAATGCGTCCTTTTTAATTATTTCCCATATGTCACTCTTGTTGATATGAAACGCAGCCAAAAGCCGCAGCATCGGCAGAAACGATTACCCCCACGCCCTGACACTCCCACCCAAGACAAAGGCTCCATCCTTGACTTAGCGTGTTGCCGTACTTCATTACCTTGCTAAGCCCAACTTTTAATTCCGCCCGACGGAGGAAGTCAAATTGGTTTTCATGGCAGGCAATTATTGTTTCTTTTTTTTCTCGCTTAATGGATATTATGCGTCTGGAAATGGCGGATACGGCGACGGAGCGGCGGAATTAGCGGACAGGGGGCGTTGTCACAGAACTTTTTAGAAATAATTTATATTTACAGTGCAATTTCAGCGCATTAAAAGGGCACGAGAGCCGCTAATTGCCGCGGCCTCCTTGCGCTGCGCGAGTTAGCAGCAGGAGTAGCGCCAGGAGACAGAGGGGGCGGGACCCAGGAAGTTGGTTCTGCTGCGGATTAACAGCTGTTTGCCTCTTGTGCCCCCCCCCCAACCTCCGCCTTTTTTTGTTAACTTTTTGTGAGCAACTTGATCCTTGTGATGGTTTTTCAGGCAGCCATGATGTGTAGATGATGAAGGGATCCTTGTTGATACAGACTTGATTATATAGGAAGTTTACTCCAAAAGAAGTCTTGCATCGATCAGGCAGCAGTTCACCTGAGGCAAACGCCACTGATATATGTGCATTGATCCAATGAATAGTGAAGGAATCGTCACTGTCCCAGAGTGAACGGGGTTCTTCACAGACCATGAAAGGGGAATGTTGAACATCTCATATCATATGAGATGGAACTCCCTTTAAAATGGACATGTCCACTTAGCAATAGGGGAGTAACTCAATTAAGTTGACCCATCTGCTGCCCCTGAGGCAGAGTAGCCTGACTGTTATTTTAAATTTACTGCATGTTCTTCCTGTTTCCTTATACAAAGGCTCTTAACACATAGCACAGGATGTTTCCGACACTACAGTAGCGAAGACCCTCTCTCTCTCTCTCCGCGTCTCTCCTCGCCCCCCCCCCCCTTTGATTGCGGAACGGTCGTCTCCTGCTACTCAGAGTGAATCACATGTCGTGGAACAACGAGCCCGCCGGCGCCGTCATCACTCCGTGTAATCAAGACTGGAGGCTGACGACGACGAGGCAGAGGGTGAAAACATCCGCCTGTGTGAAGAAGAAGAAAAAAAACATTTTGGGTGTTGTTTAGGTTAACCAGCAGGAACTGATTCACGGGTGGAAAAAAATTCATAGAAAGAGTGAGATGTGATGCAGAAAGTGCACAATTCCCCCCCGCCCCCACGGCTCAGCAGCCATGTCCGTCTTGTTGTGCGTCGTCAACTCGGTGACTCAGCGGCGCTTTTGTGCACTTGGCAGCGGCGGCCGCAAAGAGACGCATCACATTTTTTTTTCCCACTGCCGCCGCACCTCCAAAAGCTGTTGCTTTTTGACAGATTTCTGACGGAGACACTCTGCGATGGAACGCCGTGGTGCGTGTTACATACGTGGGTGTGGCCTCAGCCCAGCCCAAAGCCTCTTTGCACCGTAAACAACTCGACACTCTGATCTCTTCACTGCGGAGAGCAGCTAGCAGCTAGCCGAGCAACTAGCCGAGCAGCTAGCGGAGCACCTAGCTGAGCAGTTGGGCGAACAGCTAGCAGAGCAGCTTGCAGAGTAGCTAGCCGGAACCCAATGCCAATGCTTTGGCAATGGTCCCTTAAGAAAGAAAAAAAGAGACTGTCTTTAACATTTGTGATCCGTTATGTAGACGACGCTTGGGGGTGAGAGACACGGAGCTGAGCAGCTACTGTGGTTGGTACAGTACAGCAGCTTTGGAAAAAAACAAAAACAACCCAGATCTGAATAACAAGAGAATTACATTTGTATTTGTATGATACAAAATCTTTTTAATGAAGTTACACTGAAATGATTTTGTTCTACTTTTGACTAAGAAGTAGCATTTTGCCGGCAGGAGAGAGGTGAGGGTTGATAGGAAATGAATGGCTGGAGGAATGAATGGAGCCTCGATAATGACGCCCATTCCATTTTTAAATTGACAAAACCACCATTCACTCACCACTCACTTTGAGGTGGAAAGTATAATAATGGACGGAGCATGGTCACCTAAATGCAACATTAGTCGATCATCTCTGGCAGCACTACGGGGAAATGTGTCCAAATCTGGTTTAGAGCCTTTTTCTCTGTGAGCCTTTCAGACACGATGTGTTTCTCACGGGGACCACAGCGGGGCGCACACTTTATAGAAAAAAAAACCAACATAAAAATCAGGCAAGCTCGAGCTCCACCTTTTGATTGACAGCGCCTCTATCAGACCCCGGTGGCGCCGCTCATACAAATTGAGGGTTATGGGTTCACGGGGAGAGGGCAGGGCTGACCTGCTTGAAAAGCACTCTGCAGAATAAGCAATAAAAAAGGTGTTAATAAGGTCCTGCAGAGAGCAGGGCTGAGGCCGCGGCACTCATTAGCTGGAAGAGATCAAGACAGATTTCCACTACATACAACACACAGAGGTGACCAAACGGCTTCATCCTTTGGCCCTCCGTGTGTGGACCCTCCTTTACTCAATATGCAGGCACCGCTGGGATAGGGACAGAGGTGAGGAGCCCGAATGGAAAAGCAATAAGAGGAAAACTTATCGCCTGACGTGTTGCCGGTTAAAGGTCTTGCATTTTACCCAAATCTTTTTTATTATCGTGATTATCCTGGAGTCCAGGGAGGCAAGTTCATAATCCCCCCAACAGTCTTTAGCTCTAGTTTATAGTCTCTCCAGAAAACAGCATATTTACCCCTCTGTTTACAGCCTACAAAAGAAAAGAAAGAAAGAAACAAACAAAAAAATGTGGCTTCTACATGCTTGGGAGGAGACAAAGAGGCGGTGGAAGGAACACCTGACCTGGCTGGAAGCGTTATAACAAAGCTGTTGTAATGAGGCTCAATGTGACGTCACAAAGGATCAATTTCAAGATCAGACTGCGCCGGAGTGCACATTTGGAGTAGAACGAGCAGCGCAAGCAAAGGATGGATGTTTTTCAGAGCACTAACAGGCTTAATGGTGTCATTGTTGGAAAGCCCTGGCAAAGAGATATTATTAGCAGATAAAGGAGCAACACGCCGGTTTCGTAATCGCAACAGAGCTCCGGGAACGGGAGCGAGCGGCACGTGGCCTTTTGCATCCTCGTGTACTGCATTTATCTCGTGATTACATTAACCCACACTGCACAAGAACAAACCGTGACAAACACCCTGCAGCATTTGTCCAAAAAAACAAACAAAAACCCACCTCTCCCTCCAACACGTTGAAGGTCAGCGCATGACGAGGCCGAGACTACCGGCGAGCTCCCAGAGGAGCGCGGCACTCCTAGAAAACACCACAGTCCATTACAGCGAGGCGAGATTCCGGGGTCCAGATGAGGGAAATGACAGTTTGGGAGACCGGCTCTCTTATCAACGTCCTGCTGCTGCTGCTGCGGCCACTTTGAAACAAGTAAACAAGTGGAGCGATTTGTCTGGCGGCAAAGAGGACGAGGGGGCTCTCGCCATCACGTGGAGGGGCGGTGGCGCGGCAGCAGGTGGGAGGAGTTAGAAAGGCAAGGCAGCAAGAAACGGGCTCCCCGCGGACCGACGCGAAAATGTGAGGTAACGGGGTGGGGGGGGGGGGTCGGCGGGAGAAGGGTGGTGGTGGTGGTGGTGACGCTACCGCGGTGTTTGCTCGCGTGCACTTAATGCGCCGCATCAATCAAGACGCACGCTGCCCGCCGCGTCTTGAGCGCCGCTCATTAAAGTAAGTGCAGATATTTTATGCATCAGCTGGAATGCGAGGACTTCTTCATGCTAATTTCCTTCGCTTGGATTCATTATTCATCACCTTTGATCACCGGGGTTTCTGCGCACAAATAAAGCGCACAAGAAGGCTGGCGTGGCCGGGATGTGCCACGTGCCCTCAGTGGGTCCCGGCCGGTGTGTGTAGGCAGCTGTAGGGGCTTCATGTGTAAATTAGCGCTCCCCTCAGCGCTGAACCGGACCTTTTCCCCTTTCCTTTTCGCCCACTTTGTTCATGCTGAGAGAGAAGAGGTGACGCCGGAGCCAAAGTCAAATGGCTCGGGTCGGCCATGTTTATCAACTCTGCATAATGGAAACATTGCCGGATGATATTTTCAGCAAGCGTGTAACAAAATGCTACTGATCTGAAGATTTGCCCAAGGGCAATGGTTCTTCTCTGAGGTTCAGATTGACCCCCCCCCCCCACCACCACCACCACCACCACCACCACCACCCAGCCTGATGCCTGTTCGTCCCTCAGAGATCCACCACATCCTACCTACCTTGTTTTTGTCCCCTTCCAAATGTAGATGCTCAAACTAACCGTAAGCAGAGGTCTAAATAGGCTAATGCCAAACCTCATACATACCCGCTGAGACTTTATTCCCTTTAAAACATAAAATGACGGGTAAAAACCAAGCACTTTTTGGAGTGTTAGTAGTTTTTGGAGGACTAGTGCGAGATTCCTCCTCCAATGGAGTCCATCATGAAAGCAACCATCTGAAAATGGGTATGAAATAGGATGTTTGATCTGGACTGAATGTATGCTTCTCCAGTTCAATGCCAGGATCCAGATCCCAACCCAAAGGCCACCCTACCTCTTGGGGAGCATCTGTCGAATGTTCTTTCTTTCTGCCTCCATACAAACGAGCGAAGGGTGGCTGGGGATGGGGGGGACAACGTCCTCGACACACCAACAAGAGGGAGGCGGAGGCTGCGGAACGTGTCACGTGTTGTAGCCTCCCATCTGCGGAGCGCCGCTTTGAAAAGCAGCGTCTTTATTAAAGCCCTCGCCGCTTCCTTCAGCCGCTTAACAAGACGCTTCCTTGGAACCAAATTAAAGAAGAGCTGCACGCGCTTCTGCTCCCGGGGGAGCGTTCATCATTCTTAAACACGGAGAACAAACAGTCTGAAAAAAAAGGAAAAGAGTGGGGTGTGGGGGAAGAAAAGGAAAATCAGGGCTTCTGTCCTCCAACTTTTCCCCCAGGAGCCGTTCCCAGATGAAAAGAACATTTAACAACTTCCAAATCCGCCCCCTCCTCCCCTTTTCCCCGCCACCTTCACAGCTCCTGCCGCTCCGTCCGACGCCGATAAGATTACTTTTAAATGCCGCGGAAATGAAATCAACTTGTGAACCCTCGGCCCAAATATCTCTCCGTGTGGGCCATTCGGCCTCCCCCCCGGCGGGACGCGTTAGCGGATGAAAGGAGGTCTCGGCGTGAGCGGCTCGATTGTGTTTTTGGGTCCAGGCCCAGACTTTGAATTCCGGGGCTTCGCCACACTGGGACATCGTCTGTCCTCGTTTTTCTTTGCATCGCAGCGTGCACCACGGGATTTTAACCCCAACGCCTCGTTTAAATTGTCCCCTCGCACCATCTTTTCTCGACCCGAACGTGAGCAGCGAACATTAGACATTAGAGACGGAGCTGCAGATCTGAGAATCGTTAATCCGCCGCGAAAAGATGTGTCAAGCTTCTCCCCATCGGTCCAGTTTGAAAAAATTTTCTCTGCATCTTTAGTATTATATAAATAAAAAAAAAATCAGCAACCATTGCAAAGTGGCTGTTGTGTTGCTTGCTGCCCGTCCCCACCAGCTCAGAACATCATAAGCCCAGAGGAGGCAAAATTTAAAACAGGAGGGATACAAAGAGCCAAGTTCCAGGCCAAAGCCTCATTCAGGTGGAACAAGTTTGTCCCCATCAAACAAAGCACTTTTTCTGCTCTCCGCCTTTTATTTCACAGTGAATTGGTGAAATGGAACGGCAGACTTTTGAACACACAGCCCGCAAACCAGCTGTGTAAACTGGAAAAGTGCGGAGCCTGTGAGCTGGAGGTGGAAACCCGATCTGTGTCCAACAGTGGCTGCCGGAACAAGATGAGTTGCACCAGGTCCCAAAAAGTCTTTTAAACTATAGTTGGAATTTTGATGGAAAGAGCACATTGCAAAACAACTTTGTCTAATATGTTTCAGAATGTGGATGCCCACTTGAGGTGGTGATAGTCTTCTTCATATCAGAGCCTGCAAAATACACTATGTTAAAGAAACTTGTCTGCCAAAAATAACTCTAACAAAGAGCCAGTAGAAAGACAGTATTTAGTGACATCATCTCTGTTCTCACACTGGTTTTGTACACCTCTTCCAATTGACAGCCCCGTGCTAACTATGGAGCTATGCTCTATGTAGCCGCGTTAATTCGCACTCAATCAGTTAATGGAAACGTGACATTTTTATTTGTGCACTTCTAAAGCAAATTCTCAAAAGTTTGCTCCAGTTAAACTCATGTTATGGAAAAGGTGGGGGAAACGATAGGGCTATTGTAGCTGTGTTCAATAACCTAGCGAACCTTAAGCTAGCTCCCTCAGCTCGGAGCAGTTAGCAGTTAGCAGCAGCTGCAGGAAGGCAGAGTTTTGTCTGGAGGAAGTGCCCTTGTGCCCACTCCTTTTTCTAACTCCATGCACGGAGGTTTTACTGGATCTGAACACTATGTCAGTTCAGCTCAAAATGGAGTCGGTCTTGGTTCAATTTTAGATAAAATAAACACTGATTGTGGAGTCACGGGCCATGCTTGGTTACCGCTGTCTAAGACTTTGTCGCGTTTGGACAGAAACACGCAGCTGCGTTGGTGTCGTGGCTGTCGTACGGCTGGCAGGCAGTGTCTGTTCCGGCTCCTGCTCCGAGGGTATGCCAACTGCAGAAGCACTCCGCACCCCACGGATGTGAGAGACGCAAAAGAAAAGACCTCTCCATTTATAGTAGCTCACATTTAAAATGTGTCCAAACATTTAGGGCCAGGAATAGCTGCGCCGCTCCGTTTGACGCACTAAAAGCGTGACATTGAACAGCCGACCGCCGCGTCCTTCACGGAGCAGCTCTGAGCGCCAAAATAATCAGTATAAATAGTAATGCTGAGGGCATTTTCAGGATACTTCACGGAGCTTTTTTTTTTTTTTTTACGAGGGGACTGCCACCAGACTGATCTTGTCTGTGCCGCGGTGACCTCGAGCAGTTTTATACCCACCTCCCTGCGAGGCAAACTCCAACGCTCGTCTGTAATCTATTATTCATGGCGAGGAGGCAGGGAAACAGAGACTGGGAAAGGCAGATAACTTGGTCGCGTTTTCCTCCAACCACCACCACCACCACCACCATCGCCACCTCCCCCATATTATCCAGGGGCCATTGTGTAGGAAAACAAATGGAATGATTGCCTTTTGTTGTACAGGAGGGCGGTGTGTGTGTGTGTACGGCGTGGTGGGGCTGCTGGATGAATTTTGTATTCCGTGCAGAATTTGAATGTAGCCTTACTATTCAGAGCACACAAGCCCATGACTGCCGCCGGTCGCATTGTGCAAATAATGATGCATGGGAGGGATCAAATTAAAATTTATCAGCTCCGGGTCGGGATCCATCTCTAAATCTATTTCCGACAGATGAAAAATTGAAAAGGCAAAAGGGGGAGCGCGTGGCTCCAGTTGGCTGTTAATTTGCTCCGTCGCTCCAGCCGCGGCTCCAGTTAAGCCAGCAGTGAGCCGGCTGGCACAGAGGTTGTCCCTCCGGGGATTTTATCTCTTTTGTCCAGATATACCACTCGCACATTTGGTTCTGTGTTTATTATTAGTATTTGGTTTATTGATCCGAGTTCTATCTCTCACGCTCTTGATCAATCCAATGACTCACTTATTCAAAGATCCCACATGATACCTCTTCCTCGGGTTTCCCTTTCATCCTCGACGCCAGTGGAGCAGCCTCACCCAATATTCAAAACAATCTACTGGTCGCAGGAAAACAGCGAATCCGAACCCTCTGTTTCAAAGCCTTCTGCAAAAAATAGTCAAGATTTGGCTAAAACAGATGCTTTGTTGAACCTTCAACATTTTTGGGCTGAACAGACATCTGGCTGCGGTGGCACCGCCGGCATGAGATAAGAAAGATATTCACTGACAGGCTCGAGACACATAATATTATGTAAAGCATTCTGTGGCCATTGTAACTCTCTTCTGAAACAAATGCCCAGCCACCCGGTCGTCTTTTAAGATGCATCGTCACAAACGTTGCATCTCAACCTCTTCATCATCAGCTGGCTGAGAAGATAGTTCCGGCAACGGAGAAACTGCTGTATAGTACAAAAGGCAGTCCATCACAGCAGTATTTGTCCACCCAGAGTAATGAGGTCAGTCAGGCAGTGACACACGAGGTCTGATTAATGACTAGTCTTCTGTTGTGCGGCATCTCGATTGCTGGGATTTCAACTCGGAAAACAATCGCTCGCACGTCTTCAGTCCTTCGACAAGAGTCCACGATCCGAGATAACGTTTCCGTGAAATTAATAACCAGTTGGCTTCCCTCAGACAGAAAGAAATAGAACAGTAACACATCAGTGCTATGACTAAAAAAAAATATGGCTGCTGCTAAAACAATTAGCATTAATGCCGAGGTACATGGCTCTGTCTATCTCACACTGGAAGTAAACCAAAAACAACACTGAAGGCTTTTTCTCTGCGTTCAAAATGTTTTCACTTTAATTCGGCAGCCGTCACGTAAAACACAGTGGGGAATAGCGGCTCGCTGCAACGGTAGTGACACGTTGCTCCTGTTGTCCAGAAACAAATCAGACAATCAGACATTTCATCAACCTAATCAGACATCTCAAACTTTGCCTCCCCTTTCCAAACACCTTGCCTTCAAAGAGGCACATTCGGTAAACTCTAAATCAATCTGGCTGCTAAGCAGGCAGAGTAAATTCATGACGTAAAAAAAAAACAACGAGGTGAGAAGAGGCGAAAAGTTTTTGTTTGGCTAGATTTTTTTCATGTGCTTGTTTTGTAATTCGTCGCGAGCGCCGCTTCCTCACCCTGACAACACTGCATCAGGGCGGACGGGGAGGGAGGTGACAAATCATTAGTGTCTGACTCGCAGCGATAGCAACAGTTTTGCAGGAGTACAGTAACAATAACAACGGCAGACAAAGCCTCTTTTTTTTTCCCCCCCGGAGCGCCTCCGAATCCCCTCACTGTCTTCCCGTGTAATTGCTGCGTTTTGTGTTTCTCTGTGATTCGCCGAGCTCACAGGGCACCATTCCTGCCCGCGCTCCTGCTAACGTGCGAGCTCTTTTTGTCTCCAGATGGGGAACGAATCCCCGCGATGTAGCTGTAAGAACAGATTTTGTCCCCGCAGCGTGTGAAACGCGAGCGCAAGGCGACGTGTTCGCCGGCAGAGAAGCGCTGACACCCCTCCAAATTACCCGGCAAGCAAGCGAAGCCGCCCAGTTAGAAGCTGATAAATGTCGTCTGCTGCCGCACTAATCGGGAAATCATTATCGATGTACAGTGGGTAATTGTTTACTGAGCACCTAAAGAATTTGCTAATTCCTCATTCACAGATGATGAACTGCTACGATGCACCTTCCCGCTCGCTGCGCATCCTCGAATTAGAGATGGGCGACAATCCAATTGGCCGAACCCGGGCGCCTACCCAACCTTTAAACGGACCTTATTATGTCAGTATTTAACGGCAACGCGAGTCCATACGCCTCCTCAGAGTACAGCAGAGGTGGCAAAAGTATTGGCATTCTGTACTTGAGTAAAGGTAGGGTTACTTGTGTTAAACAATACTATGGGGGAAGTACAAGTACTGATTCGAGGTTCAGAAATGTACTTGAGTAACAAGGGATTTCTTTTGCCATTTATGCACTATACTCTTTGTATAATATAATATCATAGTTATGACCAGTGAGCCATTATTGGATGTTTACAGTTTTAGTAACAAGAACCAGTGTTATTTTATACAATTAATTTTTCTCTGCTCTGACTGAAAACGTACTGAACAGTGACTCCAAAGTCGAGGTACTCTAAAATAATCTCCCTCTTAAGTAGCATCCACTTTTATATTGAACTACATACACAACAGCAGAGTTCAAATAGCTCCACTTCAGGCAACAACAACGTAATAGGTGAATTGCTCTGAACACAATCTGTGTCTTTTAAAGACTACAAAAGTAACACAGGCGTTTTAGAAAGTACAGATATTTGTGTACAAATGTTGGGAGTAAATGTAAAAAGCAGTCCAAAAAAAAAAAAAGAAATACTCAAGTCAAGTACAGATACCTGAAGTATTAATAATGAGTACTGACTCTTTGTGCTACGCTACTTCCCAACTCTGCGTTGCAGCAGGTGGCTGTTTTCAGGGAGAGCGTTCCTGCGGCAGCACGCTGGGCCGTAGGGACGAGGGATCAGCGAGCTAGCGAGCTCGGCATTAGCCTCCGGTATGAGGTGAGGGGGAAACAACACAGGAATCACACGAGACGCGAGCGGCGCGGCGCGCTGATAGGAAACGTGTTGGCTTGATAAAGCCGCCCCGAGAACTGTAGACCGCAAACGGAGCCATGTCAACATCTCTTAGCTGTCAGCGACTCCATTCCAACCCCTAACCCCCCCCCTGACCCCCCACCCACCGCCATCAACACCACACATAATGGCCCTCTGTGGAAAATTGCCTCGGCGTTGCCACCGGTGCAGGTTCAGTGAACTCTCCCACGTGCGCCGGGGCCACTTGAGTGATGGCTGACGGGGCCCGCAGGTATTCAATCTAAAGCGGCCAGGACCGCGGGGGTAAGAGGCGGGGCTCGGAGGTATTATAATTGAAAGGGCCTCCTGAATAGCAATAAATAATGACGTTTCCCTGGGGTCCATTAGGGGGGCTTGGGCGGAGGCACTGAGTAGTGGGTGGGTGTTCTCACATACATCCAGGCCCGGCTGTTAGCCCCATTCTGAGTGAGGCATGCTGGGAGGTATCATACGGGTGTGAAAACGCAGGAGGAGCCTTAACATGGCTTCATTATGTCGGCGCGTGATGTAACTGGCAGCGCCGGTGCCCGAGGTGTTATTTACTGGCGTTCTGCTAAGTACTATAAGTGGAGGCTGGAGGGAGATATCAAAAAGAACACAAGCGTCACATCCCACCTATTGCATTTACACTTCTCAACACTGAACACAACGTACTTGAGGTTATTTTGTTGGAAATTAAAATTCAATTGGTTGATTTTTTTTTTGATTTTTTTTAACCCACATTTAAAATGCTACACAGCTTTGCAGTGGATTACGTTTCTCATGAAAAATATTAAAAGGACCCATATGTGACATTTTAAAAGGGACCCATCTGTATGAAATGGAATAAAAACACAATAACAACAACTATATAAATATATTTATTGCTACAATCTAGTTAGAAACTGCTATTTTTATTTTTATTTTATTAACACATACATATACATAAAGCAGCGGTCCTCATTAGCCATATTGCACCACACCATAACAGAGCATGGATCTGCTGAGGTTTCACTCTGAGCTTAGCTGAGCTCTCGGCTTTGCTTTTTTGCAACAGGCTTTCCTACAAGTTGATAGTTGTAATTCTTCCACACTATCTTTAAAACAGTTTTAGGTGTATGTAAAAAACACTTTAGGTGATTTAGTCAGAGCGCACTGTACTTCCAGGGTTTATCTTTTCAATGCTAATGCTGCAAGCATCAACTCAGAAAGACACCAAGAATTAGTGACTTGAAAGTTCTTCAGAAAATGAAAATAGTTTTTGCACTGTATCTAAAGCACAGAAAATACCCCAAACATCAGCATTTGTAATTACAACTGAACACCACTGGATCATCAGGTCGGGTTCTGATGGTTTAACTGCGTCTCTCGGGCAAACGGGCGGCTTTTAACCAAATACGCTTCTTTCGCATCTTTCCAGGTCTTTCCACATTGCTGCTGTCAGACCAGCCAGAGATACAGTAGATTCCCGATTAATAAAATATAAACACCATGACTGCTCTGAGATTTCCACCCCACGCTGAGTATCACAACTGTCATGTGATGATTTAATGGAAAGTTGCACATCCACCCAGAACCCCTGTGTGCGCGCAGAGCTCCTCAACATCCAAAGCCAATGTTGTTTTTTTTTTCCCTTTCTTTTTTTTGATTTCCTCTTGCCTGCCACGCGAGTCACATGCCACCGCCTGTACTATATGCACATAGTAATTGGCACAGCCTCTGAGCGTTTTCAAACCGGGGCAAAAAAATAGCAGCACGCCGCCGCCGCTGCCGCCTCTGACAGATACGAGCTTCTCAATCCTCTTCCCCCGACCGAGTGGAGGAGTTCTCTGCGTCTTAATTACCTCGCGTTTGGCACAGAGCACCGCAGCGAGGGGCCGGGAGCCGCTGGGGGTGGGTTGGGGCGGTGGAGGGCGTTGGGTTGGGGTGGGGGAGGAGGAGGAGGAGGAGGAGGAGGAGGAGGAGGAGGAGGAGGAGGAGGAGGGCGGGGGTGTCTCTGCAGAGACTCTCAGACAGCGGTTGGTGACAGAAGCCAGAAGCCAGGGGAGGAGGAGAGACTTGAGGGAGAGGAGAAGCTCTCAGCTGGTGGAGAAGGCCGGAGGAGGACCCCCCCCCCCCGGTTTGCTTTCCAGCCCAGGGGGAGAAATCCCCCCCGGGGCGCACACACGCGGCAGAATTGAAACATCCGTGAAAAAAGAAAGAAAAGGGGAAAAAAAAAAAAACAAACGAAAAGAGACGAGTGCCCAGGCGCCGTGTTATTGGCTGCCGCGTTTTATTTTGCTCACCGACCCACACCCCCCCCCACCGCTTCACATCCAGCCCCCCCCCCCCCCACTCCCCTCCCAAGGAGAGGAGTGCTCGCAGAGGCGCTCATGTGTCAGAAGACGCAGACTGGGAATACAGGCGTCACGGTCAGTGTATGTGTGTGTGTGTGTGTGTGTGTGTGTGTGTGGATGGAGCCTCGCCATGCAGAAAACACACACGGCAAACACACACACACACACTCACACACACACAGTATGGATTTCTTTATGTACGGCTCTCTCCACACTCTCCGCACCGCACGGCGGATATTTGCACTCGTTCTCCTCACTGATGCAGCGCCTCTCTCTCTCTCGCTCTCTCTTTCAGTGGGGGGAGGGGTCGGGGTGGGGGGTGGAATTTTTTTTTCCGGAGAGACGGATGATGTCGGTATTGAAATTTAATTGGCAGGATGTCCCCGTGGGCTGGCACTAAAAAAAAAAAATAATGAAAAAAATGTTTCTTTATGACACGTCGCTTCCGCTGCCAGTGTTGTTCCTGAACTTCCCACCCCCTCAACTTTTTTTTCAACCCCCCACCCGAACTTTATGCACTGCAAACCGACACACCAGCCCGTCACAATAGTTGCGTGGAACATTTGTCGAATCTTTCTCTCTCTGCGACAACATCCGCAGCAACAATGGCTGTCAGGCTGGTCGTCTGTGTCTCTCAGCAGCAGCAGCAGCAGCAGCAGCGTCTATTATTTTGACAAATACAAACTACATTGAACTCCTGGACTGTCCCACCAGCATCCCAAAATAAGAATTTGTTGGAGGGGGTGTTTCCAGAAATGCCTCCTTCTTTTCAGGACAAGAGCTTCGCTTCCTGTCTTTGGTGTCTTGTCAAAACTTCATGGCAGCGTTTTCCTGCTGCTTCCTGCCCTAAATGCCAGTTCTGTTATGTATTCTTTTCTACTGATGTTTAGCCCATTCATTGGCTAGACAGCCATCTAAACCAGCTGTCTGTTAACAGCTTCCAGCTATCCAATTCTTAAGAATGTGTTTTGGAAATATGACAGCCACTGACATATTTTTTTACAAACTCTCAGTTTGCAATTTCAGTTGTTAAGATATTAACTTCTGCTATTTATTTTCACATTGCACTTTGCATTTGTTTGACTTACAGTCAGACCAACGCACAATCAAGTCCCTTTGATTGGCGTGTTGCTGTGTTTCCAAAAGAGAGACACAGCAACGGGCGGTAGTAGCCGTGGAGAAAACCTTAATGAACAAGGTTGGACAATGGTTGCGTGATCACACACACACAGACACACACACACACACACACACACACACACACACACACAGACACAGACACAGACACACTGCAAACTTTTTCATTTTAACACCGTGATTAAAACAAAAAAAAAGGGCCGTGCTGTCGTCGTGGTGACGCCACAGGCCTCCGATCACTTCGGGTCACATCAGCAGTATTTCAGGGTCTATATCAGCACTTCCAATTAATATGTCTCATTAAAATACCCTCCATTAAACTTAATAAGTCAATTTCAAGTGAAACTTGAAAAAGAAAAAAGGCACAAAAAAAGAAACCCCCCCCCACCGCTCCCCCGACGCGAATACCCTTTAGCTGCTGTTTTCTCAGATTCAGTTAATAGTAGAGAAGAAGAAGCAGAGAAAATCGACTCCTGCTGCCGAGGGCAATGGAGCGCAGCGGCTGACAGCGGAGCTTTCGAGATGGTAGCGTTAAAAAAAAAAAGAGAGAAATAATTCTCTTCCTGCATCCCCCTCGAAACACTGTGCCACCCAAACTTCTTACCTCGCCTTTTAATTATAGCAGTTAGCTGCGGCGTGACACTGACGTCCGCATTAGAAACGCCGCAGAGGAGTCGTCCGCCCTCGACGAGCCGACTTGCCGGCAGCGGTGCCTCCTCAGCCGCGTCGCAGCGGCCTTTATATTTATTTATTTTTCTTTTCTCACAGCCGCCGCCGGGCTTCACGTCGTCGCCCGCAGTGTCTCACTCGCCGCCCATTTGAAAGCGCGTAAAGCAGCTGAGCCTGCAGCGCGGTTGTGCTCCCCGCGCTAAACTGCCTTCATTCCCTCGACGTGGCATTGATCCATCCGCTCAGAGCCTTGTCTGCGCCGGGCCCGACCAGCGCCATCGATATTAGATCAGGTTGAGCCTAAACAGCCCAGAACTCTTTTGCAGTCCATCTTGGCAGGAGAGGTAATAAAATTCACGCCTGTCTTTGGGGGGGGAGGTCACATTGGAGCCAATCTCCTCCTGCAGCCAGTGGCTGAAAACACTTCTTCTGTCTTCAGTTGAGACACAAGGTTTGTTCGGTACCACCGGGTCACTGCGTCTTTTGCAATGTCAATTGCCTCAGATAAAAATTTATGATCCCTGCTAATAAAAGTTTTGGTCCTCTCGCGCAGCGGAAATCAGCTGTTGTGACAAAATGACAAATTGCTTCTGAATGCCCAAACCCACCTGCGTTGTGTCAGGGGGGTTGATGCCATCCAGCGCCTTATCCTGGATGAAATTAAGAAAAATATTTATTTTTCCACTGGTTTTGGCCCAAACTGAGTCCCTGTTGTCCCCTGCACCGTCCCTCCCAAGACCGCGGCAGTTTATCTGCCAGCCGCAGCAATCTCGGCAAGCATGATGATATTAAATTAAACTGGGAGGAATCAGCCATGCAGCTGCCACACCACAAAGCCTTTTGGGAAATCTAGCAAAAAAAATATGGGAAGTCTTTCCAGAGTCGGGGGGGCGATGGTGACGGCCACAGCAGTACACACTCATTGACTTCAGGGGGTTGTCGCGAGCTAGCTCATTAGCCTCTTAGCTCGGACTGATCCTCGATGAAGTCGCGCTGATCTCGCTCCTAACAAGTGACCCAAAAAAGAGGGAAACGCGTTGGCACAAAATGGAGCTTGATAGTGACTCACGCACAATTAGCATCACGTGACAAACCAAATTGGTCATTTTGGTCAAGCGGAGGGACCGACTCTGTGGGTGACCCATTTCTGAGGGCACGCCAACCAAGTTTGCTAATGATCCCGTCCAATGTGCTCACCTCAGGCTGCCATGGTTCTATTTTAGGGAAGTGGCAAGATGCGAATCTCCGCAGCTTGATGGTGAAAACCAAAATGGGGGCAGTAGTGGCGTAAACAGGAAGAAAGCACAAGCAAAAATAAATAATGTGAGTGTTCTGTGAAAGAATTCACTCTATTAATTTAATAGGCCATCACTAATTGACTCTAATTTGTTCTAATTGAACTTCCGTGCCTAATTTGACCAGAGCAGATGTGTTTGTGCAGGGGAAACTATTTTTCTTTCTCCGTGTCTCATATCAAAACACCGCCCAGAAAAAGCCGTGTGCGGAACTAAGATCTGGAGGATGAAAAGAGGCTGCACATCGTTGAGCTTCAGTCTTCGCCACCAACCTCAAACTTCCCTTTTATGCACTTACGTAGATGCAACCTATTATGTGTAACCATCCTCCTATATGCAGTATATTTTTGTATTTATTCATTGCTCCTTGACAAAATGACATGAAGTAGGAACAACAAAACTCCAGTTTAGAGGGAAGCTAAAGCTTTTTTTTTTTTGCAGACGCTGTAAAATCCACCTTTTCTAGACAAATGAGGCATCTTTAACAATGAAATCAATCACAATCACACCAATCAGTTCAATACCGGTGCAACCATTACTGACTATGCCCCCAACAACAGCAGCAGCACCTCATGGGCTCTGATCTGCTTACACTTGATTCCTTCTTGAAGACGTGACAACACCATCGGCCTGAACCTGGCAGAAGCAGCTGGCGTCGGCCGGGGCCGTCACCTCATCGGAGAGGGTCAGGCCGACACTCTGTCAACATTTGACTCTGACGCCTGTCAGAGGGGAGCCAAGGTCGACGCCCACCGCCCTCCCCCCAAAAACAGACCTCTGGCAGGGCAACACAACGGGCCATATTTCTCAAAGCAGATCCTCCGCCAGCCGGCCGTCCGTCCGTTCGTCCTCGACCGCGGCCGTCCGCCGCCCAGGCCTGATGGATAGAAATGCGGCTAATCCATTATTTTTGGGTCCAATCGATCGGGGTCCCGGCGATCAGAGATCGGCGCCACGGCCCCGGCCAGCGGGGCGGTGGGGGTGGGGGTTTAGGAAGGGGGGGCCCTGCTACAAGACGGCGGCCGAGCCGGAGGTGTCAGCGGCAGGCCGACTAATCACCCTGGAGCTGTGAGTGATGGCGGTGGAAGCAATCACACAGGGGAATGCATCATCTCCGCCCAGCTCCCATCCGTCAGCCTGACTCGCTCTCATTTGACTGAGACGCATGCCAACGTGAAATATGACACTTTGTCAAAAGCGGGAAGGAACCGGGGTGAAGGCACACCGGGCGGCGGCGGCTAATAATAATAATTAAACATGCGATGTTGTGCGTCCGCCGCACGATTACAATTGCGACGACGACAATGCGCAGCCGTTTCCCACTTGCGCCCGTGTTTCAATTTGGTCGCCCATCTGCAGCATAATGGCAAGAGAGAGAGAGAGAGAGAGAGTGAAAGAAAGGGGGAATGTCTCACACACACGCAACACCCGAAAAGCTGCGGCGGCCAGACAAAAGTGACGAAGCCTCCAGCTGGAGAAGCCACGAGTAAAATATTGCGGTGAAAATTGAGCGAGGATGACTTGGGTTTTCCCCCCAAGCAGGCGACCAAGGAGGAACGTGAATGCCCAGCGACAGCAGCAGGGGGCGCAGGCTGGCTTTGTTTATGTTTATTTCATTTGATATGTAAGTCACAAATACATTAACACTGTCGCAGCGCACATATCAGATGATTTGCTTTGGCCTTGTGAGCATACAAGCTTATTTTCGACACCAGTCCATAGGCGGCCTTTCATTCAGAAGGCTCGTTTGCTTGTTTGGCTGCAGCTCCAACGTCTTTCTTTCTTTTTTTTTTTTTTAACCAGTGCCAAAAAACAGTGGGGAGACACGATTGTGCAAACATTTAAAAAAACAATTTTAATATTACAGTAGATAATAAAATTTCAAAATGTAAGAAGGTTGCGTATGCCACAGCGGTGCCATCACATTGGCTTTTGCATTTTAGCAGAGCGAAATGACCCTCAATGTCAAGCAGGCTCTTTGACACCATAATGAATTCGGAAAATGATTAATGCCGTCTTGTTTTTTTTGTTTGTTTTGTTTTTCGTTGCGTATGTCTAAACGAACGCTGCGTTTGTCATTTTCGAAAACAAATTGCCGCCGCGTCTCGTGGAAATGAATTCTATAGATTTTCCTCCCGCCTTGTTGGGGTTTTTCTCCCGGGGAGGGTTATTTCTTAATTAGATGGGAGGGAAGATGCGTCAGATCGCTGCAGACCGAGACTCGCCTCCCCTCAGCCGCTCGCTTGGAATACCGATCGCTCGGGAGGACGCCTCAGCCAATTATGGTGCATTGACAAAATGTGACACATGCATGGATGCTTGCTCCCGCCACCTTGTTTTTCTGGAGAAAGTCAACACTCGGAGATTAGGTGGAAGCCCCTTAAAGACTCACCAGCACTTGAATATTAAGTAATTAAATCCTGATCAAATAAAGGTGGTCTTTTTAACTTTATTGACTTTTCCTTGCTTTTAGACGTTCTCCGGAAATGCAACTCATTTTGCAGAACAGAGTGACTTAGAATGTCCTTCCTGCTCTAGCCAGGCACCTGATCTGAATTGATTGATTGATTGATTGCTTTGTTGAAGAAACTTATTGCTGTGGACAAATTAATTTCCTCATTTCTCTCTTAAGGTCCTCCAACAAATAGGAGCGTCCCAATTTTCCATTTTTGCCAAGCACTTTTCTATTGGAACTGACTAGAACCAGACTCTGCAGTCAGTCTGCACTCCAGATGCCTGCGGTGTCTGGGAGCCTTCGTCCATCTCTGTCTGTTGGCATCTGGCCTCGGCTGCCTCCTGCTTTCATCTGACCTGAACAGAAGCTGATTGGTTGGGGAATCCTACTCCTGTCTGAAACGCTCACCGCCCACATTCACAAGTACGGACAACTGAAAGCTGCCAATTAGTCTGATTGGTCTTTGGTCTGTGGGAGGAAGCCAGGCTCAACCTGGAATCCAACCAGCAACCTTCTTGCTCCTATGTATTGTTCTTTTTAAAATTTAAAACCTGCGGCTTTGGGAAAAACGTTACACGTCGAGCTCAGCGTGGGAACGAAATAATTGCGGAAGAAAATAACCCATCACGATGAAATATCAAAACGCCAACATCTGTTGCCATAAACCTCATTTTGAGTTACGCCGCCGCACCTTTCTGTCCCCAGTTTGATGTTCCAGGGCTGCAGAATTAATCACAATCGGCGAGATCAGTGCGGCTGATGTCACTCCTGGCGTCTTGTTGTTTTTTTTTCCCCCTTCCTCTCTTTCGCTTTCTCCCTTCAAGCGCTAATAAAGCTATATTGAACACCGCGCCGTTCTCGGCAGGAAGTCCGTAGCCTGTGGCTGCTCACTAAATCTCGACGACTTCATTAACTCATTACCGTGAGTCACGGCGCGGCGTGCCAGCAGCAATTAAGGCGCGGCGGAGAAGAGGCGCGTCGTCCTTGGGCCGCGGGACCGATTCGCTTTACTAGATTTAGTCCGATGATTGGCACATCAATGGGAGGCAAGGTGGATTAAACACACTTAGTCGATATTCAGATTTGTCCCGCTTGCACCTCACTGTCCTGGAGCTCAGTGTATGCGCACGCACGCACACACACACACACACACACACACACACACACACACACACACACACACGCGCCTCATCAAGTGTCGGCTTGGGAACGGTCGTCTCTGTTATTGATATCCTACGCAACACAGCCAAGAATATTAGAGTAAAGGGTTTGGATTGAATTTTCTGGATAGATGGATAGATAGACAGATAGATAGATAGATAGATAGACAGATAGATAGATATATAGGCTTGAGCTGTTTTCCAGAAACTCTTAGGAACTAAAATAACGTCAAGTGCAGGAGGCTGGAAGATGATTGAAGTGAAGGCAGCCAATCCCCGCAATACTGTTTGCTTTGCTGCGAACCCGGTCCTATCCCCATAATTGCGTTTCAGGGTCCGTAACTCAGCCCCCGACCGTTTCGTCGCTGTTGCTGCCGTCTTTCGCGCACGCTTCGAAAGCACTTCCACTTCAGCGGCTGAAAAAAGAAAAGAAAAAGACACGGATGGCACTTTCAGTAAAAGGTGCTGAGCATCTTTCCACGTGTGTGTCTCCACTTAAACTGGCTGCAAGGAGGGAGAAGAACGTTTCGCTGTGTTTGGCCGTAATTGGAAAAAAAAAACCAAAATCAAGAACGGTTGAGGAAAAAAAAATGCTGCGCGGCGTGAAAAGGTCACAAACGTTTTCTCCCAGTTTGCAGGCAGCGCTGGTTAATATTCATCCCGTCCTTTTGTCTTTTTATTATGATTATTTCTTATTCGAGCAGGAGGCCGGCGGAGACACGGCAAAGGAAAAAAAAACAGTACATTTCAATGAATGTGTCAAGGCGTTAATTCAACTCTCCCCTCTGCCTTTTGTAGAAACACATTTCTATTCATGAGGCCAATCCTCCGTAGTCATGACGCTGCATACTTATGTTTTTTCTCTGTGAAAACTCCAGGAGGGTAAAAAAAAAAAAAAAAATGCTAATTAAATTGCAGCTGCGGGCTTGTGTCCCCTTATATGAAGACTTAAAGAAGCCTTTATCTTAGCAAATGACTGACAGTTGATTATGAAAAAGGAAGCCAATATTCTCCTTCCTGTGTGAAGACGGTCCACCCACACCTTCTGCCTGGGTGCGTGTGTGTGTGTGTGTGTGTGTGTGTTCGTGCATGTGTGCCATTGTTATGACTCTGTTCTTAATGAGTTTAGAATGAAGTTATTTTAATGAGTGGAGAGCGGCGGCCTCTCGCTGAGCCTGATTGTGCTGCTGAATGAGTCATGGGCAGGCGGATGTGCACATTCATGTGACGCGGTTTAAAATAAAAAAAATTAAAAATAATTCCATGCTCTTGGCTGGGAATAGGAGGGTCGTCCTGAGGACGGTTCCGCCTTGATGCTCGCCGCCTGACATCAGGTGTGGTCCTGCGGTCCTTCATCTGCTCCAGGGCACGGCTTGATTGTGATTCTTTTTTTTTTTTTTTTTTTTTTTTGATGTCAGGTGGTCTTCAGATGGAAAACGGAAAAGCTGGGGCCAGCTAGAAGCAGCCCAAATGTGTTTAATAGGTAGTTTGTAAAAGTTCTGGGAAAAAGTTGCCACGTTTATCTAAGTGATTCAAATCTTGTGAGGGACGACTGACAAAATCAGGATGTATTTTCCTCCTGGCTGGAGGCTGAAGGAAAGTGAGTGAGGAGGGGGAGTTAGAATCAGGATGAATCTCCAAGACGCCTGGAGATTAAATGTCTCAGACTTGTTGTTTTTAGTTACGTCCTTGATTCTAGTAGAGCTGCCTCTTGGATCACCTTCTTATGTGAACGTTCCACCAACTCTTTCACCTCCTCTGCGAGGTGGCTGTTAATTGGAGAGTCGAAAGCTGACTTGGACAAACAATAAACAGATATTTGTTTCAGGTCCATGTAATTGCTGGCGTCCCGTTTGTTATCAGTGTGGGAGAAGAAGCAATGACCTTGAGGTCTCACCTTTGCTGTTCTTCATCAAAGCTGCAGTGCACCTAGGGGGCGCTCACGGTTCACCATTCACAGCAATCACCATTATGGCATCACAACTGCGGAGGCATTTTGTGTGTTTCTACACACTTTCAAGGCTTCCAGAAGTGATGGAAACAATTCAAACTACTATATTGATAGAGCTGCAGGTCCGTCAGCGAATGGGAATGTGCCTAATCCGGTGTACATCCGCTGACCAATCAGAATGCAACTAAAAAGAAAACAGAAAGTCACTCATGTTTTTTTTTTCACTTCACTCACGATCACACCGCTGCACCGTGGAATCACTTTCCTGACCTCCTGACGCTCAGGACACATTTGAATTTTTGACTCCATTAGGTTTTAGGTTGCCGTTTCATTTCTTCCACGTGGAAACCGAGCAGCGAGGTGACGGCTGAAGCGACTTGCGTCACCTTCCGGCACAACACGCACGTGTCAGCCGCTGAGGCTGGATTTTGTGGTATTTTCCAGCCTGCCACGTCTGCTTCCTCTTCCTTTCTCCTCTCCCCTCTCCTGTCCTGCAGCATAATTCTTTATAATGAGCTTGTGGACAGGAGATGAGATATGATTCTTGGAATTAAAACAGCATTTTCGACTTTGATCATGCCGCAGTGTGTGAAGCGCTGAAAATAAGACTCTGCCCTTCTTTATCAAATCTTTTTCACTCTCACCCTCTCTCCCTTAATCTTCCCCCTTGCTTGTGCGCCCTGCTCTATCTGAGCTTGGGGGACAGCTCTGTGAGATGGAGAGTTAATGAAGAATGGCTTTTTTTTTTTCTTCTTCTTCTTTTTTTTTTTTTTTAACTCTCTTTTACCCCCGTCCCTGTCTAAAAAGACTGTCTAAACTCCGGCAACTTTGTACCCGGCTTTTGTTAATCGCATCGTGATCAGCTTTCAGGCCAAACAACCCCTGAACCAGTTCTGCATAAATATTTAATGCTGTTATTCCCAAACCCCTCTCCTCACCTCCAGAAAATGTTTAGTACGATTGCAAAAGCAGCAGCAGAAAAAAAAAATAATAATAACCCTGACGTTTTTCTTCAATGGCCCTAATTTGGTTCCAAAGCAGCTTTCCCGTCTTTTACAGTCGCATGGTAAGCCCCCCTGTTTGGTTTAGTTGTTGTTGTTTTATTGCGCGCGTGCACTGATGAGTGGGTTAGGGAGACTGCAAGTGAGACGCAACATTGTCAAAAAGCCATTTACGATGCTATCATGAAATGAAAGCGGCTGATGTGGGCTGTTGCTGGGAGCGCAGTCGTGTAAGCAGCTATCTCAGGGACTGATGGCAATTCAACACAGCCAGCGAGGGGAGCGGTCGCGCACGTGTGCACGCATGTCTGTATGTATGCGCGTCGTGCGTGTGCAAAACTGTCAGAAGGCTGTGATTATTGTGTGTTTTGCCACTGGTACAGAGAGAAGAAAAACCTTTTGTGTCACCTGATTTGTTAATATGCTAATGTGCTATGATTAGCAGAGGCATGCGAGCGGCGGCGTCTCCGCTCAGTTAGGTGTTGATTGAGAAGACACCAACGACCCAGGTGGCAGATGAGGGAGGAAAACATATTTTGGAACTTTTGGAACTCAAAACTATTTTGTTGCTTACGGGCTAAAGTGGGCGGGGCAGGTGGAGAGCGCAAGAGCTGGCTACATTGCGAGTGTGTCAGTGTTATTATGCCTTTGGTATGCATTTACATTGATAAATAATGAGGCATTTTATTTAGACAGCTTTTGAAAGAAGCAACATTGGCAAAGGAACTCTCAACATTTGGTCAGATTGCAATATGATTCGACTACAGTGGAGCTACAATTTTGATTACCTTGTGTCCTCATCTGGTGGGCCAAAAACGCTAAGCCATGTAGAGTAACATGTTTTGGTTTTGTTATTTACACTGCAGACTGATTCAGAAATCCCCACTGTTCTTTTTTTTTTTTTTTTTTTTTTAATCCAAATACTTGTATATTTGCAAGATTGCAAATTGCTAACACATATTAGGTTGTTGAGAAGGGTTTTCAAAGCATTCATTTTGCTAGCTCTTTAGGTTGACTGTATTTTAATACAATGTAACACCATTAAAAAGAAAGTGTAAGTGGCCAGAGCTATGACCAAACGCTTGCCGGGACTCCACATCAGCCAATGACGTGGCTTAAACCTCCTGCATTCTCCACAAGAAGAGAAACGTGGCCAACATACTTCATACTTCAAATGCAGAGTCCTCCCACTGCAGCAGCGAGCACTGCGGAATGAAACATTTTCACTTTCCGCATTATCCAGTGCCCGCTTCGAATTTCTGACTAGTCGCACAATGAACCGCAAGGAAGAAAGTTCAGCCCAGAAGATGTGCTGAGAGCAAACTGCAAGAACTCCCAAACCGGAAGACATAATGACGGCATTCGTTGTTTTTTTTTGCAGCCCAGCGAGAGAGACAAATGTCTCTGTTGTCGCAGAGCATGTAGCGGGTTTATAGCAGTCGCGGCAGAACTGCTCGGCGCTGTGCTACACTGCCAACAACTTTAAAATTCCACCAGTGAATCCAACAGCGGCTCTTGTAATTTCTCAAGCGTCAAGACGTGCTTTGATCCGCCCCACACTGTGTTGCAACCAGGCGGCCGAGCGGCTGCACGTTAGTGCTAATTCCGTGCAGGATATTGGAAGACCTGAGCTGGCGCGTTACAATGCAACATTTGTGTTGATTTATTAACGATCGCCTACCCTGCTTCCAGGCGTTCCCGGGCCCCGGCTCTCGAACACGCTTTATGAGATACCACATGCGCTACATTGTGTTTTACAATGCTAAAAAGTGTGTGAAGTCTCACAGTCATGGCAATAAAAAAACATTTAGCTCTATTGCCGCATACATCACGGCGTGGCAGCAGCCTCTGGTGCCGCTGCTCCCGTCGTGGTGCGTTTAATGCCAGAGAATTGCGCTCGTTTTAAGTGAAACTCACAGTGATAATTGTGGCTTTAATGTATTGTTCATTGAATGATTACTGTGCAATAAAGATTAGAGTTAAACATTGTCCCCGTGTGTGTGTGTGTGTGTGTGTGTGTGTGTGTGTGTGTGTGTGTGTGTGTTCCCGCTTAGCTTCGCTGTCTGCAACATTGCTGGCCTCAGAACACTGTGTGTGTTTGTGTGTGTGTGTGTGTGTGTGTGTGTGAAAATGTGGTGAAGCTCATTCAAAACTAGTGTCTTTGGCCAGAAAGAACATGCAAAACATTGATCCGTTCTTCCCGCGGTGAGCGAGTGAGATTCTTCTCCGAGCTGCTGACTTTTCGCTCTCATGGTTGTGCGGGTTCCCCCCCTCTTCGTGCCGCAGCTTGGGAAAATCGGCGGATGTCTGCTTGTTGCCGGCGGCCACCTCCCCCCCGCTGACTGCATGTAGGTGTAGCCGTTGACTGTAAAAACACGGCCTCCAATTAAGTGTTGTTTACTGCAGAGCTGCCAGCTGCACTTATGCCATTTGTATCCTACGCTTTAAACCAACCCAGCCCCACCCCCCCACCCCTCCACCAGCTTTAGCGTCTTAATTCCTGCACGGCCCTCTCGATACACGCCCGCCCATAGCATTACAAGGAAACTGCATTAAAAACCTCTGACGTGACATGGCTCCGCGTCAGCACCGCCGCTAGGTTTCCCTCCACATGCGGCGTTCCCTGGAAATCTCCAAAGATTCTGTTGCACACAGGACGTAACGTGCACGTAGCAGAGGGCCGAGCAAAATCCTACCCGCAAACCACCTGCGTTTTTCCAACCAAATCCCAGTCAACTGCCTGCAACCTCCACACTGTGGGGCCATGTCTTCAGTTCAGCAGGTTCACAGAATCAATCTGTGGCGCCGCCATTACCTTGCTCTCGCCCCGCATCAGGCCACAGACATGCACCAAAAAAACAAAACAAACAGAGGAAAAAAAAAAAAAGAAGAAGGGGGAATTCAGAAGATGAAAGCCCGCCCTCTGGGGAAATGATCATCAATATGTCAGCCGAGCATTACATGTCTAAAGGATTTATCAAGCCATCAATAAGTTATTGACAGCAATAATGCTCAAGGTCAGTGAGGAGGAATCTCATATCGGCCCGTTTAACATAGAGTTGGAGGGGGTTCGTGCCAGTGGCTCTTCCTCATCCTCTGAGGTGCAATGAGGACAGCTTAGTGCCTTCTGGGCCTGGGGGGGGGGCGGCATTGATCATTCTGTGATCTGTGGGGGTTAACACGTCGTCAGTCACAGCATGAATCTCTTGTTTAATATATATATATATATGTATCCTTGTATCCTCTTAGCGTCTTGGTCCACTTCTGCAACCAGATTCTGTATATTAGCTTGATTTTAGTACAATGACATCGACAAAATTTGTTAGAAAATTGTGAAACACATGTTGTATATTTTGTATGTTGAAAATAATGTTTAGATATTGTATTGCCTTTATACATACAGTATATATGTGCGCACATGTGCCTTATTTTATGATATGCCAAGTTTCCCACTGTTGTTTGTCTCCATAAAGTGCTATTGTTTATATAAATATTCTTAAAAAACAGTCAAAGGCCCTGTGTGTAGGATTTAGCGGCATCTGGTGGTAAGAAGAATATTGCACAACAATGCTCTCACGTCTTTCAAATATGGTCTCTTTTCAAGTGGACCTGATCTGCATGTAAACACGTGCAACTCAAAACATGCAAATGCTTTTTTTTCCATTCCAATGTCCCTTTAAATGTTACACAGCGGGCCATTAACCTACACGCTGTGTGCATATCTAAGCTCTGACAATGTTTAACAGTGGATTTTGAATTCTTTATAGAATTGAACCTTTAAACTGTAACATATTGCACGATGCATTTTCTTTTCAAAGGTTATCCAAGCTAATTGCAATGAAGTTTAAACCCATAAGACCCGGTGTTTGCATTAATAAAGTATCAGCGCTTTAAGAGGGGGGGCTTATCTGAAAGGAAAACGGCGCAGCGCCGTGGATTTGCCCTGCTAGCGCCCAACGCACGTCTGCCGTGTGTGCTCTGTGCTCCGCTGGTTCTAATGTTATGTGTACTTTAGTGTTCCAGCACAGGGATGTGCGCTGTTTGCATATTTCTCTCACGGGCTGTGGGTTTATGTAAACCTCCTGCTGTTATCAGCACGCCGACGTGAGGCGGGAAAAAAAAAAAAAAGATAAAATAAAAAATCTCCGCCTCGTGCCTATCAGCACATCTGCGTTCCTGCCTCTTTATCTCTGCTGCGACTCCAGGAAGGTTCATTTGGTCGCCGGGCATGAGGTCAAAAACTGGCCAGCGCGCGCGTTAATTTTATTCTGTGTTGCGTTGCGCTCGGGATGCCGGCGAGTGCATCCTTGTAGCTGCCACCTGCGTGGAAGGCAGGGGCTGATGGTGAATCGATAGTGATGGATCAAAGAGCCTCACGGCTGCAGCCCTGAGTGTCAGAGTGCAGAGAACAACGGCAACTTTTTACACCGCCTTCCCTTTTTATTAATGCCCCCCCCCCCACCCCCGACCCCACCCCCCGGTCTGCAGTGCACTTATTCTTCTGTTTCATCTCGAAAATTCCACATTCTCTTTGTCTTCGATTTTGCGCGGTGGCATTTTGAGACAGCGAGAGAGAGAGAGAGACGGGTGACATGACCCTTCCTGCCATGGTGTTTGCTAGCGTCAGTCAGCGGTTGATTTGGAAATTTATGAAATGTTGCGATTGACGACCAGGCAGTAAAACAGTTTGATTAGTGGCCGCAGCAACGTTTGGCTTTTACAAGACATTTGCTTATTGCCTGCGAGCCGTTGTAAAGTTTCATTTGCCAACATGCGAGTGTGACAAAGATGCAAGCTGTGAATTTTTTCCTTGTTTTTTTGTTTTTTCCACTGCTGATGTAATAACTCCTTATTTGTTGTTGTCTAATGTGAGAAGCACAATCTAATAAAAAACCACTTGGCTCTGTTTTCTAGGAGAAAAACATTGGCCGGTCCGCTCCCAGAGTCACCATGGTAGGGCTGGATGTTCTTTCTTAAAGGGTTAAAAGTTGCCTCTAAACACTTCTTAATGACTTTTTGTTTTTTGTTTTTTTGCCCCCCATTTTTGATGTGTGTGCTAATGGCCAAAGAACAGTAAACACAAGCAGCATCTGGCTTTGGTGGGCTCAAGTGTTTGGAGGCAGCTTGTACCTGGAGTCTGACTGTAGTGAAGTGCCTTCCTGTTTACCTCCATCTATCTTGATATCTAACCTGTCTATTTTCCCCTTTCACGTTTTAGCTCTTCCTGTCTGTGTGATGAGTGTGTGTGCAGTCTGGTCTGTGTGTGCTGGTTGGTTTCAGGGGTGGAACGGTACACCACATTCAAGTTACACGGGCCAACAAGAAAAAGCAAGTCAATTTAAAACAAGCGCAGAAGAGATATTATTATGCTATCTTCTGTATTGCCGAGATAATTGACTCGAAAAGCAATTAGCTTTAGCAGGGCTCTGTGCAGGACGGCATAATTAAAGCCCAACGATACATGCAGAGGCAGCTGCAGTTGCTTTCTCACAGGTAACATGTATTGGAAGTGAATTCTTAGGAAGTCAACATAGCCAGAAAATCATTTTTTAAACAAGTTAATGAGCAGTAATCGGGATGCAGTATTGTGTCCATGATGTCATTTGGAGCCACACGTGATGTGTTGTTGAAAACAACTTGTTAGCGAGACTTAGTTGTCAGTAATAATGCTTTGCCCCATCCTCTCATGACAACCTTTCGAAACTGAAAACAATCAAGAGAATAGCAAAGCTTCATTAGTGTGAACTACATGACAAACATTTGTTGATGTATTATTTTATGCAGCGCTGAACCCTGCCCTAATGTTTACCACACCAACAGCTGTTAAGCCCTTTGCTGCTGGTACGTTCCAATGGAAGTTTTCCAAGCTTTTTTCACATTTTCAGCAACTAGTATGTTTATACAAATGGTATTGTTTCATTTTCCATATATCATATTTCTGAAAAAGACTTCAATAATGTCAGAGACGTAGGCGGAGAGGTCTGTATCGAACATAACCGCATACTCGACTATTGTCAGTGAGGACAATGTAAAACTACAGCGAGAAAAGCTCACTGGTTCTTTTGTATATCTCAACATGGAAATAGAATGGAAAAACAGTGTTTTCCCTGTACAAAGAGCTCAGTCAGTATATTGTTAAAATGTAAGGTCATGCAGTGGATTTTTTCAGTGAAATACAACAGTTTGAAAATCTACAGACAACATTTTATTTCGTAGAGCGGGCCCTCGTTTTCAGATCAGTACATGAACGCCTGCCCTCTCGCTCCCTTCACGACTAAATCCCACTGTTGATTTCTAAATCCAAATCACACTGTTGATTTTAATCACAATCTGGCCACTGAAAGTGCAAAACGTATCCAAATTCACATTTCCCCCATTCCAAAAGCCTCGACCGAGTTGGTCGATTTACAGTGTTGGACAACCATTTGTACCGTTACACCCCTGATTGGTACTGCTTAATTAATGGTGTATTGGTGTGGGCTTGACTTCCAAGGAAACATTGTAAAGAGGATTTTTTTTTTTTTTCTGATTGCCAAAAGTTTGTCCGATGTGTGAAGTTTGGGTGTAATTAATGAAAAGACTAACGGAAGTAGGACATTCTCTGCGGAGGAGGAATATTCTCTACCTCTTGATGTTTGCTGCAGCTGGCCCACATTCTCCTTTGTTTGCTGTTGTTTGTTTTGTTGTTTGTTTGTTTGTTTTTTTATTGTGATGTGCCTTAAAACCCTACTGGTCCCATTTCACTGTGTTTTAATCCCTGCCTCCTGTTTATGAAATTGTATGTTTTCAAGTGTTTCACTGATGCCTTTCTTTTTCCATGTGTTGCTGTCTTCTTTGGAAGTGAATGTTCTAACCTGTTATGGGTGTGCGCTCGCTCCACGACTCTGTCCGTCTCGGTGGAGAGGAGGGCTGGTCTATGAAAGGCACGGATAAAGGCAGTTTTGATGATGTTACTTCTTTTATTTTAAGAAGACATCAGAAAAATCTGTGCTTATCCTTGCTTAAAATATACGGACCCTCCTCTTCGCTCCTCTCCCTTCGCCCTCCGCCTCCTCTCAAAGGAAGTCCGCCTCTCGACAGCCCGACAAACGGAGCCGGTTGGTATGCCACGCTGTTAACTGTTAAGAACAAAGGGGTGGGGGGGAAAGTGTGATATTTCTAAAGTTTAACATGAAATGAAAATATCTGGGTTTTGATTTCCAGAAGAGATTGCCTCCTTTAAAGCCGTCAAATGCCCTCTTTTTTTTTCCTTTTTTTTTTCTCTATATCGAGGGCTTTGAGACGAGCTTTGTAGGAACATCATGGAGCGCCGCTTCAATAAAATGGATTTCTCATTGCCTCTTAACACACGGGGGTCACAATAGTCCTTGGTGGGTTCACTGTCTATCACATTTCAAAATGAACTGGATATGAAGTCCGCGTGAACCTGCTGCCCTCCCACATCCCTGCTGTGCCTATCACGGCACATTTGTCAAGCCGCACCGGCACTGACATGTCAAGTAACCGCTTGGCCTCTGGTGTCTTGGGGGTGATCGTGACTTATGAGATAAGAGCCGTACTTACCGGCACTGTGCTTTTGGGGGAGGCGGGAGGGGAAATAGCGTGGGCTGGTATTCTACACTCGTACTCAAAAGGAACAATGCAACCTCGTAATCTGCATCCCTTATTACCGCATAATGATATCACCAGTACTCTGAGTCACTGATAGTGTTATTTTTTTTTTTTTCCTTTCTCCCTTTCCAATTTAAACCGCTGCCTTGATTGGTTTTCACTTATTAAACATGAGATGCAGATTAGGAGACAAGCGCAGCCACTTAGCAACGTCCCTGTGTTTGCTGACTTGGTGCACCAGCGTTTAGCCTTATCGGAGTTTGAGCTGAGTATCTGTAATGTTTGTCTTCATTTGAGCGAGAAGTATTTGATTGTACACCAGAAGCGACTGCTGGCAGCAGGAAGGGGATGTACCAGCGTTAGTCAGCGCTTAAGGATTTTCTGAAAAACAAGAGAAACATTTTTGGCCAGGATCGCATCTTAAACCCCATTTTTGTAATAGCTTTTCAAAACCCTATGGTTTTCTACTCGAACAGAGGCCCATCTCCAGAAAGTTATCCCTCTATTTGCGGTATTCTGCAAAAACGCATAGACATTGCTTCCCACTAAGCTTTAGCTTTTTAGCGCCCCCCCCACATTTTTCAGAGGGGACACAAATAAATCGCCTCTCGAGGTGGTCTCAGAGGATGGAACAAATCTGCCAGTGGTTGGAGAGATGGCAGTGTCCTTTGTGACATCATAAAGAGCTTTTACTTTGAGCAAACCTTTTTCTGATAGTGGAGCAAGCAAAACATGTACAACTGACCTTTGTCATTTCTGATTCTGACGAGTTCACTGGGGGATGGAGACACAAGCAGTAAACAACAAAACATTATATATATGATAGACAAAAAAAAAACGGATGTGATTTATATTTCTAGATGACTGTGATGCCCTGACTCAGAAAGGTTCAGTGAACAACCAACATCAATTTCAAACCGCCCAGCACTAAGTAAACACGTTACTCTCAACGGGCCATCAAAAGTCATTATTTATTCGTCAAGTCAGTGTCAACACAATCCAGCAGGAGCTCAAATATTTTACACAACACTGCACAAAGAGACCAAATGTGCCTGCAACAACACAACTGGTAAATACTTCTGATTTTCGTTTGACAAGCCACTGATACTGCAGTGGTTTCACAGCCCCTGACGAGAAGAACTGCGACGGCCGCTCATACTCAGCCTCCCCCTGAACTTCATCTTTTATGGCCGTAGATTGAAATGACTCGTCTCTGCTCGGAGAGAAAGATGTTCATCACGTGTGGTTGCCATTAACTCTGCATGTACAGGAGCTGCAACATGTTTTTTTTTGACGTGGAATTCAAAGTCACTCGTTGAGGAAAAAAAAGAAGCATAAAAACCAAGTAAATAACCTGGTTATTGCATCTGTTACTTATTCTCCCAAAAGATTATCACGGTTATGGTCATTACAAAGTGGATTACATTACGTTAACTCATTAGAACAAGTACTGTTTGACTGCTGCATTTTACCTTCAGCCTGAACTGCTGAGGCTTCAATCTGTGACACGGTAATTGTGTAAAAAGGCTGTATTGGACATATTGTGTGTTTTGGAGGGCTGTCAAGCCTCAGTTCATGAATAATTCAGGTGGTGACGTAGGAAGCAGCAACAAGCTGCTGCTTTTATCAGAGTAGAGGAGGCTCTGAACTGGAACCAGAAAAAAACTTCATATTTAATTAAAAATCATTCTACATGAATTCACCTTCTCCGTACCCGCTGAATCCTTAAAATTATTCTGATTAAATGTTGGCTGTAATTAGCTGATTAGGAAATCCTGCCTTTTTTTTTTAGTTTGTTTATTTATATTATGGCGGATGGAGGGAGGGTGTGTTGGGGGAGGGGAGGTTATTATGTTAAAGTGTTAGTGACACCATGGTGTATGAATTAACACCGGTCACCCTGAGGGTTGGGCACCTCAAAGGCACAGTCAGGGCCAGACGGCCAGTCTGAAGTCAATGGAGCCTGGGGTCCATTCTTCCAAACTACTTCAGAGCTTTTAACTGTGTTTTTAATTCATCTGTATCCACACTTGTATCACACCGGGATACGTCACAGCCATAAGCTGAACAAACTGTTGCAAATATGAGCTCTTCGCACCAACTGGAACAACAAACAGAGGTCCAGTTGAAAGGCAGGAATTCTGGAGCAGTTTGTCACTGTTGCAAATGCTCCTCACACAAATCACAAGACATCTGGTGTTTACAGATCACTTTCTTTGTCGGTGGCTGTAGGGAAAACCAAAGTGTAGCCAACAAACGGGCTGCAGAGGATCAGCGTGGCGCTGTGACTAAACCTAAATTACGCCAGTTGCTTCTACACATCGTGGAAGCTCCGGGTGATCTCCACAGGCTGGACTTCTATTCTCTATTCTCTCATTCTATTCTATTTTGGCCAAACGTACACATTAAGCACAGATATATAAAACTAAACATCAAACTTGCATCTGGTTTGTACCAAGATAGCAATCAGGTGTGAACAGGGCCTGAAACGCTGTTGTTACTACTGTGGAGTCTTAGTTTGGAGTTACGGTTGTAATCTGTCTGGTAACAAAGCTGGTGTCCTCAGAGAGAGTCAGACAATATGTTGACTTCAGTAAATGAGTGAAGATGCCTTTAGGGCCTCCAGGCTCACAGTTCTTCTCCGGATGATGGAGGAGCCGAGGCCTCTCTTGATTTATTTTTGTGCTCTCGGAATACATCCAAACTTTGATTTGTATGTCGGCGAGAGCTGACAGCAACGTTACAGTGTAATATTTCATTTCACATTATTGACAGCCTTGGTCACAGTGAGTCGCTGCAATGCTACAGTAGTTTTGTATTACACTGGCGACAGAACTCGTCAAACCTTGTTCTCGCTGCTGTTTTTCAATTTCAGCTTTGCCATGCTGGCACTGCAACAAAACAACCAAAAAAAGAAAACCCAGTATCGACGATGAAGGGTTAGACGGGTTGAAGGTGTCAACAAGGGTCCATTCAAAGCTGGACCTCGGTTCGGTATTAGATAACTTACACCTCATCAATTTGCATACGTCCCAATGAGAGCAGTTCTGTGTTCACACTGCTGGACCAAAGCCCACCTTGGAGTTGCGTCACTTCCTCTACGTGTTCTAGTTGCACTTTGCACTGTTGGACAGCGTCTGCTATTATTGAAAAAAAAAAAAAAAAAAAGTTCAATTGGTGCAATGAGAAGATTAAATGCCGGCGACGCATTTGGGCACCTCAGGTGTTCGACACGTCACAGAAACCGTTGGAGTGAAAGCAGACCAGTTCTTCATTGGGCAGCACAGAGAGACAAAAAAAAAAACCCATCCAGATTTACACAGATCAACAATTTACAGGTGCCAGTTTGCCAAATGGCAGTGAAGTCGTCAGTGAATAACTGAGAAAGAAGGGTTGAGCATTAACGAAGACAGCAGTGCATAACCGTGTAATATCACAATCGCGGTACTTGAGAGCCGTCTTCTGGCTGCCAGATGGTTGGTGTATCTTTGGGTCAATGCGAGTATCTTTTTAACAAGCCAAGCTTTCAGCCAGAGGACCTTCCGAAGCTTCCGAATAATCACTGGCAATGTACTTTTCATGTCCTGGTGCCTTTTCCTTGCCATGCGAACCTACCAGTTTGTCGACACATTCTAGTCCACAGTCAGATCAGCTGAGACCTCCGAGACGTTTTGCAGCCGGGAGAATCCACTTTCACGGGGTGCGCTGATTATCACCGACCACCGAGTCGGGGATGAGCAGGAGGCTAAAATTAGCCGGGGAGCCTGAAGTGCTCTACATACAAGTTGGAGGCATTATCGGGCCGGAGTTAAGCCTCCTGCTCTTCCGGCCAAATCAATGCGGAGGTGGCAGCTACTTGTGTCCGGGCCGCCCAAAAGCTTTGTCCCTGACTTGCCGAGTGAAGTGGGGCCATTATGGCAGTTAACATTTAGCGATAAAATGTGAACACCCTCCGTCACTAGCGAAATGTCAAGTCCACGGTGGCTCCCGCCGCCCCCCCCCCCCCCCCATCCGCTTCCTCCTCGGCCTCGCTCGGTGGGGGGGATGGGGGAGAGGAGGAGGGCAGGGAGCTGCTGGTAGAGCCGAGCTGTCAACGGAGCCAGTGGGACAGAGACGTCGGCATTCATAACTTGTCACACACATTTCACCCCCCACACACACACACACACACACACACGCACACACACACACACACACACACACACGTTCCCAAAGCTGAGCCTCCCCTCTCAAACAGCCTCCACCTCTCCTGGCCCTTGCAGACGTCCAGGAGCTGCACTTGGCAGGACTAATGGGACGGAGGGATGTCATGAGGACAGTGGAGCAGAGAGCCCAGGGTGGCTCCTTAATAGATTCTGCCGGCTGATGGTGGTGGAGGGCTGCCTCGTGGTCACTGGCCCATGCTGCTTTCTCCTCTCTCTCCCCTTTTTTTTAATCCCCACTGCCCGGCCTGCCCTCCCCACCCCTCCTTTCATACTTTCCCTCCTCTTATCTTGCTCTCCGTCTCGGTTTGTCTTGGTCTGTATTTCTGTCTCGCCGGCCTTTTACTTACTGCCATCCCACCTCACAGTTGTTGAGACAGCGGGCCTGTAGGGTTTTCCATTATGTTCCTGTCACTCTGTATTGTTGCTGTTTTGAACGATGTCTGTGTCCACCATGACTATTCTTTGTGCATTCCTGGTTTTTTAAAGCAGCTCCAATGCTCTCTTGCCTCCGAGTGTTTCATTGCAACTGCTGCTGCTGTCGCCTTCGGCTAAAATCAGATTAAATACTGTAGGTATGTGGTACAAAGCCAGCACTCTCTTTTTTTTAATCATTCCAAAAAAGTTGATACTGAGATTGCTCTAGTTTCTTCAAGGATAAGACTCTTGTGTCGAAACAAAGCAGCAGTTAGATTGCTGTAAAGACACTAAAACTGGCACCGCACAAGGAATATTTTCCTTTACCTTGTAAAGAGCCCATAGAGGGTGTTTGTAAAAGGGAGCCAAAACTTCGGAGGCAATTGGGCAGTTGTCCGTGTATCACATTCAGGCAGACCAGTCACATTTGTTTTTGCGCGATATGACCCTCACTGCCTTCGAAAATACTTCACTACAGTCTAACTGCTGCACTAAATTTGTTGCGCTAAATTCTTGCCAAAGACAGCCAGGGAGCGCAACAATCTCGTCCAGTGACAAAAGCTTCCACTGCCCGTTATTGTTCTTCTTTCAAGGCGAAAAAGCCTCCGGTGTTGATAAAACTGCGTCTTTGGATAAAATCTTTGTGTTTCGGAACAGCGAAGGGCAGTCAGTCAGGAAGCTGATTGTTGATGGAATCTGTGAAAAATAAAGGCAGACTAAAAAACTCTTCTGTTGAAGGCTGCCAAGATGGATGAGCTAGTTTTCAGAATTGAAGTTTGATTGATTTCGCTGCCACACAAGGTTACAAAGGAACAGAGACGAGTGCTTGGCCAGTGTTTGACCTCGTCGGTCTTTCGCCGAGCTTCACCTGCCCCCAACCCAACAGGGGGCCTGACTCTAAAGACCTACCAGTCAAAACAAAAACCCATTGCAGAGATTTCCTTTCTAAGATCAGCATTGGAAGTGTTGTTGGGATTACTCCATGGAAGTAATCCAACTACTGATCATTGATTACTCCTTTAAAAGTAATCAAATTACTTCTTTAACTATTTTGTTTCATAAGTAATAAATTACTAATTACTTTAGTTTTAAAAAGATAAAGTAACAGTTGAGAACATCTTGTTTCCTGCACATAACGTACAACGAACCACAATCTTCATTTAGACGAGATGAACTCAAAATAATGATTGTATTTCTAGCTTGAAAACGCAATTGCTGTTTTTTCTTTTACCGTCGCCATGCTTGTTTTAGTGCGTTGTCGCATATCAATGATGTTGCATGCACGGCCGCATCGTCATTTTGCGACATTGTTTTTGAATGTTTTCTAAATTGCCGACATGTTGCGGATAATAAGACATTTTTAGCTTGCATAATTTTTCAGAAAAGTAATAGAATTGTTACTTGATAAAGTAATTATGATATAATTACCAATTTTGCCAGTGTAATCCTGTTACATTACTGTATTACTAAAGAGTAGTTGAATAACAGTAGTGGATTACTTAGTAATAGATTACTCGCCAACACTGTTGGGCAGTCAAGTCTAATAACCAGTAGTATTACAGACTAACACCTGTAAGGGTTGTGCTTAGCGAAACTGCTGCAAGTTCTTACCACTAGTTCTTAAAAAGCTTAAGCTCAACATGAGGTACACAGTATTCCCTACATTGATTTTCAGGTCTGATATTTAGTTCCTCGCCCTCAGAGGATTCATCCAAACAAATGGTATCTGCTCATGTTTACTCACTTTTTTTTTTTTAGCACTTTCCATGCAGATTCCATTTTGCCTCATTCCTGTTCTCTTTGTGCAATCTTCCTGCTAATGGAAATACAATGGATTTTTTTGGGGGGAAAAAAATGCATGCGCACCCTTATCTTCTGACGGTGTATCATCTCGTGGCTGTGCAAGCGGCTGGACGGAATGCAAATTCGCAGAAATCAATCTTGAGATGGTTTTCCCAGATACCTCTTAGCATGTGGCCGCAATCAATTGTGCAAATGCTTATTTAACCTTGCCGTTGGTGTTCAAGGTGGGCTTCCCTCTTTATTTGAGGCTACCTGAGTTCAGGCAGTGTGCCTGAATTGCCGGATGCAACATCTCAAGAGGGCGGTGCGAGACAAAATGCCAGATATTTGAGTCACATCCAGGCCATCTGGAAGCTATTATGCAAAGAAAATGAAAAAAAAGAAAACCCCTTCAAGGAGGTATTCTCCACACTTCCATTAGGGGCCGGGGAATTTCAAACACGAGCAGTCTTCTGGCCCAGGTGAGGTTGGCTGTGTGTGGAAGTGAGCACGGCCAAGCTCAGCCGTCCCTCGCGCTGTGGATGAATGTGTGACTGCGTCACCGACACTGACAGCGGAGAAAAAAAACATCCATTTAGCAATTTAGATGCGGACCCCTGCTTCACCTGACAATCTGGAGAGCATGTCAATCATAAATAATCAACCTTCCGTGTGATTAAGCAGAAGCAGCAGCAGCAGCAGCAGCAGCAGCAGCAGCAGCAGCACTGGCTTTGCATACATTTTAAAAGAGATGGAGGCCAAAGAACGGCAGGACATCCAGAGGGTCTCGCCCTCACGACTTAAGCCCTCACACCCCCACCCTCCACCCTACTGCTTCATCCCCGCAGCTTGCCTCACAGTAGCTCAGTGCGTGAAGGGTTATTTCTGCCATGTCAGCTGAAAGAGGGCGGTGCTGCAGAGTGTTCACGGCCGATAAGCAACCTCGTGGCACCGAGGAGGTCGAGGGGAATGCTGCTTGCGCTTCCAGTCTTTTTCTTGAATATGGCTAATTGGTCCCCAGATTACGGGCTGAATCACTGAACAGCCAGGTTCTTAATGAGCCTCAGGCTGCTGCGTCCTCTCCACTGTGCAGCCGCCTCGACTTTGAAATGGGGGCGGGGAGTAAAGTTCTTGGACATCAAAATCAATGAGGGCGCAATATCGACCTATGTCTGGAAATTTTCATGAATACAAGAATAATAGCAGACATTATGGTCAGATTTTGACTATATGCAGGGCCACCTTTATTTTCTCCTTTTTCATATATAAAGAAAAGTAATTTGAATACATTTTCCCACTATTATGCCTTTTATACATTCGCATTACGTGGCTTTGTTGATCTGTACTGTCGATGTTGTTGGGTTCTCACTGGGCCAAAGCCTCTCGCCTTCAATATATTACATGTGGCTAACAACAAAGCCATTGTCAGGCATTGTCAGAGCTGGCAGCCCTTCAGTCAAAAAGTGGCAAAGTATGTTGAATGTTAAAAGGACTGTTTTGCATTGAATTCATCTCAGCGAGCCATTTTAAATGCATTCCCTTTTTATTTATAGTGCAGAGGAATGGAAATGATGTCCACTTCCTTTATTCTAATCAAATGTTTCAGGCCGCTAGCTGGCTGGTGTGGTGACGTTGCCCTTTTATATGCCCCAATTTAAACAAAGATGTTCAGATTGTGTTGCTGCAAAGGCAATTCACATCGGCATGTTCGATGGAGGAGAGTATCCTAAATTCCAAGGTAGTAAGTCACCACCAGTGGGGGGGGGGAAGATGAATTGCAATGCTGCATGTTGCAGGTTAATGTGCTCTGACGTGGTGCGACGGCGAGAAAAGTTATTTCATGACCAGATATTGCAAATTGGGCCAAGCGAGCGGTTTTGAAGGAATCGTGCACTGTGCCAGATATTACAGTGACACAGATTTTCTGGGAGAGTGGACTGCGCCTCTTTCATGAATTGTTAATCACTGGCAGCAGTTGGAGAGAAGAAAATTTGAGTCAGGGGTTTTTTTTTCTTTACAAAAAGAAATTATGAAAATGGCAGAAGTGCTAAATAAGTCATGATGAAATCAAACTTTGTCTGGTTTTCTCGGGGTTGTCTGGCATGTGAAAACTTTTTTGAAGTCATTAGTATCTGTTACAATAGAATTATCCCTATTATCCCCTGATGCAGAACTGTGTAGAGTCACAGTTTCTTACATGATCAAACTCAGTCGCACCTTTCACACAGGCAGAGGCGGCTTTCGCACTCCTCACTGTTCTGTGCGAAAGTGACTGCTGTGGGTTTTGTTAACAAAAAAAGCAAAACTTTTTTTCTTGAGTTGACATTTTTCTTTGATACCGAGTCAGATGATGCCATTGATGTGATCATGAACTGCACTCTGGGAAGACGGCTGTGTGAAAACAAACGCTGGTACTACTTTATTGGGTTCTCTGTGAAGGCAGGTTAGTGGCAAATCAACTTTCTTCTCTACATGTGCAGCTTTCAGGTTTCAATGAGACTTTTAAAAACCTTAAGATTTTCTGGTAAAAGAAAAACAAAGTGCGTTAGTTGACCCTCTATTGGCTCTATCGCTCTCTTTCGGCTGACAGGCAGTGACTGAGGTACCGTAGGTGGCAAGGTTACATCACATCACTGTGTCTATACACAGTCATACATAAAAAAAAAAAAGATTTTAGTTTCACTTTTGGACCATAACAATTATAGAACCAGTCCTTGTGAGTAGATACTGGCAGCTGAAGCTCTACCGCTGCAGCCATGACCTTTTTGCAGAGTAAAGACATTTTGCAGAATGATTAAGACACAAACAAGCAATGAAAATAAACCTGTATCCATGTCACAGAAGAGGGTTGCCTGCTAGAGTGCAGTTCCCACGATGGCCTGATGAAGTGTCTCACAGTCCCGCCCTCCGTTCCTGCCATTCGTTTGGTTCGAGCACACGAAGAGCAAGGAGCCTTAAGATTTAGAGTGCGTTGCCTCGCAGGTTTATATATTTTCTTATATTGAGAGCAGTCACAGTTGAGTCATGACTGAATCTCTCTTAGGCATCACGAGGGAAAGAAAGAGACACACACCATCCATCTCCATAGCTCAGGCAAATATCGAAGCCCATGATGTCGGCGGTCCCCCCCCACCCCACCCACTCCCTCACTGCAGTGACTGATGTAAGTGGACGTTTCACCAGTTGGCTCCAATGCATTTTTAAACAGGCACAGCGGCAGACAGCAAATGAACGTGTCGCGGCGGCTACACTTCTTCCCCCTCCTGCCGCGTGCAAAAAAAAATCTTTAAGAACTCCACACTCAGACAGACGCACGCGCTGGGCGCACGCCCACGTTTGGACACGGCGCTCAGAATAGCTGTCATTCATCAACTTTGCCGCGGCAATGGACTCAGTAAAGGTCCCATCCTTCAACTGAAGCACCTCCACGGCGCCGGCGCCCAGCCGAGCGCCCGGCCGCTGCATCACAATCTCTGTCAGGTGCTTGCGCCGCGCCGCCGCGGGGACGAGCCGGACGATTGGCTGAGGCCGTTGTTTACTCTGGAAGGTGTCGCCGAGGAAGGCGGCAGAGTGTTTCCGCTGATTAGATCGCACTGTTGTACCGGGAGGCGGGATGGCAGGGTGACCGCAAACCTATTAGTGTCCATGTTAGTGCTCCTGAGTGGTCCGATAAAGTTTTACTGTGCAGCTTAGAGCTCCCATTTTGTGCAAAAATCACTTTCACCGGCAACACGTGTCCACTGCCCTGCCAGTCAACTTCCCAGAAGAGACAATTGTCCATCATGTGTTCTGTTGTTTGCGCCACTTCTGCACAAAAACCCACAGATCTGGAAATCAGCCAGCCGGGATGGAAATGGCACTGGTAGAAATTGAATTCTTTCTTTGGATCTGTCAGCGTGCAAGGTGACTTCAACTCAGGTCTTGGATGAAAATTGAAGATCCAAAGACATATTAGTATAATTTGGGACCTTGAATAAAACAAACATTTCACATGTTGTTTGAAGGACTTCTTTTGGTTGGACAGTAACGTCCTGGAGAAATCCATTCTGACTGTCTGAGTCTACCTTGAACATGGTCAGACTTTAGCCACTGTTTGTCTCTGTCTGCCAACCACATTACCTTAACTCTCGGTCAACACAGCGCTTTAGAGGAACTTTGACCCCAGACATTATGGTCTAATTGAGGTGTTTCAGCCCAGTTAAGGCATGGAGGCGTCCGTAAAGTGTTTAAATGTCATGCCGAGGTTCAAATACGAGCTGCCCTTATGAGGACCGTGTGGTTGAAATCTTTTGCGGGGATTAATTTGTGGATCTGCCGCTCCGAAAGGTCACCGATGATTTTGCGAAAACAGAGGCGTTCAGAGTTGCGATCCTCTCGACCGTCAGAAACTAAGTTCCACCATTACACGGCTCGAAATGTCAGGTGTCACGAAGTAACTGTTGCTTGTGAATTGGTGCCACATACAAACACTTATTACAAACATTTATTCTCGCTTGGTCAAGGTGAGTGTCACCAGGTCGAACTTAATGGGGGGGGGGACCTGTTTTGTACGCGACCGAAACTTAGCAGAAGATAAATATTTGAAAACCGTTCAAGATCAGATGACCCAGTGCATGTCGGGTTTCATCGAGGTGGGTCTGCCTTGACAGGTCACGTGACCTGTGGTCGTTTGCCATCTCTAATTGCATCCAGCCGCTCGGCGAATGGCTGGAATGTTAACTTCTTGGTCCTGCACATTCCCTGGGTCGAATGTTCTGCACGTGGATGAAGAATACAAATCCAATGTGTGTAAGACAGCCCTGAATTTTAACATGGCTCTGTTAAAACGTCAACGACCTCCATCTCAGGCGACTCACATGCTTCAACTCAGGGAAGTGACATCGATCAGCGCAATTGTCAGTTGAACTCTGAGTGGAGACGAAGGACAAAACTTTGCATGTGATGTGATTATTGTATGATTATGGTGGCAGGGGGAGAGGGGGGGATGTGAGACACAGCAGTTTTAAAGCAATGTTTGATTCATTGGTTTACACATTCTTAGAATGTACTTTTCCTTTTGAATGCATTTACTTTTTTTTCATCATTGTTGCTTTTGGTAAAAGCAGCAGATTTAGGCTGCTTTTCAGACGCTCTTTCAGACGCTCTTTGTATGCTGACTGGGAACAAACTTTCACTGAGATTTGGAACACATTTAAAAAAACAACAAAAAACAAGGTGTAGTCGTAAGCGGTGCCTGCTTGGCTTTGTGCGTGTGGAAAGTGCGAGGGTACTGCGTGAAGGAAACACTCCCAGCACTTCCACCACGACCCACATTACAGCTGGAATTGGGAGCCCGCTCATGTTTGAGGATGTTCCTCTTCTGCTTAAATTGTATCAGCTTGGGGCGATTTCTCTCTGCGATGCCCATGTTGTGAACAAAAAGTGTTTTGTCTGTTTTTTTAACGTTCCAGTCTTTGAATAATTTTGGCTCCAACAGCATTTCCACTTCTGAGACCTCAGTGATGTATGCTGCGGAGGACTGTAGCCTCTGTGGCTTAAATTATGCAATTTGCTCAAGAATATAAAGGCCCTGCGTGTTCCAGGACAGGATGTGATAAATATTGTATGCAGCCTTGTGTTCTTGTTTAGTTTTTTTTCCAACTTTTGTTTTGTATTTCAGAAAACAAAAGTTGTATTATTTGTGGACATGTGCAAGTACTGCTGTAGCCTCTGATTTTGTGGATTCCATCTGATGTTAACTGTGGGGGTTGCAGCTGGCTCCGCCCCTCCCCACTGCAGTCTCACTCATCCCATCACCTCATCTCTCTTTGTCTCTGGTGATAAAATTAAAGGGATATTTCACCATCTAATGGGGCTTTTTGCAAGCCGACAACATTGACTCGACCTTGCGATTGGTGCGCACTTGAAGTTGTATTAAATTTCTTACTAATTTAATACAAAGGATAAATCAAATGCCACTATGCAAAACCAAAAAACAACAAAACAAAACAGAACAAAGCTTTTTGGTGAATTATTTCATCGATCACCCCCTGATCCCCCACCCTCCCCCCTCCTCCCACCATGCAGCTTCCAGTCTACGAGAGAGCTGATGCTTCATGGATCTTTCATTGCTTTTGTCATTGCAGGTACCCATCAGCACAGCTATAACCATGCGGCTCTAGGTAGCCCCACACGCACACCTAAGAATGGTAAGGAAAACAAAAACAAGCACAAAAAGTGAACATTCAAGCGAGGGCTTAACGTCTCAGTTCAGTGTTTTTGACGAAGCGCGACCCTTACTGGGGAATTAGCCGGAACATAGCCGTAGGACCATGATGTATGACAGAAAAAAAAAGCCTTGACACGGTTCTCACTTTTTCAAATCTGCCCCCGCCGACCACAAATCCATTCTCTTATTGAAAATGAGCCCCCCCACCCTCTTTTATGGCAGATTGAATCACAGAAGTGTCACATCCCATCCCCATGAACATTTTTCTGTAAGCAGAATCACTCGCCGTCCATCTTTTCTCCTTCTTCTTCCTCGTCCACCCCCCCATCATGGGAACACAATTGGCTGAGGATCAAGCTAATGTTCTGTCGAGGTCATCCCGTTCCCCCCGGTTGACAGCGCATGTGAAACCTGCCAACCCCTCCCCCTCCCGCCCCCATCACCCTCTCTGCCGTTATCTCACCGGCAAAAAGTTATCACCCCCAACCTGCCGCTGCCAGCCAAGAGCATCACGGGCCGATTGCTTCTCATTGCTGATGTCACGCGGCTGTTTGCTAGCAAAGGGCGTGCCGGGTCAGAACCCCGGGTGAGGGTGGGGGGGGGATCACACAATGACAGGGATGAAGATTCCTGGCGTACATGCGCAAGGTGTAGCTGGAGAAGGAGCGAGCGTAGCTGAACTGACTGCTTTCTTAAATCACTCTGATCCACCAATATGATTTATATTCTCCACAAACACACATGAAAAGGCAAATTTTCTCTCTGGTGTGTAAAGACTCGGCCACAATACGCACAACACTTGCGGACATGAAACGCTCCCCAAAAATGAAACCACAGCTATGAGAATGCCTCAGAGATCTATGGAAAACATGAAAAATCCGTTTCAACATCACAACAGGCGCGGACACTTTGATCACGGGCTCTCGGATGGAGTTCAAATGTGAGCACCCTGTGTATTTTCTTGATAAAACCATCCGCCGCGTCAGCCAGACCCCCACTCATACAAGCCAGAAACGTAGCTGCGGGAAATAAGCAATCATGCGCACAAGTGTACAGGACACGTCTCCGGAGGGAGGAAGAAAAAAACAATGACACTGATTTGATTGAAATTGTTTTGTTTTTCTTGTTAAAATGGGATTGGGCGCTAGTCTGGCAGATTATGGGGAGTTTTGCCTTGTTGGTCCTGTTTGTCTCACTATCAACCTGCTTGTAAATCTATACTGAATGCTTGTTTGTTTTTTGTTTTGTGTTTTTACTTGGGTTTGGTAGCTCACCGATCATTAAGGCGTGGTAAGTGGAACCTGCATCTGATGTAGTGTAAAAGCTCATTTTACATCCCAGCACACGTATGTGTCACACCCCCTGAACCTGTCTGTAGTCCCTTCTATATCTACACTGAGTTACTGTGCTCCCAGGCCTGACTTCAATGGAATTTGCTGAAACAGCTCCAGGTTCAGCACTCTTGAGCTTTGCAGTGTCAATGTCCTGACACCTATAGAAGTGCAGGGAATGTTTCATCTGTGCTGCTTCTCTTCTTTTTTTTAACAAATCACGTCAACATATCCAACTATCTTTTGTCCACCTGCCTGTTGCAGGAAACAGATTCTCGCTGCGGTTGGCTTGTTGTTTTCTAAATCCGTGTCTATTCCATATATTAAACAAGCCACAAGACTGCTGAGTACGCGTTTGAGAGAGAGTGAAAAATCATCCGTCAGTCGTCTCCCATAGAGAAGAAAAGAAATAGAAGCTGAGTGTCCTCTTCATCCGTGTCTCTTATAACTGCCTCTTACGTCGTTTAGGTTTAGTCAATGGTCAAATTTATGGCCCAATAATATTTTTTTCCACAAGGTTTCTTTTGGCTGCAGAACTATATTGCACAGCTTGATGCATTACCAACTTTATGGTCAAGACCAAAGCCAAGACAACCACTTTTGTTTTGGACAGCTTAAAACAATCCACACATTCACTGTCTTCCAGTAAACTTCTTGTCAACTGGATAACATGTGCGATTGTTAGCTAAGCCTTCATGACACACAGACTCTTCCAGGCATGTGAGGACCTGGACCCGGACCTTTGAATCAAAACAGCCAGTCAATAGTTGTGCAGCTGTAGAAACATCCACTTGACCTTCCGTCATGGCTGGGAACCACATCTTTGTCCAAGAAATGCACCTTCACATTTGTATTCATGTACAGACTGTTAACAGCTGTAAAAATAACTGCATGTGTAAATGTGGACGTCTTCTTTGTTGTCTCCAACAATGACAGATGTCAAATAGGAGGTATTTTTTCCCTCAGCCTTCAGATCGCACACGTCGAAATAGTGACTAGAAACCAAAATGAATGAAAACATTCCATGTACAGTATCCACAGTTCAAATTGGAAGAGTAGACTACCACGTCCCAGATATTTCTCATAGTTGCCTACTTGCATGTAGTCGAAAGGCTTGCCTTTCTAAGCATAGCTCCAAAGCAGTGGCTGTGTATAAATATGGACAGAGCTTCTGATTTCAAAAAGGAGGCCAACGCAGAAGTGCCATCAACCCATTTTTGGTTTGGCCAGCAGGGGCCGGCAAAAATGGTTGCAAAGAGAGCAGAAATGATTGGCTATCAGTAGCTATCAGTTCAACTGAATTCATACCTTCACAAACTGGTTTGAAATTTTTGGAATGACCATAAAGTTGTGGGTCTGCCGACATCTTAGTTGCCAAGTGATATTGGTATACCAGCATGTGGGCAGGCATTGCGGTCATGCTCCAATAATTACCTACCTCCGGTACCACCCACACATCCAAATAGGGAATCTTCCAGTTTCAAAACCAACTGGACACTCTGGATGGAGCTGACAGTGAAACCAATCTCTCGGCTTCAGGAGGGGTATTCGCAAACCTATGGGTGACGTCAGGATGACTCCGTCCATCTTTGCGTACAGTCAGTGCTCCAAAATAACATGACGTCATTCAGTGGAAATTCTGTCGTTTATGTGTCATGGTGAAATATAACTTTGCATATTTCCACACATTTCAGACAGAATATTGACTGCCGAGCTCCCTGTACAGCCTCCATGTGTATGTCTGCAATAGGGCACTCGGGACAACTGAGGCTGTGGCAGAAGGAAACAAGATAACCCAACAACAAATTGGGTCGACCTCCCCAACATGTCAGGGAGAGTAAATGTGGCGAAGCGAGACGGCAGCTCCGTCACGCTCTTGGGACATCTGAGGCTCCGTCCGAAGAAACTCGGATCTAGGAGTCGTGCTTTCTTCGGTGGACACAGTTGGATTTGACCATTTGTTGAAAACAAGAAGTCCAGCAGAGTCCACGCTAGCTGATCCTCCACAGAAACAAACAAAAGCCCAGTCAGGTCCACAGTGATGACGCACTGTTCAACAGCGAGGTAGCTAACGGCGTGTCACGGTCTGAGTGCCTTCCTCTTTGAGCGGCACACTGAGGCAGGCAGTCCTCTCACAGATCCTTCACGTCTTCCCTCCTTCTCCTCCTCCTCCTCCTCCTCCTCCTCCTCCTCCTCCTCCTCCAGAGCTTAGGACCCCTCCAGCAATCCTACAGTCATCAACCTCATCTCTGCCTCCTTTGATTTCCGTCTCCACTTCCCTCTTAGATTCTCCTCTCTGCACCTTTTCTCTCCCTTCTCTATATCCAGCCGCTAACCCCCTCCACCACCTCCTTTATCAATCCGGCGGAGGTTGTTCCAAAGCCGCACCTCCAACCCCCCCTTCCCTTTTCTGCCGCTCCTCCACCTCTGCTCCGCGCTGCATGACAGACCACACTGTGACAGAGCCACTGGGGCAAAAGGCGAGATAGGAGCTGAAAGGAGAAGCGAGGGTCGGGATTGCGAGGGGACGGACGAGAAAGAATTAAGGAATGAACGGAAAAGTGGGCGGCAGCATGGCAGGACAGATAAGATTGACGGAGCAAGGGACGATGAATGGGATGCTTGTGCACGCAGGCGTGTACGTGTGAGGAGCAAAGATAAAGAAGAGGAAGAAGAAGAAAAACAAGAAGAACATGAAGAAGAAGGGCTGGGAGGAAAGAAGGCTTTGGTCCAGACACCACCACCACCACCACCACCACCACCACCCCTGTCTGTCTTCCTGGCATCATACCCTGTCACATGGGCGACAGCCAGTCGAGGCAGGCCCGTCCCACATCACATCACATCACGTCACATCACAGCACTTGTCACAGGCGGAGGGTCACTCCCCTGCGCACATCTGGTGTCTGCTGTGTTGTCACCACGTCTCCCTCTCCTCCTCCTCCTCCTCCCCCCGCTTTCTTTTTTATTCCTCCTCCTCTGTCCTCTTTCTTATTTGAGCCACTGTTCTTGTCCTGTCAAACCACGACTGCCTGTTCTGTCCAGTGCCACCACACACACTCACCGAGTGCCTGACGACGTGACCGCCTTTATCTCGCACCAGCAAGTTGGAGTTTTGAAACGAGCAACTGTTCTTCAAAGCCTCGTACACATAAGTTATCAAACTTTTCTTTGAATTGTTTTTGTTTTCCTTTTTTTTAAGTTAGGAAGTCGACTCAGTATAACAAGCTCATGCAAAAGGAAATTACCAATTGGATATCATTTTGGCTGTGGTACAAATGTGACAGGAAGTATTTTCCACCTTTTTTCACGTCATATACAGCAATTCGAAATGTGTCTTTACAGACTGAATTGTGATGGAATAACGGAAACTTGACAGTCTAAATATTTTGATCGCTGGCACTGGTTTTCAATACTGTCTGCCAGCAGGCACCAGTTCCACTGGAAAGAAATGTTATATTTTCTGCTGTAGGCACTAAATATCAGTTCCAACAGTGACACAGCTAAGACTGGCTACACACTGGGTTTTGCTAACAAAATATAACCACTGTGTGTGTGTGTGTGTGTGTGAGAGAGAGAGAGAGAGAGAGAGAGAGAGAGAGAGAGAGAGAGAGCAGACTGTTTCTTTGTTTAGAGTTAAGGATGACTAATGCTCTGGTCTAAACAGACTCACAGTTTGTTAATGCAACTTAGCTTAACCAACCAACCAACCAACCGGTGTCACTGCACACATTTTCTACACATTGACAAGCCATGTCCATCATTGGCTGCACACAACAAACGTCATAATGGACATACCTTTGTGAGGTCTAGGTGGTAACGTGTAGCTTGACGAGAACTTCAGGATTGTCAAGCTCACAAAGTGTGTAGTCGGCAGTGCCGCTTTTTTCACCAAAAAACTTAATTTACCTGCAGGGTGAATCAGGCTGTTGTTGCACCTGGTGGGAACGTAAAATCCCTTCCTAATTTAGTTTTTGGCTTAAAGAAAATTGGCAAAATTAAACAACTTGGCTCTTAGATTGGAATCGATTAACCAGTCCCATTTTGGATATGGTTCCAAGCTAAAAAACTATTATTAAAACAAAAAAATCTTTAATCAAGGCTTTATCTCTCCTTCCAGAATAATCAGGAAGCAGGCTTTTAAGCACAGATTGTTCTGTTGGGATAAAGCAACCAGCACACAGGGCGATGGATTAGTTGATATTTCTTTGTTTTTGCTGTTATTTTGTCACTCTAAAGTGCATGATGAATGACTGATGAATGAGTCAAAACATTAAACATGACACACACCAAAGCAAATTTCACTGTTGGAACGAACCAATCTGCAGCTTTACTATGAAAGCAGAGAGCATTTAAGGATGATTCCTAACAGACTTATCAGCTGTAGCTGAGACACATTCCAAAATGCAAGAATGTCTCCAGAAAGCAGCATGAACAATCTGATTACTAGCTCTCTCATGTTTTGAACTGACAGAACTTGCACACAATAAAAAAAGCCTTGTTGAGCCTTTGTAAGAACTCCAAAACTCCAGCTTGCCAGCAGGTCAGCCTTCCTTCCTCTATCCCAGCAGGTGGTCCTCTCTCGGTGATCTGATCCTGGCTAGCCTTTCTTTCTAACACTGGGGCGGGTGGGATATGACAAGTCACGTCTGCCCATTTTTTTTCTTCTCCCCTTTTTCTGTGTCTTTATATGTATGTATGTGTCTCCAGAAAACAATCGGATAAGCAGCATCCTGACCTCACAGACGGAGCCCTACGACCTGTCTTTCTCGCGCTCCTTCCAGAGCCTGTCACACCTGCCGCCCTCCTATGAGGCGGCCGTCAAAGCCGACCTCAACCGATTCTCGTCCCTGAAGAAACTCAGTAGGTCCAAGTTCACTGCACTAATGCAAGAGTCGGCTCCCAGCCTGGATGCCCTGCATGAAAACAGTTTCCCAGCAGATGACTGGTCTGAGGAGCGTTGGGTAGTGTCCCTGCCAGCAAAAAAACAAATTCTTCAACCTCTCTGCCATTTCTATATGATCCACATGATGACCAACATTCCTTAAAATTAAATGGCATTTGATATGAAAAGGAGTAGCAGACCGCAAACGATGGTTATTTCTATATAACAGAACGTGAGCGTAAACAGCGTTGGAGAATATTTCACAACACTGAGCAGGCAGTTTTGCCATGCTGAAGAAGTTGCGGTGACCAGATAGTGAAGCTTTTGGATTGACTGGTGCATAGCTTAAAACCACTTACCGCTAGGTCTAACCCTGACCCTGACACATCCAGGCTTTAGGATGTGCATGTCCCCAAAAAGTGACAGTGGTGCCTATCCTGTATGGACACGTCCCTTATTACCAAGGACTTTATTATTGTCCATTCAACCATTTTAGCTCAAGTACCTCTGCTGCTAAACTACTCCATCAGCACTCCACCAAATGTCTCAATAAGTAAGACCGAGAAAGGAATGATTCAAATTCAGTTATATTTCTTATAGCAAGAAAAAGTATAGAAATACGATAAAAAAAAAGTGATGGATTACTTCTTCAAAAAATGTTGCAGAATTACTGACTGCATTGGATGTTGTGGAAGGTGATAGTTTGCAACACGCTACACCCAGCATCGGCTCTTGATGAGAAACAGTCAATTTTTCTTCAAATTAGCCCTGTCATCTCAGGAATATCTGTGAGTCATTGAAATTCCCTGCTCCTCTTGCCTCCACTTAAAAGGTTGTGGCCACTGTTTCTCTCGGAGCGGATCAGAACATTAAGCTGCTTCTTGTCCCCGGCCCGGCTTGATATTGATTTAGCAGAGCTACAGTGGATTTCTGCTGCGTAATGAGGTCTCATCTCACGATATTTTCCAAATGGAACGCAAATATTCCTTGAGGCCTGTGTAATTTCATCACGACCGCCACTTCCCCGCTGGCTCGCGGTCGAAAGAGACGGATGACGATCTGAAAAAAAAAAAAAAAAAAAAAAAAAAAAAACCCTCATCCCGTCAGGGCTCACTCCACACTGGCTGCCGCTCGTCGCTGCGAGGCACCATTTCAAACTAACGGGGGTTTAAAGGATGCCTCTGACTGATTCCCGATAAATTAAAAGGAAGAAAACTTCCCTTAAGCGGGGCAGCTCTTTTGCGAAGGGAGCGCTTGCAAAAAATTACCATAATGTTTCCTGAAAGGGAGTGAAACACAACTAGATACATTCAAATCTTGTCAAAGACTGAGGCGCACAAAAGAGACACACTGTTCAAATGAAAAGATATCCTTAGGCAGTGTCCTTCAGTCTTTGCCACTTTCTTTTTGCTTCCAAAGCAAATTATTTGTTGCGGCAAATAGCCGAAAGGCTCCCTGGTTTCTTCTTTTTTTTTTTTCTCCTTGTTACTCCACTAGTGTCTGCACGCTGATAGATCGCACCGGATTGTGCCGCAGGGAAGATAGAGCAGACTCTTCATTGTTGGAACAGTGAAACGAGAAGAATGCTATTGCTTATTAATGCAAATTGGTATCAAACAGGAAGTAAAGTGCTGGACACAGTCGCGCAGGACGGTATATATTCCCAGTTATTCATTCAGTCTGTGGTAATACAGCCGATGAGTTTGCAGCGCCCTGCCCACATCTTGAGCGCCATTATGCCCCAGAAAGGAACATCTTGTTTTTATTATCTCTCATAATGAATCAATTCACGGCGAGTGTCCGTGGCTCGCCGCTGAGGGGGATTCTTGGCCGGCCGCGATCTCGACAGGTGGTGCGAAACACTGAGGAAGGTTCTGAGTCATCCCTGAATTCCTAATTCCTGGTCCGCTCTCCATAAATTACTCCCACCATCTATATGACGTGAGCTGCCTAACCTGGTAGTTAAACATTCATACTGGACTTAAAAGCACAAGTGTCTGTTTAAAGGTGCTTCCACTTTTAATGTTTCCCAAGTGTCTATTTGTCCGACAGTTCTTGTAAATGTACATAACCGTGTGTGTGTGTGTGTGTGTGTGTGTGTGTGTGTGTGTGTGTGTGTGTGAGAGAGAGAGAGAGAGAGAGAGGGGGAGAGAGAGAGCCAACAATGAGTGCTTATGCATGGTTTGTGTCATGTGGCATGAAGTCCATGCTATATCTGCTTCAGAAATGTTTCAAACAATGTTACTGGTTTTTTTTGTTTGTTTGTTTGTTTTGTTTTTTTACTGTCATTTGTATCTGCTTCAATATGCATGTTGTACTTGTCTCAGTGCTCACATGAATACGGATTAAAACACCCACCCAGAAAACACTTTGCTATTCTCAGTGCGGAGTGATGTTGCAGCTAGCTTTTTTTCAGCATGTAAATGAGGTGCCTGCCTACTCCCCTCAATATCTGTATTATATGTTTTGTCTGTACACTTTCACATGACCTTTCGAAAAGTTTGCTCCCACAGCCGGCTGGTGCCTGTAGAATCCCCGATGAACCTTTGGATGTTGTATGCCGAGCATGTAATGTGGTTTGAATGTGATTCCTCAGACTCTCTCTGTTCTCTATTCCCCTCCATGAGCTTGGAAAGGTGAAGCACAGATGGTTCCGCCAACACTAGTCTCTGCATTTTGCGCAATGTGCTCGGATCCCACTTTATCCAATTTAGACCCTTGCAGTCCAAACACCTACCCGTCTTTTCATTCGCTCTTTGCTCCCTGTGCCTCCTCTTCACCTCTTGCATCCTTTTTTTTTTTATTTTATTTTTTTTTATCTCCAATGCAGCAGATAAAGACGTGGAGGAGTACTACACTCGTAAGCGGCATTTGCCCGACTTGGCAGCAAGAAGCACTCTTCCTTTGCATGTGCTCAAGCTCAGTCAAGAGCAGGTGGGTACATAGAGCGCTTATTTGAGGTGCAAAATAAGTACATGTCTTCGCCTTTGATATCTCTAATGGCTTTGCTAAAAAGACACTTGTGTAAAAAATGTGTGTCACTATCTTAATACCAATCTGCTAACCTCACTACCTCACCAGGCTGACACAATAACCCTTTCCAATCCAATTCTACCATGTTTGGCATGTTTGTTGTGTACACACCTACCTCCGGTCCAACCCATTTGTGGGTTGGACCGGAGGTAGGTGTGGAATTTAAACCACTAGTACCTACCCAGCTCAACTCTACTCCATTTTTTCCACTAAGTGGTAGTACCTGGTACCAACTACGATTTTAGCACCTGCTCAGCTGCGGTTCAAAAAGAGCTGAGTCGAATCAAGAATGTCAGCAGTCAGCAGAGTGCAGGCCACTCGTTGGACTAAGAGGGATGACACAGAATGGATCATGAGAGCGACCCTTTCAAAAAAAAATCCATTGCACATTTTTAAAAGCAACTGTGCATAATTATCTTCAGTGAAGGAGGTGGGTAAACGCTAGCTTGCCAGTGCTGTGGTCAAATCACGAGGTACGTTTCTGTGTTTGGTGATCACATCTTGGAGTTGATGAAAGTTCACGGTTGTGTGAGCAGACATTAAAACAGTGTAGAGAGAAGCTGAGAAAACTTAAAAGTGATTAATGTAATACAAATACGGCATTGGAACACGTGATTCTAAAGGACTTTCGGGGGAAGTCTTGCACTGATGAATCCGCCCACAGTGAGGCGGTACTCCACTGTAACGAAAAAGCGCCATCAGTGAATTGGACCCTGTGGGTCTCCAGATTTCAGTTGGTTAGAGGCTTACGACCTGTGTAGCCAGTGGTGGTGGAGGGTTCTACCTCTTTAGCCAGTCAGTAAACTCACCTCATTTATTTTTTTTTGCACAATAGCACCGAGAGCAGCAGCCACACCAGAGCCAGCCCCCACAGTCCCAGGCCCCATCCCAGTCGCAGTCCTCGCAGTCGCAGTCCCAGAGGCAGAGGCCCCGTCGAGTCCAGAGGGCCATGTCCCAGGATCGCGTCCTGTCCCCGCAGCGGGCTCCGCAGCAGGACTACAGCATGTCTTCTAATGGCATGTCGCCGTACGGAGGCAGGATCCTCTCTGACGAGCAGCTCCTGTCCGCCGAGCGTCTGCGCTCCCAGGAGCATCTTCTTCCGCAGGACCGCCACACTTCCCAAGATCGCCTGTACTCCAAGGACCGCATGTACTCCAAGGAGCGACTGTTTTCGCAGGAGCACCTCTATTCTAAAGACCGCCACTACTCTCAAGACCGCCTCTATTCACAAGATCGCCTCTACTCACAAGACCGCCTGCTGTCCCAGGATCCCCTGCTGTCGCCGGACAAGCTAATGATGTCGCTGAAGCGCGGCATGGTCAGCAGCATCTCGGGCGGCTTCCGGGGCAGCGACATGTCCATGTCCCGTGCCATCTCGCACACAGACGTGTTCATACCAACCACACCTCTCATGGATCGCTACAAGATGACCAAAATGCACTCCCATCCCAGTGCCTCTAACAATGGCAACAGCGGCAGCGGCGGTGGAGGCGGCGGTGGAGGCGGAGGTGGCGGCGGCGGCGGCGGCGGCGCCGCTGCGCAAGGATCTGGAAGCACAGCGCACTCCAATAGTTTAGCTATGAACCAGACGACAAACAAGAGGCAAGCGTTTGCCTCCAGACGGACTCACACTGTGGAACAGCTCCACTACATCCCACAGCATCACCAGCAGCAACAGCAGCAACCGCAGCACTACCGCACGGGTAGCAAGACTGAGGTAACTGTGTGATGGCAGCCGAGGATACCTGACACGGCTCTGTGCCAGCCGGGGGGGGGGAGGGACGGGGGGGGGGGGGGGGGGGACAGGTTCATTCAAAGTACTTTGGCCTTCTTTTAGAGTAGGTAGCCAATTTGACCTTCTTTAACTGAGGTTCCTGCAGCATCAGAGACATACCAGGACCAAGATCATCCACTAAACTTTACTGTGAGAGACCGGAAAAACAAGCTACACTGTACACTTCATTACACAGGCCCAGCTAGATCTGGAGCCAGAGAGGGTCACACCAGGAAGAGAAGGGTGGGTGGGGGGGGTTTTATCAAACTAACTTGCCTAGTTTTAGTTTAACTCCCGATTAACCCCTGTTCATTCAGCGCGGTGGATCAGGATTCTGTGTTTTTTTTTTTAGTGAGACAACAACGATTGTGTGTCTGTGTGTGTGTGTGTGTGTGTGTGTGTCTGTGTGTGTCTGTGTGTGTGTGTGTGTGTCGTTCACCCCTTCTTTTGCCCAAAATATCTCTCCTGTGACCTTTTCTGGCAACTCTTCAAAGGGCTTTGCATGGTTAAACACATAGACCGAGTGCTCCATGACACAGGTGATGAACTAGGATGAACCTGTGATAACTTTATAAATATATAAATAAATGCATTTAAACACACACACACACACACACACACACACACAAACACACACAAAACCATTTGTACACCCTGTCCTACTCATAGCTCTAGAGAATCTCGAAGGGAGAAACAGAAATGGATGTTAATCGCACCGTATCTGGCGCCTCCATTTCTACAGACAAACTGGTTTTGTGGGTTACGAAGCACAATCAATAAAAAATAAAAAAAAGACTTACCTTCTGTTTTTTTTTTTATTTTGTTTTTTGAATAGTGATACTAGCTTGTTATGTTCTCAAAGCAATTGCAGGTTATTTATTTATCTTTTTTTTTTTCTGGCTTCCAGTAGATGACTGTAAATAAGCTACTCTAGGAACAGTATTATGGACAAGTCTGTACTGGTTGGACTTTGTATTAGACTGTCTGTATTTTCAATAGATTCTTAAAAACAGAAAAAAAGACAAATATAATTCATCACTGTTTTGTGAGTTCAGAATAGAGAAACCCACTTAACCAAGTATTTGACAGAAGCAATTACTACTTTACTGTGTGTGTCTTCTACCGTTTGTAGGACGAGAAGTGAATGAATGTGTCGTTGCAAACTGGTAATACCGCTGTTCATATTTGGATGTAGACCGTGCTCCATCGACATCAGACCAGTCTGGCACCGTGGAAAATGGATTCTATTGCTTGTTATAGTAGGGTCAAATAAACCATCCATATTTTTCTAAACATTTAACGCTGTTCCTTGTTGTCTGTGTCTGTTTTGTGCTCGGTTCCAGAAAGAAACATCTTTCTATATCTGCTGCGCTTTTTTACCTGTTTCCCTTGATGTGACATTCACTCAGCAGCTTTGGCCCCTCCCATCACCGAACGAAACACTTGGACCTGCAGATGTTAGTTGAATGAATAGCTCCAAACTCACTTGCATGTCAGCAGTAATGCAAAGGATCTTTTTTATCTAAACAAATTCAACTTCTCTTCTTGACATGGTTTATCACAAATTTTTAATTTAGAGACTGTTCCTAAAAACTTGCTCTGTGATTCCCTTTTGTATATTGTGTTTTAAGACATAGAGTCTAACCTTAGACATGAGATGAAGCTTTAGTGTAAGCAAAGAAGGAGGTCATATCCCTGTATTTTCCTACCATTCTCTTTCACATTTCCTGGAAATGACTATTGAATCGCTGGAGTCATTCAGCATCTTTTGTGCTTTCACACCTGGACTGTTTAGCTTCTTTTTCCTCAAAATAGTAATATAGAATAGAAATTGAAATAGACGTGTTCCCAATTGGGTCATTTTGTGTTCACGCTGCATTGTTGTAAAGTCACTTAAAGTACACAAGCCTTTACGTCACTGCATCGCTGTGGGACAGAGTCATTACAGGAACAATAAAATAAGGCATAGGTAAACTTGTAGAACAGAAGTGAAAGGTCTCATTTGTCATATGCTCACGCGGAAAAAACAGCAAAGTTGTGTGCAAAGAAATAAAAGACAGGGACTGAGCACTTGTATAGCATTATTGTGTTTGCACAAAGCAACATTGCTGCTGAACAAAACATTAAACCATGTCTGTCCAACAGTCATCCTCCAATCCCTGCGTCCGTATTACGGCAAAACCGTTGTTCATTTAAGTTTTCTATGTGTTTTGAAATATAGTCTCAAAGGCTCAGTTTCAATTATTGATCTTGCCTTTAATTCTAATCACAATCTGCAGCCACTACTAACTGTGTTTAAGGTTTGGGCTTTCATTCAAGACATTTTTTCAAGCTGTCTAGCTGTTGCGCCACAGAGCCAGGTCAGCGTCGGCTTGGGCAGAATTTTATTAAATTGCTTATAACTCCAATCGACGAAACGTAAATATAGGTTTGCACTCGGTGGGGGTCTCGGGCCCATCGCATTAACTGGCAGTGTCACCGTGATATATAGCACCAGCGTTGATCGGGACAGTACTTCAACCTGACATTTAAATTAATATGCTTGACTTTAATGCTGTTCAGTGCAATTCCAGACCTCCTTTAAATTCATGGCAATCCGTGGGTGCAAAGTACAATTCTCCCAGCAAATAACGCCGCCCAAGATCTCACTCCTCCACAAACACGCCAGGAAATAAGAAGGACAAGAGGGAAAGGGAGTGGGGGGGGGGGTAGAATAAGTTTGGCTTTCCAATTTACACTGATCCTCTCGCCCATCAGCATTTAAATGAAAATATGAATGTGCAATCAAAAAGAATCTATAGACGGCAGAGCAGCTGAAGCGCGAGAGTTAAGAGGGCTACGGTAGCCAGAGATGAGCCTTGAAAATCAAATGGAAGCGAAAGGGGAGGAAACTGGCCAAGAACAGGGCTTTCCATAAAATAATCAGCAGCTTTCAAGCTGTCGCTCCACATCTCATATGGCACACGTTTCCTCAACAATGTATTTCATTACTCGTCTCTTCCACTTTTAATGAAAACACAATCCTGGGCAGAAGGCTTATTTTATTGGTTAAATATTTAGCATGCGCCTGCCGTACTGCTCCATTTGTCCCTTGCTTTTGTGCTCCTCTGCCCAGGCCGTCAGTGACTCCTGTCAGAGATAACGTCATGTCTGGGCTCCAAAACAGAAAGACGTCTTTCATTTTTGATCATCGGAGAGCTCCGCTGTGACATTAACTTGATGTAATTGAAAAAATAGAGGCTACATTGTTTGGCTTCAAGCATGGAGACAGATAAAATAAAGAATTGGACCACCTTTAAAAATAAAAAATAAAAAAACCTCCCATTCACACGTCTGATATATTGAACAGACATACAGAGCGTTGCATTCAGCGACTGCCTGGTTAAGTTTATCTTGACGGGGAAGCGAGAAAATGCAGGGATCGCATTTAGTTAAAATCTCTGTCAAGTACAGAGGGTTCAGGCCAACAATGGTATTTAAAGACAAACAACTGAAGTTTAAAATCAATTCTTAACTGAACTGAAAGCCAGTGGTTTGACGACAGCACAAAAACAATTGAAAAGAAAATAATGAAAAATCAGACAGCAGCATTCTGTGCAAGACATGAAAAGGAAAACTGTCAGAGGTTGAAATCAAGGTAATTATTGTAGTTTATGTATTCGTCAGGCCAAAAGACAGTGCCACAAAATATATGATTAAGCGATGAACAAAATACACACAGCTTCCATTCAAATGTAGAACGTTATGTGCTTTCCGTCACTGATACAATCCATTCATTTGCGAAGCACAGTGGTGCAGCTAACATTGTATTCCATTGCTAAATATATCTGCACATCTGCATAGAAATTACAAATGAAACATACAATGAAAAGAGAATGAGGCCAACATGGAATCCTGTTGCACCTGAGGTCACCACAGACGAGCTCTTATTGGCCACGTGTGACCTAAACCATTGAAGATTGTTTCCCTGGATGCCCACGTGCTGCTCTTGGCGAAATACGAGGACGGCGTGGTCGACTCTATCAGAGGGTGCTGTGAGGTCCAGCAGCACCAGCACAGCTCGATGCCCAGCGTCCACAGACAAAGCAATAAATATCACTGCAACACAGCGAACTTGGTGCTATGTTGGGATCTGGAACCAGCATTGAAATGTCTTTGGTTAGTGGTAAAAAATAAAAATAAAAAAATTGTCTCAGACTGCTCAAAACTCAAAAACAGCATACTGAGCATCACCAGGAGACATACAGTAGGTACATTACTGACCCTCTGCCTGACATCAGGGAACAATAAGAAACAAACTCTTCACAGGTTGTCGTGTAGGACTGTGGTGAATAGGTTACTAAGAGAGTCTAGAGTATTAAATAACACTCCTGGATAAGGAGAGATATGATAGAGGACATGTATTTGGACTTCTGCTCCTGCAGAGATCTCTGGTACAGGTCATTTGTCCTTCCTCTACAGCCGTTCAGCCTGTCCGCATTGTTGCATTAGTGTGCAGTTAGAATCGCTCAGCCAAGGCTCTAGCTTGAGTTTGGTGCTGTTTTTTTTTTTTTTTTTTCCAAAAAAGGGGGGGAACAGGATCCACAGTGAAGAACAGAAAGCAGAACGCTGGCTATCTGGTCAAAGGGGAGAAACCAGCCCGCTGTCTCACTCTCCAGCCGCTGAAGAGGTAAAAGATTGCAAAATAACAGCATCAGTGAAAAAGGTCACCAAAAACGCAGACGTCTCGCAGGCAAAGCACATCCATCCTGTTCTGCTGAAAGAGTAAACAAAGAGGAAACTTTTATTTCAAAGATTTTTTGGGAAATAAAACTGATTGAACCACCCTGACAACTACAAGTCTGAAAAAAATGAGCGCGGCCCTTTTATTTTCTATTGCAGCATTTGATAGATTCAATGCAATAGGATGTGATAGGATAGGATACTATACAGTATCTAACTAAAATGGCCTCCGTGATCCTGGAAATTAGAACTTGAACCAAGTAATATAGCACTGTAAGACTTTAATCGGATAAGATATGATGCCAGAAAGTACAATAGCATGGTAGGATACAAGAAACAGAATTCAATATGAGACAATACACTTTTTTTGTCCATTTGTCCCATTAGAACCTCCTCTCAAACTCATAACACACACAAAAAGTAAGCATGGAGAAAAAAACCCAATTTCAAATGATAATAAAAAAAATGTTGCTCTATGCTGTCATGAAATTTGACACAGTCTGGTAATATATATATATATATATATGTATATATATAAAAAATATATATAAAAACGCAAAGCTTACAAATAAAGAAGATTGTTGTACTTCTGATCCAAAAACTGTGACTTTTTGTCCTGAGCTACTGTTTCTACAGGGAAAGTGTGAGTAAACATTTTGTTTTTCATCAGAGGAGATCCTGGCACTGCCTGCATGGTAAGCTGCCACTAAATCCTGAGCTTAGGACAAACTGCCTTCAGTCTTGCACCACATAAATGAAATGAGCTTCAAAAGACACTGAAAGTTGAAGGAGGCAAACAATTGCTAACTGCACCTTGAGCTACAGTATCTAATACTTCTATAAATACTTGATGTAAGTTATCTACTATCTATATCTATATCTACTTTTTACCTTTCATGTTGGCTGAAAAGTAGCAATCATCACTTAATTGTTTTTCAGCAAGCACACCAACAACAACAACAACAACAAAAAACAAAACCCTGAACAATAAAACAAAAACCTGTAATACAGATACAGTGGTAAAGCATTTGGCAGCCAACGATTCTGCAAGTTGACCCACTTAAAAAGATGAGAGACGTCTGTAACGTTCATCATAGGTACACTTCAACTGTGAGAGACAGAATGTTAAAAAAAAAAAAAATGCAGGAAATCACATTGTATAATTTTTAAGTAATTTATTTGAGTAATGGTGCAGAAAATAAGTATTTATCACCTTCAAACAAGCGAGAATTTTGGCCCTCACAGACCTGTTCCCCATTCAGAAGCTCTTCCATCCTCAACTCGTTATCTGTATTAATGGCACCTGTTTGAACTCGTTATTTGTATAAAAGACACCTGTCCACACCCTTAGCCAGTCAGACTGCAACCTCTCCACCAGGGCCAAGATGCAAGAGCTGCCTAAGGACACCAGGGACATGATTGGACACCTGAACGCAACTGGGATAAGCCAATCTACAATAGGCAAGCAGCTTGGTGAGCAGAGATCAACTGTTGGAGCAATTATAAGAAAATCAAATCAATGATGAATGGTAGAATGTGCAACAGAGACACTGGGTTGGGTTCACAAACGCCTTTCACAGCATCTGGCCCAACCTGGTTTGGTGTGTAGGGGAAACAGTTCCAGGCTCTTTCGGACATGGTAACACTGACACGACATGACATGACAGTAGCCACCTGACCAGCCCAACCGAATAAACAGCGGGTGAAATCTAGCCAGCAAGCATGGGTGTGTTCAGATACACGCGTTGCGTGAACCCACTCCTGTTTTCATTTAATGAATGTGATCAACAGCAGCACGTTTTTGCACAACACCTGGCATCATCTGCAGACTTCAGAAAAGTGAATCAATCCCGAGATCGCACTAAGCACTGCGCTGATAAACAGCGAGAGCAAAGACAGATTAGAGGCAAACACGTCTGACTGACTCACCCTTTGATTTTGTCATAGTCCAATTACATGAAACTGCCTTTTGGTTATGTGATTTCTTCTTACTTCCTAAATCGGACAAACATGACGGCGACGACTGCACTTAGCCCAACAAATTACATTGTGGTGTTCGCACACAAGTGGCAGCTTGAGTGTGGACAGAGATAACCATTGCTATAATGAGTCACAGTCAGCTCCTAGCGGGGACACAGTAGGAGCTGGTGCTGTAACTACTCTCTGACTGCCTGACTGCTCAAAATATACCCCCCGCCCAAAAAAAAAAAAAAAAAAAAAAGAGAGAGAGAGAGAAAAAAAGGCTGTTCTCTCGCAGCTTATCTCCCCTCATGCAGGACCCATCCCCACTTATTTGTGATAATCCACAGATTGTCCAGTAGGCAGCTCGCAGACATTTGTTTTACGACAGATGCCAGATTCAGATAAACATTTAATTAACAACTCGTCAGCTCTTGTCAAAGCCAATTACCCCCGTCCTCCGGCTCTAGCCAAAAGCTGTTCCTGTAGCAGTTGGTCTGCACAGCGGCCGGCTCTGCTGGCGACGGCTTGTGCCACCAGCCCAGTGGTGAGCGGAGCGACGTTCACACGGGCTCCCCGGCACCGCAACCTGGGGCACGTGGGCGGCTAATCCAGACTTTCGCCGCCACCGTGGATTCTTGCAGGTCGGAGCGGCGAGGAATTACAGGCTGAGACAAACGCAGCGCTGTTTATCAGCACGTTACACGCCTGCTGCGAAAATCAGTGCTAGCGAGGTGTCTTGGCAGAGCTTTTGGGACGGCACATTGGCTCAGCACTTCGATAGGACTGCGATGTTCGAGTATTGTTGGAGGGATGGTGGATGCGCCGGTTGGCTGACTAGCCGGCAAGTGTAGAGTTAGAGGGACGGCACAACCCAAATTTGACCCATTTTCACTGGGTTAATGGTGGTTCTGGTCACATTTTTTGATGTTCCACATTGGAAAGAATCTCACTTAAAGGGATGGATCAATATTTTGGCAGATTTACCTACTGTCATAATCCCTATTGTCATATGAGTTGATAAACCCTGAAGTATTCATCACCAATACGAGAGGTATGTTTGCGTTAACTACAAGAAACTTGTTTTGAGATCTGGAGGTGAACGTGAACAGGCAACTTCCTTAAAACACATCAAATACAAATATCACCTGTACATTTACCACCAGTGGAATTAAATAATGTCCCAGGACGCATCACAAAGTGACGTCAGTGCTCATTTCAGCCCCCTCAACACGACTGTGTTCATGCTGGCTCTGCTAGGAATCACATGTTATCTTAGATGCTACTAGAAACCCGGCATACTTACAGTGGCTCACGTGAGGTGACATCTTCCTCGACCACCTCTTTGGTTGCAGTAGCAAGTACAATGCAATGACAGGATGATGTATATCAGGTTTGAATTCTTCTTGCAGTCTTTGTTCTGCCATGACATTTGCATGTTTTACTCACAGCAGAGCTGGACATGCTTGCGTGTCATACATACAAAGGCATCCCTGTGTCTCTACGATGACCTGTAACCAAGCAACCGGCTGACATCTCGCACCATCAGATGATTAAAGGGACCTTATTTCATTCCAGGCATGTAGCCCCATTGACAGATTTCCCCTTCTTGGACTCGGGTGTTTGCCTCTCAGCATACAAAGAATACTCACACAAGCTACAAATATGAAACATGCATGGCCACACTGTTGAACGCAGAGGTCTGAGGCTGCATCGTCATTACCTGTTTGAAAGGGATGTTATACATCTGGCTTTTCATGTAACCCTGTGGACGAAGACTGTTTGGCAGGGACGGCTAGAGGACTCTTGGGTCTAAGCAGACGCTCACTTCCTTAACACTCGTGCATCAATTCACAAGCACAGACAGAGCAAGGATGGAAAACATTGATGTAAGCCCTTAGCCAAATCAAAACCGCAAGATCAAAATGCACATTGTAAGGTAAAGATTAAACGGAACATATGCAACCCAGAAGGTAAAGATTAAAGATAAAAAGAAGAAAATCCTTTCAGCTGTTTTCTTCTGAAGTCACCACAGTGAATTGATTCACAGTTTTAGTTTGTCAGAGGGTTGCAGGTTTGATCCCCTGACCTGGGGTCTTTCTGTGTGTAGTTTGCGTGTTCTCCCAGTGTCTTTGTGGGTTCCCTCCTGGTACTCCAGCTTCCTTCCGCAGTTCCAAGACATGCACGTCAGGCAAACTGGAAACTCTAAATTGTCAGTAGGATTGAGTGGGAGTGGTTGTGTGTCTTTTTATGTGACTCTGTGATAAACAGGTGACTTGTTGTCCGGAGTGTAACCCCATCTTTGCCCCCAAAACAGCTGGGATCAGCTACCGCACCCCCCACCACCCTCAGAGCAGAAGAAGTGCTAATAGAAAACGGATGGATGGATATATATTATGCATCCCAAGAGCGTTCGGGTTGGCAGGAAGGTGACTCAAGAGGCAATCAGGCAAATTCTGAAAATATTGTATGAGCACAGACTAGAACTGCAGGATGGATCGACATCAATAAAGCAGTTGACAGGCTCAGATACAGAGACTTAATTATTGTACGGGCACTAATGAGCACAGGTCATGGCTGGCTACTTTATTGATGGAGTCTCATCAAGGAGGGGGACAGCTTCTCAATTCTGAAACATTTTCAACAGGCAAAAGCAGGGACGAGAAAGTACTTGTGGACAATTTTCAATGAAGAATGTTAAAGCAAGGAAAATCATTAGATAAAGAAAATGACTGGAGTTTTGCATACAAAAAAGTAGGAAATTAAATCCCCTCCATAATAAACAACCACTTGACTCCATCTTCCTATCATTAGAAAAGAGGAAAGGGGGTCCTGGGTGTATATTGTCATCAAATGAAACAGCTTGGAATGAAGAGTCAAATAAAGCCAGGAGCCAAGACCTGCGGTAAGAAAATAAATCATCTTTATTTGCAGATTTTCTAAAGAGAAGCAAAAATCGATACATCTAGTTGTGTACAAAATGATCTGATCATTAAAAGCATGATTAGTTTTAAAACATTGCAAACACAGTGTAGGTAGTGTTGCAAATAAACTCACCCAGCAGTAAAATGTATTCAGTCATATTCCCCAAACAGCTCTGCCGTTAATAACACCTCCTCACTCAATGACTCACAGATGAACAGGACCACACTTTATCCTCAAACTCACTGCATATCACGGAAATCTGTGATATGCAGGGACTTAAACAAAGTCAAAGGTGGTTTTTAACATTTTTCAACATAAAGCTACAGTTTGCACACAATGTGGAATCAGTTAGTCAAATCCAACCTTTAGAAGTGACCTTAATGACAACTCACTGTACTTGTTTGTGCTGTGTGGAAAAAAAAAAAAAAAATCATCCTGAGATGTGATGTGTCACCTCCTGCAGTGTTGATGGAGCGAAGAATTCATGCAGCTGCACAGGGTGTGACAAACTTATTTGGGAAAATGCACATTCTACCGAATTAGTGATCACATGTGCTTGGATTTAAAGGCCTACTGAATCAGATTTAACACTTCTGAAAATGCAAACAATGATGAAAGTTAGTCCCTGTTCCCTGATGTCCCGCATCATCTCAATTGTATCAGCGGAGAGGTTTGGGTGAATTCCCCACAACATGAGTGGATAGACCGAAATTTTCTGTACATAAACAAAAAAGGCTGATTATTAGTAACTAACTACAACATGGATCATCAATTCAATTTCATTCTGACAGAACTCTTTCTGTATTAAACACAGGGACTTTTCGCATCAGTGGTCACGAGTAAGGGTCGGTACAAGAGACCTCTTGCTTTCCGTTGGGTCGATGTTACATAGATCAGGAAAGATTCTCCAGGATACAGCAAAATACTAAACAGACTATTAGAGCATTTTGAACTTAATGTTGCACAACAGTTATGCAAGACTGTTCTAATAATCACATTAATAAGTCATATTTTTTCATGATAGTGACATAATCAAAATTGCAGCATAATTCCATTGTTTTACACAATGGTGCAAAACAATCTGCGACACAGTGGTGCAGTGGTTATCATTGTTGCCTGAGAGCAATGAGATCAGAGGTTCTTTGTCTGGGGTCTTTCTGTGTGGAGTTCGCATGTTCTGCTGGTCCCTGCGTGGGTTCCCTCCAGGTTCTTAAAAGCTTCCTCCAGTCCAGAGACCTGCAGGTCGGGCGAATTGGGAACTCAGAATTGGCTGAAGGTGTGAGCACAAGTGGAAATGGTTGTGATAAACAGGCAACTTGTCAAGGCCTTTGTTCAATAACAATAGCCGAGATAGGTTGAAGCACCCATTACGACAGAGTGCAGGAAAAGCAGTTATAGAAAATGGATGGATGGAATGTTTGAGTCCCCCGCTCCCACGGGACTGTAGCCTTTCACGCTGAAGTGATCAACAAAACTAAACTGAACCACAAGTGGGAAACAAGAAATGTGTTCTTTGAGTGCAATTTAACATTGTATACATTCAAAAATGCTTCATAAAGAGTATAAAAAAATCATGATGCCCCAGCTGAGGCATTTTCTGGCCTCTTAATAGCTTTATTAAAACTTAGCATATCCTGTATATACAGTATATAAGATACATAAGGAATCTCTCACATTATCAGCTGACCACTCACTTGCCATATTTCAGGGCGCTCTAAATGGAACCTTTCTGTTGACCCCACAGGCACCTCAATGGAAAAAGCATTTGATTGCCTGTTAGATCTGCAGCAGCAAGGCCACTCCAGCTAATGTCCACTTGGCTGGGTTCTCTTTGGTCTTCAGGTTGAAGGTCCACACGTACGTGGGTCCCCTCTGGCGGGTCTTGTAGACGGGACACTGGTACACATTCCTGTTTTCCTGCTTGTCCACAGGAACGGCCCTGATGAAGATGACCGGCATGGCTGGCGTGAGCTCTTTCAGCCGCGCATCAACAATCAGGCCGGTCTTGGAGGGGGAGAAATGAAAGAGGGTGAGGAAGTGCACGAGGAAAGGTTTAAGGAGTCACTCAAGCAGCGACAGAAACATTTCTGAAAGCTGAGGTGCCGTTCAAAAACCCTGTCCGGGCTCTGCGCTCACCACTGAGGCTGGATTAGACGACTTTTGTTAGAGGAAATGGGAATAAAGAGCGAGAGAGTGTTCCACTATTATCGGGCGGCCGGAGCGGTGTTTCCGCAAGAAACTTCAGTACCCTTGAAAAGTGGTGAAAGTCAGCGCAGTTCGAGGGGAAGTCAAACCGCGCCGCCTTAGAAAAACACAGTCTTTAAACACGGCGGAAACAGAGTGGTCCGTCTCATTAATTAATCCTCCTACACTCGACAAACAGAAGTTTCACCATGCGTGCAGAGTGACTTTCAGGAATGAACGTAAATCCTGATGACTTTGGGAAAGGGAACGCCCTAATTGCATCTGGCTGTAAAGCTTTAAACGGGCGTCAAACAACACTGACTTTGGCTCTGTTTGGGGAAATACAAATGATGTATATGAAAAGGAAAACAGAGTGCAGCGGCTTGTTGAGATTCACGAGAACAGTGTCTTTGTAATGACATATCTGACTTAACATATTAGAAATCTTACAGGAAGACTGGCGAGGACGCTTTCGATCACTGTAGCAGAATACAGAACATGACTTTGAAGGGTTGTGTCTACAAACTCAGATCAACCCAAAACTTGCAGGGATGACAGCTTTGAATGAAAGAAGGCAAAAGAGCTGGGTGGTACCTAGCAGAATTTCAACCCACATCTTAGAGGCCACAGTCAGAGGTTCAACCTACGGAGCTGACGACCTTCTTAGCCTGATGACCATAAAGGTAAATAGGAAACAATATTTATACAGACCTAAAAATAAATAATGGTCATTTTTAAATCGGGGTTGTCTTGGGAATGACCAGGACTTGAACACTAGTTTTTCACACTAGAGTCAGGTGTCCAACCCACTGAGCTAAACACCCATTGCTACTGAAAGATGTTGAGGTATAAAAGTTACTCTATTTAAACAAATATAATCATATCAAAGAAACTCAGAATTTCAAAAATATCCACACATTTCTAATAATCATTTTCTTAATCTTAAATACAAGAGTTCTGAAAAAAGTAATTTTTTTTTTTTTTTTTTTTAATATTTACAGAATAAATACTTATTTTAAAAAGAATAAGCTGAAAAAAATTGGTCAATAAATAAACCCAACCCTAACCCTGACTCCAATCTCAACCCTAACCAAGTGTAGTCAACAACACCAGTAATGCTGCCGTGTTTGCTGCACCATTTCTGCAACCTCAACAATCAACAACACTTCCAGGTAAAACATGGAAAAAACAAACACCCTCAAGTATTCATCACCATTAAACTGCGTCTACCACATAAACACATAAACTTCCCCTGCACGCTGCTTCTATTCCACACACAGGCTTTTTTATCATATATCACATCAAGCGGTCTTTGATGTCTGTAATCCCCCTTGGATAAAACGCAGGGTTCATTAATATAGATGAGTAAGTTTATCATAAATCTTTGACATTTATTGCAGCACAGAGCTGCGTCCAGGTGGACCGTCGCTCGCACTCGGCTCCTCCCTGCGCACAAGCAGCGGAGAGGAGGAAATGAAGAGCGAGGAGGAGGTGGAGGAGGCTTGAGCGGTGGGCTGCCTGACCCACCTGTGTGTTTCAGCTGCTTCTTCAACTCCAAGGAAGCAAGAAAGTAACTGCTCCTCTTTGGGGCGATCTAAGTGTACAAGTGCACACTCTGCACATTCCCTAATTAAGAAGTCTACAGGGATGCTCCCTGGAAGCTGGGCACATCTACAGTAGATAGATGGGGCCCCTGAAAGCTGAGTAATGCACTATGCTCTGGGGGGATGTGTGCAACCACGATGCAAAGCAGAAAATGAGGCCGCGGAGGGATCGGGACGGCCCTTCAGGGGCGCGTTCCTTTACTTGACTCTATTTAAAAATGAATTTTAAGGTTAGTGCTCCTTATGTTCGGATGTTCTCCTGTTATCCATCATCAGAAGTAGGGCGCGGAGGAAGGCCCAGGTATGACGGGCTCGTGAATAAAAATGTGCCGTTTCCTGAAGCCTGAATTCCTGGAGAAAACCATTAACCCTGCGTGGCAGCTGGTTCCCTCAGATTTAAACTCTGAGATCTCGCTCATCCATCTTGCCAACCTGGATTTCATAACCAATCAGGTTTCTCCCCAGATAAAGAGTGGGGAGGTGTCAGAGAGGTTAAGCCATGGGAAGAGCAAGAAGCGGGTGCTCTAAGCTCATTTGGGAAAGTGGTAGAGACCAGGTAGTAAAAATCAATCGTTGCTGCTGAAAAGATTAGCATGGACGCTGCTGTAATTTCACAGAAACACTGCATTTTTGCAGTAACGGAACAACCACAGCCACTGAAGGGCTATCTGTACTCCACACGAGTTTGGGAGTTGGGAAGAATTCCATTCAAGACGGCGGTTCATAAACGCTGTCCACCCAGTATTGCTAGCTGATATCACGCCTCACATCGTCCTCAGACTTTGAGCTTTGTCAGCTTCAAGAAAACTTCCTGTTCCACTTGAATATCATAGACACTATACTTCACCTTCTGACTTTTGCCTCCCCTCTCCAAACACAGTCTACAGCTTTGTTCACCAAATAGACTCATTAGACAAATCCCAAGGACTTAGAAAATATTCCATCTGGTGAACCAGGTTAGAAAATCAGAAAACAGATCAATAAATCCATCCCTGTCAGAGTGATTTACCTGCACATCCCAGCGTGCCCCCTCCATGTACAGCCCATGAACGTAGGCCCCTTCTCGAGGCGGTACGCTGAAGTCCTCACGATTCTTCTTGGTGACGTCGCACTGCAGGCACATGCGATCCAGGGGCCACTCATTCCTGTTAACCAAACACAAGAGGCATTACAGTACCTGGCAACAACTCTAACTCTCCATCTCTCGGTGAGTGCATGTCCGAAAGCTTAAAACCCCTCACCTTCTAGCCGTAGCTTGCATGATTGCTGTGAGGAAGGACTGGGGGTTGAAGAAGCCAGCCAACCACACTGACGAGGGTAAGACAAAGTCGGCTGACCAAGACTCCAGCTCTTTAATCCTGGCCAGTAAGTCAGTGAACCACAGTGTCAGACCGGACATGGACGGGTAAGCCCTCTTGGTCCAGCCGTCTGGCACCATATCCAAAAAGATGGCAGTCTGAAGGTTCTCCATGTCACTCGTCATGGTGAGTTCTCCCTGGATTTTGGAAGGCACAGGAGAGTGTCAGCCTAGTTAGTCAAAGACAGGATTTCCCCAACAAGAAAGAGCTTCTCACTTAGCTCTGCATTTTGAATGACGTAGCAGTTTGGCCACAATCTTCTTAACTTCCAAAATGGCAGCAGAGAGCAATGAAAACTGTACATGTTTGTTACTAAGTGGGATTAAGTAGTCGTCACTTGCAGTATATCTACTGGGTCTGAATTATTATGCTAGCTGTGATAGCAGTATGATAGTTGTGCTGCTGTACTAGCTAACATTAGTAGTTGCTAGCTGACAGATGTGCTCCTAGCTTCAGTGAGAGATGGCACTTGCATTGTAATGCGTGTCCGATAATTAAATATTTGAACATTCTTCGGAACCATTAAAATAATTAATTCCATTTCTATTTAGGTTTTTATCATCGCAAACCAGGACACTTAACCTGGCAACCAGATGCTCAAAAGACACTCCAAGTTTCTGCAAAGATGCCTCATGATTTCAATATGTCTAAAGTATGCCTCCTCTATATGGATAGACAGTTGTTCTATACTAGCTACCATTAAATCACTTTAAAATGCGTGATATGAAATAATGAAAGATAATACGATAAGATAAAAAGAATAATGTCTTTTTTGTATTGGAAAAATCAGCCTGTCTGAATATAACAACGCTCTTTTCAAGTCTTAGTGACAAATAAATAAATAAAACGTATGAAATGACTTTCTAAATTATACCTATGCTATAGTAGCACATCCAGCTTTGACAAAATAGCTCTCACAAAGTTTTCACTGTAATGATGTAAATAAATGCATTACATCTATTTGTATATAAAGATAAAATAAAAAACAAAACATTTATGAAAAAAAACAAAACAAGACATTTCCATGATCACTGCTATCTGGACTCTGGGAGCATTGTCTTTCTGCTGCTGTTCTGCCAACTTTATCTATTCTTATAAACTAATTACACTGGACCATCCTAACTATGATGAACTGCATGACAATGAGGTGCAATGCAGTATACTGACGGAAGTTGGAAGTTGATATGAATTTATTTTTCCTTTTTTTTTGTGTCTATATCCACGCTGGCTCACTCTGCTCCTTTCTCTCTTTCTCTGTCTCTCCTCCATTTTTGTATTTCACCCCAGCTAGTCACAGGCAGATGATGGCCCTCTGGAGTCTGGTCCTGCCCTAGGTTTCTTCCCACAGGGGAGTTTCACTGTTGCATCTTGCTTGCTCCGGGGGCCCGGTTGGTTCTCTCTGATTGTATAAAGCGTTTTGAGACGCCTTTGGTTGTGATTTAGCGCTGTACAAATAAAGTTTATATATATATGTAAAGTTATATTATATGACGCAACAAAGCTTTTTTGGAGTATGTTTTTAGAGCTTAGTATCTGACCACTACTGTTCAAAGCTTTGACGCCATCTAACCGACTTTTGGCACAGTCTGTATAGTCTTGTTTCTGGATAAGAAAAAACAGTGTCTGGAAAGTTAATGCAGCTCAGTCTTGGTCTCTCCACAAAATGAATTTCATTCATGGGGGCAGATGGATGCTTTGACCTTTGTGGGGACTGAAAACACATTTTTAGCTTTGTTTGGTTAGTGTTTGATGCACTTTAATGAGCAGACTGCGTGCTCAAAAATCATCTGATCATCTGATAAGTACCATTTTAATTAGGAGAATATTGACAACCGGTGATTTTGTTGTGCAGTGAAACGGTGTATTGATTCATCGCGGTGAGCGACCAGGAGGCCGGCGCGCCACTTCCTGTTTCCCTCAGAAGCCTAATGCTGGATGTAACACACTTGCATGAGCGCGAGCTGGCTGTGTGAAAGATAAGGAAGCGTCCCGTGGCTCTGCAGTAATGAGAGAGCACCGGCTGGAGCGCCGCTCTCCCTTCAGCCATTGTGCGGGAGGTGATGAATTGCGGCGCGCGAGACGCCACTGTGTGACAGTCATAACAATGCTTTATGGGGCTGATATGGTCCCGGTCCCATAGATTGATCTCGCACTTCTGACTCTCCTGATCGGTCAATCCAGCAGCGAAGCCGCCACCTGAACCGCACCGCACCGCACCGCACCGTCTCGCCTCGCAGAGGCTAACATTCTCCCCTTTTTTTTTATTCCGCTATAAAGTCGAAATGGAATTCCATTTGCTGCTACAACGGTCTACGCGGCTTTTAAATCACTGAGCCGATTTATTGAGGCTTGTAGTGTCGAAAGATCGAAGCCTCATAACTCCAAACAAACGCTTTTACACATTTTGGCCCCTCCCCTTTCTCCCCCCCCATCCCATTTTGTTGTCAATGCATGACTCAGTCAGGCCTGACACACACAGACACGCGCGCACGCACGCACACACACACACACACACACACACGTACACATGGTGTGGATGTCTCATTCCTCTGCGTAGCTCCACGGGCCAGATCCCTGAGTCATTTATAGGACCGGGCTTCTGACAAAACAACAAGACTTTATGCTTTTACTGTGCGGGGACGCAAACGTAGCAGGCAGCAGCAGGCAGCAGCAGCAGCAGCAGCAGCAGCAGGGAGGCTAATGTGGTGTGAATGGTGGGTATTGAGGAGGATTGGGGTGGGGGGATGGGGGAATCGTGTTCCAGCCGATTTGAAGAGACCCCCCTAGTAATTACTTCTACACTTAACGTATTAAGCAGCAACCACCTGTTCAGCCGCAGCTGGGGAGCCTCCTCTGGCGCTGACCCGCGCCTGTCTGAGGCGGCTTCCCAGCGAGTCCCCGAGCACGCGGACAATAAGGCCATATTCGAACGGGGAGGTGGGGAATTGAATTGATTGTCACCGTGTCGCTGGTTAATTAACTCGCTGTTCACGGGCCACGTTCTAACCGACGGCAAATTATGGGATACGGCGTGTGGCTGACACGCGTGTTGAGCGGGAGGCCGGTCTGACTCACAATAACGATCTGGCCGGGTCGCGGTGATTCGAGCCCGCTGCGTTTGTTGTGATGACGTGCAAGTAATTACAACATGCGTCGCCGCAACAACGAGACTATTAAGTGACATTAGGTGCCATTAGGGCTGGACCGTCGTCGTTGGGAAGATTACTGAAATTCCAATTTTCTGACTCGTTCCAAAACGTGTTTATTGAACCATTAGACCGCAGGGGCATTGATTGGCGAAATTTGAAGGCTGAAATTTCACGATTGTTTGGCGACTGTTTAAATGAAGCTGTAAGTAAAGACGGCAGAGCACACAGCATGCTATTAAAACACACACACACACACACACACACACAGAGTGGGTTTTCTACATAAACCTCCATTCAACTGAACAGAAACTGGCTTTTTTCCCACTGATTTCATGGCCTGATGCGTAGCCTCACTCCAGGGGTGTAAAAGTTACTGATTTGTGAACGGCTACTATGAAATGAACATTCGGTTTCTTGAACGCCATGTTCATACAGTAAAACCATTGGGCCACATTACCTGACTACCTGCCGCCTTTCGTGTCAACATGTAGAAACAAGTTTGAAAGAAGAAGTCATGAAGAAAGGAGATGCAAGTATTAATGGAGGACTTGTTACTTTCCAAAGTGAGCCGTTATCAGATTTAATTAAGTTTAATGTGACTGACTTTTGCTGACCCTTTGCCTTTTATGTAAATGTTAGGTCATTCTGAATGTTTTATAATTTGACCTCTTTGGGTCTTAATTATTTAAATGAAAGGACAAGAGTGGTGGTAAGGAGCTGAAAGGTGACAAGAAGCTAAAGCTGGACAGCGATTCATTCTCCGAGCTCATAAACAAAAAGGTGGAACCCCTTTGAGTAATATTTTCCATATTGTTGTATTATATAAATAATCATTATTTCTTGCAAAGAGGTTCGACACAAAACGCAGAATATATTCAAAAGTCTTTTTACCTTCAGCCCCAAGCTGAGCTCTTGGAGGGAACGTCGTATCTCCCGTGTGAGGAAGTTCATGCGCTCACACTCCTGCAGCGCCACCACCTGGTACGGAGTCCTTTCCTCAGCTTTCCCCATTAGCTCAACCATGTTGAACTCCTCCGGAAGCTTTTCCATGATTTCCTCCAGCACTGCGCGCACCTGGTGAGGAGTGACGGGATGTACATTTGTTATGAAGACAAGAATTGACAGTTTGTTGATTCTTCATCTTCTTTTAATATTACAGAGGCACTCGACACATGGAACCAAAGGGGAGAGAACAGCCACTAAGGCGTGACTCACGAGGGACAGGAGTTATCTGTATGAGATGAAATCAGTAGCGTTAAAGCTGACATCCTGAGAAACACGTACAGTCTCATAAATATTCATGAAGACTTATTTTGCAAGGCAGCTCTTTGTTTTCAATAACAGTCTAATCCCTCCACGCAGAATCAAGGCTGACATCATATTTTTTGTGATGAAAGCTAACGTCTGTGTCGACATTTTCCCAAGGCAACTAGCATTAGCGATCTATCAACGGATTTGGAGCCGAGGTCATCATTTCTATGGATTTCTCAGCTCAAATATCTGATCTGGTTTTGGCAGCTACTGAGCAGGCTGAATACAAAGTGAGCCCCTCTGGTGAGCTCTGAATGGCTCTGTCATCTCTAAAGACAGGAGTATTCAGAATTGGGAGCCCAAAAGGTCACAAATCAACATGCATTGAGAAATGGGAGAACACACACACACATGCACGCACATACACGGCATTCAAAAAGAGAAAAGCTTCACCTCAGAGTAAAAATCTGAAACTAAAACAGTCTGTATATGAGCAGTGCTGTGTTCTATCATGGAAGCATCGCTGAATTTACTGTGAGCTCATCTCAGTCCTAATGGTTCCGGCTGTAATTTATTTTACTGTTTAATAAATTAAGAGGAATAATTATTGTTAAAAACAAAAACAAAAAATACTGGACAACACATCAGGCAAAAACAGGCATCATGTGTTGGGTAAGTGGAGAGAGGAGGAGCTTTATGAAACACCCCTCTGATCAGTATCATGACTTCATACTTTTTTCACTTATCTAAAATGTCCTTTTCCTTTGCAGATTACAAAGTTTGCACATTAACACAAGATAGACGCTGAAGTCATCTATCAGTCAGATTTCGCTGACTTGGCACATCCAATATTAACAGCTTCCATATGGCAAAGACACTGCTGAAATAGCTTTCTGTCTGCTTCTCTGATGTTCAGTGGCACTGACAGATTTGTAGGCGTCTGTTTCTTGAACGTATGTCACTCATGTTTAAGCGGGAAGAGATGATGAAAACGGTTATGACAACAGCAACAAATTGTTTTTGGCTGGGAGTCAACTGCAGCTAATTTTGGACAAAATTGTCGGCAAAAAGGCAAAGGAGGCAAGTTGGAGATGAAAAGCTATTAGTTCAGAGCGAAACCACAAAAAGTGATGATTTGTTGATTTGAACATGTACAGCACAAAGAGAGAAAGCACTGGGTGTGTTGCACAACGGCCACAGTACATATTTGTGGACCCGTCCGAGTAAATATTGTTTCCTATCAGCCTGCCTGTAGAGGAAATCAGAAAAAAGAGTCTGAATGAACCGGCTGGTAATAAATATTTATAATATAATTATGTAATTAAATATTTATGAAAATATTCTTGAGTTTATTATGCTACTCTCTTATTACTGCTGACATACTCACAGCATTGTATTCTTGTTCAAAGAAAAGGTTAAAATGTAAAGCATTTTGATTTGAAAGTTAATAAATAAATACACATTGATGGCTGCAGGAGGACAAGAAAAACGTCAAACCTGGAGACTTGAAAACTGTAAATTATCTGTTGGATAAAGACAGTTCTGATTTGAATGTGAGCAAATTTTAATTTCATTCTTTCCCCACCAACCTAACTGTCTTTCTAATGAAGGTCTGTGTAGGATCTCAGTCATCTAGGTTATCAGTGTATGGATCTACAACATTGTACTTTAACTTAAAGCTTATTTAAAAATTCTCCATACAGCCCAACAGAAGATGACCACGCTGACTGGGACAAATGCAGATTCAGGAGAGACTAACTGAGATACTTTTCAGACATTCATCCGTCATCATCATCGTTCATGGCACCCATCAAGTCGATCATCTTTCATCATATTGGTCCTGATGAATTTGGGGGTTCAAATAATAGTTGTCAATATAATAATGCTAAGGCATTTATCTGTTTCATGCCAGGCTTGGCGTCTCTGTAGAAAGTATCTCTTAAAGAGATTACACTCCCTTGTATTGGCATTTGGTGGAACTCCTTCCCTCTGTGAAACTCCAGAATGGGTTCAATGGCTTATGTGAACAGAGCCTCCATATACATACTACTAAGTAGACAATGGGTCATGTTTCAATTTTGGACGAACTAACCTTTTATCATGTGAAAAGGCGACACAGAGTCGACAGCTGTTTGCTTGGAATCCCAATGACAATTGACGCAGTTGGCAAAAGACAGGTTGCTGTAGATTATTTTGCCCGTGATAAAGCTGAAAAAAATGTCACTTTAAATATTGTTAGTGTGCAAAAACAGGATATGGTAATCACATCCTAATTAAGAAAGGATCTTTTTTTTTTTATTTAAAAAACTGACACAGAAATGTTTGAAGAAAAAAAAAAAGCTGACACTAAGAAGAAGCAACGTTGATTAAAATTTATGAGAGGGCGTTTGCTCCTTGGAAGGAGCAAACAAGGCTGCGGTCTCTCTGACATAATATTTGTTTAAGCTTTCACACTCAAGTAAGCTTTGTTTCACGGCAGTACTGGAGCAGAAAATGCACCTGAAAATGCCATCCCTGGAAAAATCACCTTGGGTGCAGCGAGAGGCCCCCAAACAGTTGGTTGGCAATTTATTTCAATTCAGTGTGCAGCGGCTACTGAAAATGTCACCTGTTGTCATCATACATTTAAGAGTTGAAACTCTGCTCCTGGAGTTCCGCAACTCGCTCCACGTAGCGAGGGGCCTCGGCTAAGGGTCGAGGTTACCTCGCTCCAGATATCTATTTTGTTTGAAGGCTGGACTTTTCAAGATGAAACGCTATGTCAGAATCTAAACCGGATGTCACCTTGTATCCCTCGTTTATCCAGCTGCAGGCACTGACCGGAAAGTCCTGTGGTCATCACAACTCATGTGAGCGCAGGCAAACTACAATCACACACTGACCTTACACTTACAAGCCAGTCTATTAGGTGTGCCTTGCTCGTACTGGGCGCCTTATAAAGTGGCCAGCGAGTGTATGCATGTATGCACACAGCTTCAAAGTCGGAGGTGCTCTGGGTTCAGAGGTGATATTCTGCAGACCTTGGTTGCAACCAGTGGTAGTTTGAGTGACAGTTGCCTTTCCATTTCTTCAACCAGTCTGACCATTTTGACCTGTGACATCAACATGACATCAACAAGGCATTTTCCACTCTCTTTTCTTTGGACCATGCTCTATAAACCCTAGAGACGGTTGTGCCAGTGTGAATATCCCAGCAGATGAGCAGTTTGTTAAATATTCAGGCCTGCAGACCGTCTGGCACCAGCAACCATGTTGAAAGAAACCACGTTCACTCACTTAATCCCCCTTTTTTCCCCCCATTCATTCATTTTAACCACTTCTATATGTATAAACAGTGAGTTGCTGCAATGTGAATGAATAATAAACTATTAGTGATAAAAAAAAAAAAAAGCACTTGGACAAATGTATATTGTAAAAGAGTTGCTAACCATACTTGCTCATTTCTAAGCATTTTTTTTTTTTTTTACGTTTAAGTAAAAGTGAATCTTCTCCAAACCTCCCCTGGATTTATGGTCATTATATTGCAAGTAATCACTGGCACACAAGGAGCAACTGTTTATTAATATGCTACTGTGAATAATTCTATAAACTATCCTTTATTTGCATTACAAAAATAATTTCAGTGATTAAAAACACGGCTGGTTTAATTACCACGTACAATTGGCAAAAAGGCTTCTCTGTCCTTGGGCTTCCCCACATTATTAATCTGAGGCAAGCCTTTACTTAGTCAGTTTTGACAAAGCGCCAACACTGAATTCCGTCTGAAATATGTTTCTGACTATAGTCTGTGAGGAATCAAAAGCTTTATTACCTAACAAGGGAAACAGTCCTGTTTATGTACCCTTTGTATATTTGTTGTGTTCCAGGGTGCGGAGGAAGTAAGCCAACTCAGGATATAGAACACATAAAATACCTCAATGTAAAAGTGACAGACAGTTTGGAAAGCTCTCAAATCCAGATTCAGAGTGAAATTACTAGTTGCCAATTGAAAATTGTCAACGTGTTGCTGTACGAGAATGCATAAAAATGGAAATAAGGCACCAGGACAAAGAGTCCAAACAAACCCCATGAATAATAACAGGGCACCCTCGGATCATGCAAAATATTTGATTTAGATTCTCTAGAAAGTTTTGAATAATTTAGGTTTATTCGAAATATATTTTTTTCAAACTGGTGACACAAATCTATATACAGTATGTTTCAGGCTATCAGACCAAATTACAGGCACTAAGTACCTGGTTTTACATTTAAAAAAAGAAAATCCACCTTAAACCTTCTCATGAAAACATTAAACTAGCGTGAGCATTGCTTGTTTTCATAGTGTGGGTTTGTGTCGTTTGTCGGTAATTGTTTTGACTTTTCTGTTTCTTAGGCTGCCGTCTTAGCCAGACCTCCTCCAAGAAAAGGTTATTGCATCTCAAAGGGACAAACTTGATTAAATAAAGAGCAAACAAAAACACATTTCATTACAACTAAGTATTGGTCTGTTAGTTCCTTTTTCAGTAACTTTTGGAGAGCTTTAATAACAACAGATTAAAGGAGCAACATGCGATTTTCATCATTGTCTGACGTAATGTAATAAAAGTGGTTGGCTCGACTGGTGTTATTTCTTCAGGGGCAGAGCGTCACAACACACACACACAGTCACAACACACACCTTCTCTGTCTGTTTATATCGACCCTTTCAATCCTTTTGTTGACAAAGCTGGATGGGCCATACGTGCATTCTAGCGCACGTGCAAGGGAACAGTTGCCCTATATATAAAAAGCGAGACGCAGTCACCTCTGCGGAGGGTAAACGCTTCACATCTTCAGAAAACACATGCGGACAGCATGAAAAATGCTCCAAAAAGAATGAACAACTTTGGCTAAAATGATTCTGCATATAAGCCTATAAATCCAGAGAGTCGCTTCCTGTTACCAGAACTCTGTTACCATGTTATGTTTCCAAGGGGACTTCTATCAGTGACGGCCCTGCATCCGACACTGAACTCCACTAAAATGTTTTTTTAGTTTTATTTTAAATTGGAGGAATAAAACTAAGTAAAAGAGTATAAGGCACGGTAGGAGCATCCAGTGTCGCTTATTGCCACTTTAGCCCAGCTTTCTCCACGATCTTACGAAATGCTGCTGTTACACTCCTGACTGCTTTACCTTCTCATCGCGTGTCTTCCCTCCGCCCTCACCCACTCCTCCGTCCCGAGGCTGCATCTCCAGCACGGTGCGGAAGAGCTTCTCCGAGGTCTGCGTGAGGAAGCCAATCTCAGCGTTGGGGTGAAGGCCGTACAGGTAGGGTGACTCAGCAGGAAGGCTGTCGTCGATGTACTAGAACAGACAAAGGAAATGTGAAGCGCCTCGGTGAGTGCCAACTTCAAGGCCCAGTGTGTGAGATTTAGCAGCATCCACACTTAAGAAAGCACATCACAACAATGTTGTTCTTAATATTCCGTGTTCTGATGTCCAACCTGCTCTGACATCTTTGTTATAACAGCTTCAATGCAAGATTTATGAACTCCTGAGCAGATTGGTATACTGGCTACTGTAGATATGTTGAGGCAAAATACAGCCATTTTGCAAGTGAATCTGCTCTTAATGTAAATATCAATACTTAGTAAATAAGAAAAAAAAACAGTTATTTATGCATGGTGAGTTTATAGAGCTAAACACATACATATACATTTTATACTTTCCTGCCAATAAATCCATTTCAATGTTTCACAGTGGGTATTTGATCTTGGTTAATGCTAAATACCCTGAACAGGATTTTAAGGTTATAAGCCAACAAGATGTGATTTTTTTTTTCCTATCCTAAAATAAACCTTACATATCCCCTTTTTTATTAATAGCATACATATTGGCAACCTTCATTATTTTCTTTTTCCGCTCAGGTGTTTGTACTAATGTAGTGCTGACAAAGACAAGAATAGAAGCATATTAATGATGCGAGGCATTTCTGGGTGAGATTCAAACACTCGGGATCAACCGACAGCCTGTTAATGACCGTAGAAAGGGGATGGAGATGTGGCACTTTCCATCTGCTGGTCCATAATGAATATCAATATGCTATAAAGTGCAGTGCAGATGAAAGTGAAAGTTGAGGCGGCTTTTTTTTTTTTTTGTAAGGCACTTAAATGAAGTAAAAAAAGAGAAAAGCCCTTCTAATCATAACACTGTGATGAAAGTTTTGATGGGAAATGTATTGGCCTCTAATATAGAAGCACTTTGTAGTCAGCTTGTTTGATCTGCTCGGTAAAGCCGGCTAACTTTTTGATGTTTTCTCCTTTCCCTTCTTTTTTTTTTTAATGCACCTGCGCATTGTAAAAAGTGGACTAAAACTGCTGAGTGGCCTTCCTTCTGTGTCAGTCTACACACACATATTCTGTCTGCACCAGATGGTGGATGGCAGGACCTCAAGTGGCAGGACGCAAGGCCTCCAGCACCCCCAACCCCCCACCCCGACACTGTGTGGTAGCTGATTCATGCAAAGTGCCCCAGTCAGCCTAAATGTCACTGGCAATGACGTTCCTCTGAGCAACACCCAAACAGAGAAAAACCCAAAAGTCTAATGGGAAGAATTTGGCAACGTGTCCAGGGTGCAACCCCGCCTCCGCACCCTCACACAACCCTCAGTGCAGGGCAGGAAGTAGTAGGAAATTAAAATGAAATGGAATCTTTCATTCCAGACTCCAGCAGAGCAGGACATGACATGATGAATTATCCTTAAAAGACAAAGCAGCGCATTTAGCCCTCTGTTTACAGCTTCCTACAAAAATCCTCCTTTTTGTGTTTTATAGACAAATATTGTATACATTCCCATTCTCTGGATAGCAAGCAGCACTATATCAAATGACAGCCAACACAACTAATGTATTGGTCTTCCTTTCGTGAATTAGTTCTGCTCCATGGAGCCAGCAGCTTTGCGCAGATTTTGGACAATTTCAAGTGTTGCTGTGGTAGTCGATCATTTTTGATTAATGCTTTTCTTAAAGTGAGACGTGCCGTTAAGTGAGGGAAAGTGTCCAAACAGCTCCACGATATCCATCCAAAGCTAAATTTCAATATTTTTCAGTGCGAGGTTTATTTTTCCGAACTTTGGCACTGCAACGTAACGGGTGTCCTTGGCAGCAACAAGAATGACTGACAAGCACCGAAAACAACAATCTTAAAGGCAGTTTTTGGGCTAGTTATTGTGTTATGTCTGCAATGTCTCTGCTGATGACTCACTATCACCTGGAAAAGTGCCTTGAACTGACACTTTAAAATACATGAGGAAGAGCCAATGCACAGAGGTAAAATTCTCCTCGTGGAAGCAGGTGAACTTAGAAAATGACTATGCAGCTTTTTTGAAAACTTGAAATTGGTTGGCATCCATGGTGTACAACATTTTTCCTGTGGGACGGGCAACGAGTTAAAAATACCTCTAAAAACAACACAAAAACAAAACTTGCATGAACATGAACGTTATTCATCTAAATTTGCAAATATTTCAGTTTACAGTTGCACACAAAATTTCCCTCCACAGCGAAGCTCCAACTGAGGTGGGAGAGGTACCTTTTCATAAGTCAAACTAAAATCACTTCTGGCCCAAACAGGGACCAATAATGGTAGACTGTTGTTTTCACTGATTTAGCTTTAAATGTAAGAACACCACACTGTTTAGAACTGTGAGGATGGAAAGAAAAAGCCAAATTTAATTATAGTGAATCCAATTTAGCTAAACTGCACCACCATTAAGTTTCTAGAGGCCACACTGAGACAACTTAAGTGCCATTGCTGTGCTCATATTGCTCTCATTACCATATCATACCTGATATCGTACCCTTTTTAACCTTTCTGCTCAACTTGTGGTGCTCTTATGGTGACTCGTTTATTTTTCATGAAAACCATCTGCCCTCGCATGAACTGCTGTGAGTCAGTGCCTCGGCCTTCACCTGGTGGTAGCCGTTGTAGTCCATGTTCCTGGGCAAAGGGAAGCCCGGAGCCAGGAACAGCTCTCCCTCCATCATCTCGGGCCTGATGTATTCCTCCAGGTAGGTCCGGCACAGACGGCGGTCCCAGTCGTCCGTGATGTGACCTCCGTACATGATCTCGCCAAACAGGTAGCGCAGGTCATCAAACGGCACCTGGGATTTAGAGGCAGGGGGCTGTTGTTGTTGTTGTCGCTGCTGCTCGAGAGGTGGCCTGTGGTGTTTAGCTGAGGTCGCGTGTGGTCAGATTTTCAATTAAGATTACAAAGGGTGCTCTTTGTAATCCTTCTGCGTGGGCATGAAAGGAAAAAAAAAACAAAAAACAAACAGGGACACATTTACCTTAGGATTGGCCTCCAGGTAGTTGTAGAGGACATTGATAGAAATGGTGAGGTCCCCTGTGTTAAAGGGGTACGATCTGTTCCAACCCTGAGGACCGAACTTCCTCCTCTCTGCCACCACGGCGTGGAAATAGCACAGGGAGAACAGAATGCTCTTAAACTCATTCTCTCGGGTGCACATTTCCAGGGTGTCCTGAAATAAAAGGTACAATTACCAAGCCATACTGGTGTGCCTCCACATTTTAGACAGGTCCAACTTTCTGTTCTTGTATATCCAGGATATCCAGGAAGTCTAGCCGACTCACCACTATCTTCTGGCACATATGTAACATTTTAGCTGCTAAAAAACAAAACAAAGCAAAAAAAAAACAACAATGTTTTTCTAATGATGTCACATCTCCAAACTGTCACTGAACAACGCTGTACTTTGCTTTTTTTCTTTTTAAGAAAGTATGTGCTGAAAAACACAGCTCTCTGTGATGTCACAAAGGGCAACTTCCTCTTCCAGGTTGGGATCCAAACACTCAGAGCCAAGTGTTTACTCCTCCTCTTTACATCCAATCAGTTGTAGAAGCAGGAAGTTAAAACTGAGTGCTGAAGTGTGTTGCTCTCTGGCCTTCCGAAGGGTTTTATTGAGAGCTGCTCCACTAGAAAAAAAAAAAAAGATCTCAAGATTGGACTTTTAAAAGGTGATTTATGACTAACAGGACCATATGGATGTAAAACTCCATCCCAGCTGCCAAATGTCTTGGTCTCTGTCCAACCTCACAATGTCAAAACAATTGGACCGCATGCTTCAAATCTAATAGCACAACACATCAACAATGACCTGACTGCCCTCTGGGTTCAGGAGCAGACAAGCCTGCTTTAGCTAATGGAACTTCTTTCCAAATCAACCTTAATGAAAGTATATGGATTAGTACTGTGTATAGAATTGATTGTTGTACTTTCTTGGAATTTTAGCACAGTTAGCCCGTTCCCCCAGTGTCTTCTGAAGTCATTAGATCTCACTTCAGTGGAGCAGATTCAAATCATGGATTTGCATAAAAGGCCAAAAGTTAAAGTCCCATTGATCGTCCCTGAAGAATGAGAAATGTGTCATCTGCATTTGAATCCACCCCCCGAGGAAGCAGTGAGCAGTAGCAGTGCCATGCTCAGGAATCACTGGATGATCAGGCAAGTGATGCCATCATGTCAACATGGATTCAAAAATAAATAAATAAATGAATAAATAAAGTTGCAACACGTTGTTAAACCAACACAATGGAGAACTAAGACAGTTTTCAAGGCTAAAGAGAGTCCAACCTTGTGGCAGTGAGTTGTTGCTAATGAAGTGGACACTGAGTAATTTAAGCACTTTAAGTCTCAATCATCTTCGGTTCAATGCTAATTAGGACATTCTTGAATGGGAATAGATGTTTGTACCAAATTCAAGCAAATTCTCTTCAAGCTTCTGAAAGACTGCAGGCGCAGCAGCTTGACAAATGCCACCAGTTGTACTCAGTACAGGCATGGTGACTAAGCACACAAACAAGAATGAATATCCAAAAGATACACACATCAAAACTTTATGAAATCCACAGCTGCGGTAACAAACCCACAACCGTGTGTTGTAGGTGAATGTCAGTTGGCTGTGTGATCTGTATTATTGTCAGGTCCCCTGTGCGCTAGCAGACAGGCAATGAGATGGTTAGATAGCAATAAACCCGGCGATGAGATTCCCTTTTAATTGTCACAACTTGTCAGGAGCTTTCAAGCCTCCGATCGTCTCCCAGGCTCATTATTCTAGACAGGCACAATTTTTTTTTCACTTTAAAGAAAAAAAAGAAAGAATTGGGGGCGTAAATGGCACAGTAATATCTAGGGGGGGAGAGGCAGTTAAATAAGCGTGCCAATAACCCCGCTGGAAAAGGGGCGGCTAAACTCTCTTTGTTCCAGCATGTGTCACAGTGGCTGCCTCGGTGAGGACCCTTTCACTCTCCTCACCACAGTGCCCTGGGGAGCTGACATGGGTACAGTACAAAGTCTTTGGGGATATTTAGTTAATATTCTACATGGAGCTCTTCTGCTCAGCAAGGCTGAGAGAGACGTATAGACTCCCTCTTCATGGGCCGGGAGAAACTACATACGGTCAGATTGCATGGAGACACGGACACATATACACACATGCGCGTGCACGCACGCATAGGGCAATAAAGTACACACCCCGCCTCCTCTGAACAGGGAGATTATCACTTGGCTGTGTGCGCGTCTGGATAACTGGAAATTTAAAAGATAAACCGATCGATCACTTTCAGCAAATGGTGCAATCCATAAAAGCAGTTTTTTTTTCCCTTTTCTCCACACCACCACAACAGTGTTATGCACAACAATTGTGCAGTCTCTCTTGACTGGAATCAGGGGCCGTGTGCATCTCCCAGCGAAAAGGTCAAGAGCAAAGAAACTGTCATTTTCAAGGCTCAGCACTGGCTTTGGCCGAGTGGGTGGGCTACTGTGTGGAGTTAGCCGAACATTGATTAGCTTTCACTGAATACAGATGGCTGGAATATCCCCCTTCACCCTCCTCCCACCCCGAATCCAAACCTCGGTGGTCCTCTTTGGAGCTCTACATAAGGCAGAGCTCTGGAGCACTATGCTCTTATCAGCGGCCAGATAGACATCGGCGAACCACGGGCGGTGGAAATGGACTGGGAGGAAGCCAAGCACTCAGGTAATGGTGTGGGGGAAGATGCATTGGCAGCGAAGCACAGAGGTAATGTAAGACTTAGATAGAGAGAGGAGCTGATAAGGCAGGGAAAGCTAGGAGAGGCCACCGATCCACTCTGGCTACGCGGGTTGGGGAATTCCCAGTGAACGTTGCTGAGTGGTTTTCTAATCACAAGGACGGAAATGAAAGCGTTTCAGCATTGTTTTGTCCCCGCCAATCATCCATTTGTGTCACTGCTGGTTGCAGGGGACTGTATCCTGTGCATGAAACTCCAAAAGAACATTGATCAAAGTCTTGAAAGACATATAGTTGAAATAAGCTTTGGAAATATGACTCGGTATAGTATCCTTATGGTGTCTTTGCTTTCCAATTTTCTTGGGGGGGGAGCTTCATTCAAGTATAGAAAAGAGGTTGGACTTTTATACTTCATACTACCTCCTAACTTTTCAAATAAGTGATAATTACTGCATTGCCAGCTGAAAGTTTGATGCCTGACTTGGAGGGAAGGTGATTTACACCCTGGACAAGTCAAGTCAAGAACATGCAAACTCCAGTATGTAAAAAAGGCCCAAGTTCGCTATGGAAGTCTCAACCTGATAATGAAACCTTTCTTTTAGCAGCACTGCCAACCACAGTACCGCTCTGCAGGGCTGCACAATCGACCATAAAAACATATCGCAATGTCAATTAATAGAGCTTTGTAATCTCATATCTAATTGACAATGGCTCATTTCTCTCGCTCACCACTCTGCTGCCAATTACTTCATGTTACTATAGTAACCTGACAAGTTTCGTCCAAGTGTTGCTCAGAGGGAGACAGTCTGACAAAGATTAGCTTGTCGACTTGTCAGAGAAGTGAGAAATAGAACATTTCAAGCTAAAGGAGAAAAAAAAAATCAGGTGGTCTTCAGGAAAAAGAACCACATTCCCGGTTAGAACTTCAGCAATGAGTGGTCACTGGAGCAATGCTTTGACATTGTAAATCTCATTTTAGAGTCACGGAGCACTATTACAAGTTCCTGGCATCATGTAACCCAGCATGTTTTAGTATGTGCTACATTCTTATATCCTTCAAAAGTCAAAGGTAATTTTTGGGTGAGTGAATCTCCTGAATGGACCTGTGAGCTGCCAATGTTCTTTGAATTGACAACTCGAGAAATCTGAGGCACAAACTACCACATGTTGGCTGAGTTGTCAGCCGTGCAAGGTGAGTCATTCACCAAAGGGTAGCTTGCATCAGTGAGGTATATAGCAGCCCTCATGCATTGAATATCGTGTGAAATATTTACTAGAATTGAATATCAAGGTGACTTTAGTTGTGCCTTTGCTGCCTTTGATAGTCCCTGAATCTAAGAACTCTTCAGAGACGCTACCCAAGGCTGTGCTAGCTCAACATGGACCCTCCACCTGAAAATGGAAGCAGGGCTCGATTTCACTGTTGGCAACAATGCTAACCACTGCATTGTAGAACTTAATTGCCCTCTAGGAAAACATTGCGTCACTCCTTCGGATGAGCCCAACATTAAACGGCCGCATGTATCGATAAAGTATATAGCAGCCCTCATACATTGAAGATCATATGAAATATTCACCATAATGGGATATCAAACTGCCATTCAATGGTGACTTTGGTGCCCGTGACAGTATGTAAAACCCCAAATTATTCAAGATTATTTTAAACCACCCTGTGTCAGTCTAATGAGTCTCACTCCTGTCAGTGAGTAAGACCAGTCTGTGATTCCAACAGGAAATTATTCACGAGGAGAATGAAACGGTATCATCTGGTTGGACTTTTAAATCTGAGAAGCTCCTTTAAGTTACCTGGAGTGTAGGAGTTTTTATAATTAAAGGGAGGTTAAGCCCTTTCCGGGTTATTACTCTGTAGCAGAAAAAAAAAAAAAAAGAGAGGGAGAGAGAGAGAGAGAGAGAGAGAGAGAGAGAGAGAGAGAGAGAAATGGCTTTAAGAGAAAGACTTGAAGAGGTCAGAGATGAGGTTGGAAAGGAACAGCCAGTACTGGGGTTAATAAACTCAATGATCGTGTTAATTTATCAAAAGACATTGTTTAGTGAATGACAAGAGTTTCTGAATGAACCATTAAAGTGTAATATTACTGTGAAAAGCAACACATTGCTGGAACCTATTTTTACAATGGATTATGTATTTGGAATGTATAATGTATGCGACCACAGTACATCTGTGCATTCTGCGCTGAGCAGATTGAACACAGCTTGGCTGTAAACCAGCTGGGTGAGAAAAGTACCGAACAGCATGGGTTGAATCGTAAAGCAGTGACATGCTAGTATACAAAGATACCGACAAGACAAGTGTGACAGTAGCAACGTTGACTCACAATAATTTGCCACTTCCCCCCACACGCTTTTCCATTTTTCTGTGTAGACTTACAGACTAAGCATGTTAAACAATAAAGGAGGGCCAGTCAATCTCGAAAAAGAAGAACCACCATCTTAATAGTGGCCTGGCACTGCTCTATTTTAACAGTGGTTTCTTCAGTTATTTAAGATTCAATTGCCACAGCAGTCAAACTCAGAGCCAAAGAGCACTGAGCACCACCACCACCACCACCACAACAACAACGGCACATTATTAATATCACTTTTCATTGCGTGTCATCGGTGCTGGCTGAAAACAAACCCAGACTGAGGCAGGCCTGTTGATCTATAGTAATTGGTTAAAGGAAATGTAATCCTTCGTAGAGGGAGGAACCATACTTGGTCATTTCCAGAGGAATATTATTACATACAATAAAATAATATTGACTCTTTTCTTGCTGCTGGTTTACGATAAGTGACTGCTGAAGTTGTATCATGTTCTTTTCATTGATGCTGATGACTAATGTCTTCATGCCCAAAAGCAAATAAATGTTTTTAGAATTTTAAGTTTATTCACTTTTTTTTTTTTTTGAACATACAATTAAAAAAAAAAAAAAAATCTTATGAAGGGTTCAAATCCCCTTCCTTTAGAATCAGTCAAAAGGGTGGCAAAGCCAGACCAAGAGAATCAAGTCCACTCGGGGAATTGGTCAGTGCCTACCGTCAGGCTGCAACATTCTGACTAATCTTTTTTCCATCCAAGCACTTTAGCGAAGCCAAGAAGAAAACTGCTGCTGCAATGTCACAGAGACACAGTTATATGGAGACATCCTGTGATGCTGGCCTCCTTTGCTCATTACCTGGTTGAAGTTGTCGAGCGCTTTGTGCAGATTGGCGTGCATGCCAGTAGGAGGTTCATTGGTGATCTTGATGGAGTTTTCCAGAATTCCTTGTGGGATGATGTGGCCTTCTGGGGTCGAGGAGGGTTCTGCACTGACAAACACCCTGAAGTTCTCATGGCTGCCCTCGGCGTGCTGCTCCAGAAGTTTCTCCAGCGTGCCCAACCAGCGGGCCACCAGGTGAATGTTCTGCAGGATGACAAGGCACAAGAGGGTGCGGCCAAAGAGAAGATTCTCAGTTGAAGACCCTGAAACATTCGCTAAACCAGTGTTTTATGGTGAGTTCCCATAAATGATGAGTGCTAATATAAATCTGCCCTTCGTGACGTCATTAAGGGCAGTAACATGGCACTAGTACTTCTCCTAGGTGCTGGTTCTGCCATCTGAAACCGCCTTGTTTTCTTCGCCCTCCGATCTCGTGGAAGAACCAGCAAAGCATCAAAATTACCAGGAAGCTAAAAAAGACAGGAGGCTGTGAACAGAGGGCTATATATATATATATATGTGTATATATCAGTGTTTCTCAAAGTGGGAGGCCCCCTGGGGGGCGCAGAGTCACGTCTGGTGGGGGGGGGGGGGGCCTGAAACACCAGGTGGGAGGTAGACGGGGCGCCCGGGTTTTTTTGATAACCACTGCCCTAATGCCATGCAAGTCTGTGGGGTCAAAAGTCAACTTTGTCCTAGAGCATGGGGCCACTTACAGGTTCATCGGGATCCCTCAAGACACAGCCACGTCAAAGTTGGGGCTTCTAGCCCATGAGGAACCCCGAAACCCTAACCCTAATTCCAGCAGTAACCCTAACCCTAACCCCAATTCCAGCCTTATCGCTAACCCTAATGCCATGCAAGTCTCTGGGGTCAAAAGTCAACTTTGTCCTCGAGACATGGGACCACTTGCAGGTTCATCGGGATCCCTCAAGACACTGCCACGTCAAAGTTGAAAGTTCTTTCTTCCTCCAAGGTGGGGCGTGAAAGAAAAAGTTTGACAACCACTGGTATATATCTATGATGTGCCATGCAAGTCTTGGATAAATATCCAAGAAAATGGATGTGATATGGGACCTTTAAATTACTCCAGTCACAGTGCAATCGAGTGCTGGGTTTTTGTGGAGGAAGTATATTAATCTATATTTCGGCTCAGTGTTAATTTGTGGGTGAAGTGTTCCTTCAAAAAAAAAGAAAATCACTTTGGTTAAAGAAGTTATGCCAAATTAATCTCTGCTCCTCCCCATGGTGGAGAGAGTCTTATGTACACCCCGATAATGCGTCCTGTCAAAAACCTCAGCTTCTACAGATAGCGCATCAAAAGCTTAATCAGGTACTCGAAGCAGCACTGGCCGAATAATTTACGAGTTGCAACGCGCGGGGGGAGGGGCGCAATTAAAATGTTGCACATTCTCCCCTTTTTCCGCTTTTGACTTTGACGCGGGCGGCACCAAATTAAACGCTACACGGAGCCTTCAAAGTCGTCTCTTTTCGCTCGCCGACGCGAGGTGACCGCTCGCCGCCGGAACTTCCGCCAGACTTTTCTGCACATTCATCCGTCGGCCGGCGGAGCCGAACTTGTCCGATCACGCAAGCATGGCTGAGCTCAATTTTCCATCTCAACTGTCCCGACGCGTACTGGATATCCTGTGATTGATAAGGAGTCAGCCATGCGACCCCGCCTGCGCGTGTGCATACACGCACGCGCAAGCGCAAGCGCACGCGCACACGCACACACGGCTCACCACACAGCGCTGGCCATTCCCTAAATCTAATTACAGCACTAATAACTCCAGTCATTAATTCATAAGCCTCTTTACTTTCTCATTTCCCTTTGCTCTCCATATTTAATCTTCCTTGCGATGGCTGAAGTTCGGCCTCTTTTTCGGGACACGCCGGGGACACGTCGGGAACGACAGATTTTTTTGGGGGACGGGAGAGCGGCAAGTGCTCAGGGAGTCATTGACAAACAAAAGAGGGAGGAGAAAAAAACAAAAAAAAACAAAGTGAAACGCTGAGCGAGGGGAGAGGCGGTCGGGGGGGGGTGGAGGTGCTGAGGTTGGTTTGCCTCTCGGTGCAATAATGAACGGCTAGCAAATTAAAAGTCTAAATCCAAGTGTTTTTCATCAAGCCCTTCTTCCTCCTGGCGTGTAAATTGTTTGGCAGTGAGGGGGGAGGGAGGGAAGTCAACAGCAGGAGTGAGGGACCGCCTCAGAACGTGTCACTGTAATGAAACCATTCATCGTCTGGCGTGCGGCGAGGGGGGGAGGACAGGGGGTTGGAGGGGCAGTGGGCGGGGTCGGGGGAGCGGCGGTAGCCGACAGACAGACAAACAAACAGAGACGGCGGAGCAGCTTCTCCTTTATGGACTTTTTAATTAACTTCCAGGTGCCGGCTTCTCGCGTTTTTGTTCCCCTTGATAAGAACCTGTGATGACTGCGCTGATACCGCATCAAACGCTACACATTTGCATAATAATATAAAATAAATACAGAGAAAAAGGTGAAGCTTGGAAGCCTCTGGACCAGCGTTTCTCAACTGGTCGGCTTCATGGGCAGCTTCCCTTTTGTTTTTTAAAGGGAGTTTAGAATGTGCGGAAGCATTTTTTTTTTTTTTTTGTGGAATGAATTTGAGTGCAGTGGGATAAACTTGGGTTGCGACTTCATGATAAGGAAAAACAAACGTGGGTCCTGAGACTCCACCAGTTGAGAAGCGCTGCTCTAGACCAGCGGTCCCCTACCTTTTTTGTATCACAGCCGGTTTGACCGGCACCGACATGACCGGCCTCTTAACATGGCGACAATAACACAGCATGACTTTTCTTTCTCAATACTCCTGGTATTGTCAGTTAAACGTTGATTTCTTTTTCTTGGAAGTCGTGGGCTCTTCTGTCTCCTCACTGGGCCTTTTCCACTTTCCAAAGATGTTTGTTTTCACTCATGTTGCTCGCTAGCTTGCTTGCTCGTGGGTTTAATCTAGCGGTAACGCACCAAGTGCCTTGACATGCGTCAAGAGTTGAGCCACAGATGGATGTAACGGAGCGAATCAGGTCATTTTTCTAAATAAAATTGTTCAGACTCAGATAATAAATAAAATGGAATGAATTTAACGGAAGTTAATTATTATTTCTGTGCCGCCCGGTAACAAATGACCCAAGGGTCGGTATCTCGCAGAAAGAAGCATGTTAGCTCCTTGGCTCGTTTGAACTTTGCCTTTGTAGGAGCTCGCATGATCCCGTCGATTGGGGATGTGTCGCTATCGAATGCATCGCGAGCGGAGGATCGGACGTTCAAGAGACGACGCTCGCCAGCGCCCCCCCTGCTGCTTCCGGGACACGGAGATGAATTTGTGGAGGAGCGGGGCAGCGAGGACGGCCGCGCAGCTGGGCTCCGGCGCCCAGGAGGCGCCCCCCCCCCCCGGGGGGGTGGAGGAGCAGTCTGGCTCCAGACTGGCACAAGAGCTGAGCAGAGAGAAGTGAGGCTGGGACGGGACTGTCAACACGCGGCAGGAAGTCACAGCAGGACGCGCCGCTGAGTGGACACATAGCTCTGTTTCTTCCTTTCGAGGGAGTGAAGCAGATTTACAGATATTGAGTACACAGCTTGAACTTTCAAAGCTTTGTGGATCATTACGTTTAATGTTGACTGGCTCTTTGAGTTATGCCTACTGCAAATTTGACTTCACGCAAGTCGCATATGATAATGCAAAAAAGTTTGCAGCAAAGTTAAAGTTCTAATACCATCCGCAGCGCTTTAGTGCCGTCTATATTTTTCTTTGCGTCTTGAAGGGTTTGTCCTGAGCTGACTCACTTCAGGGAGAACTCTGGTATTTAAAACACAGAGAGAGTGTCTTGGACGATGCCTTTTCATATTAAAACAAGGGACAGTGGCAGGAAAAAGTAGCGTTCTTCTGAGAACAGACTTCTGTTTCTGTATTGTTCATTTTGGGACGACCAAGCACATCGACGAACTAATGATTAAAGGCCTGGAAGCCAACTGAAATGTTTCAAGGAGAAAAAGAACGCTGCAACATTTGGCTCGGGCCCCTTTCCTAAACATGTCAGTAATCAGCCAACTGTTTGTGTCCAGTTCTACTAAGCAGTGTTGGCAAAAGAAGAAGAAGAAGAAGAAGAAGAAGAAGAAGAAGAAGAAGAAGAAGAAGAAGAAGAGGAAGAAGAAGAAGAAAACCCTGTTTCAATGCTGTTTGGGTGGGAAAACAATATGGTGATGGTGCTAGCCAAGGTCTGTAGCCACTGCAGCCTCCCAGAAAAAAGCATGTTAGCTCCTTGGCTAGTTTGAACTTTAGCGTCGTAGGAATTAGCATAAATGCAGTTGTTGGCCACACATCTCCATGCTGTGTTTTTCTTCTGCTGCTTATTTTTTCCCCCCTTGAGAACTTTGCCAACGAAAGGCTCCTACTGCGTTGAATTGAAACTGTATTGTAGCTCAAAAACAGTCATAAATCCTTCATATGGATCAGGAAATGTCATCACAGATTCCAATGACATGGTGGTGAGGAGAAAAGAGTTGAAACGTTGCTTTACAATGCTCGCGCTTGCAGCAGCAACACCACCGCCACCACCACCACCAAGTCCCCCCACCGCCCCAACTTCCAATGAATTCACTGTCCAAACTGCACTTATGGATTTCTTTATGAAGGCAGCCATGTAGCACACAGTACAAGAAGAGCCGCAGCAGCAGTATTGATATTCAGCCCGAGTATCTGAAACAGTTTCAGTTTCCTCCTTGACATCCTTGTAGGATAAAAAAGGGTCATCGCTACATAAATACTTAATCTGAATCTTGTCCAGCTGTCATTATGCGATTCAAGAAGGGGAAAAAAAAAAGGGATGGGAATACATGAATGATTTAGGCAAGAAAAGACTTCTTCTGAAGCCATCTAGTCAAGTAAAAGGAGGACAATGGAGGGGAAATCTTAGCCTCCACCTGCTCCTCTCTTGTCCTGCCGCCTCCTGCAAATGGGACGGCTCGGGCAGTAAATGTGGAAAACACGGCGGTGAGTTTAGGGCCACTCGATTCCCACTGCCGAGCCATTGCGTTGCATTCGAGTCCAATCTGCTCGATTGATTGCCTCTCCGCTGCCTCCCCCCGCGCCTCCCCTCCCAAATGGCTGCTCCCAAAGTTTTCTGCATCTCCGTCTCCGAGGCGTATCTGGGCAGGAACTGCTGCCCCGCCGTATAATTACCCGTCAGCCACAGTGTGTGTGTGTGCGGGGGGAGGGGGGGGGGCGGAGAGGGAGCTGCCATTGACCTGGACCTCCCTCCGCCGACGGAGTTGGGGGCTATACTGTGAGACGAGTGAGCGTTCAGAGGGGTTTAGATAGGTAGCCGGGTGGGCTTGTGATGAGGTTAGGCCGGAAAGTGGCTTTTTCTCGGATTGATAAGACCGCAGAAGGAGATAAGGCCAGAAATATGTTATTATGTGCAGGGCCGAGAAGGCAGAAAAGAAGGTCTTCGCCTTTTCATTTCTTTTCTTTTTTTTTACTTTGTTTAACCATCAAGATCTTCCCCAGATACCCAGCCATCCCCTTCCTCCCGGCCGCCTCCTGACGAGCAGACGAGCAGACAGCTGATGATAAAGCGAGTGGGAGGTTTGTTGCCAGGGGGACAAGGCCTTTTTAAGGCTCATCGATTAGGATTCTTATGCAAAGGTAATTAAACAAGTGCTTGTCTTTGCCATCCCGGAGTCTGGAGAAGAAATTGATGGCAGGCCCAACCTTCTTTTCTCCCCCCCCCCTCACCTCTCCAGCCCCTCCCCACCCTGAACTTTTACCAGCTGTGAGAATTAAAAGAAAAAAGGGTGTCCCGCGGTGCCCGGTCTGCAGCTCATATCTGTCGATACTTCCCATTAGAATTCCACCAAGGTTTCCACTTAAAATGCAAACGCCAGCCTTGCCCTCCAGAAGAGGAGGGAACAGACACCGCCGCCGCCGCTGTAGATATTGTACTGTATAATGCGGCAGCGCCGCTCAGTTAGGAAATTTCCACAGAAAATTACATTGGTTTTCCCCACGCGGACAAACCCAGGAGGGAGGCAAACACCCCGCCGGATGTGCTGTGAAAAATGAGAGCGATAATAAACCGCACTTTGCAACAAGCTCAGAAAAAATGAAATAAAATGAAAAAAAAGGCAGGGCTGGCTCCACCTCAAACTAATCCTGAATAAAACATCCTTGGAACAAATGGATGGCGTATTTATTAGGCGGAATGTGTGTGTAGTGTTGTTTTTGACAGTTTTTTTGTGTGAAAGACGTGCTTCAGCACACTGCAGGGCAATTCACTAACAAGCCGAGCGCTTCAGCCATTATGTTCAAGTGGAACTATCGTCTCACATTAACGTTCACACACCCTGAAGTGCAACTGGATCCCTGAACTACGTGTTTATGCCGAACTCATGCTGTGACGCCACTATAGTGTAGGAGTGTTATTGTGCAACTTACATTAACCTGTGTGAACTGATTTCTTTTTCTAGCAGGAGAAGCGAAGCCGCGCGCCGCCCAATTAATCGCATGGCATCAGAATTGTACCTCACTCCTGAGGGAGCGGACCGGGGTGCTGCGCCGGAAGTGAAGAACGACTTTGACAATTGGAAATTTGATTTAAGAGACAACGAAAGATCATCGAGCGGGGGAAAAGAACACGTTTGCCAGGAGATTATATAATTGGAGTTTTTATCCCACTTTGCTCTCGTTGGATGTTTCGTGTCACACATCTAAAAAGTTGAGAAAGCACGAAGAAAAGGGAGGTCGAGCGCAGATCAGGGAGAGTTTCGGTCGAGCGGTTGTTGTACTGCATGCGATTCTCTGCGCTCAGCATCTTCGCCTGTCTGTTCAACAACTTCCGCTCATGCGAGGCTGTAATGGAATGTGACAATACTTTACCTGCAAGATGACCCAGTGGCCTTCCTTAGCTGCCACTTCCAGGGCTTGTTCAGCGATAACCTCCTGGCCCTGACCCAAAGACACGTTGTGGAAGTTCTTGTTGTTGAAAGTGTAGCCCAGCTTCTTCCCTGGAGAAAAACAACACAAGTAACCTTTCAAAATGCGCAAGCGAACAAGGCTTACGCTCAAATATGGTATTTTGTTAATGAAAAAAAAAAGCTTCTTTGATCCTGTCAAGAGACAGACTAGTAGGTCAGTGAATGTGAGTTCTGTGTGGGTCAATTCAGGTAGTTCGGAGGTAGAACCAACTATGATACACAACTAGATGTAATCAAAGGCTCCACATCACACCTGTCTACTGTTTTAACATGGCAAATACTCAGACCTGTCAGGAATAAAAACAAGGGTCACTTGGGTGCAATTTTGAAGCGTTTGCTTCAAACGCTGCTTCAAACAGTGCTTTGAATATATAAATATTGGGAGGTTGGGTAGGTCCATTCAGGTAGCCGTCTTGTCATTTGTTCACTTTCAAAGACCTGCAAAGACTTCTGCCTTCAGTAGAACAGTTTCGAAGATATTTTTGAGAATAATAATGAGCTGATATCAATAATGACATTAGCTTTTGGTCAATGTTTTGATGTGAAAAAAAAAGAAAAGGTTTGTCCCAAAAAACTCAGCAATGTTTTTTGTGCAATGAAGACAAACTGAAGTATTTTAAGGGCTTCTCTTTGGCAATAAGGACAACAAGCCTATAAGAGTATCGATGCGACTGATACCTCTGAAACTGGATTACTCAAGCAAAGAGGAAAAGTATAAGGGCTAACAGGGAGAGACAAGCACTTTTTAAAAGCATAATAGACTCTTTGATCAGAAAGCAGCCGCAAACTGACCTTGCTAAATAGATTTGAAGGTCCCATACTACCACATGAAGCTCAGTTTATCAGTGTTTCCAATGTGTCTCCAGGATGCCACAGGACTCTCAAGAAACAAAAAAAACATCAATTGCATTCAGCTCTGTTCACTTCACCCTGTTACCTAATGTTTGTGTCTTTCCAAACATGTGGAATCAAAGCATCAGTTTTAGTGAAGGAGTGTTTTTCAAATGGCTGATAACAGACTATGGAAGAGTCAACTGTTTCATGAGATTCTTTGGAAGAATAATCTCAAGAGGCTGATTCATTGGAGTGTCGCATGAAAAATAAAGATCTGAAAACGGACTGAAATGTGAGACCTTCAAAACATTTGCCGACTATTTGCTATCACTCTGACAGTTCTTTCTTTTTCTCTCTTTTTTTTTTTTTCCTTTTTTGACACACACACCGGATCCCACGGTGTGTGTGTGTGTGTTTGAAAATGCTCGCTGGGGTTTTAAGAGAAATTTACATAGCCACTAGTACTAAAACTGAGTTGAACAGCAATGACAGTGATAACAATGTTTCCATTTAAATCCCATTAAACAAACAATAGCGTCCGGCTCCCACCCACAGTGTGTGTGTGTGTGTGTGTGTGTGTGTGCGTGTGTGTGTGTGCTTGTTCAAGGCCATCATTACCATAACAATGGCACAATGACTCAGCCTTCACTTGCCCACCTTGAGTGTGTGTGTGTGTGTGTGTGTGTGCCTAACGAGAGTGAGCTTCATATTGCACAGTGTTCCATTTCAGGTTCCCCCTTTAGGTGCCTCGGTTAGTTATTTGTCCTGTGCAGAGCACACGGAATCACAGTGTCTATCTAATGAAAATCTAATTGAAGCCTAATACATATACGAGAAACCCAATGGTCACAGCTATAATGGCAGTGCCCTCCATGTGGCTCATCTGACTCATCACTGGCGACTCTTAGTGGTGATGGACTCCCCTCAAAATGAGGGAGTTGATCATTACCAAGCACAGGCCCTCACAGCCACCACCTGTAAAGAGTGTCATCTTATCATAACTGCGGCCGACGGTTTCAAATACTGGCTGGGCGACGTCCGTGATGGGAAACTCAATTCTTTTTACTGACCGTCAATATGAGTCACTCAACAAAGAGGATCAGGTTTTTGACTCACCGACTTACCCGGAGTGTGCGGAAATCGAAACGCCCATGCGAGCTCCGCCCACTCCCAGTCGGGGGTTTATTGATTCGTTTTGTAAAGTCAGTACGTTTTACATGCACGCAGTAGTCGAGTTGAGGTCATGGCACGGCTACTCGTCAACCGGACTACTCGTCTCTATCCAAATATTCATTCAGTGAAGAACGTTGAATTTCTGACCAAATACAATTCATTTATTTGTTTGTTTGTTTGGTTAGTTCAACCTCCACCTGGATAGAATTCATCAAAATATCGGGCTGATCAGCAGATTAACCGTGGCTTCCGAGGTAGGTAGTAACCGAGAAACGTGCATGTCAAATCTCCTATGGCTTTCGATAGGTAATGTGTTAACACATCATTTAAAAATCCAGCATTTAATCGGACAAATGCAATAATTTGAGTTTTTAAAGTGTCATGTAAACGTATTGACTCAGTACTTCGAGGAACTGAGTGATTCCTTTATTTTATGAGTGGGGCCACTTCACTGTGAGCAACTGAGTGATTCACTTGTCCACAACACATCCTCATAGCAGGGAAGGAAAGAAGCCACTGAGCTGAAACAAGAAACCAGAGCCGTTGCATTTCCCATAGGGCTAACACAGCGATGGCGAATGCAGTGAATACAGCACTCATATAACTGTGTTACGCAGGTCTGCTCTCATGTTTGAAATGAGGTAGCTAGCGGTAAGGGGGACAAGCCATTCAACTAGTTAATACAGACAAAGAATCATGACTCAGAAATCAAGACTCAAGTTTTGAATGATGCATTCAGGACCTTTCATGTCTCTCGATGAGAGTGTGGGGCTTCAACTCGTATGGTTTAACCAAGAACGTAAAAAAGAGCGTATCGTCTGAAATACTGGGGCATTTCTATGTAGTACTTATTTTGTTGTACTTATTTCTTTTTTAATAAGGACCTGAGTCTGGAATAAAGTTTATCCATCCATATATCTATCTATCTATCTATCTATCTATCTATCTATGAACCTTTAAGTCATGCAAATAGAAATTGTAATAGATATAAAATACTAACAACATGATATGTATGAATTGTGAGAAATGCTTCACTAACTGCAAAAAAGCCTTTATGCTCGCACGAGGTGGTAATTCAAGAAACTTTGGGGAAAGGCAATCATAACAAAACTGCAAATCAAACACTTGAAAGGACACAGTGTGCGTGAGTGGAGGATCAGACAGAGATATTAAAATCAGCTCTGCATCAAACCCTCCTAAACGATGTGATAAAAATGTTGTGTTGTGCCAATCTGAATGGAGACTCACCGACTAATACTACTGCATTCCTACCAAATCTGACTCTGGGACGAAGCACAACAGGGTTGTCTGCTGGACAGTTACACAATGAACACAACAGGACCTTTCATGTGGCATCAAGATGTGCAATCTGCTACGTAAACTTAGTCTTAGCTTGACCACTGGGACAAGAGGTCGGAAGAGTGCTGCCCCATTCCCATGACAGTGCCAGAGGCCAGGGCGTACTTGCACAGAGAGGGAGAAATCCAGGAAAGTCCAATGATTCCTGGGTAGTGAATCAATCACGCTGGCAGCTCTGTTACAACAGCAATCTTGTTCCAGTTCATGCAGATGGCAGCTTGAATTATGTGGCAACTTAGTCAAAAGTCTCAGCTTCTGGCTTATGCAAGGCAGGTATAAAATATGAATCAGGATATTTTATTTAGAGCCTATTCCAAAAAGTGCTTATTGTAAAAGCTCCTTCTTTAGGCAGCCTGACGGTCCGCAGAAGCAGAGCCATCCAATACGGTATGGCGATTTTTAGCCATATTACCACATCCCAGTTGGGATTTCAGCCATATTATTCTATACCACATTATGATTAAACTAGGGCTGTCAATTGACAATTTCTTTTAATCGCGATTAATTGCATAGTGTCCTGAGTTAACTCATGATTAATCGGAAATGAATTACTATTTTTATTTTTTTTATATATCTATATGTCACTTAATAAGATATTTATTTTGTTTCTTATACTTTAGGAAAAACTGGAGTGGACAATAATAATTCCTTGAACAGGAGGGCTGCGGCTCGCACGCGATCTTCGCGGCGCTTCCACCTCCGCTGTGCGTTAATTGTGCGTTAACGTCGACAGCCCTAGATTAAACACAACTCAAACCAGCACCAGTTACTCTGCTAAAGGTTTGATCATGTGAGTATAGAGGAGTGCGATCCCTCGGCTTTGGTGGAATCGTGGCCACGACTGGCAGGTGTGTTTGGTATTGTGGACGATCCCTGTGGCGTTCGCCTCCAGAGGATCACGCGGCTCAAAACTGAGTTGAAAGTGTCCCGATGTCTGTGGTCTCGGGTGTTTTCTGAAGTCAGTTCAGACTCAAAGATTGTCTAGTGCGTGGCCAAGCCGTAGTCCAAAACCAATGACATTTACTTTCCCGCCGCCCCCAAACACACCAGTGGAGTGTTCTCATATATTCATGACCTTTACTTTAATCCCTCAATCTACCCAGAGCCTGTTGTGCATCAGCGGCCGTGGCTGATAGCGGCGGAGACACAAAGCATGCGCGTGTGAGACGAATGCCGCCCTTATAGCCATAATCCTGTGCGGCAGGAATCAAAGTGGGAATGCAGGTGCGCCCGTACTTGACTTTGTCAGAACCGCTCGTGAAAATGATGAACGTTGAATGGATGACGCGACTGTGCGCAAGCTCTCCATAAAGGTCTTTTACAGTTTTACAGCTGAAACAGGCGAGCGTTACCGTGCTTCTCCACATCCTTCAAAGGGTCGACGCCAGGAGAGAGGATGAAGAACATGGGCGTAGCAGGGCTCGACTCTTCAAAGGAGACGGCGAAGTCCAGCGATCTGCCAATCACGTACTTGCTCCCCAGCTTCTCCTCCACAAAGTCTCTGCAGGGAGAATGTGACTCAATTCTCCTCGAGACTTTTCTATTATCTTTGACCGACGAGCTGAAATAGCTGCAGAGTGGGAGGTTTCTTTAGCAGCGGTGCAACACTGACGCAGACACATTAGCTTTAGTCATGACTCAGATGTCAGCAAAACTTGGATATGGCATTTAAAGCATTGTGTTTCACTTTTCTTTTCTTTTTTTTTTTTTTTTTTACACAGACCAAAGACAGGCCATGGGAAGTCACGGATTTCATATTATAATTCAATTTAAATTGAGTGCAACAAAATTAAAAAGAACGAGTCACATGAGGACACCAACAACATTTGTAAACGGCTCCCTCTGAGTTTTGCTCACTAGGGAGCTGATTACGTTTTTTTGTTTTTTTTTTTACTGGAGAGCTGTAGAAGTTTTTGCACTGCAATGAAGAAAATGGTTAAAAAAGGTCATCTGAAGTGTTCTGCCAGTCATGTTATATCTGTGTCTAAGAGTGAATGAAGCCGCACGTCAACATCAGCAAACTTACCTACATTATCGTTGTTGTTGTTTTTAAGCCAAATACAAATTGGATACTTGAATTGCAGCACGCCAACTTTTTCATCCTGGATATACCAGCAATGTCAAGGCTGCAGTACTTTTCATCTTGCTTCAGTCTCCTTCTGTTATGTATACTCTATGCATCATATTTAATACAAGTTTGTGTGCGCAAAAAACCTACAAACGTCACTGCAGACGCAAACTAATGACAAAGCTGATCTACTACGACAACAACAAAACAGCGTGTGCAGTCCGTTTGGATAAGCAGATATTTCTGGCATTTCTGGCAGAAGGTGCAAAATATTTGGATGAGAAAATGGGAATGAATTATTTAGTGGGCGTACTGTGAATTACCAAAGCTGGAAGTGATTGCAGCCGCTGTTCTTTGCCACTTCTCATGAACCCTTTGATCATTGGATAAAACGCCAGCGTTTAAAGACGACAGCTCTCACTTCCTGTGACGCTGTACGGCCCATGTTACAATTGCGTGGCTGCAATCATGTTCCATTTGCCGTCACTTTGTTCCCCCATAATCTCCTTTTGCACATGTTTTAAAAATAGCTTACAAGCAGTTTTGTTCTGTTTGGACGTGCAATCGGGGAAATTTTGCGCATGCTAGCCGGGACCTTAGTGAATCAGGCCCAGTGTTTTCAATAGCTGATATAATAGCAGTGCATGTTGAACCCGGTGGAAATGTGATCCAGGACATTCTGAGGCGGAGTTTCGGGGCTGTTTGTACCTGCATGCTTCATAATGAGCCTCACTGATTGCTGTGTGCAGAGCCACCTCCAGTAAGCACAGGTGCTCTGTCAAGTCAAAACTAGCAGGCAGAGGTCAAAGTGTTTAACCCTTAGCCCTTCATCAGACTGCAGCACCACGCGGATCCTTTACAGACCAGCGAGCAGAGGCTGAGCTCTGACCCCAGCTCCTCACCTGACGGCGTACGTCATGCGGTCGGGCCTCAGGGCCCTCATCATGCACAGCCTCTGAAGCGAACTTTTGTTCTTCCACTCCTGAGGGAATATCTCTTTTTCCGGGCACTCCGACTCCACCAACTTCTTCCAGCGCTTGGCCGAGCCCTCGACGTCTCGGTCCAGGTTCTTGAACTCGTCCATCGAGCACAAGGACTGGTGGTGAGGAGGAGGGGGATTCGGGGTGAGGGGAGGGGGAGAAAAAAAAAAGGAAAAAAGTACTGTATTTTTAAAAACTGCTGCTGCGACGTGATCACTGATGCATGTTAAAGTTTTTGACCACTCCGGGGACATTTCACGGTACACAGCAAAAGTGGGAACTTTAGTCTGCAAAAAAAAAAAGAAAAAAGGTTGAGGTTGAAAAAAAAAAATGGACAAAGAAAAGAAAGGAGTGCTTATCGTTCCCCACGCCTATATAAATAAAATTTATTCAAACGGAAACGCTGAGTACACAGGGTTTTCTTTCATAACGGGCCGGGAGGTTTGGCTGAATATGCATTTGCTGCAGGACCAGCGAGGACTTGATGCACCAGCTGACAGCCACCTTATCTCATCTGTGGGAGAAGCTGCGTCACGCAGCGCGGCGCAGCCTCGAGGAGGTGGACCCCCGACGAGCACACACACGCGCACACACACAGTTTTTCAGGGTGTTTAGACAATCTCCTCAACTGTACAAACCTTGACAGGGCTGAAACTTTCACGGCCAAGGTGGGAGTGTATATCTAAACTATGGTAAGATAAAATAATTCACACGTCCCCCACAATACCACATTATTGGTGGGGTAAAAAAAAAACGGTAATTTGGTTTTAATGTGCTCGCTATCTGTCTGCATTATAGTGAAGTAGAGAGTCGTAGAGAATATTCAGCTCCAATAAAAGCCGTGCCTGCGCAAAACATAAAATCACTTCAGTGTCTGGATTACGCCCATTTTAAGGCCTTTACTTTTCTTCACAGATTTAAATGGAACAATTTCATATAATCATGTTCAGTTAGTATCAGAAAAGAAAAACAAAACAGTACAGATCTCTAGAAAACAGCAAATTTAGCCTGGTGTTTACAGCCTGGTGTAAAATGCAAAAACCGGTGCTCTGTTGAACCTTCCATATGAATGGCGCCGGAATGAGACCTCATCAGTGGCATCTCAAAGGGGGACTGAACACCTGGCTGCAGGTGTTGTCAGTAACCTTGGGGAGGTAAGAGTGCCCGCTCTGACATCACAAAGGGCTTATACAGTATCCTGTTACCCGGCACTTCCACTGGCAAGGCTTACCTGAGAAAGCTGTATGAACTGCAAACACGGCATCTGATAGTCATGCTTCATTTTTTAAGTTGCTATTATCAATTTTCATTTTAACTTTGGTCCCAAAAGCAGTTTTTGCTCAGTGCATGAATTACTGGCACCCTTTCACCACCTAAGCTGGCAACCTCTCACTCCTAGTTAGAGGAAACTTGAGCGCCTCATGAAACTTTAAGCGAGTGCCGCTGATAAATTTTTGCCATGAAAAATTGAGCCGCAGCATTTGATTCGCAGGTCAACAAACACCCAGAGTACATTAAGTGCATCTGGGAAAAAAAGGCCCTGTGCAAACTCTCACAGGGGTTTAGGTTTAGTTAATATTCTAGGGCGTACTGACTGAAAAATTCATGAGCAAGAGTTGCAATAAAAAAGGGAGGAAAAAAATGCTGCCGGTAAGGTTTAGTTTGCCGCTAAACTGATCTGACAAGAGAGGGAACCTCTGCTGCCTGACGTTCACAGGGCTGCTCAGCCAAACGTTGCTTCTTTGAGAGATACATTACGGGCAGGCAGAGTTCGTTCCACTGGCCTTTCCAATGTTAAAAAGCAGCAGGGGTCACGGAACTAAGAGAAGCCCGCGGAGAATCGCGCGCATTTGCAAAGCTTTGGGTAAAACATTCACCCTGTCGGCTCTTTTAAGTATGCTTAATGCGGAGTTGTTGTTGAGAGGCCAGCCTGGACCACGTTGCATCATACGAGGCGGCGCTAGACGCTGCGGAAAAGCGGCTAAGTGCTCAAATTACTCGGGGGGAGATTTTGGATTTCAGCAGTGCCTCTCATAAATGACAGGCTGAGGGGGAGAAAGTGTTTCGAGTGAGATGCTGTCAGTGAAATCTTTTCCAGAGATAAGATTCTTCTTCTAGATTCCGCGACTCGGGGACAGGATTTGCAAGACGGAGCTGATTGACTAATTAACGGGATTCGTTCACGCATCTCTTTGACTGCATGAATCCTGCAAGACCTTCTCAATTATGAATGAACAAACTCTTTGGGAAATCAAACAACTCTGTACTGCAACATCCAGACGAGGGGTCGGCAAATGAATTGGGGCCGTTCCTTTCTGAGCCAGTAGATGGTGGACCACGTGTGTATGTAGCCTGACAAAGCGAAGATTGGCTGTGTTCAGCTTTCTATAAATAAATACCCAACTCAGTCCTTAAGTATAAGAATAAACTGACATACCCACATGCACGTTTCATTACCAGCCTGCTCGCAGGTGGTGCCACCACATTCACGTGTGCAGCCGAGGGAGAAAATGTGGCGAGCTTTCAAGAGAAAATGGAAGTACAGAACTTTGTCTGTGCGCGCGCGAGAGTAAAAAGATCACAATGACTGCGAGTGAATCCACTTCTGCGTGACTCATCTTCAACGCACAGGGACGACAGCGTTCCAACTGACAGAGCAGTGATCTTAACAAGTGCCGTGAATAAAACGGATCATTTGCCGAAAGCACAACGAGGAAAATCAAAGATATAATATAATAATCAAAACCAGTAAAGCCAGAAGGCTGGTTCTGACCAGTAGGCTACCATTTACCCACCAATGATCTATACAAGCGATAAATATGAGCCTGTGATTTGTAAAGCCAATATGAAAAAATAGATAATTTTCAGCGCGTCCGCATAAGTTCAAGGAGAGATCAACTTAGAATGGCTGCGTATGCCCAGTATTCAATGCAGTGAGACTTTAATTTAGGTGATTGCAAAAGATTTTTGCACGGTTTTCAAGTGACTTTATGTGGAAAAGGACAAGGACATGATCTGAATGAACGAATCAGTGTTTTCCGCAGCGTGTCATTTCATTATTGTAATTGGGGTTTTAGCTGGCAGCCCTCATTGGAATCCCTTTTTTTTTTGTTCAAAGTGAATTTTCACAGCTAAGTTATTTTAATTGAATTGGGGAATCAGTGAGTCAGGGTAGAAAGTGACGCAAGCTATCACATTAGCTATTTTGCAAAATCCAATTTATGAAAGCTGTTTTTGCAGAGTGTAAACTGCTTCACAAGGCAGGAGTGGTCGGTATGCTTGGGTAAAAATATGATTGGTTACAATAATTACTATTTAGCCTTATCCCAAAATATCAGCATTGTTTTCTGGCTGCAAACAAAATTGTAATTCCCTAATCCTCTGACTTTATCAGCCAAATACTGGCACCTCCTCATTGTCGTGTAGCATCTCAGCCTCTCATTACCTTGATGCCCCCCCAGGAGTGATTAGACAGGAAATCCACTGGTGATGTCACACCCGGTGTGACAGGGTACCTCAGAAGGAAGTCCAGCTCTGCGGGGTTTATATCTTTATTCATCAACAGGATCTGGGGACACAAAAAACAGGAAGGACTTTGAAATTCTGTCGCGCCAGCACCGGGCCGGGCACACTTCCTTTCTGCTTGATTAGACCCGAACTGGGCTGTCGGTCTCAGGAGCAAACGATTCAGCGGTGAGCTTGTTCTCGAAAACAAACCATGCAGAAGATGAAAACCAGCCTCCGTGCCTACCTGAAAGGCGAGCTGAGCCGTGTACGTGAGCTTGTCACACTCAAACAGGCCTCTGGTAGTGTACTGGAAAACCGAGGAGGTGATGCTGTCAATTAGGTTGGACACCCGCTGCTTCAGAGCCTCGTCCGGCTCAGCCTTCAGAACCGCTTTCTGGAAGACCACGCTGAACGCCTGAGGACACACAAGGAGCCGGTACAATTCTCAAATCGATCTCCATTTCTGATATTACAGTGTAACGAGCAGCACAATAGAAATACTGTTGAATATGGAGCCAGGATATAAGAAGCAATACATCAAATTATGTCGATCAATGAGTGGCTTCTACTGAAGGTTAAATTATAAATGGGATCTCATTATGGTGTGTCATTCACCTATGACATGATGTATATGATGTGGCTGGTACTAAAGGTTAACAAATCAATACTGGCGGGCTACAGGAAGTCCTGAAGCAAAAGCAATAAGATGGGCTCCTTGTTCGTGCCATTGGCTGGTTGCAAAAAGACAAAAAAAAAAGGCTGGCTTTTAATACAGAAAATAGCACTAAATTAGCTATTTAGCTAAGACTTTAACAAACTGTTTAAATGTTTATTTTCGGTCTAAATCACCAATGGAAAAAAACGAAACAAAAATTACATAAATTGGCCCTAATGATAATTTTTGTCCAATTTCTCTTTTTTAATAAAATTGTCCATAAACTTGAGGGCGTGGCTAAAGTTTAGCAGCCAAGTGTGGTGGGTTTCTGGGGGGTGGGTGGATGTTGAGGGCACAGGCTGCATCCATGATTCAATTTTTGCCCACGTCTGGTACCGCTCACACCCAAATATGGAATCTTTGGATTTTAAATAGAACCAGAAACTCAAGAGGTGCAAACTGTGAAACCATGACAGTCTTTCCAGGCAGACACAAGTGATGTAAACATTGCATTCAGGTTGGATTTGTGAATGATCCAGAGAGTTGAAGAGATTTTAATTTTTCAACTAAAATATTAGGGATGTGCTGGTATGGGAGTTGGGTTGCATTTGGAACAGTTTTCATGGGGAAACGTTTGCATGAGGACTGCAGTGTCACAGCATTTTTACAGAAACCTTAAAACTTTCCAACATTGGAAAGTTTTCCCTTCACTGTCCATCGAGCTTCCTTAACAACTTTGGAAGACACAAATGGCCAAGACTAACTAAAGCCTTGACTCAGCTGCAGTGCAGTTCTGCTTCTTGCCTGAACAATGGCCGTCAGCCACGTGTGACTGCAAAACCACACTGGGATCGAATGTAGACTTGTATGGCATAAATTCAAAACGTGGCTCTAAGCTCATCACCTACCAACATGAATTTAAATGAGACAAAGGAATAATACTTTCTTAAGAGTACCATTATTCCTAGTGCAGGGTTGTTGTCAAAATAAAGGGGATTAACGGAGTAAAAACAGGCCCGTGTTTGATGATGTGCCCCTCTATTAAAGTTCATTTTGCATTCAATATTTTTTTCTATTGCTTTTTGAACACTTTAATTTAACAGTCTGGCAGAGCCGGTGCCCTCTGGCTTCAAATGAATAATGTCAGGTGGTCTGAGAGTGGGCAGCAAGTGAGTAGCAAAATGTTAGGTAAATGCTAATAATTCGGACTCTAATTGAAACTGCTTTAGGAGTAATATTGGCCAAATACCACCTCCCCCCCTCCCCCCACATGGTTTCATTTTTTGGTGTTTTGCTTTGTCTGGAGATACAGACAGACTTGACAATAACAATCCCTTTCTGTAGCTCCGCATATGCATTTTACATTTTAAAGAAACCTTCAACTGCAAATTGATTGAGCAGAAATCATCCCGTTTTTGTCGCCACCATCTGAGAACAAAAGAACACTGCTCTATTCAGTTTGTGTCAGTGTCAGATGGCTCTTTAAAACTGGGCAGATGCTGTTTAGTTCAAATATTAATGTGTTATGAATGAACACGGTGGCATTACGCCAGAACCGACATGAGCTAAATTGTGCTAATATAAATGAAGTATCTAATTGAAAGGCACATTCATTATTTGCTAGGTTTTCCGTTTTTTTTTAAGTGCAGCTTTAAAGATCTATTAAAATACAAAGAATAAACTATTGAGAGTGAAGTGTATAAAATCAAAGATTGGTTCCATAGAAAATCAACTCTTGACTTTGATCCGTAGCATTAAAATACTTCAGGGGTGGTTGCAAATGTGTGTGATGAGTATTTACACACATGCCATTTACTTAAAGGTCCCAGGTTGTACGCGTTTAAAGATTCATATGAACTTCAGCGACTAAAAAGAATCGACAGAAACAGAGGTTGTCAGGAAACATTGAAATCAATGTAAAATAGGAATAACCAACGGAAATATATTGTCAAATGTCATAAACAAAATAAAACAAATGCTCTCTCTGGTGTCCTACATTACTCCAGCCGTATGTGCCAGACACACATACACGCGCACACACAACAACGCACCACATGCAATTTGTATTCACAAGGTCAAAGGTGTGTGTACAAGCAGTAAATGTGTTTTCATTCTATTATGTTGGGAAATAACTTGAGCCGGGCCGGCTACCTGCCGAGTCAGGAGTGATTGCAAACCATATCTCAGGCTGCCTCCTCTCAGCGCTCGTTGGCTGACAATAAGAGAGACATTACGCTCTACATAACCACATTAGGGAGCCGCAAACACAATAAAAGCAGGGCAAAGAGCATAAAACACACAGAGCAAATGGAAGAGGGAGGAGGCGGGGACACGGGAACGGGCGTAAAGCAGGGTCTCGCCGAGGGCCCGGGAGGCCGCCAGGAAACATGGTATGTCAAAAGACGAGGTACCTTGAGAGAGAACTGGTACATGGGGTGGATTTTATTGAGGTCGTTCATTATGAAGTACAATAAGGAAGCCCGCGCCGCAGCCGGCCGGTAGTGCTCGCGAGCCTCGTTGATTTTCGCCTCTGTCACCTTGGCTTCCTTCACCTGCGGTAAAGACACAGAAACACAAGTGAGTGAGAATCAACCCCAAACTTGGACAAGCTCTGAGTTCACCCATCAGCTAAAGATGGAAGTTGTGGTGTTTTGGAGGTAAGTGGGCCAGACTGAGAAGGTTCGGACATGTGCAGCATGGGGACAGTGACCATACGGGTAGAAGGATGCTGAGGTTGGAGGTCTAGAAGAAGACCAGAGATTGGTGGATGTAGTGAAAGAGGCCATGAAGTTAGGTGGTGTGAGAGAAGAGGATGCAGAGGATAGAATAAAACGGAGGCAGATGATTGGCTGTGGCAATCAGCTGAAAAAAAGACAGGGAGAGGAAGACTTTGTGAAGAGTCATTTTTCAGTAAAAGGTAGAGTAGTCCTAATCCTAATATCACCGTTCCAGTCAAAAGTGTTCTGACACTCAACATTTTTTTCATTATCTACAAAGGCAGTGCTCCTCTGGTTGCTGTCAGATGGCATCCAATCAAAACATCTCACAGTGCCTTCTCAAGGCACCGCTAATTGTCTTCCTCTAATGTGATCAGATTCATTTGATACAATATCTTTGATGAAAGTCATTTTCAGAAAAATAACAAAGTGGCTCAGAGAGTTTTGTCTTCTTGTGGCAAAATTCTAAAACCAAAAACCAAAACTTCAGAGCTGCAAAACCTCTATAAAATACCTTTGTGCAGATTTGAGTTAATGTTTTTGACGGAAGGTGTGACCTATGCTTTTTTCACATGGTTTTGCAGTTTTGTTTGTAGCTTTATGAGTGTATTGTAATTATGCTTTTACAACAACTTCCAAGCTAATGTAGCATCCAAGCTAATGTCTTAGGCAGCAGCCTTTGTTTGCAGCTTCTGTGGTTTCTCAGAGCCGCGTGCAGCAAACACACCTGCTCTTGTGTCGCTCATCTCTTTGCCCACAAGAGAAGCGGAAAAGTTACGACATTCATCCAAATGGGATGGATTCAAATGATGTTTCTTTTATTTCAGTGAAAAGTTGAAATGTTTGCAATGAGCTGAAAATCACAATTGGAGGAATAAACTTCCTTCCACCATCTGACAATTCCTGTTGGCCCTTAACCAGATCAGACACAAACCCAAAGGATTTAGGCAACTTTCCATCTGGCTTTCTAGCTTGGCAAATTATTTCAATTTAGCTTATTCTCCATTTCAGTTGGAAGCTTTGCCACACTTGGTGAGAGCTGTTCCTGGCAAGTCATTTTATAACTGTATTGTTTTTCTCCCCATCTGAGAGGCAAAGTGTCATCTTCAAATTGTTTCCTTTTGTCTGACCACAGATCCAACCCCCAAACAAGTAAAGAGTTTCTTCCAATTTCATTGGCTTGTAATAAAAACTCTCTGACAGCTTGCTTTGAAAAAAATCACAATCAGCAAACACTTGGAATTTTGGTTTTCTCCCAAACAAAACAGTAATCCATTAATGTAATCAATTTTTTTTTACTGATATTTCAGTAAGTGGATGAATGGAGGCGCGGTTAAAAGAAGCACAACCTTGTCTTGGATCTCTGCGGCGGTGCACTTGGTCGTCTCCAGGTTTTCCACCAGCTCCGTGTCGCCCAGGAAGTTTCCCGAGGCAGAGGACAGACGGGACAGCAGGTTGTCCTCCAGCGTCTTCAGAGTGATCTTGAAGCCATTTTGCTGCTTCGTCAGCTCGGACTACGCAAAAAAAAAAAAAAGAAAAAAAAAAAGAATAATGAAGTCACATGCACATATGAGACACTCATGAGAGCGACGCCAATTAACCTTGAGAATACGTTAGCGGGATCCTGCGAGCGCCACATCCCGGTTGTCCGCCTCTCTCGCTGCGGGCCGAGGTGGTCGCTGGCGTTCAAGGTGCAGGTCAATACGAGGACATGAATACTGAGGAGCGCCTCAAAGGTGGTGGAGATCGATGCGCCGCGCATCAGTTATGCCGAGCCGCGGAGGCGTCGCCCGCGGCTGGATTATCCACTTTACCGCCTGGTTGCCGACATCAAACTTGAGCGGCGCTATCTCACCCATCAGCGTGATGAGGGCCGTCGATTCCGAGCAGGAGGGGAAGCGGCTTTGATGGTGTGAGACTCCCTCCCAGCGCCTCCACCCAATACGCACCCACCAGTTGCAAAACTATATGTATTCAATTAAACAACACAGGCATCACAGAGAATATTACCCCCCCCCCCCCCCCCCCCCCCCCGAGCAGCTCCGAGATGATGGGCTATACTCACTCGCCGCCGCACGGATTAGCGTAGCCGTCCGCTAATAAAGCACAAACTCAAATAGTATTTTTCTGCCTTTGTTGTGGATGAGAGGAAGAAAAAAAACAAAAAAAAAAACAAAGGGGAAACTTTGGCTTTTCAAAGGCTGCTGTGTGAGTGCCGTCGGAAGAACAAAGCCGCGGGGGCCACGCCGACGTGTCTTTCTGGCCGTCGTCCCGCTTTGTCCTTCATTACAGTCCGCTGTAGTTGCTTGTTTCTGCACAACAGTGACTTTGCTGTATTGAAGTTTCCTTTTAATAGAAGCCTCTGTGACCTTTGAATTGTTGCAATTATGGACGGGTGGGCTTTTTTTTTTTTTGGCAAGATTTGCCTACTCCAGTTTTGTTTTTTGTTTTTTTGTGCTGGTCATGGGTAATAGCGAAGGCTTTCTTTTTCCAGGCGGCGTGATGCTCGCCAGACGACAGTAATAAGTTTCTGGTGGGCGCCGCTCCTCTGTCCCTGCGTAATGACAGAGGGGAACGCGGAGGCTGCCCCCCCCGGGGTGCCGCGGGGGCGGAGACGCTCCCCACCCCCCTGCGGCACAGTGTTCCCGTGTCGAAGGACACACTTAGCTCAGATAGCGACGGGGGGGAGCAGAGAGTTGAAGAGATCACGCTGCTTAATTGCTCTCTTTATGACAGTATTTTCTATTGAGACGACGAGACGTATTTTACACCATTGCTAAAACTAACTGAGCCTCTGGTGAACGTCCCAATATTTTGCAAATTTCACCTTTCTGATGATTTCCAAGAACAGTACAGCTCCGTATTCTGTCCGTTCACTCCACACAAATGGCTAAAGTCCACCGTTTGTTGCTTTTGTTTGCCAACTAGTGTGAGCTAAAACACAATAATGTGGAAAATACCCCCTTGTGATGCCACCCAGAGCAGGTTGGTGAGAACATCAGCCCAACAAAGTGTTCTGTCCACTTCCAACAAAGCAACAGTTCTGGTATGAAGCTAAAACCTGCAAACATCCTTTAAACCCTAAACAGGGGACAGAGGGATAAAAGGTGGTTTTCAGCGATACATCCATTTTACTTTGGTACCTAAAGATATAATACCTCAGAAACATAATACAGGGCCTTTCGACTTTCTTGACTTTGATATAATCTCACTGAAAAGTGAGAAAACAAAAGACGAGGTTCTGAAAGCAACTGGCACGCACAGCCTTTGAGGAAGGAGGATAAAATCAGGCCGAGGTTTCAGCAGCAGTCATTTAACCGGAGACATTTGCACATGCGAGTCAGCTGTGACCTTCTGCGCTCAGACTCTCAGAGGGGAAAAGCTATCCACACTAAACCATTCCCAACTGGATCTGGTAATGAGTCAGTTTTTAACAATTAGCTTTCCTCTGGCACAATGAACTTGTAATTACCCTTTCTTGGGGGAAAAAACAAACAATTAACCAGTCAGCAGAACGCCCTAATTGGGATTAAAATGAGATATTAAATCTATCATTTTTTTAGGCAAATGATGACTCTGTGCCACAGCGCTTCCTTGTTGGGGTAATTTAAGAAGTGGGACGTTTTAGCCCTCATTAGCGTCACGGTTCGGGGTATGAAGCAGACACACGAACACACACACACACACACACACACACCGATGTGGACACGCTCAAATGCGCACAGGGAGGAGCAGCGGAGGTAGCGCCGGTGGTAAAAGGTTGTAGACAGATCCCGTCGCACTCCCTCCAAAAAGGCAACTGGACATTTTAAGCTCCTTAACTTCGGCGTTGGCTCAGCCAAATGGGAGCTCGTTCTGCCTGCGAGTCATCTTACGGCTCAGTGGCACCGATCACCTCATTTGAGCTATAATGGCGCAGAGGCATCCACACAATATAAACAGGTACAACCAATTTGCACTCCCTACCGTCCCGATGATCGTTATCAGTCCGTGGTTGTTTACCGCGGCCCGGAAAGCAATTTAGCATTTCCTTCTCAGCGCGGCGTTTTTGATGGAAAGGTTCTGGGAGTGCATGCAGTTGATCCGCCCCACCGCCAACCATCATCAACTTACAGCTCTCCTTCAATTGACGGGTGGCTTGAGGTTGATTCCGACTGTAGCGTGAGAGTCGGCTTTCATTGGATGAAGAGAGAATTTAAAGGGAACTTTGGCCAAGTCAGGTGACAATAAAAGCCAATGAGGTGCTGCTCTTCAGATGACTGGGCTAGTAAACTATGGAGCTATATAACGCAGCAGATATTTACACACAAGCAGCCAGCTACACGCTAACCTCACTCAGCAGTCAAACAAATGTTTTGGGCTTGGGGAAGTAATGAGAAGTGTAGGAAACAGTATAGGGGAACATTTACATTTAAATTTGCTTCTTTTAATGTTGTCTGGCGTGCCAGCAGGTAAAACCTTCAGTTATTTAATGATACAAATAGCCAGTCCCATGGAAGCAACTCAGTGCATTTAGTCATGAACACTTGGAGTATCGAGATGAGTAAGAAAGAGGATTTTAGTAACATTGAACGTGGTGAACACGGTCAGACAGGCTGGTCTGACTATTTCAGAAACTGCTGATCCACTGGGATTTTCACACTCGCACAACCATGTCTAGGATAGGTGGGTGGCTAATCATGGAGGTGTAGGTAAGTGTGTGGAAAGAATCGCCGCTCTCAAAGCGAGGATTAGTTGGGATCTCACACCACTTGAAGGTCGTGGGAGAGGAGCTTCCAGAACTCGGAGAAGAATCAGTCTTCAAACCCCAGCACAGTAATATACTGCCCATAAGTACATTAGCAGTGGACACTCGCAGTACAGTAAAAGTAATTTGGTTTTCTACCCACAAAACGGTTCTTATTAATATCTAAAATAATAAATAGATCAAGGAACTTGTTCCCAGTTAGCTGCCATCTTGCACAGTCATATTTCTAAAGAAGCCCGGTGTTGAAAATCCAGCCCGTCTGACAGCACGTTTCATGTTTCATGCTCTATAAACCTTAAATAAACCAGTGAAGAAGAAGGTGGAGGAGGTATCCTGGTTTGTGTGCGCAGGCCACCGTAGTTCACTGGCAAGCTAGGGAGACGGAGGGGTACTGAAAGAGCGCTGCAATCTAAAATGTAACCACTTGATGTCGCTGTATCTTCTCAAAATCTCTAAATATTCCACACTTAACCTTTAACTCTTTCCAAGTGAGGCCCAAAGGTCACTCCGCGGAGGACCGGTTCTAAACAAGCACACCTCCAGAAAGCCGTCAAAAAGTGAACGGGTGCGTGAGCCGAGGAGAAACCCTCTCGAGCCCGTTAGCAGTCATCCGGCGCGATCTCCTGCTTGCCGAAGCCACGCCGACGGCAGCGCTCACAATTTGCTCCTGCTGTCGACTAACAAGAGCCGCAGTTAAGGAACAGTGGAAGTGTGTCAATGCGTCGGCTAATTGCCGCCGCGCAGTCGGCGCCACTGGCCAATCCATTTCAAACAGCGGACATGAAAAGGAGCCGACTGTCGATGGGGCTGGAGCGAGGACCATCATTAGGCGCCGCAGCTTTGATCAAGCGAATTCCCACTTAATTACCAAGATTTACATTTAAACCGCCGACCACCGTTGGAATACTGCGACGATCTACTGCTCATTACTTCAAACCAAAAGCCAGGTCCATATAGCAGGCCAGGAAGCCGCTCCGTTACATGGAGGCGGCCATTAGCTCCATACAACAACGCGAGGCTCCGGGTGCTGCAGCTGGTGGTGCCGACGACGCAAAAAAAAAAATCATCAAAGCGGGACGACAGATTTTGGACTCTTTCCAATCAAGGCGCCCGACACCCGCGCGCGACAAAGGCAGTCAATTAGACACAAAAGGATGCAGATGTGTGAACTTAGACGAGTCCGCCAGTGAAGTTGAAGACAAGCCATCGGGCTCCCTCGAGGGTAGCGCCAAGGCACAATTACGCCGCGTGATAAATGGAAGTGTCTCGGAAAACAGGCGCCGCGCCGGCTGTGTCACCGCTGCAAATTGTCGTCGCTTCAAAAGTTCATTTGATTCTTTTGTGATATTTAGCGGCTTTTCTGGCAGGATGGAAAGAAGTACTAATAGGTGCTGTTCACACATGGGTGCCCCCCCCCCCTCCCCCCCCTCTTATTACACTGGGAGATAAAGGTAGAAAACAGTTCACAAGGTCCCTTGGGTGTTCTAGAAATGGGATTGGACTGGGAGCCTCCTACTTTTATCATGAAAAATCAGGGGATTGGAGTGTAGGGAAAACCATTGGCACTTACACTCTCAGATGTATGAGTACGTTTGAGGGTCCATCCGGCTGTTGATTGCGGTTCATTATTCCGCCTAACAATAGGACAGCGTGGGAAACTTGATAATAACAGTGGATAGTACAGAGGTCCGGTTGGGTCGGTGTAGTCATTAGAAGGACTTGTTTTTCCCTCTGTCAGTTAAAGCCTTTTAATAGGCGGTCCCTGGAGGGCGGACGTAAAGATAATTCGGTTCAGTGGGAGGGGAAGATCTACAGCACACTGTCTGCTTCTACACTCACTGGCCACTTTATTAGGCACAATGTTGAATTACATGCCAACATTAAATTAACCGGCCAATCACGTGGCAATGCGTTTAGACATGTAGACATGGCGAAGACGACGTGCTGAGGTTCAAATTGAGCACCGGAATGGGAATAAAGGCAATTTCAGTAACCTTGAACGAGGTGAACATGGCTGTTGGTGCCGGATGGGCTGCAGTTCTCGGTGTTTCACAAACTGCTGATGGATTGGGATTTTTTTTTCATCTCTAGGGTTCACAGAGGATGGTTCCAAAAAGAGAAAATATCCAAAGAGCTGCAGTTGTGTGGAGGAAAACCCCTTGTTGATGTCAGAGGTCTGAATGGAAGACTGGCTGGAGACCATAGAAAGGAAACTGTGGCTCAAATAACCACTGGTTAATACCAGTGATATTCTGCATCCTTTGGTTGTAGCCAGTGCCTTTTCTGAACTCTGACCCCGGACATCAACAAGGGAATTCTATTCCACACAACTGCCGCTCACTGGATATTTTCTCTTTTCTGGAGATGATTTCAAGTGTAGATCAGCAGTTTGTGAAACACTCGGACCTGCCGCCTGTCTGGCACCAACAATCGTGTTCACCTCGTTCAAAGTCAATTCAATTCTCTTCCTTCCTCTTCCTGGTGCTCAGTGTGAAACTTCAGCAAGTCGTCTTCACCATGTCTATGTGACTAAATACAGTTTCTGCCCTGTGATTCACTGATTAGCTATTTGCTGTCACAAGCAATGGAGAATTCTACCTAATAAAGTGGCCGTTGAGCATAGGTGAGCTCGGCTTTGAGATGATTCCCTAATGCCGAATCTGCTGAGGCGGCAGCCGGCGAGATAGCAAAGCACACGGATTCGTTACCTCCAGAGAGACAGCGAGCGCAGCAATGGCCCTGACTTTTATCCTCCTTTTTATCTTCTTGGATTGTTTTGAAAAAAAAAACAAAACAAAACAAGAAAAAGACAGGATACTGAGGAATGAAAAGAAACAAGGGAGAAAAGCAAGAGAACCGGCCAAAGAGCACATGAGGTGCCTGGTGATTACGTTTTAACAAATCACCCCGAGTGCCACTTATCCTCGCCAGAAAAGAAAAAAAAAGGGAAACCCTGAGCACTTTGAACACATTGCGCTCAATGTACGAGGCACAAAGCGACCAGGCAGCTGTGGAGAGTCCCATCCTCCCCAAGTGAAGGGGCGCAAAGCCCCGTAATTATCACACATCCACTTAGTTTTGCCGCTCATCAAAGGCGCTGGCTGATTGTTTTGGAATCAAAGGGGCCCGGACCTGCAGCCTCTTGTGATGTGAAGAGACGCGGCAATGTTTTTTTTTTCCACCGCAACGGCTGGATAATGACGTGCAAGAGAGAGAGAGAGTGAGAGAGAGAGAGAGAGAGAGGGGGCCGCTGACTCCTCTGACTGTTTCTTTTAATTACACCTGCACGGGTGCGAGACGCCGGCAGAGGACCTTGAAACAGGAGCGCGGGCGCCGTAAAAGTTTGCTGCTTCTCCGACGGCCGGCTGAAGAGCGTGACAGCCAGCGCTTTCATGTCTGCCAGAGAAAGACTAACGACTGAAAAACATCTCTCGGCGTGTCTGTGAGAGTGTTTTTGGGATAATCGCGGCTCACCTTCAGCCGCTCCAGGTCAGGCCTCTCCATGCTGACGACGGCGGCGAGCAGCTGGTCCTCCAGACCGTCTCTGGTCACCGTGAAGTTCATCAAGGTGCACTGGGCCTGCAGCTCGGGCTGGTAATGAGGGCTGGCCAGCTTGGTGTGCAGGATGAGGCGGAAGCTCGGGTTGTACTCGCACTCCTTGTCTCCGATCTTGATGTACCTGTCACGGCAAACGACGACAACAACAACAACGTCGACCGTCGTTTTTTTTTTTTTTTTTTTTTTTATTTTTGCGGAAAAACTCAAAGGTCCCACGTTCTGCCAAAAGATAAAAAGAGACCAAAAGAACGGCTTTGTAAAAGGTTTTTCTGACAGCGACGAGCTTCTCGCCTGTCAAGAACTCCCCAGAAATGAGTCCACCGTTGACTCCTTTTGCCCGGCGCACTTTTTTCGGGATGTTTCACAACACACAGTTCTTCAATGGGCCATTTGTGATGTCACAAACGCCTGCGACGCCTCTACCAGGTGAGCGACAACCACGCTTTGTTCCGATCAAATCACGTGGAAGGTCCAACAGAGCATCAGCTTTACCAGGGAGCTAAAGCGTGAGTATTTTGGCAGCCGGCTGTCAACAAAGGGCTAAATATACTATCGATAGGGGTTTTTCTTTTTTGTATTTCGAAAAACAAATCATGACAAGGCAGCTACACTAGAGTCTAAGATACAAAAAAAAATACATGATATTTTTTTTCTGGTTAGTCACTTTATTTGAGACCGGGTGCAAACAAGGTCTCAAAGGTGCTGTATTATTGACAGCACTCGAGCTGGCACCAACAGAAGTTACTGAACATGCATCACGCATCACTTTCTAATCTTTCCAACTTTGATGCAACGGTGATAAAAAGCCTCCATGTTTGCGCATCGATCGCTCCCGCCGCACCTGGAGGTGCGGCAGTCCCCAGACTTCTGCCTGCAATTACCAACCAGCAGCACTTTTGGCAGAGCGCATTCGCGCAAACTCAAAGTGCGCTTTGGTCGATTTTGATTTCCATAAACAACGAGCGCTATTGATCGTTTCAACTTTGGAACAAAGTGTCTCACATTCATTATGTCACATGTCAATGACAAAGTGACTGCGTGACATTTTGTTAAAGGGACGCACGCCCGGAGAGAAACAAACACAACCGGAAAAAAAAAGAAAAGTGTATTGACATGTGCAACACACACACACACACACACCTGTACCCACAGACATGCACACCTAACTAAAAAGTATTTACTGGGAAAGTGATTTTTAAATAATATGGCCTTTAGATTAATGAATTTGAGGAAGTGGGAGCTGACTGACTGGAATTCAGTCCTATGTGATGTCACTAAGTCCCTCTGATACCTCTGCTAGGTACAAGAGCACTACAAGAGTGCTATGACCACTGCCAGGCTTGTGGAAGGTCCAACAAAGCATCGGTGCCACCAGGAAGGTTTGATCTGCTGTTTTCTGGAGATGCACAGATTTAATTTTATTTTGATATTTTTTGGATAGTTAACACTGACACGCAGCTTAATTCCGACATGCTGCCCCACTGAGGTCCAAGATGCAACCTAAAGAGCAGAAAATGTTTGTAACGTGGGACAAGGGATGAGAATGACACCGTGAGCAAATATGCTACCAGGTTAGGCCCAATTTTCTGGGCCAAAGACACTTGCATCTATGTTGTTAGTTTTTCCTTTTGCTATGAAAAAGAAGGGAAAATGAAAAACGCCAAAGACCTGCCTGTACCAACCAATACCTGAGTGTCTCTGACAACATTACATTACCTTCCCTTCTTGATGGTCTCTCTTCCAAGCAGAGGCCCCAGAACTGGATCTAGGGTCTCCTCTATGTTCTCTATGAGGACCACATCTCCTGCTGCGAGGGCTCTCTCCACTTCATCCAGGTAGCTGTCAGTGGCAACGCATCAGAATAACCATCCCAAAAAACAACAACAGCAATCCTTTCACAAACAACGGGTTATTTGACTGCAGTGTCCTACCCTCTCTGGCCCATGCGGATGACCCGCAGCTCTTCGCCGTATTTGTTCTTGATCCACTTGATGCCTTGCAGCTGCGGATCCACCATGAGCGGCCAGCGCTGGCAGGAAGTCAGGATGGTGGCATTCTCCGTAGACATCCTGTCGGCGGGCAGCCCTTCGTTTTGCCACGCCGCGACATCTGCGTCGTCTGTCAGCATGGCCAGGGGGTCCAGGTCTGGTGTCGAGGGAATCGGGACCTTGCAGGTGAAACAAACTCTGGCTTTACTACGACAGGTAGCAAGTGCCCATTTGGTTTTATATATGTTTAAAGTCTGTAACTGAGGCAACAAGAACAATAAAAAGAGGTCTACAGAGACAATTGCATCAGATGGCCAGAAATACCATGACACAAAGTTCCTAAAGGCCCAGTGTGTAATATTTAGCCAGATTTACTATTTTAATATTGGTAAATGCTTAATTTACTGCCCATAAATACCTTAATAAAATTGTATACTCAAGTACAATAAAGGTCATTTGATTGCCCTACCCATGGAATGGTTCTAATTTTTATCTAAGAATATACATAGATCAAGGATCTTGCTCCCAGTTAGCTGCCATAGTGCACCACTGTATTTCTAAGGAAGCCGGTGTGGACCATCCAACCCGCCCAACACCACATCCCATATTTGGGGTGAACACTCGTGTCCTCAAATAAACCAACGAAGAAGAAGGTGGATGAGGTATCCTGGTTTGCGTGCGCAGTGCCACTGTAGTTTACTGGCAAGCTCGGGAGAGGGATGGTGAGAGGGTGAGCACTGCAATTGAAAATGAAACCACTTGATGTCGCTGTTTCTTCTCAAAATTGTGGTGTTTTCTGCGCACAATATGTGAACTAAATCAGTGAACATCCAAATATATTGTTTGCACTTTTATTTTGAAATCTTAGCGATAACAATAACAAGACAATGATGAGGAAAGAATGGATGTGGACACTCATGGCGAGGCAGAGGAAGCTGTCAGTTAAGCACATTTTAGACTCTTTGCTTGGCTTCTAATTTTAGGCCTGCTAGTCGCTCAAAGTGAGCGCCTCCCGCCTCTCTGGCGCCCACATACAAACAGCTGATTCATTTGTTTTCTTGTTTGGTGGAAGGTTTATGTGGAGCCCAAACACAACAGTTGAATGCGAAGGAACTAATGCAAGCTAATAGAGAGCTGAAGAACTTGCTGTCACACTGGTCAGACTAACTAACTAACTAATAACCAGTCAATTAGAGGGCCTTACTACTGTGGACTGCACTGGTTAATGTGACTATGTACCTATCAAATGACTGACTGTTAAAGCTCTGCTGATCTCATGGTTTGGGATGCTAATGCGAGCAGTGTGCACTGCGGAGACACTGCAGAGACAAGTGTTTACCACCAGCGAGGTGTCATGGATTTACTGACATTTTATGCATAAGTCTCACATAGTCATATATATTCATGTACATCTATATTCATGCGTTCTTGGATCCTCTATTTATCTTTCAACAACTTCATAGTCAAAGCTAATCATAAATCTAAAAGTAACCTCCACCACTGCTCATTGGCCGGGCTTACCATTAAGATATGAACTGTGTTTTGCAGAATTTCAGCAAATACACATCTTTGCAACTGCACACATGTAGATGCAAATTATACGTATAAGTCCCAAGGCCACTTAAGTTGTAGTAAAAAAAAATATAATCAGCTGGCGCATGGGGCATTTTCTTAACTATGATAATACCTAAGTTGTAGCCATATGATTCCATGTTTGATCCATAAATCTCTCCTGGTTTGCAACCTGGAGGAAGATGCAACTCAATTGCGAAGCAGACAGCCTGAAAATCTTTTTTGCACTAAGCCTGCAATGATAAGTGAATGGGTGCCTTTGTGGAGTCCTGGGGGAGTGCAGTTCCTGTTAGAAATCCCTATATAAGCTGGATATGTTCAAGGACAATATGAGACAGGCAGTTTTTTTCTCTCCAAATACCCCCCAAATCCAATAATCCAATGAGTTTGCTATAAATGGGGGGTTTGTTTAAAAGCTGTCTGATGATATGGCAATTCATGCTTGTAGATCCTAAGCTATTCCTTGATGTTTAAAGAAATTACATTATTGGTTTGTTCCTAATTGCATTATTTTGGGCTAAATATTTATCTTGAGTGCGTCCTTAGAAGTATGCATAAAATGCAGGCTAGCGTTCACTGACTCAACATGATCCGACGGCTGAGTGGACGCGTCACACCGCCAGCGACAGAGCAGAAGTCGCTTAATGGCATTAGCTTGCTGCCTAATGTTATTAACTGCTAGCAAGCTAGCTCCGCTAGAACAGCGGATTTTAATCAGGAGTTCGCACCAATGAGTAAACACAAATGTAGTATGGGTGTAAAAGTATGGGTGAAACATGTTGATCTTCACTTTACTTTGCAATTTCTGGGTAATACAAGAGTGGTGGAAAAAGAGGTGAAAAAACCCGAACAAAAACCTTTAAGAGAAAGATCTGGAACAACACGACCCATGTCAACGTTAATGTGGCACATATACAGCAACTATACTAATGGGAGCATGCAATTGGATGTGGCCATTTATTTTCACTCCATAAAAAGGGGTCCAACTTTACAAGATACGTGCAACCTTTGGAGGGATTCTGTGGCGGCTTTTGGCCACTGAACTCAGAAATCAAAGGCACGCACCTTCAGTTGGCTGAGATAAGGCCTCCAGGTCTGGTCCATGAGTTGCAGCCTGTAGTGTTTGGTGAAGTATCCCAGGTAGGAGATGAAGGCGGTGATGAGGAGGACGTCCCCGCACAGGGTCCTCTCCTGCTTCCTGAAGTTCTCCACTGCCTCTGCCCAGCGGACGTTCTCGGAGGCCAGCCCCCCCACCTGACGAGAGGGGAAAAAACAGTCCAAACAAACACGACTATAACCTCAACTCCCGGCTGACCCCCTATAAAATGAAATCTAAATAAATGTACGGCCTGTCTTCGGCGGTGCCTGGGACCATCAGGAAATCTCCAGGACAACAATGCCCACTGCCTCAAGTCCTTCTTCTTCTTCTTTTTTTTTTTTATTAGGTTTTCATATCTTTTATCACCTCTCTGCTGGTGTACCAACACCTCTACTCTTTACTGCAGCAATGATCCAATTTCCCTTTAGGGCTCGGTAAAGGGCGCCTTAATATCTTATCTCCCCAGGCCTGAGGGGCCCCTGCTAGCTTGATACAGACGGCAACTTGTCTGCACACATCAGTGGTGCAGCGCGGACTTGCAGAGCAGGATGAATTCATTTGGGTTTTTTTTTATTGTTGTTTTTTTTGTGACTGGCAAGCAGATGAGCTCGGCCCTTCGTCCCTTTTGTTGCAACTGTCAGGCCTCCCCCCCCCCTCTCTAAAGTTCCTCTGAATAATTTAGATTATCATGCTAACAGTGTCAACACTCGCCTTCTTTTTTTTTGTGCTGCTGTCAGCAGGCGATTTACATACCGGCAGATGACAGCGGGATTTGTGTACAGCGGCGGAAAAAAGCAAATGTGCAAACACCTCGCTGTGAAAAGACTCCGGCGGCAGGAAAAGTCATGCATTGGAAATGTTCCTTAAGCTCTGCACATCATCAGGGAAAGCCTGAACTTTTGGTTTTTCACACAACTGCTGCAGCTGTCTTTTGGCTCCAGCTGCATTGAAATACTTTCCCTATACACCGTTTGGAACGGAAAAAAAACAACCTATCGAAACTTATTTCAACTAACTTCTATGAAATCAGTGGACATTCTGTAGGAACAAAGTCCTTTGCCTTAAATTGTGTAATAATTGGTTGTTTGATTTCTACACTTCAAGCTAACTGTGGGTTTGCGGTTTGAGGTCTAAAATATCGGTTGGAATTTTAAGATGTTAATGTTATATTAAATAAATGTATAATTCATTCTAGCAGCGCGTTTCAATGTTTCATCCCTCCTGGGCAGAAACAGACTAGTGGTGTTTAATGCTACACCTGCATTTACAAGATAGGTTGTTCATTTTGGCCCATTTAACCAAATTAGTTTTTCGTCAATTTTGCCTGGCTGCACTACTCACATTGAGTAGTACGTCTAATGTCGCTCTTAACTATTAAATAAATTAAAATAATAACTGCATTTGAATGAATATATCAAATGCGAAAAAAAAGCCACAGCCCTGGTTTCCGGTTATCGCTGGAGCTCCCCTCTTCCTCCTCCGCTGTGCACGAGCAAACCCCTCCGTTGCTCACAAGAGCCACTCACAAAGTGAACAAATCACTCACTTTAGAGGAAGGGACAAAGTTCCAAATCTCTGAACCGTCCATGTTTTCTCACAAGTTAACTGATAATGTTCCTTTAGGCAAATAAGTGGTTTCAGCAGCGGGAATCGGTTTGCATTGGGAGGTGGGCGGAGCTTGTGGGAGCATATATATATGGTCTTGAGTGACTGACTCATTGACTCAAATGACTCAAAGAGCCGATTCTGCCAGATGAACGACTTCTTTGAACTGAAATCAGTAAAATGATTGAGCTTCCTTTCACTAACACATGTCAGCCTGGTGTGCCTTTGTGCATGTGTGTGTGTGTGTGTGTGTGTGTGTGTGTGTGTGTGTGTGTGTGTGTGTGTGTGTGTGTGTGTGTATGTGTGCGCGCTGCTCCTCACCAGACGGTTGGCCAGGGAGATGGTGCGTGCCGTGGACTCTGCTTCCTGTTGACACTTGAGCTTGTCCGCTGTGGCTTTCTCAAACTGGGCCGTCAGCTTGGCCAGGTTCTCATTAAGGTGCTGATGGGGACGGACACACACACACACACACACACACACACACACACACACACACACACACCGCAGTGTAAGTGCAGCATAAAGTGCCTTCAAAGACTTGAAAAGGGATGAAAAAGACAAAAGAAATTGAAATAAAGAAATAAATCGGCCCTTTAGAAGAAACTTGTGCGTGTGAGGATCGGGCTAAACTTATCTGCTCCTCAGCTATGGATTTATTTGGCATATGGAAGCAATTAGCACAAGGACAAACAGGATTAATCGGCATAGAGGCGGCCAGGTTCACTAGATTAGTTTGAGGATTGCTAATTCCCCCCCGGCTCCGCCGTCAGAGGCCGAGGGGCTGAAAGAAAAGAAATAATAAAGTGACGGGGAGAAGTCACGCCGGACCTTATTAGGACGCGTCTCTCTCTGCGCCGGGGGGGTGGGGGGGTTGATGCAGCGGCCGTCGTGGCGTCACCGGGGCTCTCGGCTTCTCCGGACGCCAAACGGCGAGCGCCAAACAGTTATTTACAGCTGCTTTTAGCAACAAGCTGTCAGGCTGACGGAGCCGCTTTCAGATTAACGACGGTCGAAAGCTTTTAATGGAACTCACACCAGCGCCATATTGATGGAGCGCACCCCCCCCCCCCCCCCCCCCAACCTCCCCAGTACATCAGCAGCACTGGCGGAGCCCGCGTGTCATCCGTCACTGCGCCTTTTGATAAAAAAAAAAATATTCGTATCCTCAAGTTTTTTTTTTTTTGGTTCTTTTTGTGGTTTATTTTTGTGGCTCTGTATTATTGTTATGACGCTGCAGAGCTGCTGGGTTGGAAAAAGGCAGAGACGTCTACTGAAAGTTGCCCAGTCAGGTTCTATTAGTCAGTTCTCTGCACAAACGCTGCTCTGCCCACACATTACGTTTGAGTCAAGACCATAATTAATATAAGACTTTTAAAGGTCTCACGTCGTGACTATGAGTTTCCCAACGGCAGTGTTTGCCTCCAGCCTGTCGGTGCACTTTTTCCGGAAATGAGCAAGGTCCCTCCTCTGCTTCTTATGCTTGTGCACGGAAAAATGGAATTCTTGACGCCAGCCCTTTGTGATGTCACATAGGGCACTGACTAAGGCTTTCCCAGCTTAATGACCCCCAGCCAGATTCTAGTTCCGCCGACTGAGATCGTCTTGCTTCTGCGCATTAACAAATACGTGGGCCCAACACACCATTAGCATTTAGCATGAAGCTAAAACCTTCCAAAAAAAAACAACTAAAAGCTGAAGTCGTCCACAGAGGATAGGAGAGTTAACAGAGTGAGGTTGCTAAACTGGGTATAATTACAATTGAATAGAGCCGATTATAAAATGACGACACACTCAGTTCATTGCGGAGACATGAAACTCGAAGACTCTTTGTGTGTGAAATCTTCAAACTGGCGAGGTGTCTCACATGGATTTTGCCCTTGATGGCCGCCAGCTTCTCCTGCGCGGCAGCCAGCTCTGCGTTGGCTTTGCTGAGAGCCTGGCGCTTGGGCTCCACCTCACAGTAGACCTGGTAGAACTTGACGATGTTCAGCACCCAGGAACACAGGCCGGCCGCCGCGTACGACTTGGACGCCACCAGATCCGGCTGGAACTCTGGATCCTGGGGGGGGGGGGGGGGGGGGCAAGAGCGAGAGAGATGAGTTGAGAGGGCGTTTTTTTTTTCTGGCAATGAAATGAAAAATGACCGTAAAAGTAGCATTCCAGTACAGTATTTAATTAAACTGTAGTTTATTCAAATTGACAACTTCTGCAGCAGAAATCACTCACTTCGCTCACTCCGCTCGTGAGAAACAAACACGGTTCCCAACAACCGGCAGAGCAATTTGTTCAATTTCATTTGCATGGGGGAAAAATTACAGATTGTGTTTGTCGTGTTTTTTTTGTGGCAAAGAGATTTACAATGTGTGTAAATCCAAGTTCCCGTGGCTGTTCAATCTGTCGGGGGGTGTGGGGGGTGGGGGGGGGCAGGCAGAGCAGCCGCCACTCGGCTGGTGGGGTAGAGGAAGCACTGTGACCGTGTTAGCATGCTAACACTAGCACCAACCTTCTAGCTAACCTGCTCCCAGCTTTATTAACACACTGGTGTGCATTTTTGCTTGTCTGTGCTGTCTTCACTATCCGTTACTACTTCTAAACTGATCTAAATGAAGGAGGAGGAGGAGAAGAAGAGGAGATTAAACACATTTAGCCTGAATTGGTTCCAAAGTGCCTCTTTTGGGAACCACAATCAAAGTATTCTAAAAGGAAGCAGGAAGTTTAAAATGCGCTATAAGGGTTTTTAACACTCTAAAGTACACAGTGTTGTTGTTGATGCCTGTTAAGCCAATTCCGGCAAGTTCCTGAGAAGAAGCAAGTGAAACTACCGACATGTTTTTGACATCAATGGATATTAATCACCAGCGTTAAAAGTTTTTTTTTTTTTTTTTTTTTTTAAGCGAAAAAAAAAAAAAATCCCTCTGCAACAGTCGTCTGAGAATTTAATGTGTGCAGTGAGCAAAGCAAATTTAGGCCGCGTTCCCCTATCCGCAGCGCCAACCTACCTGGTCTCCGCTCCACTGAGCTCCATAATCAGGGCGGCTGTTAAATTTGTGACGCTTAATTAAGCGACTGATTTTCTGTGGCTGTCATTTTCAAAGTTGGCGAGCCATAATGTGCCGCCGTCGACGTTGGTCCCGCCCTCGCCTAATTTATGACTTATTAGCCGAACTTGCTGAACGGCAGATGTGGCCCGCTGTGCGCTGTTGGAGTTGATTTTAATGGATGGAGAGCTTGGCAAGACGTAAATAAATAAATAAAACAATTAAATAGAGGTATGAAAAAGACGTTGGGAGCTGTAGCCAAACAAACACACGACCCTCCCACAACAGTGACTGTATAGTTCCCCAGGTTCACAATGTCATTGACTCAATGAAAGCAGTTCAACTGTGGAACAATGCACCCACACACATGGAACTAATAAGTGAAACATGCTTTCACAGAGCTAAGAGAATGGCTGAAAGCAAGACGACGGTGCTCACATGGACTTTGTAAACCATTTTAACTTTTTTTTGGGGGGGGGGTGTTTTCTGTTGCTATTTATTGTTCTAAATAGTGCTCTTTTTCCTCTAGCATTGTCTTTGTCCTCTAATCTCTGTGTTCAGAAAAGCCGCCTATGGACTGGTGTCAAAAATGAGCACATCTGCTAAAAACACGAGAGCAAAGCTGTCCACTGCGACGGCGTGAATGTATTTGTGACGTCCACATCAAGTAAAATAGACACATGAATACTTTATCAATCTCCGAGAGAAATTTGCATTTACAGCCGCTTGAAAAGATACAGAACAGTGTGCAATGTTTTGAACCGACTATATAAAAGAGAAAAATCTTAAAAATGAACATGAACGTAGAAGCTCACCTGCAGGTACGGCTGAATGGCCTTGAGGCAGGCCTCTGGGATGTTCTCCTTGTTGAAGTTCATCAGGGAGTCCAGGAACGCGTCCACCTTGGCCATCGTCACCTTCGCCGCCTTCCAGCTACGATCCTTGGGGACTTTGCCGCCGGGGGCCATCAGAACCATGACCGCCGCCGTGACGTTGGTCACCGCCACCACCGGGGAGCCGAAGGACTTCAACTCGGTGAGGTTGTTCTGGGTGATGAGCGAAGGAGGCGCAGTTAAATGAAGGTTTTTGGCGGGGGGGGGGCGAGTTTGAGGGAGGGGTGAGGGAGACGGATTAGGAGGAAGAAAGGAGAACCTGCGCCGACTTTGAGAAGACAACAGAGAATACTAATTAGGGCATCTTTAGAGAGCTCTGAGCAGCGATTGAACTGTCGGTTCTGCTTGTTTGAACAGCGAGCACCTTTTAAACACACAGGGTGTTTTTGAAAATCCCCCAGGCTGCTCGTAAACCTCGGCGAGATGTGGGGGATGAAGTCAAATGCTGCGCCAAACACAGCCGAGACATCATTTTTAGTGGGAAACCCAGGGTAAAGCCTGTGATTCAATAATCTTTTGTACAGTTCAAGGCACTGAGAGGGATTTAATTTATTCCACTGAAGCTTCGGGAAGAGAGAAGGAAAAGGAAGAAGAAAAAAAAAAAAAAACGAAATCAAACGGAGAAAAAGAACACTTGAAAAGAGAAGAGAGAGGAGGGAGGCGATGACGGAGCAAATCAATAAGTCGGAGGCTGATGTCGCGAGAGTGACTGACCTTATTGAGAGTGTTGAGGGCGTCCTGAGCGGCGAGAAGAGCTGGTTCAGCCTTCGCTAAGTCCTCCTCACAATCCCTCTGCTTGCCGCTGACCACCACAGCGATGGCCGCCACCTTTTGCTCCTCTTCGTCAGCGACTGCCTTCTCCTTGGACACCTTCTCCGTCTCTATCCCCACCACCTGGAGGACACAGCGCAATAAATATATTGCTGCGTTAGATAGTAGGTGGCTTAGCTTGAAAAGGAAAAAAAGACCTCCCTTTATATACACGATTCAGCCTCTTGATTTAATGTGCTGGTGAAAGGCGGTGAAAGCTCAGTTTAAAATGCTGACGTGAGTTCCAAACCACACCATTATACTTCAGTGTCACACACACTAGTTCAACATTGTGCCGTTCTAAATCGCGTGCTGCCATTTTTCTCTCACTGATACAGGGAACATTTGTACCCGCTACTTCATCTTCTTTCATTACTTACGGCTAGCTAACAACAAATGTAGCGCCTCAACCGGGAGCATGTTGGCAAGCTAGCAGATGCTACGAGCTAGCTTTACCTTTACGTTTTTTACATGCTGGTCACGCTGAAAACACTTTGCTCACTTGTCTCTTAAACACTATTTGGTTCAGACGTCCGCTGAACACTTGACTACCCTTGCCGCTACTCGTACGCTCGTAGATGCTTTTTGTGTGATTTACTGAACTTATAAAGCCTAATTTACACGTACATGCATTGAGGCGTTCATCCACATGAACTCATATTTATCCTTCTAAAGCCATTTAAGTCAGCAATTTCATGAGCCGTCTTTGATTTCAGATGATAAAAAACAACCTGTTTTGGAGCTATTTGCTTGACACCCTGCCGTGTAGCCAACATGAAGCCCAGCAGCAGAGCGTACATGTCTCTAAGTGCACGGTGATGAGGAGTAATTTGACAGAGGAAGAGAAGGGAGGAAATAGTTCCTGTCTGAATCTGCTCAGAACAAGGTAAGACCAGCACACCCCGCTGCAGTCCATTCACGCTCGGTCGAGTGTGACTGAGGACGACGCAGCAGCAGCAGCAGCAGCAGCAGCAGCAGCAGTATAACACAACTAGTGTTAATGCCTGGTTAAACCCCAACGTGTTCTCGCCTGGATCAGCTTGTCGGCGTCCTCGTTCTTCTGCTTCAGTTCCACCTCTTGAGCAGCCAGCTTGGCCTTAAGGTCATCCACCTATCACAGGATGAGGATCAGAGAGCAAGAGGTCAGGTGGCCCATCGACTTGGACTCATCAAACTTTCCTTTGTGGAAAGTTGGAGGGGAATCGTCGACACTCAGCGGTCGAGTCGGCTCCGTTACTCTCTGTCCTGTCGAACGTCAGGTTAAAATACTCCACGTCAGATTAATTCCTTCATTTTAAGACCATACCAGCTGTCTTCAGGGGGAAGGCGGCTTCACACCCTGGACAAGTCGGGGGTTTATCAAAAGAGCCACATAGAAAGACGAACAACCAGTCACCCTCATGCTCACACCTCACGGCCAGTTTAGAGTTTCCAGTCCACCTGGCCTTGCAGGTCTTTGGGCCCACACAGGCCCAGGGATCCACAGTGCTAACCACTGCAGGGGATTTTGTTCATGTTGTTCATGTGAGTTTTGGCTTCATTACATGAATGTATTTAAAGCCACATAAGAAGACTGGCACCAATCTAATGTTTGCCAACCATTAGGTAGGTGTAGTTACATGTCTTTGCTGACGCTGGGAATTTTGTTTTTCTTTTGAAAACTTTAGAAATTCTGCATCTCCACTGTTACGCTATCTCATAACACTCAAGGCATGGCAGTGTAATATCTCTCTTATCACTTTTTATCTTGTTAGGGGAATTTCACGTGTCAGCAGCGAATGAGAAGCACACACGTTTGGTGCTTCCTGCTGCACATTTGCAACTATTTCTTATCTCCTCCACCGACGGACGTGATTACGTCGAAAGATAGCGCGACTGAACGCCAGACAAGTTGTTGAGCTAAAAGATTCGGATCGGGGGTTGTTGTGTCGGGCAGATTAAGTTTGCGGTCAGAACAAAGGAAGATGTTCTGCACAAGCCGGCAAGAAATTGCTTGCGGGTGCTGGGCATAAGTTCAGGGCCATGCACCCACCGGTCACTTTATCAGGTGCAATACTGGAAGCTAACGGCTGTCGTAATCTAGTTCAGCTCGGAAACAAATGACGTGGTGTGACAGAAGCTTTGTTGAATTCTCTTGTTTTTACAATTTTGAATTTTTTTTCCTACAAAGTGAAATTTGAACTAAATCCATCCAAGAGATGAAGGAATTTAAAGGACGTGGTGAGTAGAGAGCAAAGGACTCAGCCTGTCGTCAATTATCTCCTTTGATTTCACTTACTGCTATAAGTAGCAATCAGTGCGTGTATCAAGGGCATTAATGAATCTATCACTACCGTCTGAGTCTGAATCTCCCAGCAAGTTGAGGAGGGGCGAAGCGGTTTTTTTTCCCTTTAAATCTTGCATGTGTTTTCTGAATTCCCATCCTCTTTAGATTGCATTTGTAATACAATCTCCGACAAGGCTCAGCGACAGTTTAACTCAAAGCTCAACATCTCCTCTATTCCTCAAAGCAATAAAGAGGATTCTGTGTGGATTGGGAGGGGGAAAAAAAGTCGAACAAAAAGCCCCACAAAGGCTCTAAACGTTGGGCGGATAACATTTTGAGCCGTGTGACCTTTATTCCAACGCCAGGAAAATAAAGGAAAAACCTTTGCCTGGTCAGGTAGATAAAGGAGGGCGTCGGAAAAAAAAAGATGAATGGCATGCAAATACGGAAGTAGAAAAAAAAAACGCTTTGGGATCAAGCGCTGTGATCGGCAACACTGATGCGCACACGTATTCAGACTCAAGTGCGCGCGCGCACACACACACACACACACACAGCATGGACGGTCGTAAAGAGAAATTAAAGGCGCTACAAACTCCTCATAACTCCCCAACAAATAGGGCTGTGCTTTCGCTGTCCGACTCCGTCAGAATGTTTCACCGGGGAAATAAGAGCAGACTGTTTTTCACGCTTGTCTTTCAGCTAATTAACAAACAAAATCAGACTAGGGGGAGGAGGAGGAGGAGCCCTTCCGGGGCTGCGGCGATTCTGCACCAAAAGATCCGGTCGAACATTAGACGAGCGCCGAGTGAGCCATCAACGTGATGAATGGCAAGCGAGGGGACGGGCGAGAAAAGGAGGAACTAATTGGTAGGAGACACGGCTGATGCTCAATATATCTGAGCCGCTGGTGTGTTTATCTGCCGCGGACGGAAAAGGCAGGCGGGCCGGAAGGGGGGGGGGAAACAGGGCTCTGCCCTTGATTAGCTTTATAAAACATCCTGCAGTTGCTCCTCACAGGTGAAGAAGAGCTGTCAGGATGCGGCTCGGGAGACGGCAGCCGTACAGTAGCGGCATCCAATAATAATGAGCAGGGTCGGCTGTCAGCGCCGAGGCTTCGGTTCTCGCCGAATCACGCAACCGAGCACAACAACAAAAACGACAGAAACAATATTACGTGGGGGAAAAAAAAAAAAAGGAAATATGTGATGTGCAGCGAGTGAAATTCCTCCCGTTTACCACTCAGCATCACACGCGGTGACACTCGCTGTCGTTCCGGAGTTCCGCGGAGGAAACGCCTACCACCGGTGCCGGGAGGTCCCTAATAAAGTCTCCAACCAGTCTGCCCATTCTGACCTCTGACCCCTGACTTCAACAAGGAATCATTTTCTCTGTCCGTTGTGGTTCTCTGGAAACGCTGGAGATGAAAGGATCCCGGCAGGTCAGCGGCTTGTGAAACCCTCGGAGCCGCAGTCGCCCTCCCCAGTCGGGTGCTCGCTCTCAACTTCAGCCACTCTTTTTTTCCACCACGTCCGCAACACTCAATGCATTTAGCTGCTGCCCTGTCATCGGACGATCAGCTGTAAGCGTTGCACAATTGGGACTGTGGGGCCACCACAGTCCCAATTATAATAGTATTGGCTGCTATTTGTGTTAAACCGATACATATAAATATTGTGCGGTTAAGAAAGCGATAGCTCAGCCTCTGCAGTAGCATGTTTGTGGTGAGCAGAAAGCAGATGATCAATGTGATTCTCAGTGAACTGCTCCTTTAAAGCCGACGCTGGGGCCGGACATCAGGCTTTAGCTTTGGCTAAAGTGCTTCGATTACACGTGACTCCGGTATCTCCTTCTCCCACTATTGCTATTAATACAACTGCCACCAATTAATGCGCGCACACACACACACACATGCACAGACACCACTATCCAAGGCAGCCGCAGCCAAAGGGAGGACACTGCATACACAAACCTAAAGAGGGAAAATAACATGGAACTAATGTGTCCTCTGGGGAGCAGATGAGTCATACACTAGCGTAGACCCCCCTGACACACACACGCGCACACACACACACACACACACACACACACAGATCCTTGGCTTTAACCATCCTTGTTTATTATGGCCACAGCAGCCCCTGGTGAGCCTGGGATTCTTCTGCACAGAATGTTAAATAAGAGCAGCAGCAGCAGCAGCAGCAGCAGCAGCCATCAGTTTGGACGCCCTAACAAACCCAAACAGTGCATTAAGGATTTCTTATTGAAGTAAAAGGCTGTGCTCTCTAATTAGAGAGCGCCTCAATTAACAGACACACAGTGTCCGCGTGTGTTTGCGCACGCGCCTCAGCTCATGTCTGCAGTAAACGGCTGCGGCAGAGGGGGGAAAAAAAAAAAGAAAAAATACGCTTTGAGGTCTCCTGCAAATTGATGTCACCAATGTGTAAAGAGTGTTTGTTCACGTGTGCGACTGGTGCCCGTCGCCTCCGTGTCGGCACGGAGGTGCACGGCCGGCTTATGCGTGCGCGCGTGCGTCCGTCATGTTAGGCCCACCGTAATCAGAGCGCTCGCACGTGCGCTCGCACGCACGCCGTGTTGCATAATTCATGCAGCTCAGCGAAAAAAAAACAAAAAGTGTGAAGATGGCAAACACTTGGAGAAATGGAGCCAGGTGGCGCTATTAGAGATGGAAGCATGGAGCGGGAGGCGGGACGGATTGAGCGTCAGGTATTTCTCCGCTCAGCCAAACGGCTGCACGGGGCCTAATCAGCTGCGTGCCGATGCAGTTGGGAGAGGCGGATAAGTGACTTGAGCCTATGAGCATTATAAACAATGCTGTTTGACTTCACCGTGGTCCAATAATTGGGGGGGTGGGGTCGTGGGGTGGTGGGATGGGGGGGTGGGGGGGCGTCGGGGGGGTGAGACAAATAAGGTCTGCGTCAGCGTCGTATCGTCGGGCTCGCCGTCGCCATTCACCGCCACTTTGATGATTTCTTCACTCGTTAGTTCGTTTTCGCTTTGATTGATTATGCTTGATATGTGCTTGTTTATTTTGCCGGAATGTTTTTATGTCCCAAAAGGTTTCGTTAAAGCGCTTGAAGAAGCAAATTCTCATCCGTCTGTTTTCACAAAGTTCATCGCAGGGCCACGCAGAGGGACAAAAAACACAAAACATCCACACTGCAGACGAGTCACATTTGCCAGTTGCCAGCCCAATGGGGAGAGATGCTCTTGGGCCAAGGAATCGCACCCACAACACCGTGGCTGTCAGGTAACAGCCATAATGACAGCCATCACCTTCCAGAATACAACCCGTTCAGTCGGTACTGAATGAACAAATATATAACACATATTTTCATACATTTTTTTTGGAAGCGTTGGATTAAAAGACTCATTGACACGATGCCAAAGAAGAGTTCAGACGCTGATTTTGTTCTTAACGCAGCACATACGTACACACACACACACACACACAAACACACACTGACAGCTCGTGCAGTTTCCTGGCTGTAAAATGTACGGAGCTGCTGAAATGTGATTGAGGATTTGCATTAACAAGCTTTTCACTTAAGTAACTGATGAGTGTGTTTGCTAACGGCTAATCCAAGGGCTTTACTAATCATATGGTTGATTTAGCACAGCTGCTTCAAGACTATTGAGGAATATAAATGTGGGGTTCATCAACGTTCATTAAGGAGCACGAGATGTACGCGAGATGCCTCCTCTCATACCTGTGCCGAGGTGCTGTTGAGCTTCTGCAGGCCGTTCTCCAGCCGCTCCATCTTGCTGGCCAGGTCTTTGCTCTTCTGGCCCAGCAGGCTGCGGTACAGCTTGATCTGCTCCAGGAAGGACTTGGGCGTGGTGTAGTTGTAGCGCCGCTCGTTGGCCAGATACTCCCTGGACTTGTGGTTGACGCTCGTGTGGACGTACGCCATGAACTTACTGACTGACTCTTTGACTTGGGGCTGCGAAAACGATAAATTAAAACAGCCGGTGAGTTAAAATGACGACGGTTCAGCAGATTTGCCCAAATGTCACATTTCCTCCAGGCTTTCGGTGCAGAAGGTGATTCTGCGAAGCCCCCCCAGCCGCACCCTTCAAATTAACATCCTGTTAATTGTGCCGTTAAATTGTACAGTACGGGAACGTGTTTCAACACCGTTTGTTCCGGCGGAGGGGAAAGGGAAATAACTTTTCTCACTTCGACATTCTCCACCTCCTGGAGGAACCTGAGGCTGACGGACTCCAGCGCCTCCTGTGGCCACTCGTGGAACCAGTCGATGGCTGTGCAGTTCACCACCGCCGGGAACTTTCTGCTGCGAACTCTCAGTTTATTACCCACTGGCGAGAAACACAGAGCCACCTGGAGCGCGCACACACACACACACACACACAGACACACAGACACACAGACACACACACAATTACACCAAGGATGTGGAGGAACAGAACGGTGTGCAACACAGCAGCGACATCACAGTCGTCTTCCGTTTCTCTGAACTGAGCGGATGCTGGAATTTCGTCTCTCATGGTCAAAGAGGGGGAAGCAGGCGGTGGGTTGGGGTTGGGGGGAGGAAAAAAAAAACTGTGAATTAATTATTTGCAACTACATCATTAAGCAAACAGAGCCCAAAGCGAGCGTGTGAATTAAACGAGCGCGCTGGGCTGCCGGCGCCGTCAGGACTGCGCTTCCCCGTCGGAGACAAACAGCTGGCTTGTTGAGACGCTCAGCCAGCTGCTCGCTACCATTAGACCGAGAAACAAACACGCAGAAGGCGCGCCCACAGACACGGGTGATGATAGCCTATAAACGCGCGGCCGCATGCATATTTCACGTCGCCGCTTGCCGCTCGGGCCGACCCAGAACGCTTTAATCCGGGCCGCTCTTTATCGCTCCGTATCGCCGAGGGTCTGTTTCAACCTGCCTGTCCCGCATCGCCGCACGAGCACGGCTCCGACGCCGCGCCTTCACCCCACCCTCGGTCACGGCCGCGCCAGGCGGAATTAACCTTTAGCCAGGGGTCAAAGTCTCGCTGCCGTGAGTCCTAATTGCCTCGCCTTCGCACTGCGGATCTAGTTCAAACAAGAGGGAGGGGGTGCATCTCGCACAGCAAACTGTTGGCGTGCACGAGGGGCAGAACCCTCGATCAATCAGGTAACCTTTCCCTCATGAGGACAGTATTACTGCACAGCTGCAAGTCTCAGCAACCACTGCATCGGGGGGGGCGATCCGAACATTATGGCATCACACAGTCAAAATCAAAGGACAGACTTCTCAGAGAGTTTTGCAAATGTTTGCATGACTTGTGGCACCTTTAGGTTTAGGTTTGGCTGAAGCCAAAAAGTGTACAACATCATTTAGAGTTAGAATAGAATAGAAAATAATGCCTTTGTTAAATTTACAAATTAGAGAAACATGCAGTGCAGTAGAGAAGCACAAATGATATGGTTTAAAAAGAAATTAAGAAATAAAGTAAAATAAACTATTTACGGTGTAATTTAAAAAAAAAAACAACGATTTACATCTATGGACAGTTCTTATGTCTGAATAATAGTCTTTGCATATGGTGCTGATGAGTTTGGTTGTTGTATTTTTAGAGTGAACGTAAAACTTTACGACTGTCCCTCACTGGCTGCCCGATAACTTTACGATTTACTTTACGGTCTTCTCCGGATCCGCGAGGTCCCAGGCTCAAATTCAATTATTGCGTTGCGTAAAGAGCTCCTCGATGTTTCCAGTGCGGGTTAAACAAATGTAAGTACAGCAAAGCAGAGTTGAGTCGAGGCGGAGTGGGGGGTGGGGGGGTTTCAGTTTCTTTTCCCCCTCCCCAAAACTGGATAGCTGGAGGTACCTCGCTAGCAACTGCAAACAACACACACACGCTGCGCACATTCATGAATTATTAACGTGTGAGTTTCTTCTTCTGTCTTCTCGAGCTCTGAAGTGATTGGATTTATTATAAATAAATATTTGGATTTTTAATGTCTTATGTCTCCTGCCAGGCAATCTTCTTAGGGTGCACCTGAGGCTGCCGGGTGGGAAACGCTGCGATTTTCTGAATCAGATCTGAATCACTTTTTTTTTTTTTTGGCGGGGGGATAGAAATCTTCCCCCAACAGTCGGACGGGAGTTTTGAAAGACCGAGAGTCCAACGGTTCGGAAAAAAAATACTCTGGGCGAGCCGGTGCCCGGGGGACTGGCCTCCGCATGGATTCACTCATCAGCTGGCGGTGGCGGGCGGCTCGGGCTAGGAGGGGGTGGAGGTGGTGGAGGTGGAGGGGGGGTGCATCCAGTAATAATGGCAGGATATACAGCCTCCTGGATTCCCTCTCTCCCCAGGGGGAAACAGTGGAGCGGCGGGTCGGGGAAATTATCTGCAGCTAAACGACGACTTCTCTGCTCCCGCCGGTGATTCATAACGACGCCCGGCGCCCGCCGAAAAAGAAGAAAGAAAAAAAAAAGCATTCAAGTTCATCTCCAAGTGTCGTAAAAAAAGAAAATTGTCCTTGGAGAGGCTTCATCATAAAGCCAGATGTTTATCCCGCATGTGAGGAGGGAGGGCGTTTTTTTTTTTTTTTTTTTTTTTTTTTTATCCGCACCTCGGTTGAATTAAAGTGCGAGACGGCGTGTTATTGCGACATTAGGAGAGAGAGAGAGAGAGAGAGAGAGAGAGATAGAGGGACAGAGAGAGAGGGGCGGAGATCAAACAGTGACAACGTTTTTTTGCTCCAGAGATTAATGGCCTCCCCGAGGACGGCCAACGGGAGCGGCTTTCACTCGGAAGATTAGCGGAGGAATGCAAAGAAACAAAGAGCACAATCATCTCTTTCTCTCTCTCTCTCTCTCTCTCTCTCTCTCTCTCTCTCTCTCTCTCTCTCTCTCTCTCTCTCTCTCTCTCTCTCTGTGTGACTCTCTCACCTTGAGCTGTCTGCGAACGCGGTCGATGAAGAACCTCCAGCAGTTTTCACGCGTGTCCATCAATCCTGAGCCGCGGACCTCTGGCCTGACGCTGCCAATGATGTTCTCCGCCTCGTCGTCGGCAAACAGCTCCGGAATCTCTCCTGGAATAGATCACACGGGGCTACGTTAGCGCGGTGAGGAGCTCCCGCAGCAGGCAGAGCCGGCCGGAGTGGAGCAAGACGCGACCGAAGTTTCTTTGGTCAGAAGTGAGCTTTGTGAAAACAGGCTGCGGCTGTTGTTGTATGACGAATGAGTACATTCCCACACGTACAGTTCAGGTTATTTCAGTCAGTGAAGCCTAAACGCTCATTTTTCACACTAATTCCATTTGCTTGTTACGCAGCAAATGACAGATGTGATCGAGAGGCTCCACAGTTGATCTTGATGACAAAACGATTATTTGAGCAAATACTCCTCGGGAGCAGTGCAACGTCGACACAATGTTTTCTTTTCAACGCCCTTGATCACATCAGAGCCTCCACAATATCCAATCTCCAGATATTAATTGTTTGCTCTATTATGCCTCATTCCAAATCTGGCCATACGCTTTTGTCAATGCATGTCACTTTAACTGTGTAATTATCCTCAAAATTTAAAATCTTTTTTTTTTTTTTTTAAATTGATGACTGATTGATTGATGGATGGATGTTGACAGAGGCAGAGCGCAGCAGCATAAATCCCAGTGCCTCAACTCCGCTCGCAATTCCTCACAGTGAAATATCGAGGCTGATGAGCGACGGCGCCGCAGGAATGCCAAGCAGCGATTTGCTGCTGTGGCAAAGCGAAAGCATTTTCTCCCTGGCGGTAGCATGACACTGTAATTAGCGGGGCCTGCCGTTACCCGATGCCAGCAGATCGTTGACCAGAACGAGGAACTTCTCGTCTGCCACTTGGGCGTCAGTCATTAGGAACACGGTGCCAACATTCTTCACGCCAGCTTTGATGTAGAGGGATGCCAGGTCACTCTGTAGCAGGGAGAGATGGGGAGGACAGAGCAGAATGTTGGTGTTGTACCAGACTCCTGTATTTAAGATGTTTAATGCTACATTGAGGAACGACGGCAGAATGTCGGTTTGTCTCAACATCAAGGCCGGATTTACACTACTGGGGCCTCAGTGGTGAATTCATATTTCTCGTCTACATCAAACTGGACTGGTGACTAACATCTGATATTTGCATTTACACCTGTTTAAACTTGGCTTATGAGAACACACATTATACATATAGAATGAATGTAGCTAATTAAGACTAAATGAATTGAAATAATGAAGATACTGTGCCTGTGTCACATTGTCAGTATGACTAATTATGCTCAGTGGCTGATATCTGATTCAAATCACATCTACTTCCTTATAGAAAATGTTTAAATCTGATTCGGCCATCTCCAGTTTCTGGTCCTTTTTTCGAGCTTTTATCCTCATTTTTTTAGATCCAAATTGAGTCACTTAAGCAAAATTAGATCAAAGTCACTATAGAGGGTTTTGAAGGCTGGATTTGCACTCCAATTCCAATTTGTAGCTTATATCCAATAATGTGGACTGGTGTGTTTACATCTACATGTAAAGGTGACCCTATGCTTGCATCAGCCCATTTGCACACATTTGATTTGGCTACCAGCCTGGAAAAGAAAGCAGGACTGTCCGGATTGTTCCAGGGAGGGATTTGAGCACCGACTGAATATAGCCTGCTGATTATAATAGACTGTAAAACTTAAAGTCAGGTTCATCATAGAACTTTCATCGTTAGTTCTGTTAAGGTGGAGGTAAAGACAGAAACCCTCATTAAAGCTGAAGTGTCTTATTTCATTCAGTCACTACATTTGTAATGACTGGTGACTCCCTGGGAATATCTGATCAATTTCTTTTACACTTATGATGCATCATCAAATGTTTGATATGTATCTGATTAATTTCTGCATCTGTACATTTTTATTTCTTGTTTAAAGGTTCGATCTGCGGCAGCTGAAAGGAAAACAAAACCCAGCATAAAAGCAGCTGAAGACACCTCTGCGTTTTTAATTATGACTCTACCCTTGCTGAGATGATTTAGAATTCTGAACAGATGACTCATAACGCCGCACAGGATGTGGTTTTCCGCAGCATGTTGTTTTTTTTCTTTTTTTTCTTTTTTGCATTTTCATTACTTTTTGACGTGCAACGCTGTTCAAACCTTGAGGTCAGCGATACTGTAGCCTTTTCTCAAGGTGATCTGGAAAACCTCCAGACTGGAGATGAAGGCAGCCAATCGGGTCAGGCTCTGCTTGCCACTGCCGCCCACTCCGACCAGCAGCGCGTTGCCCCGTGGAGACTCCAGGATTCGGTTGATGCGGCAGCTGCATGTGGAGGTGCAGACAGTCGGGGGAGGGAGATGTGTGAGGGCGGCAAGCCGGATAAAGACAATCTCTGACTCATGAGACAAACAAATACAGGTATTTTCAGTCTCTCTCTCTCTCTCTCTCTCTCTCTCTCTCTCTTCTGCTTTTAATGCCGCCTGCCTGCGCCCCCCTTCATTCACATGTAGCAGCACAGAATGCATCAAACGCAAAAGTGAAATCCACAACATTCTCGCAAAATACAAAAACATTGTGGCCACATTTTATTTTGTAAAATACCCCAAATATGACGTCCAAATTTGGACGCCCGCAGTCTGCACTGGTTAATTCCTGAACCGTTTTCACTCTGGTGCAGTTGTACTAGATGGCCTCGCTCACATTAGAAGTCTGGGCAGTATCGGGGGAACTGACAGCAGGGCAATATCTGTCATATCTGTCATCATACATCAGGGGTTTTTGGAGCAAGACATGTTCACACGTGTTGGAAATCCTCTAGCAGCACTGCAGGGTTGGACGACTGGACACAACTAACTGTCTGCATCTAAAAATCCAGCTCAGCAACGCCAGTAATGCAGGTCTGCTTCAGGCGTCTGGGTGTGATGTGCAAATAATTTGATTTATCCCCAACTTTATTCTTATTGTGAGTCTTCTGGTGGCAGCAGAAACACTCCAGTGCTGGTGAGCCATTCGGCGAATGTTTCTCGACTATTTAAAGGCTTTAATTGAAGATTATAAGAACGAGATTATATTTCTGTTGGACTTCACCACTAATTGCCTCGCAGATGTGTTTGCTCCTAATTGTTTTAAGATCAGAGTTTTGGGATGAATCAAAACGTTTTTAAAGCAATAAAAGTGTGACCAAAATGTGAAATCTGCTTAAGGAAAAGGGTTGAAGAAAACTCTGTGTTTGTAAACATACAGCATTTGTCCGGCTCGTTCCCACTGCATTCTCAACGACTGCATCACGGAAATGAGCTGTATGGTATTTTGCAAATGTTTGAGAAGAACTTTGATACCCTCTCCTTTAAATACCATTTCTGTGTTCTGTATCATCACAGTTACAGCTGAATCATACTGTATCAAGGATACAGATATTTTGTGTATTTGCTCAAATGGAGTCAGGTGAAGGCTCTTCATGACTGTGGCCTAATGAAGAGTGAATCCACGGATCTTACAGCGTATCTTGCAGGTGAACTCTTCGTAGGAACTCATGTTGCTGAATATAAAAGACATTTAAATTTTAGAGTGTTGTTCCTCCAAGGGGGAATTTTATTTCAGAATCACACAGCTTTCCTCGTAGGCCCCTATGATGTGTATACTTGCAGATTTTGACAGTCTGTGAAATGAACTGACAATCCTCAAATGCCTGGGAAGTCAGACGATTTACATTTGACAGCGGGTTTTGAAAATGGACGGATGGATGGATGGATGGACGGATGGACGGATGGACGGATGGATGGATGGATGGATGGACAATAAAATAAAGGACAGAAAGTGGTTCCCTCTGTCCCGTGACGCTCTAAATACTCACATGTGAGCCATGGCGTCCTCGAAGAGCACCAAGTTGAGCGTGGCGTTGACCTCGTTGTAGCCGTCCAGAACCTCCAGCAGGGTTTTATTCAGGCTGCTCCAAGATTCGGCAGGCATGTACTTGGCCTCGCCGAAGCCGCGGGCAAAGTGGCAGTACAGGTTCATCTCTCTGGTCCGCTCCAGAGTCTCCTCTGCGTCCTGGGGGGTTTGGGGGGGGGGGTAAAGCAGTGGTAAACATACAGAGCCTCGCACTCGCCTCTGTCAGCGCGGCGCTGGCACTAAGCCTAAACAGAGTGGACAGGGACACAGCTGAATATCACAGCTGCGCCGGGGGTGACCTAGTTGATTTTCACCCCGGCAACTGCGGATATTTCACCGGAGAGATCTTGCGTGTCGCTTCGGGGACGCATGCTTCCTCTGTGTGACGATGCAAGGAATGCTGTACGGCACTCTATTATGCCCGGGTGCAGGGTTTGCTTGTTCCAGAATCTGCCGCGGTCTCCCGTGGCCGACTCGCTTGCGTGTAAAAATAGCAAGAAAACACGGTTGCAGGTTGCGACTTAGCGCTTGAGCTTTTAACTCGGAAACGGCAACTCGGGGTAATGCATGCCGTAGCGCAGCGTTTCTCAACGGTTGGGTCGCGACCCAAAAGTGGGTCGCTGAGCTGTTTTGATGGGGTTGTGGCTTTGTGTGCAGTCCCCCGGCCCCCTTTTGTTTTTGTTTTTTTTGTGTTTTTTTCTTTAAAGAAGGTTATTTTTGAGGAATAAGTTTTGAGTGCTGTGGAATACATTTGGGTGGCGGCTTCATGATAAGAAAAAAAAAGGGGGGGGGGGTCCTGAGAATCCACAGGTTGAGAGCCACTGCCATAGAGGTTGGTGTTACTGTCGCCCATGGGGTATTGCGTTGTCTAAACACTGGGGTCCTTGCTAAGGCGGCTGGGGCTCAGTGGGGACAGCGTGTCGTCCAGTGACAGAGGGGTCAGCGGTTCAAAACCCGACTGTCCACATGTTGAAGTGTCATGAACGCGTGAATGTGAGGGAACTGTGAAGCGTTTTGGACACAGAGAAGGTGTAGAAGCGCTCTCCATTTACTTTAATACCTGCATCATACCACAACATGCAGTACATCTGCCACAACGCATGTTGGTGCAGCAATCAATTCTAGCGTTCCCACATTAACGAGCAAATGAAGTTTGAGTACCACACACACAAAATGCAGAAATGTTCAAGAAAGGAACAGTTGATGCAGAGGAAGACGATTAAATGAATGAATGAATGACGAATGAAGGTTTAAACAAAGTTAATGGCAGAAGTTGTGCTTTGTGATGCTTGCTACTGACTTGTCTGACGTTTGATTGGTGGAGTAATATGGGCTTCTCACCCTGATAAATTCTGAGGAATTTGAAGAAGTTGAGTACAAACCCATTTTACAGTGAGTTAAGAAGTGATCACAATCTCTTACAGTTACAGCTACAATGCCGATTTGGCCCTTGGTGAGAACGAGTTTGACACGTCTGTTCGAGCCCTTTCGTCTCTCTCTCTCTTTTTTTCCTCTTCCATGGGGGCGTGTACCCGTAGACTTGTCAGGGTCTTCACTGTGGCATGACTAGTGTGCGTGCGATCCAGCCGGAGAGGTTAGCAGAGGGGGAGCAGTCGACAGAAAACCATTAAAATGTTTTCCAATTTGCCGGGCTGACAGCGCAGACCCTGACAGCCAGACCCCCACAGCACACTGATTAATATTCCCTCCAAGCCTCTCTCCTGGCCCTCCGCCCCACTGCTCCTTTTTCTCCTCGCTGTGTGGGCCACTGATGCCCAGGTCCCGACACAGAGCGAGCGGTCTAATGATCCCAGCCCTGCCCCAACTCCTCTCCCTCTCCTAAAACTCGGCACAAAACTCTCACCTCGTACAACTTTTTCACCGCTTCCGCCTGCAGCTTATCAAAGAGCTGCGAGTCGGCCTCCTCCACCAGTTTGTCCCTGTAGACCCGATTGGACTCGTGCAGGTAGATCTTCAGCAGGTCCGGGGGGACTTTCAGGCACTCGCCGGTGCAGAAGAGAATGCCCTGGGCGGAGAGACGGGGGCGGGGGGGTGAGCGTTAGCTTTGTGTATGGTCATGTGGGATGCAGCGGCTGGGGGTTTCAGCGCACGGCGCTCACAGTGGCGACTGTTCAGAAACGCCAGGGGGAGAAGCAGGCGAGCAGTCCGGGAGGGTTCAGTGCAGGGAACTGGTTATGCATGCTGCCCTGCAGTGCAACACTGCTGGGAAAGTATTGATATGTTTTGGCTTAAAAAGATAAATATAACAATTTCATGAGGTCCAAAATTCTGACGTTGTTCTTCACAAAACAATGTACATAAATTAACTTTTAGCTGATGAAAAGTTCATTTCAAGAGTTAACTTTCCATGAAAAGTTCATTTTGAAAGCTGAAAAGGGCTTCAGCTTTCATCACTTTTCCAACTTGAAACTATGCATCGCAATTGCTACTACTATTATTTTTGTCAAATTTGTAATACTTTATATTTGTACACTGTACAGTATTTTATGGTTTGTAGTTTGTTTTTCGGATTATCCAATCAAAGTAATTTCTTCCAACAATAAAGGTTTATTTGTTCGATAACCCCCTTCCACTCCTCCACCTGCTTCATCTGTGGCTTTGCCTTGGAAAAACTCACCCGCTTGTGATGCCTTCAAGCTCTCATGCAGTGATGCCTAATAAATGATGACTAAAATTATTATTTTTCTCTCTCCAATATAGGAAAAACAAAAAAGATGAATGGAACAAAAAGTTATGACCATGCATACATTTGTACTGATATTGCCACAAAAAAGGTCAACAAAATTACCCAAGTTCTCCTCTATGTGATGAGGGACTTATTACCCACCAAATGTGGATGTGGAGATATTTTTGCATAAAACCTCAACTTTACGCCACTGCCAGAGGAGGATTTTGAAGTGCAATATTAACCTGAGTGTTCCTTAGGAGCCATTCAGCCTGAATAGATGAATATAGATTCATCTTTTCTGATCTCTTATTCCTCTCCTCCTCATTTCATCATTAGATGATTAATGCCTTTTTTCAACGAGGAGGCCCGAGCGACGTGATGCCATCTCTGCTGGAGAGCTCATTAGGCAGCCCCGGCAACAACAAAAAAAAAAAAGAAAAAAAGAGGAGCTTCACAATAGCAGGTGCCACAGTGGATGAGTGAGGACGGGGGGGGGGGACGAAGAGGTGGCCAACGCGCCGCTGGTTCCCCTCGGCGCACCATCGCCCAGGAGGCGGCGGCGGCAGCAGCAGCAGCAGCAGCAGCAGCGGCAGCAGCAGCAGCAAGCAGCAGCAAGCAGCAGCAGCCCAGGCGGACAGATGTTGTGTGTTCGCGTCCTCAGAACTCATTCCAATCAACAGAACCATCTCCGGGGGTGAAACCAGCCCGATGTGATCTGCTCTTCATATCTGAGCCAGCTGAACGTGACAATTGTCTGCTAAATCCACTGTGTAATGGTGCAGACGGTGCGTGTGTGTGCGCGAGTGTGTGTGTGTGTGTGTGTGTGCGTGCGTACACTTTGTGCATCAACTGGAGCCGGGGCGATCAGATCAGAGCGACTCCACACTGAAGACGAGCGAATGATGTAATCCCTCAACTTTTAATAGATTGGTCATTTTCTACTCCATTTCATAGCTTAATGGCGTCAATCACGACAAGCTCGCGCTTTATTATGTAAAAAGGCCGCCTGAGCAGAACAAAACAACATATGGCGGCTCTACATAAACAGTCGGCCGCGTCGTAGCAAGCGAGCGAGCGAGCGATCGGAGGGAAGCGGCGGCTTGCTAACAAAGTGAGGGGAGAACTTTGTTTTGTTGTTTTTCACTCGCACACAAACACACACTCTTCCTCCTCCTCCTCCTCCTCCTCCTCCTCGAATATCCAGCCGACTTTGGCAGAGCGTCTCCTCCTCTCCCTCTCTGTGTCCCTGATCTAAAAGATTGCTCTGTTCCAAACTCATGAGGGAGGGAGGAGGATTTGCAGAGCTCTCCATGTCAGCGCGTGTCTGCCGGACCACCCGTCCTCGTAGCCTGACAGCTGCTCCGAGGGCCCACAACAACTCCTCTTCCTCCCCTGCTAATAAATGCACCCAGCTGACTCTCAGCGAGGAAGAAGAAGAAAGAACAAACAAAAAAACATCATACGGACATATTGCGCCGTCAGTTCGGTCCGGACACACACACACACACACACACACACACACACACACACACACACACACTAAACTATCTCCTCCCTCTCTCCTGCTCCAGCCTTCCTCCCTCTTGAGCTTCGAGGAGCTCATTTAGGCTGACGCGGCGGAGACAGCTCAGCCCTCTGATATGCCCGCTGCTCACGGTGGAGAGCGGACGACGGGCCGGGCCGGGCCGAGCCGAGCCGAGCTGGGCCGGGGCGACAGAGCTCTACGTTGACAAAGGCTCCCAGGGCGGACGCCAATACCGCTCGCCTCTTCTTCCCCGCGAGTGTTTTGTGTTTTGTTTTTATTTTTTTGGGAGGGTGACTAGAACTTCCCTTTCGCACGTCTAATTTAATATCTGGGGACGGGGGAATGATGTCAAATGGAGTTAGGCTTTATGAAGAAATAACGGGAGGAGAGGCAGAGGCAGGGGCGAGGGACAGAGTGCCATTAGACGCTGCAAACTTCTCCGCAAACGCTCTTTCTTCTGCCCGTTCGACAAAACACAACGAGCAACCTTGGATGTTGTCTGAACGTTCGTCGCGTTAAAAAGAAGAGAAAAAAAAAAAGAACACAACCACCTTGTCGAGCCCAAAAAGTCTCTGAGCTGTAGTTTTCTGCCTCATTAGAGTTGATCATAATGAGGCGCCGGTCGCCTTGGGCAATGTCTCCCAACATCCAAAGTTTTCTTTTTTTTTTTTTTTCCTTTTTGCAAAACAAAGTGAATCACAGATTTATAAGCTCCCCCACCCCTCCACCCCCCCACCCCCAGTCTCCCCTCCACCACCACCACCACCACTACCACCAATTATTCCGGCGGAGACGAACGTCTCAAAAGTCAGGGCCGAAAAAACAAAAGAAAAAAAGCCACTGAGTGACAGCCGTTCACAGGTCTGCTGCTCAGGAATTAGACGCTGCGTTTGTACCGTCTCGCTGAACACTTCTCCCGCTTCGGGTAAGGAAAAAAAAAAAAAAAAAAAAGGCACCGTGGGGGAATTACAGCCGAGGCAGAGCTGCGAGGCTGCTCACCTCTCCCCCGCCTCTCGCGAGGTGCTGGAGCCAGCAGCTGAAAAAGTTGGGGAAGGAAAAACTTCAAAAAGGAGCTAAATGAGTCCCACTCTGACGCAGGCCGAGAGCTCGGACGCCTTTCCTGCGGTCGCCCGAAGTAAACAAAAAGCTCAACAGAGCCGGCGGAGTGTTTTCTTAAATGTCAGGCTCAGAGTGTTGGCTGCGTGAGACGTCTGCGATCAAGGTTTTTAGAGAAGTTTTCAGGGAGCGGAGGGGGGGAGGCGGGGGGGGGGTCACAAGGGGGTTCAACTTGGAGATGCTAATTATCCTTTAGATTCAAGTGCAGAGGGCTTCAACCTCCTGCAAAATCAGCTCATTACAATATATAATAATACGGAGAGGATGGTCATTAAAGCCAAAGTGAAGGTGTTTAATGCAAGTTATACATGTATGAATATATTGACATTATTCTCTAATTGGACAGTTCATATTCCTATGGCCAGGCAACAGAAGAGTTGGGAAGAGTTTTTGTTTGTCATCTGCATACTGCGGCTCTTGTGTAACTGAGGTACATACTGGTGCAGCCGCCGCATGTTTTCTTCAAAGATAATTACCACACAGCTCAATTCAAGGTCCCATCACTCAGAATTCACTGTGCCAATGTTTAGTGACAATCAAATGGGTTTCTAACCTCTCAGGTAGCTTGACAGATATGAGAAAAGTCCCTACTTTAAGTGCGTCCTGCACTTTTCAGAGCTTTTCTCTCTGACACATCATTGCCTTGCTTTTGTCTCCTTCCACACAGAGATGAGAGGAGGATAGAGGGTTTTTGGTTGCTTGTTGTTTGTTTTGGGTATGGGAATCATGCAAGGCCGCACCTCAGGATTTAAGGATGAAAATAACAATTAGAAAAAGGGAATATTATGCAACCTTTAAAACAAAATTTTTATTTGACTGTTAAGATAGATATTTTTCTTTCTTGCATATCACCAGATCTTCTCTGGAAGACATATAAACTCCAAAAAAGAAATCCATACACTTAAGTCAACTTAAATAATAAGACAAATTTCTCGACACACATTGTAACTTTTTCCATTTCCATTCAAAAAAAATGTAGATTAGTGCACTTTGAAAGGTTAAATTCCAAATTAAATTGGCACCGCTGTGTTTTGCACATAGCACGCTTAAAAAAAAAGAGAAAAGTCACAGCTGCCTCCATAAAGCCAGCCATGGAATTATGAAAAATGGAGTTCCTATAGTCGAGTTGCTTAAAGCATTAATTATACAAGCGAGTGTGTTAAATGAGGGAGCCTGCCCTCCGTGAAGCCGTGGAGAATTTTGACAGAAATATGCCTGCGGAGGCTTCTCCCCCGGCAGCCTTCTCCCTCTGATATTATATTCATTTAAATACATTAAATCATCACTAACACCCGTGGAAGTGCAAATCCATTCTATTTTCTGTTACACTTATTTCAGATTTCAGACTTATTCCTGGCTCTCAGAGCCCGGCTCTTAAATCAATAATAATTTAGACGAGAAATTAGTGACAGACGCCTGGTTCTCTCCGCGTGGGAAGCGGAGCAGTAAAGACAGAAAATACTGGAGGAAAAAAAAAAATAGCGTACTCCACGTTGGTAAACCAAAAAAAAAAAAAAAAGTTAAAGCTGCCGTCTTTTTACCTGGAAGATGTTGGAGAGGTCTCGGAGGTTGAAGACGTAGTGGAACTTGACGGCGGTGGGGAGGAAGGTGGAGGACACACGCTGGTGGAGAGCCAGAGCCAACTGGACCAGAGTGGGGCAACTCTTCTGGAGGGCGGCGCCGAAGCCCTCGCCACTCAGGTGCTGCGACAGGATGGAGGTGTAAATGGTGCTCAGGGCCTCGGCGCCGGGAAACGACAGGGCGAAGACGGAGAAGTGGCGCTGGAGGAGGACAGGAGATAATTTTGATCCAGACTGAAGGTGAGAGGCGTCCTGGACAGTGGAGAAGAACCTCCTATTGGTGGAGTGTGTCTTTGAATTCAAACATGAGCCCCTCTGAAGGTTGGACTAATACTTTTTGGATGACAAAAAAGAAGTTCTTTACGAAGTTTAGTCCAACTTTAGTCGTGCGTGCATCCAAACTGCAGTTCAGCCAGTGTTAAACACACAGAGCCTCAAGCGCGGGTAACTTTGGTGCCTTCTGATGGAGCCTTAAATAAAATGGCCGATGGTAAAGTGATCAGATGTGAAGTGATGAGTGAGACGAGCAGTGAATTTCCTGTGAATGGGTTTGAAAACAGCCTATTTAACCGAAAAAGCAATTTAAAATACAACCTGGCAACAATGAGCAACTCAGTTTGCCCAATGAGTTTATATGAGTTTATTTGAGTCAATCACAAAAGAGAATCTAGTTTTTGAGTCATTTGAGTCATTGAGTCAGTGTGCAGGAACTCATGTGTACGCAAGCTCCGCCCACTTCCAGTCCCAACTGACTCATCCTGATTTGTACTTGGAAAAGGATCCAATCTGTCGTGAAAAAAGTGACTGATGAACCACTTTTTAAAAAGAAAACATTGATTTTTCTCTTTCTCGTGTACGTGAGTCATTGATTTTGTCAGTGGGTCCGGGCTACAGTGGGAAACTATGTGATAATGACATGTTATCTGGTCTTTGAAATTAGCTAGTTAGCGGTAGCAGGGCCGACTCAGTGAACACAGCCAAAATGACTTCCCAGTTTTGAAAAGTACATTCAGGACACGCCCATAACTATTAGCTAGCCTATGCTAGTTGGTACCAAAGGTGCACGGAGGATGGATGACTGCATGCATCCTTGTATGATACGCGTAATCATTACGTCCGTGCGCAGACACAATCCAAGGCCCCGTACGGGGAAAGGCCTGCGTAGCTTGTTTGCATCTGGCATCATTCCTCTCTGGTCCTGAAGCGGAAAGTTTAGGTGGAGTTACTGTTTTTTAACAGCGAAAGTGAAACAACCTTTAATTATGCACATTGTTTATGGATGCCTTAATCGATCCAACTGGGAAACCAACCAGTTTTTGTTTTTTTTTAATGAGTAGGTAGGTGAGCTTGTTGTTCACCAAGGGGGGGGGGGATGCAAGACACTGATATAAGGAAAAGGCTGGAGCACTCTATCAAAGGGAAATTGTCCCTTGGCTTTTGTTTATGTAACATGGACCCATGATTAACTGGTGCTTCGCTTTGTAACACTGGAATTTGCTTCTTTGCTCTGCTGGAGTTTCCACCTTTGTAACCGAATAACCAGTTTTATAGGAAGGACTTCTGATTAGGCTTTGTTTCAAATGTTTATTTAAACAGGAGTGTCACATTCAGATCAATAATCTCTTATGAGAGTGAGAGTGGCCAAGTTATGGTTACACAAAACATTAGCAGGTTCCAGTAGTCAGTGGTCAGTAGACTGAACTCCTATGTTTAACCAACACTTAGGTGTACGTGTATGTTTATTATTCCTGCATTACCTGCACCTAGCACTTAATGTAGCATAATACACACTTCTCCTGTCATTGGCATCATTCCCCTTTACTTCCTACCCTCTATCTGGACCAGACGTAGACCATCAGACGTAGACCATCAGTCTCGACAGTCAACTGACTTCAGACTGCAGTGACAGTCTTAACAGGCCAGTGTGCCTTTGCTTGATTTCTTCTGAACGATGAGAAGTCAGAATGCAAAATGTAAATTTTAATGTTGTTTGGACTGGGAAATATACACTGCGCCGGTGTCTCTGTAGAGAGCCAATATTAAAAGAAAATCCCACGATAACAGAAATATATTGAGATTGCATCTCCAGAAAAAAGTGTGGCACGCTTTTCTGCATTATTTTGTAAGTGAGGCTTAGCGCAACCCTCAGCCTTCAAGGGAATCAATAAAGGATTATCATATCTCGTCTCATCATGAGAGGAAAATGTAAATGAACTTCAGCCTTATCCTTTTCAAAGGAGCAGCTTTAATTGCCTCATATGAGTTGATCTTATCGGAGGCAGATCATCCATCAGTCCTGCTTTTGAAACAAACACAGCGGCAACAGGAACACCTGCTTGCAGCGGCATCCTTCGGACCATCACATCAATGCTCGCACTGTCGACCTGTGTAGTGTGAAGGACGGTGTGACGCGGGGGGCAACTTCCCACACAAAACCTCAATGACAAACTCATTAAATTATCTGATGGTGGCAAAATATTCGCTCCGACCCAACTTGTAAGTACCAGGCACATAAAGTAAACAAGTGAGGGCATGTTTCTTAATTTCATGTCAGTGAACACTTCTTTGGTGTCATGTATTAGAAAAAAAAAGATATTGTTTAAAACTTATTTCAAATTATGTCAATTCATTTCATAAATATTGCACCTGCAACCTCATAAATATTTGGAATCCTGAGAAAGAGTTCTGACCTGCCTGCATGTTCACTTTTTGTTAAAATCTCACTCCAAAGCCATTTAGCTTTAGGACAGGAGCGGCACCAGTGGCCAGTCATATGTATATAAATAAATAAAAATACAAAAATAAATTGCATAACGTCTGAAAGTGTGTGGAATTGCTCAGGCCTGATCCTGCTTTAATAAACAGTGGCAAATACAGAGAGCAGATGACGAAAAACACGATAAAAGGGTTGCATAACAAGGGGGAGCACGTTGTCCTGCATGCCTGTGCGTATGTGTGTGTGTGAGAGAGAGAGAAAGTGTGCGTGTGTACCTGCAGTCGTGGGTTGATGGTGAAGCTGCCAGCTGTGGGGTTCATGCAGGACACGTACTGAACGTTGTGTATTTCCTTCAAAAGCAGCTTATTACGGTCGTACCTGGAGCACGCGTGCACAAACAGAGAGAAATCGCCATTGAGCAGCCCTGCGTGGACACACACACACGCACGCACGCACGCACGCACGCACGCACGCACGCACACACACACACACACACGCACACACACACACACACACACACACACACACACACACACACACACACACACACACACACACACACAGGTGTTGCCGCCTTTCCCCAACCCCCTCGAGCTGATACAGACGCCTCGACTCCCACTTAAGCTGCCGTGGCTCAGCGGCATCCTCCTCCTCCTTCCTCTCAATTTCATACATGAAATCCTCCCAGCATATCTCTAATGGACTGACCATGCCTAAGCTAGTCCGTCTGTGTCTGACGCGGTGGAACCGTGTTCAGAAAAGGCCTCGCTGTGTCGCGGAGATGGGCAACCAAAATCCTTTTCAGGTGGAAATCACACAAACCCTTGCACTCAAATTTTGACTCCCGACACTTCTTTAAAAAAAAAAAAAAAAAAAAAAAACTGCAGCGTATTGATACGGAGGCAGCGATTCGCCTGGCAACCAAAAAAGAAGACTTTTTTTTTTTTTTTTTTTTTTTTCTCCGCCCCACCAGAAGAGCTGCTTTTTTGAATTAATAGAGTATTACACCTATCAGCTGCTGGCACTCTATTATCTGAATTATCCTCTTTCTATGTTAATACATGGAAAAACTCCCCCCAAACTGGCCATCATTTTTACCAATTACAGCGGGGGAGCGGTTCTGCGGCTCACACGCAAAGCCGGCGTGTTAATGACAAGCTCACCAGTGCTTGTAGTCCATGTGTTGGCGTATGAGCGTGTGTGGCTGCACCGTGCCGTACGCGTCCACCTCAGGCATGTTCATGTCGTCTATGAAGTAAATGAGCCTCCTGCTGCCCGGGGGGCCGTAGTTGCGGCCGGCTTTCTTCTCCAGGGGTTTTTCCAGCACAGCTGCGTGGGAGACGAGCCAAGGAGCAGAGTGCAGGCAAGCAAAAAACAAAAACAAAAACATTGAGAAGGTTTTAATGCTTTTCAGGAGAGAAGGGTATAAATCTGTACTACCCTTGGGGGGCAGGATTGACCACTTGGAGCTTTAAAAATTCCTCAAGTGCTGGCCAAGTGAGAAATTCTATACAGATCTGCCTTTCAAAGTCCAACAGGATCACTACTTTCAGATCCTCTTATTTTTACTGGAGTCCAGTGGATCGGCATTTTCGCAGGCTAGGGTAACGTTAACGATGAGCCGCGTCTGTTTGCTGATGTTTGTTGCATGGATGTGTTGCTTTGACATCACTTTCTATTGTAGATGTCTTAAGTTTCTATTGCCTTGTACGTGTGACGTGCAATGAAAATAAAGTGAATCTGATCTAATCTAATCTAGTCTAATCTAATCATGGCCGCTGGTTCTGTAAAGGTCATTTTATTTTCATCCTTAAAAACTAACAACCTGAGACCCTGAACACTGCACACAGCCCACTGAACAGACGCCTATGAATTTTAAACAGAAAGAGTGTTACGAATGACGTGAACACAGCACGCAGCTCATTGAGAGGTATTCTAGATGTAAAAGAGTTGCTTGCTGCAGGCAGTTCCTACCTTGGAGCATAGCGGATGTGGTGTAATAGTTGAAGGGCACGTTTTTAATCATGTATTTCTCTGAATCCAGTGATCCCAGTTTGTCTCCAACTAGGACAGACTTCCCCGTCCCGGCGCTGCCCACAAGCATGACGGGCCGACGATGCTCCAGAAGGCGATCCATGAAGTAACGGACCCGAATGGTCTCGGTGGTGTGGACCAGACAAGCCTGCAAGTCGGGGGGTCGGGGGATTTGCATATGTGTGAAATCTGAAGATATTTTTTTTCTGTCAGTCAATAAAACGCCGATGGAAGGTCTTTTGTTAATTGTGTGATGACTGATTCTGATAAATGAAAATGAAACATGGCTGGAAAAGGCCTAAAAAAAATTCTGAGAGTAAAATCTCTTCTTAAATGAAAGATGATCATCATTGATCAACAATGAGCCATATTGTAACTCAAATCAAGTGTGATCAGATCCAAAATATCACATAGATTTTTTTTTTTTTCTGTCATACATACAGACCTTTTGTGCAAGTCATGTGATTTATTTTCATTCCAGTTTGTAATATATGGATTTTAACCTGAATCTGTGCATTTATTTTGGTTGAGAATTATTTGCTCATTTTCATTTTCAGTTTCTAGGTTACTGACTGACTGACGAATCACCGGTCCAGAAGAGTTGTGATTATCCCTCACTCTAACTTTAGATTTTGTTTGTGTACATTTCTACTGTCCAATATAAATACGATTTGAAACCGTGTTGAAATATTGACAAATAAAAATGCACGTGTGTTATCACTAAAGATCGTGTCAGCGTGTTCACCATCCTCCCGCTCATTGAGTTGAGTTGTACCTGCAGCGGTGTATCTGCATCCATTTCAAACTTGGGCACCATCTTGGACCAGGGTTCGAACTTCTTGCTCTCGTGGTCAATGTAGTAATCGAACACCGTGCCGTGGGAGGGGAACTTAATGGTTTTGAACTCAGTCACCCACCACTTGCTGAACTCCACTCTGTAGTCCACCAGCTAGCCTCGCGCAGAGAGAACAACACAGAGACACACAGGGGGTGGGCCGGTCAATAAGGCAAAACGACTTCCTGGTGGCTCCTGCTGTACAGTGGCCATGGATCTGTACAGTTGATTTACACCGGTGTGATAAAAAAAAAAAAAAGAAGAAGAAGCACAGCAGACAACAGACAGTGGACAGCACAGAGATAAGCCACAGCAGGTGAAAGGGAGAAAATAAGAGGTGGCAGGCCCATATATCCATCTGTCGGAGTCAGACGGTGAAGCAGTCTCATCACCTGCTGGCTGGCACGTCCTCGCCTCCCTCCTGGCCCCCTGCGCCTTGGTACCTGTCTTTTTTATTCACTACCAACTCTCCAGTCAATAAAACCACTTAGCATTTAAATGCATCTGTGATGGGAAAATAAAGTCGGAGGGGTTGGGGCAGGGGGATGGCGGCGGGGTGGGTGTGGGGATGGGTGGGTACCAAAGGGAGAGGAAGCTCCCATCCCATAACCGAGATGGACTCACTTACTGTACACCGCTAACTGAATTGCTTAGCAACTGCTCGCCGCGGCTCTCCCGCTGATTTAAATTCAGCCAGACTATGTGTCGTTGAGTCCACTTCATTATCAGATGGCGTTCGCTGCCTCTTTCAAGAAAGGCAGTGGGGGGGGGGGGGGTGTTGGGGGGGACCTGGCAATTTCTTCAGCTGGAAATAACTTTTAAATTACTTTTCATAAATAGAGGCACAGTTGAGTTGCATAAGAGCCATCAGCACTTGAATAGAAGCGTGGAATACCCAGAGTGAGGTTGACGAAAGAGTTGTGAGGAAAAAAAAAAAAAGACAGAAGCCGTCTTGGGGAAATGAATCGGCCGTATCGGACCTGCCCCATTCTTCTGTCTCCCTTTATACAAGCACTCAGTGGACGTCTGTGGCGCCCGGCGGCCGTCGCAGTACCTGGTCTTGGAACATGGCTCCCCCGAAGGCCCAGACCGCAGTGAAGACAAAATAGAGCTCATAAAGTTCCTTGGCAGAGTCCGGCGGGGTGTTTTCTGGAGTCAGCAGGCACTCCAGCAAGTAGCACAACATCTGCACCATACTCTGCTCTGGGATGGGAATGATCTTCTTAAACCTGAGGATGTGGAAAGGTGAGGTGCTGCATCAACATCCCACATTTATTTACAGCTAAGCCAAAAAAAAGAAGAAAGAGCGAAAACACCAGAACTTTAAGCCAACGGATCTATCTAGCAGCATCTATGTGTCTTTTATTCCTCCTCTGCTTCCAGTTTTTCTTGACTGCTGCAGCAGCAGCAGTAATAGTGTTGGAGGTGTTGGAGGAGGCGAGTGCTCCAATACAACAGGATGCAGGATGGCGTCCAGTTCCTCTGAATCAGTCCCCGGTTGACTCGGCCCACTGCCGCCCTCCCCGCACTGCGGCGCGCCGGAACTTCTTGCGTCAAGCTGGATTTGGCAGTCGTTTGGAAGTAGCAGGGAGTGTCTGCAGTGGAGGCTGCAGTCATTACCTGGTTCTGAGCGTGTCCAGACAAGACGGGAGGTACTTGTCAAACAATATGGTCAGGTTGGCTTTCTCCGACTGGACCTCTCTCCTGTCGATCCAGCTGGCCACCGGTGGGTTCCAGCCGAGGTCTGCCGGGTTGATGTACAGGATCCCTGCAGAGGAACATGTCGAAAGCACTAACAGGTGTCCGCAGGAGTGACTGGAGAATTCAAAAATGCCCAGGGTTATATTTTTCTGACTTGCCCTGTTGACTTTATTCGTCACCTTTGGAAAAAGTTGGTGACAAGGTGCCATAGAAATGATACAAATGGCACTCAGCATTCAGGGTGGGGACTTAGTGAGGTGAGCTTGCCAAATGATCCCCCAGTTTGGCACCACTGCACACAACTCTATCAGGGGGTGGGTCCAACATCAGGGAACAAATTTCACACACTTGGGTACAATCGGACATTTTACCACACATAAGATGACAATGTTAACAAAACATTGCAAAATTTAAAGTAAGATTGCATTTTAAGAAAAAATTAAATCAAGTCGATATTTAATTTAATTTAAATTTAGTATATTATATTGTTATTATATTATATTATAAGATAGATAGATAGATAGATAGATAGATAGATGGCTAAATAGATAGATAGATAGACTTCAACTGGGGCATTTTATTTGTCAGCTGATCCTTATCATAATCAGTGTATTCAGTGTAAGCAGCTTCTGACAGCTGCATTTCACACACCCAAATCTGCAGCCTCCTGAACATAAAACATCCCCAGAACATTTCTGTGACGGGTGATGGCTGCGGTACTGACCATAAAATGTATCCGTCCCTGATCACAGCTGTGAGTCTATCGTGTGTCAGGAGTATCATAAAACGGGACGTGAGCCTCGACATGAGTCATGAGCAGGGGATTTGTTACCTGAGCCGAAATCCCCAGTCACCACATTCTACACTCCAGCCTCAAATCATGTCCCCAGCCCAGGATGGTGGCACTCATAGGCAGCATGCTGTCCATTATTATCTTCACCGAGTCACATCTTGTGATGACAGTACTGACATTTACAAAGTTCACTATTATAGTTCTCAGCAAGCCTTTTAATTGGGGCATTGACAATCCATAGTGCTAGGATACAGTACTGTGGCTTTGTACAATGTGAATTGAAACTTTTCGTACTCCCTCATTAGTTGATGAATTGGTCACCTTGCTCTCACATGATCAACATTCTAATTGGTAGAAGATTGTTTGCCCCACTTTGGGGTCACGCAACTCAACGGATAGTACTCTACTCTTTTTATATTAGAGTATTTATTAGTCAGCTACTATCACTGGTCTAAAAATCACTGGCCCCTGTCACCAAAAAGTGACAGGGGCCACATGTGGGAAGTAATGAAGTAGAAATACTTTGTTACTGCACTTTTTCAAGATTTTTCATGTATTTGTACTTTGCATGAGTATTTCTTTTATTGATAACTTTTTATTTTTACACTCATTATTTTTCACATATTATTGAATTTGTTTTATGTTTTAGTTTTTTGCTGAAGTGGAGCCATTTCAGCGATACTATGGTCTTGAGAGTAGCTAAGCTTTTAAAAATGGTCATCAAATAATGGTCACGCTAGAACCCTGGTCAGTTTGACCCAGATTATTCTGTCACAACCTTTTCATCTCTGCAAAATGATCAGCAAATGTATTGATTCATTTGAAAAAGTACATTTAAGAAACTGTACTTTACTTTTACTAGCGTAAAGGAGTTGAATCAGTACTTTTTACTTTCACCAGAGTATGGTTTTCACCCAGGTATCCACACTTTTACTTAAGTACTGAATGTGACTACTTTTGACACGTCTGACAGGGACGAGACAAAGACGGGAAGCCAGGACTACCTGCTCTGGAGACGGTGGCAGGGGTGGCGGTGCGGAGGTGGCTGATCTCGAACACCAGCCTCATGGTGGGGTTCAGGGGTATCCTCTCGTTGCTGGCCAGCGTCAGCACCTTGGGGAAGGGAAGCAGCGGCGTGTTCAAGCGGTGCACCTCCACTCTTTCCTTGCACCTGGGGCTCCGCGTTATGTCACCTGCTTCCCTCAGCTCTTTTGCATTTTCTCAGCATCACAGGCACACGCTGTCACTTCCGCTCTCATCCACAGAGCACAAATAGTTTACTACTCTCTAATGCCAGAGATGAGTCAAGCACGCACGCCACTATTCAGGTCTGAATACTGAGTCGGCGAACAACAAAATAAAAATTGTCTCCTTAGTCACTGTGACACTGAATAATGAAAGCAAAAAAAAACAAATAAAAAAAACACGCTTTTATTTCATTCACACCTTGTTGTCATCCATGACTGTGTTGAGTGACTCGATCCACATCGGGTCGATGTCACCGTCCAAAACGATCCACTTGGGTCCATTGTGGCTGATATTAGCCAGTTCACGCATAATGTTGGAGAAGAGGCCTGCGGGGAAGAGTTCAGATATTAGACGGAGGCCGTGAAACGCTCACTCTGCGCCAATCAGACGGCGCTGACGTGAGCGCAGTAATCACCGTCTCTCCACTCCCTGGTGGCGGGGTTGATGATGCCGAAGAGCTCGTCATTGGTCACCGCCTTCGGGTTGAGGTCCGCCCAGACTGGCCTGCGCTTCATGTTCTGGTAGGTGCGATGGAGTGACCTCATCACTTGACTCTTTCCGGTGCCTGCGTTCCCGATCACGAACACGGAGTGACGTACAGCCAGCAGCTCCTCCAGCTGCACCACCTAGCACACACACACACACACACACACACACACACACACACACACACACACACACACACAAACACACACACACACACACACACACACGCATTTCATTTGCACTCTGTCTCCATGCCATGAAGGGCAACAATGACACGGGGACACACGGAGTAAACAATAGGAATTTTACAGCAGCAATGTGGCAGTGTGGATAATGTTGTATTTCATGGGCCACTACCACCGCGGAGCCCAGTCCACATCATCTCGCCCTTAATGTTGTGCTTTATGGGGAATATACAGTGGAATGATGCGGGCTGACAGCGCTGAGTGATGCAGTGCACGCAGCCCAGCAGCTTAGTGCACTGTTTACACTCCATAATAAGTGACAGCAGTGTTCTGCAGGGAGGACAGACTTTCATTATTGTGTATTTGCACACTGGAGGTGCACGCCAATCTATTTATCTATCAACCCATCGATCTGTCCATCCATCATTTAGATTACTTTATAAAAAGCCAATTGCTGGCACGCGACTGTCCTGCTTTCCTGCACTGGAGAACAAAAGTGTGGAGTTCAAAATCCTCAAGAAGTGTGAGGATTTTAAGGGACCAATGGGCATAGAACTGTGTTGATGATGATGTAACAGAAATTTAAATTCCTACAGGAGATATTTGAAAAGGAAGCTCAAGAAACTGTTCTGCTTACTTTTTAATTTAAAGGACCAGTGTGTCACATGTACTGGCATCTACTGGCACTACATGGAATAGATAGATACATATTTTTGTTCTAAGTTATAAAACGTCTAAAGCTTTAGAATACAATATATTTTGTTAAACTTGTCATTTACCATTATTGCATATGTCTATTTAAAGAGCACCTTCAGGCCACGTTGCCATCGCAGTAGCCAAGAACGTGGATCTGCTGGCCGTTTGATCATTTTAGCGTGACACCACAGCTGTTAAAGGAATGATGTGAGATCAACTGGGACATCAGAAATCAGGAATTAACGTCGGAGCAACATTCCCCAGCTGGAATGTGCTGATGGGAGACAAATGTTTGCAGTGACGCAGAGGAAGCCCGCCTTCTGTAGAACAGATCATCTGATTTCCCAGAGTGATTGCAGCTAATCGTTTCATGGCCATAATTAATGTGACAGCATAGCCACTTGCGCAAACACTATATGTGATAATGGTGTCTGTGTGAATTTGTTTGTTTTATATGTTTGTTTATATGAAGACGCTTTCTTACCACAAGACTCTCCCAATATCCGTAACACTGGGCCTTTCAGTGTGTATTTTTATATTACAAATGATTGACATTGCTCTTTTTCTTGATGGTAACAGTAAGACAAAGAAGAAGGAAAAAAGGAAATTAAGCTTTTTTTCAAGAAAAAAACAACGTGCTATTTTCATCACCGAGCACGCTGTCGTTCAAGAAAGAAGGCAGAGGGAAACATGTGACAGTGTGGTCTGAAGGAGCAGATGGCCAATCAAACAACCGTCTCATTGATTGATTGATCTCTTGCTGCTTGATTGATATAAACAAACTCTCCGTATCAATTCTGCATGAAAGAAGTAAGAGAATCTGGAGTGAACTCAGCAGTCAGGGTGCCTGAGACGAACAATCCCCTTGTTTGGACAGCCGCCACATCCAGACTTGGGCTTCAATATGACTTTTTACATCAGTCTTCATTAAAGCCGAGGGTCTGTTTGACATTTTTATTACATTCTTATTTACTCAGCTTAGTTTATTCATTTCTCCAGAGAATAATCCCTTCGCAATTGACTGACATGAGGGAAATAAGTCCTGGAGCTAATGTGACATGCCTTGTCTAGTGCAATGGTCAAAAAGGTGTGTGTGTGTGTGTGTGGGGGGGGGGGGGGGGGGGACAACAACTTTGCATATTAATTTGACTCAAAGATGAATCATGTCAAAGCTTCCCTGTCAATAATGTGGCTGCATTATAGGCTGTACATTACATTCTTTAGTGTTTTTATCACGCTGCTGTTGTTCAAGGTTTTATGTTATGTTTGGCTTAGTTGTGTTGTTAATTAGCCTGCACTGCTGCAAAACCAGGATGAAATGTCATTATTGAAAGCCGACCGCCAACCCGTGACGATGGTCGTGTAAATGCTCGGAAACTCAATACTGCAGGTCAATACTGAACAAGATGGCAGCATCAGTACCAGGGATATTTTGGATCCCCTGGGCTATAGAAGGACATAAAGGCCCATCCTGCGTTACGAAACAGTAAATGTAAACAACTCTGACACTCAAACAGCTGCTGTAAGGCTACACGAGCCCAAATTAGCTGAAGAAAAAGAAAATAAAATCAATAATGGAGAGGAATATTATGAAAGTATGCTAGCAGTTTGCTCTGTATTTTCTTCCGAATGGCTTTGGCCATTCGAATAATACTACTACTCTCTTTACAGTAACAATTAAAATTGACCTAAATACCACATACTGGTGTAAATTTCTACTATCCTGTCTTCAGTTCAACCCAGATAAAACCTTTATCCAACCTATTCTGAGGAAGCCTTTTATGTATAACCTCAAGAACGCTTGAACTGCTATAATATAAGTGTTACAACTACTGTGACACTTTCTCAATCCGAGGCGACGTTGGCGTCGGTATTTCCTGTTCAGAATGGCCCCCGCAAAGCCAGACGAATACACTCGAACTTGACCTTTCTAAAGGATTTTCTTCATTTTCTAAAAAGGAAAAAAAAGAGGGGAAAAAATGCAGCCATGCGAGGTGGCTGAGCGCTTTTGTACGAGTGTAAGTGAGAGGAGAGAGAAGGGGAGAGATGGAGAGAAGGAGAGAAAAGGAGAGAGGGAGAGAGAAGGAGAGAGAGGGAGAGAGGAGAGAGAAGGAGAGAGAGGGAGAGAGGAGAGAGAAGGAGAGAGAAGGAGAGAGAGGGAGAGAGAGAGAGGGAGAGAAGGAGAGAGAAGGAGAGAGAAGGAGAGAGAGAGAGGGAGAGAAGGAGAGAGAGGGAGAGAGAGGGAGAGAGAAGGAGAGAGAAGGAGAGAGAGAGAGGGAGAGAAGGAGAGAGAAGGAGAGAGAGTGAGCGTTAAGGAGAGAGAGGGAGAGAGGAGAGAGAAGGAGAGAGAGGGAGAGAGGAGAGAGAAGGAGAGAGAGGGAGAGAGAAGGAGAGAGTGGGAGAAAGAAGGAGAGAGAGAGAGGGAGAGAGAGGGAGAGAGAAAGAGAGAGAGAGAGAGAAGGAGAGAGAGGGAGAGAGAAGGAGAGAGAAGGGGAGAGAAGGAGAGAGAAGGGGAGAGAAGGAGAGAGAGGGAGAGAGAGGGAGAGAGATGGAGAGAGAAGGAGAGAGATAGAGAGAGAGGGAGAGAGAAGGAGAGAGAGGGAGAGAGAGGGAGAGAGAAGGAGAGAGAGGGAGAGAGAAGGAGAGAGAAGGAGAGAGAGGGAGAGAGATGGAGAGAGGGAGAGAGGAGAGAGAGGGAGAGAGAGGGAGAGAGAAGGAGAGAGAAGGAGAGAGAGGGAGAGAGAGGGAGAGAGAAGGAGAGAGATGGAGAGAGGGAGAGAGAAGGAGAGAGAAGGAGAGAGATGGAGAGAGGGAGAGAGATGGAGAGAGAAGGAGAGAGAGGGAGAGAGAGGGAGAGAGATGGAGAGAGGGAGAGAGAAGGAGAGAGATGGAGAGAGAAGGAGAGAAATCTCCTCCCGGCTTCCACTCCAACATACAGATGGCGAGCTCAATCAATGCCATCGACCGGACCCCTGGTAGCTCCTGCTCACCATTCATACAGCCGCAGGGCAGGCTCACTCGGGCTCTCAAAGGACCCCGCTGAATATGGCTTTGATGTGGGGGAGCGCTAACCTCCTGCACATGCTAATGCTAAAGGTATGCGGCCTCGCCGTGCCACCCTGCCCCCGCCCCCCGACTTTTTGTCACAAATCAAAAGCTTTGGGCCGCGCGGCAGACAAAGACAGCAAAAGTTCATACGCGGTGTGGTCGCCATCGACCGCCCGAGCGAGCGAGCGCCTTCGCCTCTCCGTGGCTTCGCCCTCCCAGCCTTCCCAGCTCTCTCTGTTTATTTTTCTGGCTGTCTCTCACAGTGTCAGGGTTAAGTGGCGCGGCGCGGCGGCGGCCCCTCCATTGACCGACTGTTATTATGTGGTTCCCGTGTCTATTTGACCCGAGGCAGATTGCACTTATTTCCCCTGGTCCTGCGTTCATCCGTCTCTGACATTTATACCGTCTATTGTATGTGTACGTGCGCATGTGTGTGTGTGTGTGTGTGTTTTATCTCTGCGTAACATAATGTGTAGAATTTAGGTCAGAAACTCGGGCACCTGAACTCACCACGCAGGGCAGCCGCCGCTTTCTCCGCAATATTTGGCCGATTCATCCCGCGGTTGCAAACTCGCCTGACACTAATGTGTATTTCCCACCGGAGCTTTATGACGTGAGGTAAATAGCTTTTGGAGGGAACGAAGATAAATCTAAATGAAAGTGCTACAACTGTAATATCTGTCTAAATTGTTGAAGATGAAACCCCCCATTGCGGGACTTTGGCCAGATAACTTGTGATTGCATTTTGCTTCAACCATGACTTAGTAACGGTCATGCCATTTTTTTTTTCCTCCATTCTTTAAAGCTGAAGGCGATGAACCGCGCGTCAAGCAAACTGGTCAGGACACTATGCTGGTACGACCGCCTTATACTATATACCTTCAGCACAAAATTGTCCTCCGCCTGCAGCTTGAGATCCAGGATGGATTCCTTGACGTGCTTCTCGAACTCGGGGTCTCTCTTCCTGGGGACGTCCAGAGCGGGGAACAGGTCCCCGATCAGCCCCATGAAGACGGGCATGTCGTCCGTCACGATCTTGGGGATGTTGAAGTCTCTCAGAGCTCGCATCAGCACTTGATCCTCCTCTCGGCTGGGATCTCCCCTCTTCAGGGAGCCGGCCACCACCAAGACCGACTTGATTGCTCGGAGGCCCCAGTCGTAGTGGTCCTGCGGTGGAAACAGAAGCAGGGACCGAACATCAATGAGCTCGGCAGAATTCATCAGACGAAACTTCAATTCGGCGGTGCGAGCCATCGCTCTCGAGACACAAGGAAATATCCCCCGCTGACTAATATAAAAGACCCACTGAATTCCACAACTCTATATACGGGAGTTTCTTGTATTATTTGAGGAAGCTGGCGCACCAGATGGAACCTTTTTCTGAATCCTTTGTACACACATCTAGTTGGTCACGAGCCCACAGAAAGTATTTGGAAAAGGGAGGCGAGACTTGGAAGGCGCATTATGTATATCACGAACAAGCAGAATCATCAGATTCATTATTGCTAGATTAGCCAGCTAGCAACAGCCAGATGTTTGCTGCTGGTTTTATAAGGGGCCACAGTGGCTGCACATCAACCCTGCAGATGACAGTGGGAGTAAAACAGACAATTTGCCCACCACAAACAGCCCGCATTGGCCTTTCATGCTCTTTCCACGTGATATTGACATCCACTGCTCACAGAGCGGCCACCACTGCGACATTCCTCCAAGAATTTTTTGCAAGACTCAAACTGTCCTGTGCTTTCCCTTCTTCTGGTGCTCTAAGAGCAGTTTGCAGCACTTGCTCCCTGGTTTTTGTTACAACGAAAAAGAAGACTAATAGTCATGGAAACTGCAGCAATTTTATGACTGGACTGAAAACGCTTTCTGTTACAGGGTGGAAGGATTGATGTGTGAGATCTCAGAGTTGAAATCTCAGCGACGGGCAGGGATACAATTTGTAAAAAAGACAAGGAAAAGAGTTTTTATTGGAAACGATGCGGACTCAAATATCTGAACGATCCTTAAACGGCGCAACGTTTGGCTTTAGTAGACCAGATATCGCAATGATTTCTGCTGTTTCCTCTCTGACGTTTATATCAGAACTGGTGAACTTCACACTTGAGGCAAAATGTATTGGGCACTGCAGTAAAAGTAGTCAAAACAAGAAATGCATCCATCTATAGCTAGAATCATTAACAATCGGTGCTTTTACGTCCAAACACTTGAGGGCACCAATTTTAGAGAGCACCATTTTCACCTCCCATAGCACACACGCTCTTAAACACACTCTTGGCTGTGGTTGGAGGAAGATCAGCGAAGGACCACCGGCTAATACAGTGACATCGGCAATTATGGACCTCTTGTTTACACGAAGGCGGTGGCTCTTTGAACTGCTGCTGCCACTGATTAGCAGGGAAAGCCCTGGTGAACAGCCTCTTCATTATCGCTCCAGTTCAGTCTAAAAAGGGAGGAAAGGCAGCAAAGACGTCTAAAGAAGGCGGAATTTGAAGAAATTACAGAAGAAGCAGCTGCTTTAAAAAAAATTAAAAAAGACAGCAGAATGGCTCTCTGGTCGGGGAGAAATCCTTTCAGAGGTGAGGGCTCATTATATTACTTCCTAAAGTGGAGGAGTTGCCTCTGTAACTATTAGTCAGTGCCGAGACTGACTGGCCTTATTTCCTCTTTAATAATTAAAATAATGGAGTTCTGTGTAAAAGTGGACTAAAAAAAGGATTAAAGAAAATTTGCGACGGAATAACATCCAAACTCCCTGCAGCGTCTTATTCATATTCATGCATGCATGCATGCAAAAAAAAAGGCTTCACCCAGTCGGTGAAATCAGCTCTCGTGTGGTACCTCAGTGTCACTTATTCCCCAAAAAAGCCTCAAGTCAACAGAAAAAAAGCATGTTGTCAGTCGTGCGGCTTTGAAGTGCGACTCAATATGGCTTTGTCAAGATGTGGCAGCTTGTACCTGTTTGGACAGCAGCTCCTTGCACAACGTGTAAAGTGTGATAAACTTCCTCGCCAGCACCCGTGCGTCTATGAAGCCCTCGGCCACCAGCATGATTTCACAGATCAGCTCGAAGTCTGGTACCACCATGGCGCACGGCCTGTGGGGGAGGAGAAAAAAAAACATTTCTGTTCATCTGTTCCGAGATACAACCTGTCAAAAAAAAAAAAAATTAAAATCACACAAATTCGCCGTATTTTCCAAGGGTTTCAATCTACCTTCGCCCGCAAATAGCCCACTAGCAATACCCTGGCATTTCTGTTGCCATTCCAGTAGTCATTTGATATCACCTGCTACCAGTGCGTTTTTAAGTTGCATTGCAAAGGTTCTCTATTGACATTTACCACAAACAATGCATGAAACATGAAATGTTCAGGACTCTGAGGGAATGAGGCGGGGTTCAGTTTGTTGTGATCCACAACCTTACCACCAGATGTCGCTAAAGCCAGCACATTTTACCTTATGGGGATTGCATGGTCACGTACATAATAATGTACGTGCTTTGTACTCGTAAAACGCAGAACCAATTTGGAGCGAGTCGATAAACTTGAACTAAATGACAGCAGGTGGGTGAAAGCAAGGGCGAGGCCCACCTGAACAGAGCCTTGAGGTTCTCTGGTAGCTCAGTCCTGCCAGCGTAGCCGGGGTTCATCGTGATGAAGATGCCGACGGTTGGGCAAAGACTCACGTCCTCTCCCATGAAGTTGAACCTCTGCTTCTTGTCCCTGATGGCGTCCTGGATGCTTTTGACCTTTTGTTAAGTCAGGACAAAAAAAAAAAAAAAAGGTAAACAGAAAATGTGCCAATTAGCAGCAACGTGACACTAGCAGAAATTAATTTGGTTTAAAAATGATAAGAAAGCCTCTCATTTGCTGTGGGCAACACAACACAGAAAAAATGAATACTTGTCGTTGCACATTCACTGAAGTGAACAACTGGAATGCAAAGTTTAATTTCAACCAAGTAGCAGGTCATTAACCTCATAATTTGCAGCAGCCTGGCAGCCTTGATATGGGTCCTGCACCTTTTATTTTCAAGGGGACACAAATGCATCGATGATATGAGCTCACGTCATGGATGAATATTCAAGGCTTTGTTTGTCTACATTATGATCAAATGAGGTAACTTTAGTGTGTGCGAGTGCGGGTATGTGTGTGTGTGTGTGTGTGTTAGCTTGAGCCAACGTGTGTTTCGGCCCAAAGACTCGGAGTGGCGGGGCCATAAGAGGCTTTATAAATTTAACATGCATGCGGTAAAAGAGCACGGCGACTCGGCAGCTGGGAAGAGGAGGAATATCTCTTCATGGATGAGTAGCCAGCCGCCGCTCAGGCAGCTATGCTAACACAACACAACTGGGAGAGGGGAGCAGAACATTCCGGAAAACAAAACAGCGCATCCGCATCAGTGCGAGAGCCGGGGAGCAACGGCATCATCAGGGCTCTTTTTTCATGTGGAACGACAGCCGAACACCTCGCCGCCACCCTGCAGGGAGGGCCAAGGGAAATAAAACACTTTTTCTTTTCTTTTTCAAAAAAATAAAAAAATAAAAGTAAGATTTGAGCACAGACACCACTCTGAAAGGTGTGATCCAGGAGGGATTTGCTGTTTGCAACTCGAGAGGAAGCGACCAGTGTATGAAAAGTCTGTCAGGGTTTGAAGTTGTTAGTTTGTTGTCTTCAAAGCAGTTTTTTTTTTTTTTGCATCTGTCAGAATGAATTTCAACTCTGTGATATTTTACCAATTCCACATCATTTCAGCTGCTCATGTGTCACTAATTTCAGTGAGCAGCAGCCGTTTTGCCAGTAATTGGATTTTCCCCCTCCTTCTTCTTTCAGTTTTGCTTTCTTGACTTGCATTTTTTTTTTTTTTTTTAATTTCATCCTCACCCTACTTACCCTTCTAATAAAAAGGGATAGTTTACTCAGTGTTGTACTGGAGATTCAAGTCAATAGGTGCACTTGCATGGTTACTTTTTGGTCAATCTGATTGAATTGTTTGTAAATGAGACATGAGATTATCCTGGTCACATGAACACTGAAATTAAATGATCACAATGATTTGTGGGTTCCCATAATGCCGTGCACTGTGACACAGCCTATTTGTGTTGTGTGCTCGTCTATTCCCACCAGCTCATCTGTATTTAAAGTAGAGATAATCACCAAATAGAGTTGTTAGCTGGACTAATCAAGCTTGTCTTGTTTCTTCAGAAACTGCAACACTAAAGCCGCTTCAATCTAGTTTGTCTCGAAAAGCAAGTATTTCACATTTCAATACCATGAAAACTACCTCTCCATACTGACATGTCGAGCTCACATGAACAGAGCAGCTGGCTTGAAGGCACTGGCTCGGAGGTTGTAAACATTCAGACTCTCCTCTCTGAATGAAATCAAACAGGCAGTGTGGGGATGTAATGTCTTGTTTGGCCTTGTTTTTTTTTTTTTCCACGTGTGTGCATGGCCACGGTGTGCTTTATATGGAGTCCTCTCTTTGCAGTGTTGCCAACTCCCCATCAGGAGAAGTCACCATTGGATGTCCTAAGAGTCGCTAAAAATCGCTAAATGATGTCATCACGCCTACAACAAGTGACAAGCAAAAATACCATTTGAGCAACCATGACCACAGTAAATGAGAAGAAAATATAGATTTTAAACAAAATATTTGAAACGCAAAACCAGTGTGCATTAACATCTAAATTAGAAAATAAGAAAAAGAAAATCGGAGAGCAGGTATGAAGAAAGATGGTTTTACATCAAGTCGGCAAAAGCCTCCTTGAGCATGAGAAAGGGTTGCTTGATTTGCTGCTAGTCGCTTTATTGAAAGAGAAAAAGTCGCTGGAGGTGTCTGAATACTCGCTAAATATAGCGACAAAGTCACTAAGTTGGCAACGCTGCTTCTATAAAAGCCAGGAATAGTAATGCGGGGTATAAAACAGACATGTTGAGACTCCACCGACGGAGTAAATGAGGAAAATCACAAATTTGAGTCAACTATACTTTAAAAAAAAATAAAAATAAAAATAATAAAATCATAATAATCATAAACCCCTACACTACTGTAGAAAACCACGACAACATTTCGCTGCTGTGACTTGCTCGAGTTATTCTTCACAATTTCGCTGGCGGTAACAGAGGCAGAACTTCACCAATTCATCTCCATGTCGTTGTGTCTGCTGGCAGCCTTCTGTTTGTCTCCGCCCCGTTTAGCACAGGTGGAGCTCCCCCCCCCCCCCCCCCACAGACCCCAAAACCTGCATTCGTAGAACCGACCGGCGGCGTGGCTAGGCTAGCTGCCCGCTTCCTCTCCAAGCGGACGGATTGGGAGCGTGCGTGCTGCACGGCGGAGGGACGGCGCGATGCTGGAAGCAAAACGAAGCGGACTTAGTGCTGGAGCTCAGCTGCCAGCTGTCACCAAAGCAGTTTTGATGCCCCTCTATATTCAAGGTCTGCTTCCCCGCGTAAAAAGAAAAAAAAAAAAGCCACGGTGATTTATTATTCAGTGCGCCTGCACCTTGTTCATACTTTTCAGCACTTTCAAATTCCCCAAAGTGCCGCAGCCTTCGACGCTGTATGGAAAAGAGGCGGCCGTGCTTTCATTGTTTCTTAAAGGCAGGTAGAGGGAAGGGCGGGGAAGTCATTGTTAACTCTGGAGGTGCACGAAGAAGAAGAAGAAGAAGAAGGAGGAGCGATTCTGCTAGGATCTCCGTGATCATCACGATCACAATCAACATCTTTACAACTGTGTAGATGTGGCGGCGGTGACAGTATTGCGAGCGCATGGAAATAGCGTCCGGAGCAACAGCACGCAGGATTTGAATGCACCGCGGGGACCCCGGGACACAGAGAGAGGCACCGACGGATCCGGGGGAACATAATGCGAGATAGCAGAAAAGCTAGCATCAGCTGAATCCTGCGCAATATGACTGGTCTCTCCAAAAGAGTCGCTGAAGCAAGAGGGGCTGCAGCGCCCACAGCAAACATCAGAGCGCGTAAAAAAAATAAATAAATAAAAAATACGGAAGGTTCCCTCTGTCTTTTTTTTTCTTTTACCTTTGCGTTTCGCTTGGTGCACTTGGTGCGGACGGGGAATGAAGGAGCGCTTGTCAAAGTGATTTAGTTCATCCGGAGAGCGCTTACGTCTCAGGTTGCAGTGGAGTAATGAAACAAATTCCCTAAGACGAAACGTAAACCCGAGTTAGCGTGCGATCTGTGCAGCAAGCCGTAAATACATGACATTCATTTAAAAAAAAAAAAAGAAAGAAAGAAAAGGAAACAAGTGCTCCACTCTGCTGATTGTACATGTACCAGCAGAGATATACTAGCTGTCTGGAGGAACGCTCCACATTTTTCTTACGGTTCAAGGTCTCTTCATACATCCATCCGGCTCAATTCAGAGTTCATGAAAAGCAACTTGTGGGCCTTTCTAGTTGGATTCACACACGGAAATATATGAATTATTTGTGGCGGCTGAATAGGAGACTGCACGGCCCGAGGAAGAGGAGCTGCTCCACTGGCTGGTGGTACGGCAGCAGATACTTTCTGCCTCGCCAGATGGCAAGAAGGTGAACAAGCTGTGGCCGGGGAATGGGTTGTGTTTTGGCTCGCTTTGGGACATCACCCCTCGCCGAGCGCGCTCACACTGCGAAGTATGATAAAATGCAGTGTGCTCTAAGCTAAAAGAAACAAAGAAACAAAAAATAAAATAAAAAATGGGGCCAGAATTGAACAACAGACACGCTCAAACACAGAGTTTAGCTCTCTCGCTAATGTTAGCCTCCAGAAGGTAGCTAGCACGCTACGTCAGCATATGTTTAAAGAGACATTAACATTTCGGTGTTATTGTTTCGTTCATGTGTGATAAATTGTAGTCTCTGATGTTACCATCTGCAATACAGCGTTAGAAACTTTTTATATAAAAAGTAAAAGAAGACTTGCCTTTTAAAATAAATAAATAAACATTTATAGATTTTCATATCTGTTTGTATTCGGGTAACATCTGTTTTTCTTTCAAAGTCCAATGCAACATCCATAGCTGTTTTCATTGCTTATGGGCCCATTTGCTTTCCACCCATTTGAAAAATTGGTAGAATAAGAGAGGAGGCGGTGGCTGACTTCATTTCCAGTCAGTGACAACGGCAGTGCATGATTCAGGACAACAGCACGCGTAGCAAAATGAAAATACGAAAGCTAATCTGAATCATGCAAAAAATAAGGCTAGACTTGTTGACAGTTTATCTGGCTGCTGATGAAAGGTTGTATTTGGTTTAATTTGGACCCACTTGTCTAATTAGCATAACTTGGACTGATGGTTAGGCCGGTTTGCCTCACAAACCTGTTTAGCGCGCTGACAGACAAAAGTGACGACTTCATCTCATTTCCAACTCGAGTGGGGAAATGAAGTTTGCAACTTGGAGTCGCAGTAAAAGCTTCTTTTATTGGTTCACGGAAGCAGGAGACTTGCTTGCACTCCCTCATCAAAAAGGAGAAATCTTAAGGAGAAACATTTCTTATCATTGCAAATGGTCATTGTTACGGATTGAAAGTCCTTGAGGCTCAAAGGCTTGTTTGTCCTTCTCGTGCTCATTCGCACAACATAACAGGGACAGTGTGAATCTTTTCCCGGCAGCATTATGAGCCATCAGGGAGGCGGCTGCAGATCATTATAACACTGTTATTGTGTCAACATGATAACTGCTGTCTGGATGCAAGTGCGTGTTCTCCTTGTTTGTGTGTGTTTTACTTTTTGAACGTCACCTTTTCCCTCAGCAGATTAAAAATTTACCGCCACCCTGAATGAATAATGGTAACATCTTTGGAAAAACTCCTCCAAACAGGAGTGTTTGGTCAAAGTCTGTGATTCTTATGGATGGGTGGCTGGGTGAGCTCCTATATACAAACACAAATAATTGAGCAGCTCAAATCATTTTGTGAGCGTGTGATTAAGAAACGCCAAGCAAATACTAATTTTGCTCAATTATGTGCATCCTCTCATGGCGTGAAGTTTTATTTTTTTGCCGGCAGCACGGTGAGATGTGTAGCATCATGGCCATCTCGACGGGAGAGCAGAAAAAGAAGCCCTCTCTCTCTCTCTCTCTCTCTCTCTCTCTCTCTCTCTCTCTCTCTCTCTCTTTTTTGTTGTTTTTCCCAGCCCCGACTCTCAAATGAGATCAGAGGAGGCTCCAATTATGAAGAAGCTCTGCAGAGCAAAAGGTGCAGCCTTGGCGGATTAGTCCTGGAGCCGAAGCAATTTGCACTTTCCTGGTATGATGAAGGGCTTGTTTACTTCTGCCGCTGATTATTTTTTCTGTGACTCAATTTTTTTAAATTTTCTCTTTAAATAATGTTTAATTTCCAGATGAATTTAGTGAGAATACACAAACAGAAGTTGCTCTCATATTAATGCCTGCAGGAATTCTCTATCTATCTATCAATCATGCATATTTCTAATTGGCTCTAAAAGTGTTAATTTATTGCCTACTTCATTTTATCTATTTTATCACATAAAAATAGATTTAAAAAAATCACCCTCATCATTTTTAAATGATGAGGGTGTTCATTTCCAGTTTCAAAGTGACATCCCAGTCATAGATTCTAGACTATAGACTATGGAGAAGAACTTTATTGTCGTATTTACGGGGAAATGCACCCTTTTCTAAGTATGGTCAGGCCAGCAGAGAAGACCTGGCTGACTCACACGGCCCACCACTGCATTTTTTGGGCATGCATTTTCTAAGCTAATTCCGGGTTCTCTCCCAAAACCCCTGCACAAGTTAGTTGAGCCGGTGACTGTAAATTGTCCGTGGATATGAATGCTTGTTTGTCACTATATGTTGGCCCTGCCATTACTTGCCCTGGCTCTCTGATAGCCGAGATAGCTGCCAACCCCCTGAGTGCATGAGGAAGCAGGGATGGGAAAATGGCCAGGTGTTTGAACTTGCTTGTTAAACCTCCTGGGTCACCGTGTGAAAACATTTCTATTTGCTTTTGCCTCAGTTATTCTTGCTGGCCTGAACTCTATATGTCCGTGTTGTGTCTGGGAGGTGAAACTGGAGTTGGGAAATTTATACAGTTGGCTACATTTGACCATTTTTTTTTTTTTTTTTGCTGGTGGCAGGTATGCTTTGTAGTGTTGCAACATGTTGCACTGTGATGAGCCAGTTCCCCTCGATGACTCAAGTTCATCAAGCTGAGATATCGAAGAAACATCGGTGCCATTTGGTTCATCCACTACAAGAAACCTCTGGTCGCATTTGAGAGCATCTGGGTTAGGTGAGGAAAAATGATGATGATGACGACGATGATGATGATGATGACAATAAGCACACTTACCCACACCTGCAGGATCAGCATAATGACGTTGCTAATGCACGTCTCCACAAGCGAGCTAACATGCTGCCCACTATGCCAGCACATTTTAATTAGGCATTACCACTGCGGTGTGTGATGAATAGCCATCTATGACGTCTTTACCAACTACAATTCACCAGTTAGAGAAAAAAAAAATCAGCAAGCAAATCTGAAAATAAATAAATAAATAAATAAATAAACACTTAAACAAAAGTTACTGTCATCGTTCCCCTCGCCAAAATTACCGTGGCACTCTGACTTGTCCGCGTGAAGACGGATGGCGGTGGAAAAGTTGTATTTCATCTCCTTTGCCGCCGCTCTTGTCTAATTAGCATAACTTAGACTGATCATTAGGCCGCGTCTGGCAAATAAACCTGTCACCCGCGGACAGACAAACGATGATGCGGATTCCGTACCTGCACCGCCACCACAGACAGCACCTCCACCGAGATCCTGTTGAACTCGTCGAAGCAGCCCCAAGCGCCCGTCTGCGCCAGGCCTTTGTAGATGTTTCCACACGACTGGTTGGATGAAGAGAGAAAAAAAAAAAGAAGAGGGTGGGTGGTGGTGGTGGGGATGGTGGTGGGGGAGCGGGGGGGGGTGTTGATGAAGACATAGCAGAACAGAGAGGCCAGACAGGCGGCTTCACCATAGGGAACCGTAATCTGACCGTCCAACCGACTGATAATGCGTGTGGCCAGACTGACATGAGGCCTATTAGACAGAAGAAGTATTTCCAACTCTATTCCTTCATTATTTCAGTCAGTAAGGCACTGTTTATCTTGTCACTGTTGCCAATACTTAGGTCTTAAAGAAAAGAGTAAATTTGGTCTTTTTCTGCAGCTCTTGTATATAAGAGTCATTATAAGGTTGGTGCATGCTGCAGGGGGATAGGACTCCCACTTGCATTTTATGTTATGACTCAGTTGAAAACTTCCTTCCCTGTCATGCCTCTTTCTCACTTTTATTCTTTGTGATGTTTTCTTTCTATATTGTTTTTTTTTTACTTGATGATTTGTTAAATCAGGCTAGAAAAGAGAGAGTTTTAGTATATAGTATAGTAGGATTATATAATTACACCTTTTTCAGTATGATCATAGGCACTAAAGAAGACATCGTGGAAATGCGTTTGTGTTTTGATCCTGGAAGCCCTGATACTCCACTCGATTGTTGCCGGCCATTTTTTTCTTTTTTTTTTGTCAGTTAAACAGAAGGCACATAAAAACAGGAAAGCAGGAAAGCAATGACGAGGTGTGGAACGTTAACTAGGTCTGACGTTGATGAAAAAAACAAGACGAAGAAGGCTAAAATGTCTTCCACCCACATTTTACAGTTCCGCCAGAACCGAAGAGGTGAAGAAACCTCCAGAGGACGAGCTGGACCGGGATGAAGCAGGCGGCAGCTGACTTTTCTCTCCAATTACAGGGCAGAGCAAAAGCTCTGACGCAAACCGGAGCTGACTGGAGGATTGATTCAACTTGTGTGTGTGTGTGTGTGTGTGTGTGTGTGGTTGTGAGCATATGTGTGCCAGAGTATGAGAAACAGCACGGGGGGCTGAGCAGCCGCCGCTCCTCCCGGAGTATATTAGCACCTCTCGCTGGCACCTTGCTGCCATGTGTGTAGCCGCGGGTCCTGTACGCCTCTGTGTGGTAACGATGCCCCCGTAAAGCCGCAGCACAAAATTATGTATATGTTTCCCTTTGGCAGTCCATATGCAGAAAGTGATTTTAGTGTGTTTGTGTGTGGAGTGGGGAGGGTGTTGGGGGCGGGGGGCAACAAGACAGGCACATATATATTGATGCAAGTCGGGGTACGACGAGGGCATTTTTTTTTTTTTTTTTTTTTTTGGTTTGGCACAGAAATAACAATCAGGATTTTGAGCTAATCAGCTCATCTTCCCGAGGAGGCGGCAGGCAAATGTGAGATGAAAAGGCAAGAGATGAAAAGAGAAGCGCTTAAAAAGGAGAAGGGGTGGCGGGTGGTGAGGGGGGGCAACTTTAATAGCGAATGTCTGGCGTAGCGCTGACAAAGGCGAGGATGAAAAGAGGCGTGACCATGAAGGTGGGATGTTCAAAGTCACGCAGCAGCGACGCGGACTCGCTCACCTTGTAGTCCATCTGCTCGGAGCAGTTGAATACGTAGACCATGATGCCCAGGGCTCGGCCCAGGTCTTTGGTGGTCTCTGTCTTCCCTGTGCCTGCGGGACCTGCCGGAGCTCCGCTCATGGTGAGGTGGAGGGACTGCGTCAGCGTGATGTAGCATCTTCATGAGGTAAAACAAGGTGAAGGGGTAGTTAGTGAGGAGACTGGGAGAGTCAGAGTGACTGAATGAATGAATGTTCCAGACTGATTTTAATTCATCTCAGGGCCATTCATCCTCACTGTGTCAACAGCTTATCGTCACAAATGTAGCAGAGGTTAGCATGCTAGCAAGTGCTCGACTAAAGAAGTTAGCAAACAGCTTAGCTACCTAAGCTATCCCAGAAAGATTCAGGCAGAAACATTGTGATGTGTGCTTTGCTTAAATTGAAACAAACAATCCAGCAGTTCAGACCAACTAAATGATGAATGATTTTCCAATATTGGAAAATCAGTGGTTATAACGTCTACTTACACCACCCAGGAAGGCAAAAAAAGTGTTGAATACTGCACCTGAACAGCTCACTTGACAACACTGAAACACTTTCACTTTAAAACACTATATTAAAAAAATATATATCTGAGGGAACCACAGAGGATTTTATACCATATTTTATTACTCTACTTAATAATGAAAGTTATTCGCTAGTAAAACTGCAGTGGTTTACAGAGTTTTAAAATTGACGAGGAGCCTGCCTCCACTTTCCTCAGAAAATAATAATGATGATGCCTAATGGTTGTGAATTTTGAGTGAGTGCAAAAAATTGTATGATTCTTTGTAATCTGAGTACATTTCCCAAAGTTGTGCTTTTCATACTCAAACGCTTGTATTTATTATAAACCTTGTATTTAACTTTGTGTGGCCTTCCATCGCATGTCTGCCACACATCCTTATTCTGACGCACATAGATACGGCTTATGCATATTTGTGCATGTTAAGTACTTTTACCTGGTTCAGCAGAGATGAGCTCTGCCTTAAGGCTGCACAGAGAGACACACCGTCTTATCAAACTGGACGTCTGTGCTGCCTTGACAAAAGACACTTGAGCAGCAAGAGGCGGCCCCGTTAGCTACTGGCTAACTGTTGGCAGGCATGTTGGTATCTTTGGAACAAAAACAATGCACAATCATAAGATCTGTTTGTTTAATTTGTTTCTTAATAATTAATATAATTCAATTTCCCATTATTATATGTTCAGCTGTGAAGCACAGTTTGTTTGAAACTGTTTCTGATAAAATGAAACGCACACTCATTGTAACTCATGGCAAACGCTGTTCAACAACAACTCAGACAACAAGACAGTGGTTTTACCACCTCGATGCATGACGACACAGCTAAAGTGGGGGAATAACTTATGGAGTTCCCCAAAGATCTGATCTTAGATCTTTGAGTATCGTACTTGCTTAAAGGTACAGTGTGAACAATTCTGCCGTCTAGTGGTCAGAATTTACAGAATTTACATTTGCAGCGTTCATTCGCTCGCCCTCTCTCTCCCAAGCTTGCCAGTGAACTACGGTTGCCTGCACACACACACATACCTCGACACCTCATCCACCTTCTTCTTTGTTGGTTTATTTAAGAACATGAGCAGTCAACCTAATTACGAAACACGCTGTCAGGCGGGCTGGATTGTCCACCCCAGGCTTAGTAGAAATATGGGGGTGCAAGATGGCAATTAACTGGGAGCAAGACCCTCGAGCTATGTATATTCTTATATATGAATGAGAACCCTTCTATGGGGAGGAAACCAAATTACTTCCATTGTACTGCCAGTATACACTTTTATTAATCAGCGTCCATCATTCGAGGCAGCCAGTGTTTAAGTTTATAATACACATGATGGTTCACAAGGAGCTAAATATCCACAGCACCCATTCATCCAGTTCCACCCATGTAGGAGTACTGGAGCCTATTGCAGCTGTCTTAGGGTAATGGTGGGGGTCCTCCCTGGACTAGTCAAGTTCATTACAGGGTCACAGAATGGAAGACAACAACAAACACTCACTCACTGACAGACAATTTGGAATCCTTATTAGCCTAATGCGCACGTCTTTGGGAGGAAGCTGAACTACCTGGCGAGAACCCACGCAGAAAAACATGCAGACTCCCCACAGAAAGGCCTCAAGATTTGAATAATTATTGCACAGCGACTTTGCTAAACACCGCACCACCATGTCACTGAATAATCAGTGGTTCAAGACAATAAAAAAAATGCCATCTGACACAGGTCCATAGTTGATCCTTACCACCGCAACACTCATCAACATCATCACACATTTGGAGCACATGATCAACCTGAAGAGACACCACTTACCAACTACTACGTAAAGTCTGCAACACAGTGCACATTGTCAATGGACATGACAAAAAAAACCTGAATGAAGGCTACATTTGCTGTTACTCACAGTCTCTCTCTTAACTCAGCAGTGATGCATCTCATTTTGACATCACAAGCAACAACTAACATGAGCTCGGCCCCGGCTCCACCTTCTTCAAAGCTCTCTGTAAAGCTGCCCCCGTAAAATCTTCCAGATTGACTTTTAATAACAGCAGCATCCCTACCTTACCTCCCGCAAATATATATACATGAGTATATATATTTATATATATATACATATATGAGTATGAATATATACATACATATGTATATATATGTATATATACATATATATATATATATATATATATATATATATATATATATATATATATGTATATGTATATATATATATATATATATATATATATATATATATATATATATATATAAATATATATATGTATTTATATATATATATATATATATATATACACATATATATATACATTCATAATGATATTAAAATAAAATAATAAAATTAATAAAATAAAAAAAGAAATCGCTTCTGCAGCAGCGTGACACAGAACTGCACGCAAGCGTAAACATCACAAGTGCCAAATCCTGAGCTGACACAAGCTTGGAACCGCGCGCTGACAACTAACTGGGTGTCAGCTCAGCCCGTCATCACGCATAACCTCTTTATATGATAATGCAGTCTGCTGCTGTGCTTTGATTATCACATGGGCTGATTAGCTGCACCGGCGATTGCTTCTCGCCGCGCAACCCGTCACCGCCGACACACAGCAGGCGCAGCAAGTATCAATAGACGAGCGGCAAGCAGTGACGGAGGCAATCAGGACTTTATTGATCAGGCCAATAAAGGCAAAAGATTTGTCCGGAATATCAATACGGCAATGATTTTAATGAGCTGCCGGTTAGCAGATGATGTATTGGAGGGGAGAGTCTTGGAACAGGCAGAGGAGAGAACAGAAGACAAATGGTCCCATCTGTATACAGTGTATCATCCACGTAGCGCTGCCAACAGGCTTTATGGCTTTCATTTGAAATATTGGCAAAAGTCTCGCAAAGAGGCTCGCCTGCGAGGCCGGATGAGGATGTGCGGGAAGGGATAACTCAAGCCAGAGAGGAGACGAGAGGTGGGGAGGGGGTTTAGGGGTGGGAGAGGGGTGCTGAGCTGTCGCAAGGTGACTTGTTTTATGATGGCGTTTGGAAAGAAACAGCGATATATAAATATCAGTATGTCCGTGTCACACCCTGTCGCTAATTTCTGCACTGTGCCAGCCGAATAAAAGGCCTGTGACATTTCGCATTATGGCGCGGACTAGCGAGCACAATCCTCGAGACTAATTACGCCGCTGCTGAAGTCGACTGGCCCACACTGACGGCAGTCAACCTTAATGGTCCCACATTACACAAACTTCACTTTCACTTTTAATTGCACGCGTCTCGAAATCAACACCAGACTTCTGGGAAATGACTGCGATAAAACGGGCAGCCCTAAGAAACATTGTTGTGATTTTGTGATGTCACAAAGGGCTCCGCTACACGACTGACTGCGAGTGCCCCAGGTTAGTCACATTATCCCAAGCCAGGTGTTTGTTCAGCACTGTGATACCGTCTCACCTCACAGCTATACCCTGTTTCTGTACTCCTGAAACCCACCACAATGTGGAAGGTGTACCAGAGTGGGGGGAGGCTGTAAACAGATGGCTAAGTATGCTCTTATCTGGAGATCTGCTTTTTCTGAGTAATAGTCTGCCCAAGGCTGCTGCAGTGACGTGTGAAATGAAGTCAAAGAACTGAAAAGCTTTTTGACCCCTCCAGGGGTCGATACAGTGAATATATTGGCATGATTACTTTGGTATAAGTTGGTGTTAGTTTGATATATATTATCTTGGCCGCCCTTCCTGACACAACCCTTGCACTTATTCAGAGTTGGGCACTAGGAGGACACTTAGGAGCGCCCCCTTGAGGCTGGATTATCATTGTGACCTGCTAGAGGATCAAACCCTCAATTACCAAGTCAAATTAAGTCCAAGATCTGAAAACTGATATAATTTTGGCCTTTAAGCAACCTGTGTCAACAAATGTAATCTTTTCACTTGAAACAAATTGTTATTGGCCAAGTTTTGGTATTCCTAAACCAGCTTTGGTCTAGAGGACAAATGCCTGTTTGATCCCCACTGACTGATTTGTCCCTGGGCAAACAACCGGAAAGTCTTTTCAACTCTGCCCCATAAAACCAATCTTGAAACTGTTTATCACAGCCATCTAGAAAAGCAGGCAGGCATTTTGCCTAATGGTACCCATTATTAAATAAAACATCAGGCTGAGGAGCCGACGGCGCCCACCAGCAGCCTCACAGTCGGGACGTGGCTGGATCTGACGTCAGTGAAGGCTGTTTTAGCGGGAGGTTCGCTGTGGCAAATTCGTCGTCCAGCAGTTACCAGCTGGATCCCCCTGTCACTGCCTCGAGCATTCCGAATTGTGAGCGAGACGCTGAAATCCCAAAATTGCTTTTGACTTTGCACAGTGTCGCCTGCTTTAAAACTTGTTCATTGAAGAAAATCCTCAAAACCAAAAGTAGATCATGGGCTGCCTGAAGGTGCCCAGGTACTGCCCAGACACCCCCTTCATCAGGAAATAAATTTGACTGGAATTAAGTCAGCACAGTGTAGCTAAAACACTTTGGGATACATAAATGGAATGAAAGCACTTTTGAGTGGAGGGTACCTGAATCATAATTATCTTAATGTCTTTGCCTCACGCTTCTTATCTTGCTTTAATGCCTTTTAATCTTTCGTGTGAAGCACTTTGGATTGCGGTTGCTAATAGGCACAATTTCAATAATTGTGCCTTCAATCCCGGTGAACGAGAGAATTATTTCCTCCTTCAGGTGAGCCCGGCGCTATACTTTACCACGTGCGTAATGTAAAAACACGTCAAAGGGGCTATCATTTTGAAGCTATCGGGGAGCTAATTTGTCGCCATGGGTCTGCTCTTTATTTTGGTCACCTTGGTGTGGAGGTGCGAGCATGACTCTGGCGTTTTCCCTCTAACGAGTGGGTGAAAAGATGTGACACGCAGCTCCTCTTGGTCTGCGGTCCATTGTGGAAATGAAAGCCGGTGGCAAACGGTGTGTGTCGCAGCGAGGGCATGCACCAGATGGTGAAGTCCTGCTACACGGACGTTGATCCGCCCATCAAAGCCCATTGTTTTCTGTTTGTTCAGGCTTCAAAGGGAATACAGGTCAGCCTGGGGAAGAAGAAAAAAAAACAAAAAAAAACACACCACCACTCAGTCAAATGCCGCAGTTTGCCAAAGGGCTCTGGGTGGTGGGGATTCATCGCTGCGTATTCAAAAACTTTATCATGAATCCTGCAGAAACATGTGCACCTGAACAAACAAGCTGCGGGTGCAAAGTGCCCAAGCTGAGGAAGCTCTAAAATGTGTGTCGATGTTTTTTTGCTCGTGGTAGGTGTACATAATGAATCAAATGGAGATGATTAGAATGTGCATGATAGTTATTATTAGGTGAAAAGCTCACATTTCCGTGAATCTTGTTCGTCACTGCAAGAGGGGGAAAAAAAAGATAATTTCTTTCTGCAACCCAGATGGATTTGGATGTACCTCTAATGGATCAGAGTCGCCGTGATGCAAATGCATATTGATGAGGCTGTGAAGGACACTCTGCTCAAGATTCATACTTTTCACTTAACCTTTTCAAGGAGTGGTGTGGTCAGCATGGCCCTTGGCTATCTGACCATTCGTTTAACCCCTTACCCAAAGAAGCTTAACAAGCACGAGCACCAGGCTCAGTGGGAATCAATGTCTTGGGCGATGTCAATTCCAGTGTCTCTCAATGTGTCCACGCTCTCAGTCTTTTTGGTAATGTGGAATATGTTGCTTTTTCCTGTCATCCAACATGCATAATGTTAAGAGACCACAAAGAAATACTCACAGCAACGCCTGTCTACCTATCCATCAATGTATCTATATTCTATTTGTGCTTCTTCTGCAATCAGGGTCTGCATGGTGCTGCAGCCTATGCCAGTAGAGTTCACCAGTTTATCATAGGACGACCACAAAGAGAGACTTACAAACATTCACACTCACACCTACAACCAACTGCTAGTTATGATGTGATGTCCATGCCTGCGGGCTGTGGGAGGAGTACCCGGAAAGAACCCAGACGAACACAGGGGGAACATACAAACTCCACAGAAAAAGATCCTGGGATGAAAAAAAACCTATAACCTTCTTGTCGCAGCATTAAAAACTGGGGAAATCTTTGATTCTATTGACGGAACGGGGTCAGCTGCTTTCCTTCAAGTACGCAACAATCAAATAATGAGAAAATGTGTTTGAGTCAAGATAGCTATAGGCCAGAAAGATTTGCTTTTATTATTATTAACACTAAAGAGAAAACCTAAACATTTCTCTGCTAGTTAATTTTAAATAAACCCATCGCTTCAGTGTTTTTTATTGGAAAAGCCCAAGCGGCAGGAATAAAATGTTGTGCCAAGATGACAAAAATGGTCATATTAAAAGCAATGACTCAAAATTATGAGAAAGAAATAAGCACAGAGTGATAAACATAAGTAGAAGTAGAATCACTTGAAAAAAAATTCAACTTCCCAGATAAATATTTTTTTGAGGCATTAAACACAATGGCAGGGACAAACATTTGCAATCATCCTGATTGGCTGACATGGCAGAGTAGTGGGTAAACAACCTGCGATCCTATACCAAAATACCGCTAGCGTGTTACTAACTGCCAAGTGTGCAAACCACCGGCTTCTGACAACACTCATTTTTTTTTTCTTGCCCAGCCAACGGAGACATTTTCTCCCATCACTTTGTACAAAGTTCACTTTAAATGTCCCTTTTAATTAAACGGAAGCACACCGTGAATCCCAAACCACTCCACAGCCCTGCAAGAATCAGACCTGGCAGGTGGAGGCTGACAGAAGCTGGTGGTGCCAGGCCTTTAGCAGCGGCAGTGTAATGAGTGCAGCAGTGTTGCAGGAGAGACCACTGAATGATGGAATCACACTTTAATAGACCACCTATTGCGGGAGAATGGCTGTGATCAGCGACTGATAAGAAACGCTGATGGAGTCAGCAGGCTGTCAGCTGACAACAGCTGGGCCTTATGACAGGAACTTGGGAGATGCTTCATTTTACTTAATGCAGTTTACTTAATGTTTCGATGCTTAATATTCTGCATGCATGCATGCCCGCATGCATAGAAATATGGGTGTTTTTTGATGACAGTCGTCCTGCCTCACCCACTGAGAGCGGAACTGTGTTTATGCATTGCCACTAGGAATATCCATTCATAAATCCATTTTCTTTCAACACTTATCATGCACTCAGGGCCGTAGTGGAGAACTGGAGCCTGTCCCAGCTATCTAAGTAGGCAACGGACAGTTTGCCAGTTTATCACAGGGCCAACACCGAGACAAACAAACAACCATCCATCTCAGAACAGTACACGGTGCCCAACCAGCTCAGATTGTCAGCGCTAAAAAAAGGCACGTATTGACGTTGATTGAAATATAATTAGCACCAAAAACATAAGCTCATTCAGAACCTAAAATTGATATCACACATCCTTAAAATGTGTTGAGTTAACCCCTGCCTGATCTTTCTATCATGTCAGTAATAGGAGGAAAGTCACAGTGAGTTTGTCAGCTAAATATTGAAATGTAATTTTTGGATTCTAATGCTAATTCTAGACCATGGTTGAGTATTAAGAGTGTGTCTGCTGCATGTACTTGTAGCTGACATGTAACCACGGCGTTTAAACGGCAACGAGAACAGCGCCTCTGTACCTGTCTGTCAGTGGAGTGATGACTAATCGCGGCGTATTTCCCAGGTATTCGTAGCAGTAGAGGAACTGTGCGTCGCAAATGTTGGCGAGACAGTGCTTCTCCTTGTCGTCCCAGCGGTGCCTCAGCTGGGAGAGCCACACGAAGGCCTGCGAGTTCTCCACCTACAGGGTCAGAACGGACGGAGCAGAGCCTGAGTTGGGTTCTTCAATGAACACAGCGAAATACATGCAATGGTTAAAAAGGCCAAAAGGTTAAAGACCCACGGACTGACTCCTCTGGAAGGATGCAAATCTTGCCTTCCGCATTTGTCCCATCCCATAGGGGAACGAGCTCGAGAATCACTGGGGGATGTAACGAAGTGTGATCAAGTAAATGTTTCAGCTTTTCAGAAACCAACGGCAGTGACAATGTCCATCTTGCTGGTGTCTCACAAGGTCTGAGCACAACCACCTGCAGCTCAGTGTGTCACACCAAGAAGCCTGTCGTTGCAGGTGGCGTTATTTGAAATATCGGGCAGCGCAAGGAGACGATTGTCACAACGGCTAAAAAAACACTGAAAGTACAGAGCCGTCGCCTCCACTTCCTCATGAGACTGCGACCTTCGACATCTAAGGATGTTTGACACCTGCGCAGTCGGCGGCAGGTGCTTTTTTTTTGTTTTCTGTCGCGCGCTGGGCCAAGCCGATCAGGGTTGCCGGCGATGTCGCATGGGCGGAGTCTAATTCCCTGGCAGCGGTCGCTGAGAGGAGGAGCCTGACCAAATGGTACTCCATCATGAGCAGCGTCTCTCAGGCTCTCCCTCCATAATGACCTGGCTCACACTAAGAGGCCTGGCTGGTAAAAGACTAATGGCGCCAAAATGCACCAGTGCCCAATCACTCGCTTGCCTCATCTTTTCAATTGTCGTTTATGTGAAGGTGCTTGGACGGGCATGAGGAACATACACAATGGAAACATTCCATCTGTTGTATGTGGACAGATGTGTGGCCTTCGCTACCCACAACCCTTGAAACAATGAAAGCGATGAATGATGAAATATTACACCCTTAAAAAAATGAATAAAAAACATGATTTTTTCCAGCAGTGCAGCAAAATATCCCCACATTAGGTTTTTGTGGAGTTTTCTGGCATGCAGCACCACTGCACCTGCATCCTATGAGGACTTGCCCTTCACCGGATCCCAACTGGGCAATAAATACTTCAGTACGGTGCAACATTAGCAATGCAGTCCAGCCCAATAATAAAGTGTTACATAAAGTGCACTTCACATTGTACACACAGGAGTGCGGTGTAGTAACACAAAGGGAGGTTAGCCTCCGGCCCTCATCCATATGCAGCATGTTTTTAAAACACTGACAGCGCCGGCTGCTTCCACTACTTTCTTGAGGAGAGTTTCTATATGTGTGAGGTTTGAGAGAGGCACACCAGAGCCCAGGTAGGAAACACTCAGTGCAAGAGTGCAGGGACGCAGGGGCATTTTGCCTGCCGTCTCTGCTAAGTTTTTTCCAATTTCCAATCTAATTCTTTGTGCAAATGCTGCATATGTTTTTTGTGTGTTTAAAATATTTATCTGCTGGACTTTCTGCAGCTTTGAGTAGAAGACTCACATGACATCAGATGCGATGCTCCCCGTTAGATGTCGGCCGACATCAAACTGCTGGTAGTTTGGAAGATTGAAGATTAAACTAGACTTTAGTATGGAAGAGGGTTTTTGAGTGCTACTTGCCACGGCAGCACAAACATTGTTACATTGCAGGGAATAAAAAAATGTCTGAGACCCAAAATCTCATGGGGGAGGAAGCCAAGACACCTTGCTTGATTTGTGTTCCAACAACTCAAGTTCCCACAACAGAAAAAAAAACTTTTTTGTTGCCTTTTGCAAAGACAGAAATCATATTGCAATGTGAAAAGAACAATAAGACAAGATTGCAAGATGCAATGTCTTCACAGTGACCATAAAAAAAATGTTGGAATGAAAGACCTTGTACACTTCAAAACACCCTTCTCTCTCAAAAAGAGATAAAGGGGTTTGAGCCAAAACTTGTTGGGGTGGAGCCAAGCGCTGGGCTCCTTGGAGAACGACCTGCCTTCTTACCTTCTGGCCAATCATCTTGGCCACCACGTCCCTTGCGTGGACGTCGATGGTGCAGATGGTCATGACCTTCTGCCGGTCGCCCGGCGTGAGCTGACCAACCAGCATGGAGATGAGAGTGTTGAGCTGGGACACCTGCTTCCTGTGGTACTCCTTCATGGAGCTGTCATAGCCCTCCTCCAGGCGAGCGAAGGCCATACCCACGTCAGATGTCCACCAGATCTGAGTGCAGGTCAACGCCACCTGATGGAGGAAAAGTTGGATGAACTTGAGCAGCTGTATAGTGGATGAAATGCATTTGGGCGGATTCTGCATTTGAGGCCAGTCATGCTTTCGCTCCTCGGACGTTTACTTCCATCCAATTGAAATAAAAGCATCCTAAAATGAAAGTGCCGCATGAACTGAGCCAACTACTGAATATGTATGCGTCCATATGTTTCAGTGGGGAAAAAAAAATACAAATAAAACCCCAATTTGCTGCATAAGAGAGTCCTTTTCATATCAGCAAGACAGAAAACTTTTGGATTAAGAGAGAAAGTTTGTTGGCCATGACAGTTTTTGCTGATCAAGCCTGAAAAGTCGGCTTCAAAAGACGCGGCCGAGCAGGTTCTATGTGCTCCGGTCATTAGCATGCAAGGATCTAAGCATGAAATTTGGAAATAATCTCTCTAATCTAATTTTTCCTGAGGAAAAAAATGAAAGCGCACAAAACTTCATCTGCAGTCAAGGATGACTTCAGTTTAGGATAAGAGGCAGATATCACTTTTTGAATCCTTTTTTTCCCGTGTGCGATGCTTTCAAAACGTCTGGCCAGAATCTTTCGACAACACTTTCATTCACGTCACCTTGATGTTATGCAGCTCACAGCAATAAGCTTGCAGTGATGAAAGACAGTTCTGTTCCTATCACTGAAAGTTAGATAAGACAACCCAGAAAACTCAGTTAGTTAAAGAGTTTGTATTCCAGGATTCTTAGAAGCTACGTGCATTTATTTACAATGCCCGTGCATTGATTTCTTTTCTTAAGATTGTTTTCTTGAGCGTTTCGTAATGGTTCTGTTCCATCGATCTCGAGATCACTAAACACCTCATGTTAGGTGATTGCGAGCTGCACCATGTGATCCCATATTGTCTGTGATCGCTGCACTGTTAATGACATTGTGTGTGTTCCTACACTGATGTCACTGTATTGAGAGGGAGACGATATACACAGGTGTCGCAGTCAATGAATGGCTTTGTGTTACTTTTGTATGCCGGTCTAACTGAAACTCAAACAACAACTACAGACGTGTTTTGTTTGTTTGCTTGTTTATGGATGTGTCACAAGTAAGGAACACAAAAGTGTGGATACCTGTGGACAATTTACTTTGCAAAAGCAATCCAAACAGGTAGCAATGCAAATAAGTACGCGAACAAGTGAAGTAATGTCTGGCTCAGAGTGTTGCAGAATAGTTTATTTTAACAGCATTGCAAATGTAGTGACAAAAGAATGGACGTCAATACCAATAAAAAATTGGTCGCAACCTTCAAACGTAATGTAACGTAACGCAACTTAACGTAACGTAACGCAACTCAGCGTAAAGTAACGTAACCCAACGTGGAATTTACCCTGCGTGTGTCAGCGCTAATTAAACTAAATGCAATTTTGTAATTTTTCACTTGTGTCAGGGCCTTTGCCACCGGCATCTTACAAATAGTGTTCACATTCAGGACATAGGTGACGGCGCCCTTGTGTGGGCAAACCATCACAATTAACCCCCCATTGACAAAACACAGAAGAACCGTCAAATTTTAAATCAGTTGCTAATCATTTAATTTAATTGGGTACATTAATGATGGCAGTTAATTAAAAATTGATTAATCAATAATCAGTTAATTGTTCCTGATTCATATACATTTCATGATGTATTTCTGTGTCTCCATGTAATTGGAAAACCAATGTACTTCAATCAAGTAGCGATTATATCATGATTAACATATTACAGAGAAAAAGATCAGACCTTTTCACGAGATAATATATCATTATTGTAATTCATTGTATGTGCAGGAGGTAAATTATGGTGGTTCTTTATAACTGCTGTATTCAGAAGGAGAAATACATTGATTAAAAGGCAGCGTCTAATTATACACCTGTGTCAAGTCAGACTCATCACTTAATTTATGACTCTTTTCCGCACTCCTCAGGATGTAACTTTTAAAAATAGACATAAGTCACTAACAGCGGTGTAACAAAACTGACCAGGCTTCAGAAGAATCTTTGGTGTTGCACAACATTCTGTGACCGTATTAGACATGGTCTGAATTGCTAGTCCAGGGAGGGATTTGCTGCTCCCATTTTTTATTTATTTATTTATTTTTTCCTTTTCATAATTTCTTTTTCCCCTCCAGATGGTAAAAGCAGGTATAGGGTGTCGCCATACACCAGTCAATGCTGTTGACTCTCTTTTCCATGTCATTTTTAGCCAACACTGCAGTCGATGTGATATCATTGGAACATGCTTGTGGGGACAAAAAAAGAAGAGGCAAAATAACTCACTTAAATACCTTCAATACATATGCAGTGCATTCAACACTGAGGCGGTCACCGCAGCGAGGCTGGAGACTGACAGCCTCACACAGTTTGTGCGGCCGTCTCCGCGCATCTCACACCGATCGCCAGAAGGATGACGCACTTAATGGGAGGAGACGTGTGAACGCAGCCTGATTATGTACCAAGGTCACGCTTTTTTGCAACTGTCATTTTTTTTTCTTTCTTTCTTTTTTTTTCCCCCCTTGCCGCCGGTTATCAAGGACGAAGTGACAATGTTAACCGATGGTTAATGACGACAACGTTGGACCGTCGCCACGCAAACAAAGCCCAGATGTTGCAGTTTGTTTTTATATTGATTAGAACGTGACCTTTGTCATCACTGGACTGTAAATTGGTCATTTGTTCAGACAGTTGACAGTGTGTGTGTGTGTGAGTGTGAGTGTGTGTGTGTGAGTGTGAGTGTGTGTGTGTGTCTCCTCTCCATATTCAGACCCGTTTCAATCTAATCCCATATCTTCTTAGCCCTGGGAGCAGCAGCGTGACTTCTTCTTGGATGAATCACGTCATAGAAGATGTTTTTTTTTTCTCTCTTTTTTACTTTGGGTTTACGACGATTTTTATTCCAAGCGCACTGATCTCATCAAAATCCCACCACTGATCTGCTCCTGTGAGCCTCTCCTTCACCGACGGAGAGTGTCTGGAGGGCAGCACCACTATCGGTCCAGGAGCTGACTGCATAATGAGCTTCTGCATTAGAAACGCACTGAATGCACAGAGGCTGAATACAGATTTCTATACGCCGTGTCTCAGATACATCTCGCTCTCAGCAACTATTTTTCTGTCACTGATTTATGACGGGCTTCACTTTGGCTTTTATTTGTTTGTGTTCATTTACAATCCACGAGAAAAACACTCGGATCAAATACCTTGGAGCACACAGCTGCTTTAAAAGGTTATTCGGCACCGCGTAATTGTTTCCTCAACTGGAGTTTTCATAAAAACATAAACTTTCTTTTTCAATCCGTGTACTTGGTGTACTATTAGAAGAATAAATAGTAATAAATAATAGAAGAAAGAAACACCAAACACCATCAGCCATGTCAGGCACGTAGTTTCCTTGAGAGCTACTACGAATACGTGCTTGCAGGAAGTCATCTTCATTTCCAGGTGGGGACACACGGCGGTTCCATTATCGCGCACTCAGAGATACATTCATTGTCTCTTCCAGGCCAAACTCTCCGTGGCTACTCAAAGCAATCTGCAGAGTCTAACTGGGGCTCTCCAAAAAACACATATTTCCAACTCGCGCATTTGCTGTTTTGTACTCTTCCTAATTGAGTTCTAGTGCTAGGATGGACCTTCCTGTTCTTCTGATTTAACCCTTTATTCTATACAACGTACATTCGACAAAGACGTGGAGACCGAGTTTGGTCCATATTGTTGATGATAGCATCAGGCAATTCCAGGAGGAGTGTCAGCAGCACGTCCATGATGCCAATCTCCTGCTCCACCAGATCCCATACGGCTCACCATTGGATTGAGATATGGTGACAATCAGGGCCTATTGTACAGTACTGAGAACTCACTGACATGTTCAAGAAAGCAGTTTGGGTTGACTGGAGCTTTGTCATGGTGCTTCATCCTACTAACGATGACCGTCAGATTGTGGTCGTAGGGGGACAAGGACCTGAAGCGCTGCTGCTGGACATGCTCAGCAACAAAGCTCAGGTAGACTGTGGACTTTTAATCTGACGCTCAACATGTACAAAGGCATGCAAAATGACACCACCAGCAAAAGCAGCTCAAACTGTTCCGTCAAGGCACAATGGATCCATGTTTCAATGCTGCTTTTGCCAAATGTGTACCTGTCCATTCACACGTTAAAGCAGAAATTGTAACTAATCAGACAAGGGAATGTTTTCGAATTGCTTCATTGTCCGCTTTCGGGGGAAAGATGCAAACTGTAGCCTCAGCTTCCTGTTCCTAACTGCTGGGAGCAGCACCCAGTGTGATCTTGTGTGCCTCGAGGTTTGTTGTGTTGTGCATTCACGTACGCTCTTCTCTAAACCTTGGATGTAATGCATGTTTTTTGAGTTGCTGTTGTATTTCTGTCATCTGTTTTCCTCTGACCTCTAGCATCAAGATGTTTACAGCCAGAGAACTGCGGCTCACTGGATATTTACTAGAGATGGTTGCGTGTTAAATCCCAGGAGATCAGCACTTTCTTTCCCATTCTAAAGCAAAGCTTGAACTTCAGCAGGTTTAGGAATGTAGACAGCTAAATTGGAGTATCAAACAAAGTGACTCCTGAGTGCAAAACCAAGCATTGCACTGCCTAATTCATACATCGTTAGCTAGAGCACATTAGCTGGTTAGCTAACATTAGCTAGTCCTTCCATTATCTATCACCACTTAATCTGCACTCACAGCCACAGGGGGTTAACCCAGACTAGCCAGCTCACCTCAGGACCAACACACTACCATCCACACTAACACTGACCATTTAGACAATTTAGTGCTAAACAATTTAAACCCAATGTGTGTGTCTTGGGACGGTGGGAGGGAGTCGGAGAACCTGGGAAGTACATGCTGAGTCCATATAGAGAGGAGGAAACCTACACCCTCCTTGATGTGAGGCCACAGTGCACACCACTGCACCGCAGAGCAGGGCAATATTGTAAAATCATCACAAACATCCATGACGCCTGATGCTACCTGACAGAAGTGTACACACAGTAGTGCTTTATGAAAAATTGAGAACAAATGTTGCATTTACTGAAAGGTGTGAAGTGCTCATTCTTGCACGTAAGTCCACTACACAGTTGCACACTTACCAGCATAAACACACACACACACACATGCATGTGTGTGTGCATGCAAACTAAGAGGTCTGCATGCAAGCATGCGCTAACACTTGGTGTAAAGCGAGAGCAGATGTGGAAATATTATCTATGAGTGGCATCGCTGCGATGCTGCACGGACGCCAGTCGAGGGAACGACAGGCTGAGCGAAAGCTGTCGTCTAAATCCGTCCGGATTTACCTGAGCTGGGTAGTCAAACAGCCACTGCTCTCTGGGTTTGTCCTCGTAGGCCGCCACCGCCTCCGTCATCTCGTGTCTCACCGTGGCGCGCATGCTGTCCAGAACCCGGTTCAGCCACACCTCCACCTTTTACACACGCGGAGAGCGAGACGGGCCCAAGAACGAAATTGCCGAAGGGGGGAAAAAAACAAAAAAACATTGGAATGTGTGGCACATGAGCTCTGCCAGGACTCTCTTATCAATAGGCCCTAATGAGGTCATTAATAAGCATTAGAGTTGAAGTGAAGTCAGGCAAATACTATGGGATGTAATGGAAATTTAATGGATTTAAAGGCTTTGATATGCAAAAAGCCCCAGGGGCGGTGACGGACTCAATTTCATTTGTCTTTTTTTTTTTTTCTTTTTCTTTTTCTTTTTTTTTGGAGTGGTGGGCTTTGTGAGATCTCACCCAGGTATATATTTTTCCTCTGCCGCGGAAAATAGAGGGGGGCAGGTGTGAGGATCGGCTCATGTATCTGCCACATTCATCTCAGCACAGCCTCAGTGTCAATGTCAACGGGAGGTCTAATGAGCGTAATGGATGTTGGCCTAACCGCCCAGGTTCACAGTGAATTTTGGGAGATGAAACACTTCCGGCTGTAATTCTACCTGGCCGGTGCAGTCGCAGGGCTGACTGAAGGGGACGTACTCCTCCTCCTTGCTGTACATGCCCACGCCGCTCTTGGTCGGAATCCCCTCTGCGTCGGCCTCGAACTGCATCTTGGCCACGTTGTCAAACAGTTTGGACAGATGCTTCTGGACCTGCGCAAACAGACACAAGCACATTCAGCTCAGCGCCGAGCACGTCGCGCAAAAAGGCGCTGCTCTTTTTTTTTTTTTTTTCCTTCCCCTTGTCGCCGTGCAAATAAATAACAATTCATTACTGCTTTTTTTTGTTTTGTTTTGTTTCGTTTTTTAAACAGACGTGGGGGCAGGACCCGTGTTCTGCAGCATGCCTGCTAACTTCCTCTCAGCGAGATTTAGTGGCGAGTTTGTGCTTAACCGTGATTTATTTCTCTGAGGTTGAAATGCACAACCGCAGCGTGATGACGGTGGAGGCTGAGGAGGGAGGGAGGGAGGGGGTGAGGGAGGCAGGCCGCGAAAACTGTGAGAGACAGTGCCCCTGTGTGGAGGGCGCGGGTACTGCAAGTCGAGCGCTCACCGACTGGCCATTAACAGGAGGGGGAAAAGGGGGTGGTTGGGGTGGCGTGGGGGGGGGGTTCTTGAATATTAAGACTGAAAGTTGGAATTAATTGCTCTCTTCCTCGGGCAAGATTAGAAGAGCCACCTGGTGTGGGTTGGTCCCATTAGACAGGATGTCCAGCAGATCAGCGGAGGAGACAAAGTAAAAGCGGGGGAAGGCCAGACGCTTGGTGTCCAGGTATTCCGTCAGAGCCTTCTCACACAGGGACAGCCTGGAGAGGAACACACAGTCAGTGCGTGTGTGTCTGTGCGTGTGTGTGTGCACTTACCTACCTATCCAACAGGGCACATACAGGTCGTTACACATTCACCACCAGGGGAAACGGAGAGGACATTTTTCAGGTCCCTGCTCGGACATGCTTTAAATCAAGTTAATTTCATGTCGAAAACCCTCTGGTGTGTGTGTGTGTGTGTGTGTGTGTGTGTGTGTGTGTGTGTGTGTGTGTGTGTGTGTGTGTGCACAGAGCACAAACCCTGACAACAGAGGGAGAGATCGCTCACCTGCTCTGGATGTCCTCCAATTTACCAAACAGCCCTGGTTTGTTGGTGGCCTCCACCACGTTGGGCGTTTGATGCATCGCGTCTGCCAGCCCTTTGAAATCTGCATCAATGCCTTCAAAGCGCCTTGAGTCCTGTGGAGCAATTTCACAAGGGAGTCCCAGCCGGAGGAATTAAGGAGAGGTTTTTTTTGAAAAAAAAAAAAAAAGAAGGAAAAAAAATAACCCTCCGGTTTTAACAGCAAACATCTGGGTTTAAGCTCAAACCAGACACCTTGGGAGCAATTAAGAAGTCACCGCGTCTTAAGTTCCTAAACTGGAGGTACAGACCAATTAGAGCTTGTTTCAAATTGACAGACGATATGTGCGAGCTCCCCACGCTTGTCAGGTTAGAACCCGCAGGCCTTCTCGGTGCGCCTCGCTCCCGTGTCGACTCGAAAGCGATCGATTGGCTCGGCGCCGTCACCTCGGGCATCTGCGAGCGGATGTCCTCGGAGCCGATGAAGATGCTCTCCAGGTGCGTCCACGTGCGCTGCACCTCGAACCAAATGGCGATGACGGAGTCGGCCACCGACAGCTTGCCCTGCCACGCGGACACCTCGTCCAGGAAGTGGGCGATGTGCTTGGAGGTCATGAGGTTCTGCAGCTGCACCTGGTTGTCCTCCAGCGTCTCGATCAGCTCCTCGTCGGAGCGCAGCAGGGGCACCTGGGTGCGGTGGTGGGCCTCGTACCGGAACTGCATACCTTGAGTTTTGCAAAGGACACTCTGAGTCACGGAGAAAGCGCGGGTGGAATGATGACGGATGTTAGGATTCGGCCACCTGTCCATGTGGAGTTGAGCTCCGAGAGGACCTTCTCCATCCCCATCTCCTTGACGGCCCTGTCCACGATCCCTCTCACCTCCTCCTCGAAACAGTGCAGGTTCAGCTGCAGCAGGTCAGCCAGAGTTGTGTCCTGTTCAGAGAGAGAACTGTGTTTTACAATGTTTTACATTGTCTGGAACATCTGGAACATTACTTTGTTCGAAAAAATATAAATATATAAATATATTTTTTTAAAGGTTGTCATTGAACATTTATGCATCCTTGGGTTTCATTTAAAACGTACACTTGCTATCGAAATGCTTTCTTGTTTTTTTTGTTTTTTTTATCTACTCCAAAATTCATTTCCATAAATATGCAACAAATGAAGCTGTATTAACATAACCGGAGGCCACTCAGGTGCTTTAGACTTGAGTAGCCCTTTTGCCTGTAAACCTTTTATTCCTTGAAGTAAACACACTCCACATCAAGGAAGAGGGCAGGGAAAAAAAGCATTGTAAATGTTAACTCCATTAGGTATTAGTATATGTACCTCTTGAATCGTCAGGATTCAAATGATTACACTAGTGTATGATTCATTAACTCTTTTCAACCATTTTCTTTTATCCTGCGTTTCACAAGCAACACATAAAAAATGCCTGAAATTCAGTTGTATCTTCTGGTTTTTGGTCTCTCACCATCATGGACAGACTAAAAACCATCGGGAAGGGGACACAGCAATGGCTGTGCATACTGCAGACAAATGGCTCGAAGGGAAAACAGCTCTGCCGCAAATTAAGTAATATTAAATTAAGTAAATAAAGTAATGAGTAAAACGTTTCCATTAAGCTTGCAGTTATTTCACGTTTTATAGAAATTGTTCAACGGGAAAAGACTCCACGCTTGATTACTTTACGGCCCATATAACACAGTTGGATTATGTGAACGTGTTTGCAACTGAATCAACATCAAAACGGCCTTTTAACGAGCTTTAAAAAGCAGAGAGCATGGCGCGAGTAACAGGTCTTCCAATAAAGCACAATAATGACAACGATAATAATGTGGAAGAAACAGTCGATAATGGCAGTAAATGATAGAAATGTTCACTGCATCAGGAAGCTGCGCAAAAGTGAAGCTTTTTTCACTGCTTTGTCAGGGTTGGCCCCTTTTGTGTGCACCACTAAAACATATAATGTCCACAATATCAACAGAAGGAGGCGTGAACCTGGTCCATGGTGAAGCGAACTCCGGTGGCAGCCATCAGCTGGTGCCAGTGTCGGCTCCGTATGGCCGGGTTCTGGAGCTCGGCCACGGCCCGCAGGGAGACGAGAAGGTTCTTCACTTTGCTGTCCAACCCCGCGAAGGCTTCCCACGCTCGAACCTGTCAGACACGCAGTACTCGGGATCAGTGCACGGGGGCTTCTCCCGCTGAAGAGTCGGCTTTCATTTACACGCAGGCGTTTAGATGGGCGCTTCACAGACCTGCTGATGGCAGTGAGACTCCCAGCCGCAGTTAATTGTATAGCCGGAGGGGCAGTGCTGCATACCTTTAGCATTAACTATTCAAATGGCTCTGAGCGAGGCACAATGTACAGCAACGCCTAATTGGCTGTTAATCTAAATCATTAGCCTTTCAATCTTTATGTGCAAATATAGACAAAATGCTAACATATGGCCCTTTAATGCACATTTGAATTTAAATACTAAATTAGGGGTAATGAACCCCTCAGGAATAGTTCAAGTTAAAAAAAAAAAACAAAAAAAAAAAACTATGCATAATGATTGTTTGATTTCTTTGGAATATAATAAAACGCTGGGCGCTCAGACACATTCGCTCTTTTCACAAGCAAAACACATTTTCTCTCAGTTCATCTATCCACCGTCACTGGATAAGTCCCACCATTTGTTCACGTGCCAGAGAATCCCTGTCGACTTGTGGCCAAACCATTTGTCTTGTGTCCTCGTGGTTTTTCCTCTACGTGCACAAGGCACACAAGCACTTTGTAGCATGAAAAGTGTGCAAGTCAATGAAACAAGCGATGTCAAAGATCCCGTCTGGCTTAAACTTAAAGGCGTTCACACAAACCAACACTTTGTGTAATGGATTGAATTAGCTTTTTCAAAATAAAAGCCGCTTTTTAAGGCAGCTGCTGTTTTATGCCAAGAAGCTACTTACGTGCTAGCTAGCGGCTGCAGGTTAGATTTGAGCAAACCTCTCTGGGCGTCGGCTCTTAAATTTCAAACGAGAGCTGCGCTCCTCAAATGAATTGGAACGCCCTCTTATAGCGAGCTGCTGCGCCGCCTGCCTTCAAGTGGGAGTGGGAACATTGGAGCCAGGGTTTGTACAGCTTGGTGCTGAAGCTGGAGGGCTCAAGTTTCATCCATTTTGCCAGCTTTCAATAGACAAACGTTTTCATTTAGTCTCCAGGTGAACGAGTCGCTTCTGGGAGCGGGCAAAGAGACGGAATGCGAGAGAACAAAATCAAAACTGCTTCAATATGTTCTGAAAAACCACTAAAGGAGACCAAGAAGAAAACCTGAGGTGTAAACGAAGGCCGCTGCTATCAGAATGTGAGACATTCTCACATTAAAAGAAGAGAATAGCAGCAGCGCTGAGGACTTTTCTTGATTGACGACACTTTTTAAACGCAGAATGACTCAGTAAGAGTTTGGTTAAACATGGCGGCTCTGCGCTAACACGTAGCTTAGCTTTGATTGTGTTTGACAGAAAGTGCCTTCAATCACCTTCCTCCCATCTCTGAGCCCAGTCTCTGGGCTCTTTGCCAAATGGATGAGTGAGATAAATCCTAACTATTCAGACTTGTCGGCATGCCAGGTGACATTTTGAGACTGTTCACTTAGCCGTGAGCCACTTTTTTCGTGTGCCGCCTCCTCTTACTTCTTTATCCAGGCTGCGTATTTCTCGGGAGAAGCGCTTGCATTGCAGCTCCATTTCCTCCACGTTAATCTCCCTCCAGGAAGTGGTTCTCCACGCAGCCATACTGGACTCCACCAAGTCGATCATGTCCCACAGCTCCTTCAGCAGGCCCACCTCACGTCTGGACAGCCAAGGCAAGGTTTGACAAAAGAAAATAAATCCAAAACGTTAAATGTAAGGAGTGCAACTTTTCACATAACAAACCCAGAATGAAAAACAGCCTCTACAACACAGGCTTATTAGTTTCTCATTTGGCACAGGCTGTGTGTGTTTTCTTCCCTGCTTCCTGCTCTGGGCTTTTTACCTGCATTGTCGGAGCTGTTTGTAGTCGGAGACGCTGACCTCGAACAGGCTGGCAGACTCCACCAGCGAGGCCATCACTGCCTCCCGCTCCTGGATCTGCCGGTGGAAATCCTCCAACATCTGGTAGGGACGCTCGCTGTCAAACCTGGACGGATGCATGAGCCCCCACAGGCAGCCATCACACACACACGCACACGCACACACACACACACACACACACACACACACACAGATTTGCACAGGCCCAGTATAAATCAGGCGGTGTTTTGGTAATGAAGGGCTGCACTTTATGCCAAGCCTGACTTGGCCGCAGCACCGCGAGACCACAAGGCTCCAGCACTAAACGCACGCTGCGACAATTAACAATGACTTGCAGGACATTAATGGGGAAATAATCACCAGGTTATTAAGAGACCAATTACCCACATAACTCATCTGACAATTATACATTATGACGAAGCATCTCCACCTATGAATTAATTATCATTAGGTTAAGATTCAATTAGCCTCGTCGGATGTGAGAGGCCTGAGATAACAGTTCTCTAATTTGGGATAAAAAAAAAAAAAGGGGTGAAAAAAAAAGGAAAAAAAAGCGATGACAGCCTCTGTGTTGCTTCAATGCTCTCCACTGAACTTAGGAAGGAAAACCGTGTCAACTGTTTCATCTTGATTACTGGGCCAACATTGACGCTCTCGCTCTGATTTAAAGCTACATTTCAGCCTGCTGATCCTCAGCGAGAAAATTTCTTGATAACCGACCATCATCAAATCGCCTCCAACACATAAATATGTGGCCATATTTATCAGTCACTCGTGTTTATGGGGCACAGCAATTGATTTAATGAAACACATGTAACTGAAACTGTCTCAACAGATGGTTTGCTGTTGGCAGTAATATTCCCAAATTGGCTTTTAAATCAATTTATGTCCGACTGTCCAACTTCATTGGCTTGGTCCACTTTTGAGAAATTGCGTGCAAAAACACGTTTTTCTGGAGAGCAGCCCTTTTTGATGTCATATAGGGGGCTGGGGTAGTTCTCTCAGCTTAGCAGAGGGAGGTATCCAAGCGGTTTGTTCCTCCTCTTGGCCAAACTGGTTTTTGTCTTAGTAGAGTTGATCTTCATCATTTTGCTTAAGTTTGTAAATTAAAGTAATTTTTTTCATAAATGTATAAAAAAAAATGTGTTTTTTTTTCTGACATTTTCTGACATTTTCTGCAAGTTTAATGTTACTTTCTTTTACAGTCAGCTGTTGAAAAAAATGCTCATCTTTATTACATGTTAGAAGTTATGCAATGAAGAGGCATCAGGAATGTAATACTTGATCATTAGCCTGGCTGGTGCTAAAAAAAACCTCCTTTTTAACTTATTGCTGACATGTTTGACCTTCCATATGTTTTTAAGGGAACAAGGCTCAGAGAGAGAAACTCCCGCCTAGGGCTGTTTCCTCTGAGCCGTCAGAGGCATCGCTGCCCTTTGTGACACCACAGAAGTCCGATTTCCTGGACTGCATGTTTTAGCGCACATTTTCTGAAAAGACTTCACGCATGCTGTACATCCTCTACTGCTACCTGAAGGGCCCTCCGGTCCGGAAACTCTCCCTGAAGGTGTGCTGCTCCACATCGAACGAGGCGCACTTCCGACGCAGGCCGGCCATCTCGATGGCCTGCAGCGGCGCCACCTGCTGTTTGACCAGCGTGGCCTGCTTGCGCACGTTGTTCCACTTCTCCGGCAACTCCTGCAGTGGGACGGGCAGCCAAGCAGACAGACAGACAGACAGACAGACAGAGAGGTGGGGGAGATACGGAGAAGGAGAAGAAAAGCAGCGCCGGCAGGAGTGACAGATGATAAATTGCCAGGAGCCGGAGAACAGAGAGGAGATGGGCAATTGAACGGCACAAAGAAAAAGTAATGTCCCTGCCACAGCTGGGGGAGGGAAAAGAAAGAATACGTGGCAGTAAAGAGAAGGTGACGTGACAGAGAGTCGGCTCCTCACCTCCAACTGTTTATAGACGATGTCGGGCAGCTCCTGCTCGTAGACCTTCAAGAGGGCGATGGTTTGCTGCAGCGGCTCAAACATGGAGTCTGTCATGTGTTGTCTTTCCTTCACGGCCAGCAGGTGACCCATGACCTCCACCAGGCCGCCGTAGTCGCCCTCCTGCACACTCTGGCTCAGGCCGGCCGCAGCCGCGCTGATGAAGCTCTCTAGATCTGAAAGACTGGAGGGGAGGCGGTGGGAGAAATGTGATGGTCTCCTCAAGGACAGGGAGAAAATGATGGGAAGTGCAGAAACTACAAGCCATTGAGTACAAACACCAGAGCAGGGGTGGGAAACTTTTTGACTGCTGGGTCACAGCAGGTTCTAAAATGCGACAGAGGGGCCGGAGCAGCAGCAGATGGCTGGAGTGTTTTGGTGACTCACCTCATAGGAGGAAAAATATATCATGTGATATGTGGAAAACGTGCTTTCATGGCAATTGAATATGAATAAAAGGGTTTCAACAAAATATGTACTTTCGAAGCCCCACAGTATTTAACTCTTTATTGAAATTACTCTTGAAACACTGAAAGAATGGAGGAAATTCAGCTATTTTATTATTTACTTAATGTTAACATAATTTCTTCCAGTTCAGAAAACCGGATTAAAATGCTAAATGGGCCGCATATGGTCCCCAGGCTGTAGTTTGCCCATGCCTGCACTAGACAATATGTTTGGAAGTTTGGAAGATTGAAAGAACATTTTCTTGCTGTGCGAAACTGGCATTCAGCAAGACAATCCTCAGGCCCAGTCAGCTCCCAATCTCAAAATATTTTATGACATCATTTAATGAAGCTTTAGCATCAGCTGCTGTCAACTTGCCGATCTCTCATTTGGAATGTGTTTTTTAACTGGCTTGATGGCGAAATACTGGAGTGCACCTATACTCACTCATTGACAGCAAGGAATTCTAGGTGTGGATGTCAGGGAAGAATGATTATACACTACTCAAAAAAAGTTAGGAATATTCAACTTTTGGGTAAAATTGATGGAGAATACTAAAAGTTGAAATTTACAAAGTTTGAAAAGTTTGTTAAAGTGAACTCTGTCATGAAAGTAAGGCAGTCGCAGCATGGATAATTTCCTCATCTCAAACCACAACAAAACATCAGTCAGTGTCTCAATAATTCATCATATGACCTTTTTGTGAGGTGTTCTCTGAGTCCCATGATGTCCAAATGTAAACATTATTAACAGGATCATCTAAATACCAACCAGAACATGATGATGGCTGATTCGAGGTCAGGCTTGTGTGTCTGTGAAGGTTCATCTGTTCTCCAGATCACCGTAGTATTGAAAGTTAAGTTAAGGCAACGATCCAGTTGCCTTAACTTAAATATCCAGATTGGACACTTATTTTTGTGTTTTGTTTTTCCATACTTAATCTTAAGGTTATGGAGAGTTTTAGGATTTAGCATTTTGAAATGTCCTTACAAAGCCCCAACACCCCAAACTTTAGGCGAGTAGTATAAAATAATTAAAAAAAAAACTACAACATTATAAATATTCACAATATATATCTGCTGGACTTCACAAGCTGTAGAAGCCTGAGCATCAAGTAGGTAGAAAGCGTATGATCTCTATTCACCAGTTCAACACTATGAATCAGCACTGAGGTACCTCTACCCACCTGTCAGTCACATGGTCAATGAGATGCTGTTTGAACATGAAGCTCCACTTTTTGATAACGTTGAGCAAGGCACTTTTCATGATGCGTCCGTCCACCCTCATCCATCCGTGGAACACCTGAACCGGCTCCATGGCTTGCACCTCCACGTAAATCTTCTCATACCTTGCAAACGCATTTCAAACACAACTCAAACCCTTGTTTGTATGTTGTAACTACACTAATGGAACCCTTAAGATGAACCCTAGCCAGATGTTACAGAGGAGAACATGTCGCCTGAGTCGAACCCACCGGTCCACCTGCTCCCTGAAGTTCTCCAGAGTTGGCGGGCTCTCCGGGAGGCTTTCCTCTGCAAAAGCCTCCATGTCTTGGCTGCTGAAACCTCGACCATACTGCAGAAAGTGACGCATGAACTCCTTCCTGTCGTCCATGTAGAGGTAGCCGTAGCGCTCCAGGGAGCTGCGGAACTCGCAGCAGGTTGCCATGACGCCCTGCACTCGCTCCATGAGGAGGTGACGCATCTCGGCCAGCTCGGCCATGGACTCCACGTCGGCCTGAGGGAACGCGAGGGAGTGATTGCTGCAGCAGGTATTAACTCGTGAAAACAACGACCGGTCGCTATACCTGGTAGTGGGGGGAGGGGCTGCGCTGGGCCAGGCGCGGCACCAACGAGGAGATTCTGAACACGTCGTCGACGAGACTCTCCACCAGCTCGAAGAAGCTGTCACCTGCCCCGAGCTCCAGAGGTGGAGAGAACACCATGTCGGGCACCTTCAGGTCCAGTTGGGCTTCAAACAGCGGAGCCACAGGTGCCCTCTGATCTGCACTCGCAGGGAAGAATTACAAACTTTGTCATGAATATGAGAAAACAAACCTAAAGGGTTAAGAAGGGGCAATATTTCTAAGACCTTGTATTCTAAATTTGTTTGAATTCTCTATATTTAAACGTAACAAATAATTGTTATTTAGATCAGGCATCAAAAAATTAATTTTGTACCCAACTGTCAAAAATTCCTTATAAAAGTATAAAGGTTATACCACCAGGATTCAGTTCTAGGCTGTGTGAGAGAGAGCAATAACACAAAAAGAGAAAAAAAATAGAATAAAAATATCAATTTGAATATCTTTCGAGACTAACGGACCACTGCAATACATATATTGCACATGCTAATACAGCGATGGCCGTAAATTTCCGTTCTATTGTGCAGCCACAGGGCACGTGAGATGAACAAACGCTATAAAATGCATTGCTGCACAAATTACACAATAACACCAAGGAAGTTATTGCCGCTCTGGTTAATAGCTTTTGCATGAAAAAGAATTTGGATGGTTTTGAAATGCAGTAAAGGTTGCAGGCTTCCAATACGTGCTCCCAAATAGCAATCAGCTTGCAATAAAAAAGCAACAGAATGAGGGTCTACATCACTTAAAATCTAAATCTGAGGGACGGAGACGAGCACTTCCTTCGCCTTCGCTGTTCAATCAGTCTGGCAAAGAAATAACAGAGTCTGGCGGGGAAAACACACCCGTGATCGAATGCAGATGACAGAAAGAATACATCCGTGGCAAGCTTCAAGCCCTAGAGGTTGTTTTCCGACTTTATCAAGTCTAAATATGAAGTGTGACCCGCAACTGTGGCAATGCCCCTCCGTTTTACATAACATAGTCACTCGACCGGCCAACTTATTCTGTGCATTATCTCTGAAAAGCCGCTGAATCTCAACTCACGACAGAACTGAGCGACGTTGCTTGGCTTGGATTTCCTCCTGGCGAAGTGACGCACACCAGGCTGCGGTGTTATCAATTCATGACGTTATGATATGGATTAGCGGAGTGAGTGGAAGGCCTCATAGACAGGAGACGCAAAGAAAAATGCACGCTGCTGCGTAGCGTCCCCAGAGCTGGACCCCTCCGGAGGACTGCGGCGCCGAGATATTTCCAGGTCACTTCACCCTCGACAGAACCTCCCCGATCATGAAAGGCCGTTTGAAGACGCTGAACGAAGAGGAAGGAAACATGTCGGGATAAAGTCCAAGAAGAAGAACTGGACGCGGCGTCGGCCTGGCAGCAGCCCATCTGGAACCTCGTCCCAGTCCATTTGAAATTTGTTGACACAACTGCTGCCAGCAAAGCCAGTCCAGGCCTCTTTTTTTTTTTTTTTCATGTGTGCAGCCAGCAGAGGCGAAGACCCCGACAACATGGCGATCCCCCTGGAGGGCATGTTGCTAAAAGCCTGGCAGCGGCGGGGGAATGTTGTCGGTTCGCTGTCGAGGCAGGCTAGCAGGGCCGCAGCATTTCTTTTTTTTTTGATACCGCGTTTAGACGTTTGGCAGCTCCTGTCTGGCTGTGCGACAACAGTGGTAGCACATTCATAAAGGAGGATTCCATCATTGGGGAGACACTATTAAGGCTGGGCCCTGACTTGAAATATATGGTCATTTGGAGCCGGCTATAAACGGACGGCTCTAATCTCTCCAGCTGATTAAAACGTGGCAAAGAGCAGAATGCACTTCAGTGCATCAAAACACCGGTGCGGCACAAAAAAAAAAGCAAACTCCTTTGCAGTTCTTCACCCAGCTGGTCCAGGGAAACAAAAAGAGGTTTGAAGAAAAGACGGCTGAGGTTTTTTCTTTATCTTTGGAGAGAAACAAAAGCTTTAATGCCATCTCTTCTCAAACGGCACACTATTAAAGCCATCAGGGCTGTGAAATATATTCCTAAACAATCAATGCTGCGCACAGAAAGAAAAGCTTATTTAAATTAGTGAGCGATGAGATTGTGTCCCCGCTGACGCACCTCAACAACAACCATTCACCGCTGAATGGCCGATGATGGTTGGAGGGTTAAACCTTGCTGGAGCAAAGAGAACAAAGCAACTGTAGAGGGAGATGCCCTGATTCAGACGCATTGATGGACTGAACAAAACATGTTGTATTAAAAGAATGGATGTTTATTACTTTCTAAGTTTGGCCAAAGGGGAAATGAAAATGTAAAAAAAACAAAACAAAAAAACAGCCTTAGCATTAAGGATACAAACACATCCCTCTGATCCATCGTATCACCTTCACAAGGTTAGAAGAGTTGGAATAGTGACAACGTGACAAACCAGGTGGTGCAAATGTAGCTTTTTGGTGAGTGCCAGATGATAGGGAGGGAAGAAAAACATCAGGAAACCTTATCAAGGTTCCACCTGACCTGTCAGCAAACTACATTTCTGACCCTGTGAGATATTCATCCGAGCCTCACTGATGACCCTGTTATATAATGCTGGTGGCGGCTGCAGTGTTGAGTCTTAAGTGGGGGTCACGAGGGCGACACCTTGGTGCGCTCAAGGCTCCTTATTGCAACCGTACGACTCGACTGATCGGAGAGTCAGACCGTGAAACCTGTGTGTGTGTGTGTGTGTGTGTTCCTCATGCTCTCCCCCTCTTTGTTTTCATTTTCTTCTAACCCACAGCACTATTTTAGAATGTCCATGCATATGCACTGATATTGCTGATTCACTGACCTACACACCTCATCTTTGCCCCTTTTGTTGTTTAAGTTATGTTGATAAAAAAAAAAACAACCTTTAATTTGCTGCATCGACCATGTCGGCAGTTTTCCCAGCAGACAATGGAGCCCCAAACAAAACGGAAACACGACCGGACCCAAGGTGCTAAAAATATCAAGCTATAAACAAGAGAATGTCCTTCTCCTCTTCCTCCTGCGAAACATCATAAATATGCATGTGTGTGTCAGCCCACCTGTGTTATCCAGGAAGAACTTCAGCGAGCACTCGATGCCATTGAAGAAGCCGTCGATGACCATGTCGTCAACGTATTCCACGTAGGCCCTCCACTCCTCCGAGGCCGGCTCCCCTCCGAGCAGCTCCAGATTTTTCTAAGACGCGACAGGACGTGAGGCTCACGCTCGACAGCCGCGGCCCGTTTTTTTTCGGAGAATAGCCGTGAAAGATTTCAAAGCAAATGGGGGAAGTGCTGACTACATAATAAGCCCCTCGGAGTGATGAAACACGGATGAAACCCGAAAGCCCGTCTGACACGCAAACGCCAGCGCGTGTTTCCTCCCCACCTTCAGCAGGAAGTGGATCTTCTCCCCGGAGGAGCGCACCAGGCTGTAGAAGCTGTCCAGCCTCTCGGCCCTGTCCTCCAGGCTGAGCAGCGCGTCTTTCTTGCCGTCCCTCCTGTCGAACGCAGGGACGGCCCAGGCCCGCATGCAGCTCTGGATTTCCTCCACGTTGTCCTTGGCTCTCTGAAGTCGGCTCTCCAGGTCACAGACGGAGTCGCGCACCTCCTGGATGTACAGCCAAATGCCTGCAGGGAGGCGGATTAAGGAGGCGGGTGTGCGACTGTTCAAAGACGCAAGACTTTCTACTTTGGCGATGTGCAATACGGCCGTAAACGCCGTCTGTGACAGATAGGCAACTTGAATATGATTTTTAAACTTTGAACATGCTGTGGACTGGTGACTGAACAACTGTAACTGAAGTATTAGAGTGGGCTGACGTAGTGCCCAAATAACAGGCTGACTGGGTCAACACTTGTTGTATTTTTCAAATCTGGGCCATTTCGGCCCCTGAGGTAGACAGTAGTACAGCTTGGGGAATCTGTTCAAGCACATCCAAACACTCCAAGGAGACTCTGACCACTTTGAAGCGAGCCAAGTTGAGACCACCAAACTAATTCCCAACTTCCTTGTTTTCATATGGACACCATGAAACAAGAAAGAGGACAAAGAAGAAAAGGAAGTGATAGTGGTCTTGTAACTGTTATTAATTGAAAAATCCCAAAACTGAAAACAAAAGACACAATCACAAATAAAGTAATTGCAAAAAACAAATATTGGAGATCGCATGAATAAGCAAAGACATAAAAGGTCCAGTGTGATTTTCCTGATTTTTCCTGATCTATAATTTTTTATATTTGTCAAAGCTTAACATACAGCACATTAATACATTAATAAAAGTGTATACTTACAATACAATACAAATCAATTGGTTTTCTTGCCCAGAGAACAGCTATTATTAATATATGAGAAAATAAATAGATGAAGGGTCTTGCTCCCAGTTGGCTGCCATTTTGCACCACCACATTTCTAAGGAAGCCTGGTGTGGACAATCCAGCTGCCTGACAGCTGCCTATTTAGGGTGACTGCTTGTGCCCTCAAAGAAACCAACAAAGAAGAAGGTGGATCAATATCAAGGTTTGTGTGTAGGCCACCGTAGTTCACTGGTAAACTCGGGAGAGGGAGGGGGAGTGAAATAGTGCTGCAATCTAAAACATAACCACTTGATGTTGCTGTTTCGTCTCAAAATCTCTGAGGTTTCAACACTTAACTTTTAACTTGGTGATTTCAGACGTTCTCAGGTGGGTATAATTGACACTGCAGTGACATCCGCTGAACGCTGTGGACCCTGTGTCAGGTCGGCCATGCTTGTTTTTATTTCTTGTTCCTCAGTCAGCTCACTTCTTTATTGGCTACATTTGTTTCAGGGACTCATGACTCAAGAGTCGTCCTCTTTCTCCACACACATAGAAGATTTTTAAAGTTTACAAAGTTTAATAATTGTTCATGATTATCGGCCCTGAGACTTTTCCAGGGAGATTATCTGGACAAATTGACTCTTAACACACCTCTGACATCAGAATAATCTTATAGGATAATCTTATGAGACATAAGATCATCTGGTGTTTGCCGACCTTGGCTGTGAAGGGGGAAAATCGGAAAAATCAGCACGACTTTCTTTATTTGTGTACCCCGCTATATCTCTCTCTCTTTCTGTAGGATTTCTCATCTTGCTAAGGAAACCCAAGGTTTCAGCTGGGAGCAACCTACAAATAATAAATGAAAGTTTCTAAAGGTAAAATCTAGAATAAAACTATATCAAATCAGATTAACAGTTTTGACTGATTTGGCATTTGATACCAGGACTGCATAGATGCATGCAAATCAAGTCCAGACATCCTTTAAAACTGGAATGAAGGGAATGTTGGACATTCACTTCAAATGAAGCCAACACTGAGTGTTGCTGAAGCCAGGAGACATACAGCACTGACAAGACGGACAATCTCTGCACTTTCACCAAATAAATCTACAGCAGACCAAAAGCCCTAAGCAGCCTCTGCTAAGTATTCTGAATGCATGCAAACACACACACACACTGTCACAGAGTGATGGAGGCTGTGTGTGTGTGTGTGTGTGTGTGTGTGTGTGTGTGTGTGTGTGCACCCCTGCTGCCTGCTCTGCGCTGGGACTCTGAGGTTATTCCCACAGACAGTCGGGTGCATTAGCTCGCCCAGCGAATGCTTCTCATCCCCGCTACATTCTTCAGGGAATCCTCGAGTCGAGGAGATTAAAAACATGACTGCCAGCGAGGCATCAAGCAAAGCTTATCAATGATTGAACACCTTTCCTACACTTAGTTTATGTTTTCAAAATGCAAAAGCTATTTCTTCCGTGGCGCAGCTCAGAGCACCCTGCTATCTCCTAGAATTTATAAGATAAAGGAAAGCACCTGTGGATTTTTGCCCAGTATTTACCGGCTCAATTATGCTTGCAAAGTATGAGACCAATAGCATCAGTTTCGGTGGGAAGCTAAAAAAAACGTGAGCATTTTTGGCTGCAATTCTCTAGCGTGGAATGAAACAAAGATCAGAATAGACACACACACACACACACACACACACACACACACACACATTATCTTGGATGACAAGGTCATCAATTCTGTAAGGACACAGAATCCTTTTTTTAATGGAAGGTAAAGTGCCATTCACTTCAGTCTGATTAGCAAAAGCTACACATTGCCTCCTTCAAACAGACGCACTCACATGGGAAAAGTGATTCGGTCGTAAGGCACAAATCCAGCCTTTTGTTATTCGTTCGTTATTAGGATTCCAAAAACAAAACATGTCTCATTATCTGACCTTGGCTGTTCCAGTTCAGACTCCCCTCTGCCTTCCTGAGCTGGGCGTCGATGGCCTCCAGCTGGGCCTGAACCAGTGGCTGCTCCACATCCAGCACGGAGCTGGTCACCTGCAGCCAGGCGGCGGGAGGAAGAGAGATGCGGTGGAATACTTGCGTGCGCAGAAGATATCATTTTAATAAAACCTCGGTGTGGCCACCGAAAGGTCAGACATAAGCCCAGAGCATGAGGACAGGATGTCGTCCTCATTAAAGCCACTTTTTCCTGATGCTTCCCTGTCGCCGTGACTTAATTGGTGTTGAACTTTAAGCAACCTGAAGCTGTTTTTTTTTTTCTTTTTTTTTTTTTTTTTAATATGTAATCATCTGATTGAGGCAGCGGCTGTATGCGTGGTGGAGCTGTGTGGGAGCCGTCCTCCGTGAGACGGAGTTAATTACATCGGAGATTGTTCCCTTCATTGTTTAATGCCGCTTTATTAAAATTGCCATTTTGCCCCTGTGCCTGTTTCCCATCAAGGCCAACAAAAGAAAGAAGTGTTAGATAGCATCTGTGGATAATTTGTAAGTAAACACAATTAAAATCCTTATTAGAATAAACAGGGAATTAAATATGTCTGTTTAAAAACTCTGTGTACCCACGGAAATCAGTTGAATAAATTCAACAAATGCAAGTCATGGTTTGAAATCTCATTTACAAATTGCATGCAAATGCAGTGTGTTTTCACTGCCGTGTGAAGTTCATTCTTAGCTAACCTTATTGTATCCGGCTGCTGTTAGCTCCAGGTTGGCTACATGCTGCCACAGCTGCCCCCTGGTGGTGTAGATCTGCATTGCGGTTTCAGGGATGGCCTCGGCCTGTCTGGCCTCCAGGTACTTTACTTCCCTCAGGACAGATGCCAGCTGTGAGCAGGAGTGAAGTCATGGGTTTATCACGAAAAACAGGGAGATATAGAGACATTCACCATGTGGTGACTTGCTGTCGAGCTGTTAAGCTACTCTTCCTCCTGACAGTCACCTAGCTGTCCTGCTTTCACAGCTGCTCTGGAACCACTGAGGGAGGGGCGCTAGGAGGACCATCTAGCTCCAACTCTAAGCTAGGGCAAGACGCTAAAGACAATATTAATCGCCAAGGGTATTATTTCCACAGAGGTGCATAGAGTCGAATGACAGCAAGTAAAGTTTTTTTTTTTTTTTTAAAGCACAAACTTCACAGATGCCACAGCATCTTGCTTCAAAATAATAAGAAGGAATATTTTGTGAGAAGATGAGAAAATATAACGACTAAGGGCAGTGCGATGCGAACTGCGATTTATCTCAAAAATAATAAATCACTTGCGCCCCGATTCTTGGGAATGGTTTATTGGCAGCAGCACATCAAACATCCTGTCTTGGATTGTTGTGCGTGTGTGTGGGGGTGTGTGTGTGTGGGTGTGTTTGCCCACATGCACAAACCTGTGGACTGAAGTTGACTGAGATGAGCCGGGTTCCTGGGTCTCTGCTGATTAATGGCAGGCTGAGGTTGTACTGGGAACTCTCGCCCACGCTCTCTGTCCACGTCTCATACAGGCTGGCCGAGTATCTGCAAGACAAAGGGAGCCGGATCCGGCATACACAATCCAACTAAAGTCATGATCACATAAATTATAAGAAATAAAAATGATACATAAAGAAAAGGGGGGGGGGTAACCCTGTTTCATGCTCTGGCTAGAACATTTTTTATTATTAAGTTTGTTTTGTTTTTTTCATGAGAGCCACAGGCGTGAAAACCCAACGTGAATTATCATCAGCGACGTAATGAGCAGTTAAAAGGCATGCAATTGAGCAATTTTCCCCTCCTCCTCCTCCTCTGTGGCCGCGAGCAGAGGCGCAAGGCGAAGCGGCGGCGCAAGCAGCCTCTCCGTCCCCGGGAAACAATAAGGTGCGGCGGGGAAGGGTCAGGTGGAGGCATGTGCGGCTAATGTGGGGATAAATGCTGATTCATCTGGCCGGGAGCGGAGAATATGTCAGGGCTCCCTACAGCTATATCAAACTGTAAATAGCCACAATTATGATGAGAACTCGGGCGGCGCACCGCTCGCTCCTTATTGGATTTCTGCCGCGAGCTTCATTTCCTGATAGTGGCGCCGCAGACGCAGAGGCAATCAAACGCCTGGGTCATGGCCATAAATCACGGCGCATTTTGTCTGTGGGGGTAATGAGTGAGCGTGGCCATCTTGCTCCCGGCTGGAATATGTATAATAATGCAGGCTGCTCATCGGAGGCGGCGGCAGTGATTATGACAGCATAACAAGGGCTCTAATTTCTGAGGGAAGTAAATTGAGGGCAAAGAAATGCTGTTGTTCATCATTCTATTACTGCGGTTGCAGGGTGGGGGGGTTGCAAGGGATGTAAAGCCCAAAGAATGGGAATCTGCTGGGGCGGCGCTTCACATTTCTGTTCACGGCTGGATTGATCCAAGTCACATTCATTCATTCATAGGCAGCGCAGCTTCGCACAGAATAGGCTTCGTCAACTCATTGATTTTTGATTTGACACAGTGTATTAAATTTCCAGGTCCCACATTATGAATAATTAAATTCTCCAACAATGTATAGGAACAATGAGGGTCTTTATCCTGCCAGTGAGCTCCCAAGAAATGAGTAAAGTTCATCTTTTGCTTCGCTTGCATGCTCCTATTTTCAGGAAGTATGCTCTGTAATCTGGAAATATGACCTTTGTGATGTCACAAGGGGCTCTAAAAACCATCCGATGTCAGCGACATCACCTTCGGTCAGGTGTTGTGTCAAGGTCCTCTTGGAAGTAAGCATCCGTGTCAGCAGGAAAATGTGCTCTGCCGACACTGTTTGTACTTGTGGTGACAAATCCTGACAACCAAAACCGTGATTGCATCATTATATGTTGAAGTTGAAGAAGTTGAGGCCACTGAGCTGAGTTTTGTTAAATAAATAAAAAGAACAAACAAACAGACCAGTTGCCTCAACTTAATTTTGAAATATTACAATGGCCGTGAAGACTGAGAACCTTGACACACACCATTTCATGTTTTGCATCTTTCCTTGTTAAGATTTTCTGGAGAAAAAGTCAAACTTTCCAAACTTTTTCTCACGGCGATCGTCTTGTGCAAATGAAAAGTTTCCCAGTTTTCTAACAATAACGTGTGACTCTCACAGAACTCCCTGGAAAGTCCTTTTTTTGTTGGCTTTTTTTCAGGAAGAGTGTGACAGGATGCAGTCCTGTGATTTGGCTCATTGTGAGGTCACAGTGGGTACTGATACCTCTCTGTAATCTGGGAGAGATTCAGTTTTGTGATCTACACAGGTTTTACTTTATTATACATTTTACATCTCTAAGGTTTTTTAGCAGTTCACCGTGTGCGGCTGCTTCACTGGGCTAAAGCTCATAAAACGGTCGTACTGGAACTTTACATCCATGGCTGTGCAAAACTCAATTGTGGTCAGGCTTCTCTTCTATACTTGACTGTGAAGAGAGAAGTCTTGTGTGATCACGGCCCAGATATTCCAATTGGCTACAGTAATTTATATTTTTATTTATTTATTTTAATTTAAATGTATCTAATTTTGTACTTGACTCCAATTGCAGAACTAAATCCACCCAGCTCTTAAAAGGCAGCTCACACAACAGTAAAAATACTGCTGACAAGCACCAACGGTAAAAAGGCTCAGCATCCAAGGAGCAGTTTTAATGGCACGGATGGGAACCGCTCTATAGGAGGCTGGTGGGCTTAATGTTGGGGCTGATCCGCATGTGTACATGTTTAAACACGTAAGGCGTGGGCTCAATTGACTTGATTGATTTTAGCACATCCGCTTGGTATTTACTGACGGCAGGCTCATGGTGCCAGGAAGGTCAGTACACTTAATGAAAACAAAATCAATAATATTAATAATGATTAGAACCAGGAGAGGAATACATTATAACGAACTAAAGCAAAGAAGAGTAATTATAATAGACTGAAACTGTTCTGTGTTTACCACACAGATTTATACCCTCAGATTATAATCCACTGGCCTCTCTGTCCTCATCCCTAAATAGAACCCACTGCTTTCGACTTCCTCTACTGGCAAATAAAGCTAAACACGTGGTTTCCATTGAGAAGGGGTACAGTCATGGAAATGCAGCCTTGATAAAACTGACAACTTGTGCAACGTCCCGACTGCATGGATAACATCACTTTAAATAGGGAATCAAACACACGCAGCATCCAGGGAGTGTCAAATTGCGCTTTGAATCAAAAGTATTCGCAAGCTTTCAATGGACACATTTATCGATTATCTAACACCTTTAAGCATTTTAAGCCACCTATTTTGCTATTTAGGCAAACACAAGATTAAACAATAAATAAATACACTCACACTTGACAAAACACACAGTTTCTCAAACCTGAGGTACAAAACCTGTGGATGAATAAACATACTGAAACCACTGACAGCCTATTGTTCTACGTGCAGTGGAACTCCCGGGGTAAAACTGATTGGATTGGATTTTTTTTTTTTTTTCTTAAAATGGATGATTGAGATTTTATAACAGAAAGCTGAGAAATTCCAGCTGCCCTGCATCTGGCAACCGTATAGTGGGTCTTAATTCTTTCGCTAACTTGTAATCCACCCTTAAGTGGCCTTTAGTGAGGAGAGGCGGAAAATACTCCCTGTGCAATTTATTTGCTCCTCCTTTTTTTTTTAGTAGTATTTAAAAAGAAAAAAAACAACAAAAAAAAAACACGATAGCAAAATGTATGGCTTTGTTTTTTGCAAGGCGTCTCCCGCAGCCCCGGTTCCCTCCCTTGTGTAAAGACCTCCCGTTCCCTGCCACTGCGGGCTGCTGTGTCTTGCCGGTTTTGATGCTGGATGTGGTCTAAAAGTTCATTCCTCACGCGGCAACAGCGAGCGCAAAGCATCGCACGCGGGATTATGGGCGACCCGCAAAATAATTTGCGGAGCAGCGGCACGGTAATGAGAACATAAATCACGCTGCTCTCCAACGCTGCGGGTCTACGTGGCCTCACCACCGGTGGGAGCCGCTGTGCGGCGGCGGCGGCGGCGGCAGGGTTGACTAACACTACACAAATGTTGTGTTTCAAAGAAAACGACGGGATGAAATTAGGGTGTGTTTTTCTTTTTGTTTGTTTGTTTTGTTTTTTTAATAAATCATTCAGATGACAAAAAGCTTCCCTCAACCCCTGACCTGGACAAATGAGGAGGCTAATATCCGATGAATGCCTCTCTAGCTTCCTATAGCCTCTCCGCTTCTCCTGCCTTCGTGCTCCTTTGTGCAGCAACACATACGTCCGAGCATGACGACACGCGGTGCAATACGCCGAGATAGCATCGTCACGCACCTGTCCAGCAGTTGCATCATCTCCTCATATTTCTGGATGACCCTGGCACCCTCCGGAGATTCCAGGCACCTTGCAGAGAAGATGAGATTTCACGAGGCGAGCGGGAGGTTATTTCCAATATCTTCCAAGTGGCCAATACTCCAAAACATTGTTTTGTTACGCCGCATTTGAAAGTGCCATCGCAGCGATAATCGCTCGAGATGCATGACTAGAGCAAAATTATTTTCTTTGCTTTTTTTTTTTTTTTTTCCTTCATGCGCCGTGTTGGGGGTGACTCACGGGTGGGGGAGGTGCGTGAATTTGGAGAAGGGAGTCTGGATCCGCTGCTGCAGTTCTTGGGCCCATCTGAGGCCTCCTGCAACCTCTGGCATGTTCTTACTCACTGCAGTCCAGCCTGCAAGAGTCGGCAGTCATTACTCACACACGCTTCACATTCACTTGTTTCCTACCACAGGTCAAGCATATCGCTGCTCACGGAGCGAGGATGCCTCGTATTCATTATGGCATTTTAATCATTGCATTAATCTCCACATTTTTTTTTTCTTGGTGCCAGTAATATATGGAAATAAGAATGTTATACAGAACGTATACAGTCAAACTTTTTTTTTTTTATGACTTTAAACATCAGTTTGTTAAAGGACCTGTAGTACACTGAATTCAGACACATATTGTTAGACATATCAATGACATGTGTCCGAAACACATATCATTGTTAGACAGATAAACTGACCTTGCAGGTCACCGAGAAATTCTGTGGATAATTCATTGTGTGAAAAAAATCTGGAAATTTGTGCTTTGGTCGAGTCTCAATATAAAACCATTAAGCAATGGGTGGAGTTAAAGTCAGCGTTGCTATAGCCACTATATCATTATGACAAGACCTAAAGCACGTCATTAGATGACTGGAGGGCTGGAATAAAATGTAGTCGTGCACGTCTTTGACATTTTTGACGGTTCTAATTGATGTCATTTTAAATAGATGTGAAAATGAGCTAAAATGCTAAAATTGGAAGCAATTTCTGTCAATTTCCTTAGAGACAATTTTGAGATCCTCAACCATTTTACTTGAGAAAGGTCTATGAACGAAACGTCGCAATAGAAAGTTTGCAAGTTGGCCACGTGTGCGGGATTTCGTTTTTGTAAGATCCTCAACATGACCATAAGTCAAATCCTTTGTGTATTTCTGTGTATGGTCCTATATGGTAGATAGGTAAAACATATCATATTAGGGAAACAAAAGCAGAAACTCAAAGTTGAGTCTATTTTTTGCAGTCCTGTAAACAAATTTATGTTTTGTTTTTTTTGTTTTTGTTTTTTAAGAATTTGGTCATTTTAGCATTTATGTGTAGCTGAAAAAGACATGAAATTAGGTTAAGTCAAGATGGCAATGCAATATATTGCAGTACTGAATAGGGCCTGAATTTAATGATCCATGATTACATGAAATAGCATTTGTGTGCATCATTATATCTTGTTGGAGACTTATGTGGCATTTATCTTATTCTGACCACAATATTTTGTGTTACCTTGTAAAAATAAAAAATAAACATTCTTAATGTTTTTGCCTTTTCTAATGGAAAACATCCAAAATAGGAGAGATTCCCTGTGGCATGTAATGGGACCACCTGAGGGCCGTGTGAATGTGCCATCATGTCATTGAAGCCATAGGAGCAATAACAAGCCGATGCCCTTCCTAATGGACACAACAAAACTCAAAGGACGGCAATGGATCTGTCAAATCAGGCTGCATCACTGTGAGGGCGGACTGTGGGTGTCCTGAGGCTTAAAAGGTCTTAATGGTTTACAATGTTTGTTAAACTTCAAAAAAAAAGAAGAAAAAAAAAGAAAACACTTGTATTGCCTCTCTTTCCGTTTTAATTGAAAAGTTCAGTGGGAAGTTTGTTTCCTCCCAAAGTGTCGTTGAGTTTCCTTGAGCAGACGGCAGTCGTCGGTAAGTAGGCCGTTTAGTGCGGCTTCCAGTTATAGAGGCGGCTGTCAACGAGGGGATATAAATATCACTAATAACGCTCGAGGACTTAATGCCTTAGGCTACTCATAGTATGGTGCAATTTTAATTCCAACTCATACTCTTAAAGTCAATCGTTTTGAATAATGTGCCGAGACTGTAGCTGCTCATCTTCAGGCCTTTTGGCTGAAGGGCTCAAACTGTACGTCTGTCTGTAGAAAACATCTCCGCTCCTTCTGTAAATCTGTCTGGCATCACTGGTAGCAGGACAGAAGCGAGTGCTCTCCTGAATTCACCTGACTTACACAATGTGCACTTGATAGTATTTTATATCCAAAGCGCTGCGATGCAACGTGACTGGGTGGAAAGCACAGAGGACCACTTCTGCTATTTTCTTCTATCACACGGCTCTTGAGGTTTTAACCACGCATTAATGAAATCAAGATGAACAAATGTAGACGCTAAGTTAAACAAGAAGATGGTAATGAGATGGTGAGTAGCAGCAAACAAGGGTTTCCACATGTTTCCACGCGTGCGATAAAATAAATGTGGATGAGATACTAAATGAATCTTAACATCCACAGTAAACACTTGAAGCATCTTTTGTTTAATAATTGCATTTGATGCATTCAGAATTGCTTTATCTGCACTAATAATGCCACTGTCAATGCCAAGGTCAGTTCAATTCAGTATTTCAAGTGGAAATTTGTGAAATAAAAGTAGCTTGAGGAGGTACTCACTTTGATGTAGATGTTTTTTTTGCACAAAAAAATTAACATCTATTGTCAGAAAAGTGGAATTTGCATAAAGGTTTTTAGCTTGAAGGACCTCTCAGTCATACCTCTTCCTGATCCACTCACAATAGCAGCAATCAGACCCTCTAGCGTCTGTGACTTTGTGATACTAGTGCGTCACGATTACATTTAAGAGTCTCACCCAGCTCCTCTGCTGCTTTGATGTGCTGGTCGTACAGAAATTTGCAACAGTCCAGCTCTTTGTCAAACATGGAGACGAGTCTAGGGTATCTCTCTCGGACATCTCTGGCCAACAGGGGGCGTTCCAGCAAGCTACCAAACATATCCAGGAGCTGCAAACATCAGATAAGCCCATCGACATTTCCAGGTGTGAACATCTTTGTATGCAGGAGAAAGGCAGGCAGAGACGACTGTGTATTGGACCTTGAAAATGTGTTCCAGGCCGGGGGCGTCGTCGAACGCCTGGCAGAAGATGGCACCTAGTCGTCTCTCCGTGTCGTCCACCTTCAGTCTGAGCTTCTTCACGTCCTCTTCATACTCCTGTGGGGCAAAAAAAAAAAAAAGCTGAGTGAGATAACTGGAAAAACATCAAGGACCTGGGCATGCTAGCCTGTGGCCATTGCGACATATTCCTTCTCATTGTGCTGACTCACAGCCATTGAGCGTGTAGAAAGGGAACGGCTTTTACAAGCAGAGTAAATTGCTTTTCTTGCTATAACTTGGGAACATCTTGGTTAAACGACCGAATGGTGGCGCGGGGGGGTTGGAGGGGAAATGTCTGTTTGGGAAGGAAAAAATAATTTGCTGCACAAAAGCTGCAGTGACCAGCTTTGGTGATGTTAGGCGGCTTGGATAAAGGTCATGCACTTTAAAGTATTCAGGGGTAAAAGATTACTACGAGCCTTGAGCATGTTGTGAATCTTATGAAAGGACCGTGAAAATGAACTGACCTTTTACATTGTGCTACAAAAATAATGCCCATTTTCCCCAGGAGGGATGTGAACAAACCTCCGTGTGCCATGTGATACTGAGAGCGCGTACCTTGTTGTTGAGCTCCAAGCAGTCGTGGGGCTTCTCCGTGAAGAGTTTGTATGTGTCCACAAACTCGTGGTGGAGCGACTGGACCTGATGGCTGAGGACTCGACCTCTGACCCCACCAATTTCCAGTTTCTCAAGCTTCTGCAGGTCCACAGCTGTCAGCAAGATTTCCTGTTGGGATTAAAAAAAGAAGGGAGAGAAAGAACAGACATCAAGGCTGTAAGCCCCAAAACACCCGAAGAACCTTAGAGTCTTAAGAACAGCAGGTATCTCTACATCTTGAGATAAATTCATCCACAAATAGCTGGCTCACCTTAATAGTATTGACACTGCTGAGGAACTGGTCGAGTCCAGAGAAGATCAACAGTGACGGGAAGTCCCAAGGCTTCACCGACCTCCCGTTCTGCCGGTACTGGCTCAGATTGGCCCGGCGGTCTTCATAGGTGTTCCTGAAGAGCTGCAGGATGTCCACAGTCGTCTGCACCTTCGAGAGACTCTCTACAACCTCTCCCCTGAGAATCTCCTCTGCAACTAGATAGTCCCGGGCCTAGTGTTAAAAAAAAATAATGCCGACAGTTGAGGAGTTTTGTTTTTGAAACACAGCAGATGCCCTTGTGACAAATATCTAGTTGTGATCTACAATACAAAAGATAATCAGCTAGTATGTATATCGCAAGCAACATTTGTGTGTAGTTGTGTGTAGTTTCCCAATTGGGAAATCTACCAAAACCAACTATCTATCTATCTATCTATCTATCTATCTATCTATCTATCTACAAGCGTTTTCTTGTAGCAGTCATATCTGAAATGTTTAAGGGGAACTTGCTGATCTCTGAGGTCAGCCACCAGGTAAAATTAAAAAGTTCTGGCGTCGCTTTTAGAGTTTTTTTGGTCTATTTTAATTTGAAAAAAATAAATACTCAGAAAATGGAAGTGGAAGTCTGCTTGTCAGTGATTCAAATGTTGATGGCACACAAGACTATATTTAAAGATGTGTCTCACACATGATCGGGATAGTACAGCGCTCAAGCGAGGGCAAGAATTGGGAGCAAACTTTATCGAATCCTCAGACACAAATCAGATTTGCACTGTAAGCTTATCCAGCTCTAGCTTAACATTAACAGTGAATTGTAGTTAGCCTCCTCATGGCTATTATTGGTTAGTATTTAAAGAAAGCCTTGCTAAAGATAGTTAGAGGTACAATGCTGCCCACCAAGCCGTCACTGCAGTTTAATGTTGTTCTTTTATTGCCAAAACGCCTCCAGTTCTGATAAAACTGCCGATTGAGGCATCCACTCTAATCTCTTTGGGAGCAGCCTTCCTTTAGAACGATGTCGTAACTTCTTCCAAGTCTTCTTCTGTGGTTTTTCAAAGCAGCTGCTCCCATAAAACTTTATACTTTATGTAGAGCAAGCTTACTGGTTACTCAATATAAAAAATTTTTATGACAATTTGAATTGAAAGTGCTGTTTGCAAGAGGCTGAGGAGTTTAAATTCAAGGTTAATTGAAAAATGTAGGTTATCTGCTGTTCACTTGCTTAACTGTACTATGCACAGTAAGGAAGCTCGGTGCCACTTAGAGATTTGTGTCTCCACAAAAAGAAAAAAGAAAAAAGGAATGAAACTTTTGAAACACACCAATGCATACAGTGTCGTCATACAAACACATGGTGAACTTCTCCTTTTCCTTTCAGATGTTCCCCTAATGAGTCCCCACAGTGAGTCATCTGCTTTCATCTCTTCAAACTGTTTTCTCACACCAACTAACTTTGCATCTTCCCTCCCGACATTCTATGAATCAACAGGTCATTGTGTTGAAACCAGGTAGGACTACTTGGCAACAGGAACGCTCAGGAAGTCGCACAGCCCTGAGATCAGGTTGCCGCAATACACAATGACGGCTGGGCGGCTGACCTGTTGCACGAGGAGGTTGCAGGTCTCCTGCAGCAGAACAATGAGGCGTGGCGGCGTGCAGTAGTATCTGCAGTTGGCCCACACCAGGCACACGGTGTGCATCAAGGGGCCGATCTGACCTCTGACCTCGGGAAACTCTACGTTCTCCATGTCCTCGAACAGATGCTGCAGCGGCTTCAGGTAGATGCAGATGTCCCTCGCCTCTTCCAGCGCTGGCAAGTGAGGATGGGTTAGTGCAGGATTCCACAACAAGGTACGAGACAACGAAAGAGACGCTTTGGGCGCCGCTACCTGCACGGACATCCTGCTGCATGCTGCTCATAGCGGGGGAGTAGCTGCTCTCCACAGCTTCCAACAGCGCCACCATCCTGTCCACCTTAGAGGACTGCAGCTGTGCGTGGATGCACTCCAAATCTGCACATCTGCAAGGAGAAGTGAAGTTAAAAATGAAGTGTGTAATATTTGGAGATTTTGAGAAGAAACAGCGACATCAAGTGGTTACGTATTAGATTGCAGCCCTGACCCTCTCACCCTCCCTCTCCTGAGCTTGCCAGTGAGCTACAGTGGCCTGCTCACCCAAACCTTGATACCTCGTCCACCGTCTTCATTGTTGGTTTATTGGAGGATGCAAGCATTCACGGTAAATACGAAACACACTGTCAGGCAGGCTGGAGTGTCCACACCAGGCTTCCTTAGAAATACGGCAGTGCAAGATGGCAGCTGTGGCTCAGTAGGTAGAGCAAGCTCCGAATTGATGATCGAAGGGTTGGCGGTTCAAATCCTGGCTCCAACCGTCCACATCTTTGAAGTGCCCTTGGGCAAGACACTGAACCCCATATTGCTCCCAATGGGCTGGCAGCACCTTGCATGGCAGCGGACACCCAATAGTGTATGGGTGAATGAGTGAATGAAAGGCCATTGTAAAGCGTTTTGGGGTATTGTGCTGGAAAACACTACATAAGTGCAGTCCATTTACCATGGCAGCTAACTAGGAGCAAGGCCCTTGCTCTATGTATATTCTGATATGTAAATAAGAGCCGTTCTATGGGTGGGAAAAACACAAATGACTTTCATTGTGCTGTGAGTATACACTTTCATTAATGTGTTTATGGGCAATTCATTAAGCTTTTATCAATATAAAAATCATAAATCAGACTAAATTTTACACACTGGACCTTTAAAAGTTGTGCTGATCCTTCACGTAGGTCTGTGTGAAAACTCTCGATGACATGTAGGAGCCATTTGAGACAAAGAAGGTCAAAAATGTGTTCCGCCTTAACGCATCGCAGGCAGTGAGGAGGGCAAAGTTTTAAATAAGTGATTAAATTTAAAATAAGGCCAACTTCTCTCCGTGTACAGTCATGTTTTTCGACGTGGCTCTCCGCAGCTTGTACAACCGGGTGCACTTCGCTTGCCCACGTAGAAAATTAAAAAAGGCAGATGGAGACTAAATACGTTTTTTGTCACCATTGCGCTGAGGGAAAAACAAATGATAAAACTTGCCCGTATTGGCCCCATCAGAACTTAATTTTGCTGCTGAAGCACAACAGAGAAATGAAACGACGCTCCAAAATCCATTTTTCACTTGAGAGCACAGGTGTTCTGATTCTAGAATAATTAGCAACCGCGCGCGCACAAAAAAAAAAAAACTTTGAGAAGAATTCAACTCTGAACAAATTGCCCATGGACGTGCGGTGTGTGAGGTGCCCACCTGTTCTTCCAGAAGAGCAGCTCTGCGTGCGGCGTGGGCTTTTTGCCCGCCAGCAGCGCCTCGGACGAGTCTTTCTTCAGGACGTCTCCGATCTGATGGCTCCACTCAATCACGGCCGACTCCAGGGAGTGGATGACACCCTCGTCCACCTCCCCACTGTGGAGTTTTCACATGCAGTCGTTTATAAAACGGAGACCTGCTTCGGACAATGCACTGAGCTGCTACTTTCCGTCCCGTGTGTTTCGTTTACCTTTTGTCTGCCTCCAGGGAAGCTTGCTCTGCTCTCTCTGAGCCCGCAGGGAGAGGCAGCAGAGTCTTGCCTTGGACTTGGCCCGACATCACGAATACGCTGGTCTTGAGGGCATGAACGTGGCGTCTGATATCCTGAGACACGACCTGTGGCCATTCGCTTTGGTTCTGGCTGTTGCACAGAAGAGGTGCCACAACCTGGAGGGGTAGGTGGAAGAGGATAAAACGATGGCTTCTCACGAAACGACCGCTGCAGGCTTTGAAGGCCCAATGGTAATATGTCAAAGGTGTCTTCTAGTATGAACTTTCAGTTAAATTGAAGTTTAAGTTAAGGTTTACATTTCCCTATTATAAGTATTAATGACTAAATGAAGAAACAGTTGCACTTGCAAGGAGGCGGTTGTATTGAGAAGCAATCATCTGTGAAGGCCAGCAGATGGATCTACTGTTTCATGATTTTACTTTGACTTCACAGCCGGTATAAAAGAATACAGCATATGAGACATAACACTGAGATCAACTGGTGCCAATCAAAGTGGCCTTTTCCTTTGTGATATACATGCACCTGGACATGGAAATAGCCTGCTTCCTTCTGGCTTCCTACCTTGCTGAAAGTCTATTTGGATAGCAGTAACTAACATGAGTGCATGGCCAATGCCATCAACCCACACAATGTAAATATATTTGTCTTTATTTGCCTGTAAAATACTTTCACTTCATTGGACGCTGCTGAATAATTCACACTGGGCATACAGTGGGTTAAAAAAACAAAAAACATTTAGTCTTGTACATACAGGATAACTTTAGGTTTATTCTGGTGCTCTGGTGCCAGTATAATGTAGATGCTTTATTCAAAGTCTCCTCGGATCAGTATTTATTTCATTGAATCATTCCTTCATGAATTCATACTGACACTGATCGAGGAGGAGGGACTACTGTTCATCTGGCTTGGCTGACTTTCTATGACAGATTTACAACTCATAAACTCATCAACTTCCTCGTAAAAACATTATGTTGGCCAGTTGCCGTAATGTGTCAGGCCTGGATTACAGTTTGGCCACAAACCCTTCGGGACCAAAGACGCCGGGGCACTGTGTCATAATTAGGTTGTGATAATTATTCATAATCTTGCTAAATAGGGCCGAAATGATGAGAACCTTAAGGCTAGCCATCAATCACACACAGGGGTTGTTATTTAACATCTAGATGTAAAGCCTCCAGCATAGTGACTGTACCCAATATATCCAGTTGGTTTACTTTACATTTCATTGCTCTCATGAATCTCATTAGTGGGGTATTTAGTGCAGTTTAAGTGCAGTTTTAAAACATTTCTCGATTGTATGATGAATGGTAGAATGGGTTTATAAAGCATGTTTTGTTTCATTAAAGTGACTGACTAATTGAACCCTGATTTCATTTTCCTGTTGTGTCTGTCTCTATTGTTTGAGTTGGATAAATTGCCGGTGTGACAAAGAAATTTGCGAAATTCCCTCATTGGCCATTTGAGAAAAGGTTATTTATGCTGTGTGTATTTGTATGCCAATTGTAGTTTATAAAAACACACACACACACACACACACACACACACACACACACACACACACACACACACACACACACGCACGCACGCACGCAAACACACATTTGAACAAATGTTTTGGAACAATTTCCACAAAAACTAAAAGATGTTACTCTGGCCAATTTTCATTTTACCAAAGTCACAGTGATAATTGACAGCATATTTTTCATCAAAATAAACTTTGCTATAATGTTTGCTCATCATTATTTTATATTTTACTTTATCCCGCAAGTGGGAATATGTCCTAAACCAGTTTGGCTTCATTGTGATGCTTAATAGAAGGTAAACTGGCACTAACTGAAAAAGTTATCTAATCGCATCAAAAGATCACTCGGAAAAATTAAAAGTAGTGAGTGCAAACACACACACACACACACACACACACACACACACACACACACACACACACACACACACACACACAAATAAGCTCTACTGTTTGCAAATTTGAAATGCTTGCACCCAGTGAGCTTGGTGAACATCAAAAACAAAACAAAAACAAACTCACACGTTTATGTAAAAACTCTACTATGTGAACAAACAGGCCCACTTGTTAGCAAACTAGAAAGCCTTGCAAACAATGAGCAAGGTGAAAAACTCCAGGGTGAGGTTTGGGTGGGTGTCAGTGACCTTATCATTGGCTGAACTCACAACTAGAGGTGGGTGTATGGATACACGATATTAATAGTATCGATCCCAAGTTTGTATCTGTATCAGTTCAATACTAGTGTGTTGAGATCGTTACTTTAGTTTCAGTTTTGCCCTTGTATGCATTGCAGTTTTGTCCAAGAGGCAATAATATGCTTCCATAGCAATAGCAGGTCGCTGGACACGAGCTTCTGTCTCAGTGCAGATTCACCCATAACGGGGAAAAGCAGATTATTTTTCTCTCTCTTTTTTTTTTTTTAATATTGTAGTTTGTGAACTCTGTACCTCAATTTGTGTTTTAATTTGTTCTCAAATTATATTTTTGGCTTTGGTTTAATTAAGGAAATATTGCACCCAAATTGTTTTTTTTTTCTATCGTTTCTCTTTATCTTATTAATATGATAACACGATTTAATAGTTTACTACTGTAGTAGTATAAAATTAATAGTTTACTTTAAATCGTTTTTAAAAGTTAGAATTAGAAAGTATCGCCATCGGCATTATTGTCCCTGTGTTTACTTGGTATGGGATCAATACCAAAACATGCAGCGTCGCACACCTCGAGATCAGACTAGACTTGTCTGAGGCAAGAGGAAGAAGTGAGACACCGAGCTAGCCAGCCAGCCAGCCCCCGGCATCTACCAATAATTAACAGGCTGCTCCTCTCCCCTGTGCTCACCTCCTCTACCAGAGCAGAAAACTGCTCCAGCGGCTCGCAGGACAACTCCCCGCACACCAGGTTCCCCCTCATGGACAGCAGGCTGAGCGCCGCCGTCCTCCTCTTCACAAAGTACACCGCCCTGTTCCGGAAGTCTGCGGCCGCGAAGCCGGCGGCGGGTTGCAGCAGCCCGGCGGCGGTCAGCGACACCAGCAGGCTCCGCGGCTCGGCCCCGTCCAGGAAGTCCAGCAGCAGCCGCAGGTCGTCCTCGCCGGACACTAACTTCTGCCATTTGTCGCGCTTCACTTTCAGAGTCCGGAGCACGTAGTCCGCTATGAAGTCCAGTCTCTCGTCTTGGGCGGGAGGCTCCTCCATGTCCGCAGAGTGCTCACCGGGTCAGGCCCGTGAGCTGAGTGCGTGAAGTGATTTGTGTGTGTCGGCCTCTATAGTAACGCCGTGTTTGCATTAATCAGGCGGTTGCTTAGGGGACTTGCGCGACCTGGAGCTGACCCAGAACCGGCTCGTCCCTCTGTGGTCGCACCTGCTGACTGACAGCCATTGTTATTTTATTCTCTTCGTGTGTTTGGCTTGAGGGGGAAAGTTTCAGACCACTACCCCCACCCGCCAAAAAAAAAAAAAGAAAGAAAAGAAAAGTTTTGATCTTATTATGATTATTACTATCACTGATTTGGGTTCTATCAAAAGGTTTTGGTTGTGGGTTAAACCGGAATAAGTCATGCACAGGCGGTGTGAATCCTTTCAAATCAAAGGTACCGTCCATCCATCTATTTTCAATACCCCGCTTGTTCCTGAAATCAGGGTTGAGTGGGTCTGCTGGAGCCCAAGGTAATATAGCCTTTTAAAAAAAAAAAGAAAAAAAAAGAAATCTTCATTTTCATCAAACATGAATAACAAATCCACCCCAAATAAATAAATAAATAGAGCATTTACCCGTTGAAAAAAAAAATCCTTGCTACTTCAAAAATGCTGAATTTTGGCTCTCTCCTCAAACGTTTTGTTGTGGCTTTGACAAGTTTGGAAGGGGGGGAAAGTTACTGCAAGTGTGCTAAGACAGCCGAACAAACACCTGGCTGGGCATGCTGTCACTAATTTAATAAAATAAAGTTAATAGTGCCCTTTGTGACACTATAAAGTGCTGATTTCCATAACTGTGTTTTAATATGTTTTTAAAGCCAGCAAAATAAGTAAAAAAAGAAAAAAGAAGAAGAGCGAGGGGGGAGAGAGAGAGAGAGAGAGAGAGAGAGAGAGAGGCATTTTTCATTTCTTTGTAGTGTGGTAGTACCTCACACATTTTGAAGAGAATTTTAAATATGTGCCCTAATTAACAGTAACTTGCCTTTAATGGTTGCTGCACATCAA